>NC_087520.1:25173140-25819640 GCF_963921805.1 Phalacrocorax carbo
GACCCCAGACTGGCCAGAGGGGACATGAATGTCCTGCCTGATCCTTTCTGCCTTGCAGCAGCCTATGACATAACATGCGTCCCAGTCTGTAAGCAGAACTGTGTTCAGGTCCACTGCTATGAGGTCATCAACTTTAGTTAAAACTTTAACAAGCCCAAATGCAGCTTCTTAACACGAAAGACTATGGACAGGGATACTCACTATTGGGCCGAGTCATTAAGCTGATATTCCCGGGACCGGTTGAAGCATTCTTGGATCCCAGAGTCTGCCCACAGCCTCATCATAGCCGACAGCAGCTCTGGAGAGAAGGGCTCTGTGTCTTCCATCCGACTTACGACATCGCAGACCATCTTGGCATCAGCCTGCAGAGGAAAGAAACAAGAGGTCACATAGATGCTCAAGGCAGAATTGGGAGCCAGAGATTTCAGAAACAGTTTGCCAAATCGTCAGGAGTAAAAAGGCTGCATTTCTTGGGTGGGGCTTTAGGATCCACTCTGTATGATCTATCAGAAAGGGCAAAAGGAGGATGGAGCAAGTAAGCCACAAGGAAAGAGGTCATTTGTGCAATCCACCTCACGTCAACAAATATTTCCATTCAGCAGACAAACCAGTCGGCACTGTGTATGTGTGGAGCTTCTTGGGAACAGAAAGAAATTCGTATATGTACAAGTATATTTTAAATAGTTAGCAAAGCGATGCATACCCTGTTTTAAGCGAGTGTGTAACCTTGCTGAAGTAGGGGCCGTTTGTATCAGAGAGGACAGCAGAAAGGCTCCAGAAACAATGTTTTTCAGATGCTGGCTTATTGCTTTTCCTGAATTCTTGTTCTTTGCTACGAGCTCCTGCTAGAGGGACTAATTCATGTTAACACAGACCACCTTGGCTAGTTGTTGTGCTTTATGACTCAGAAGGAGAGGAATCTCCTGTGGCTAAAGAGTATGGCAGTGAGGGCAGGGCCAGCTGGCCGTTTTCAGATGGAATCTTTTTTGGTGAGAAAAATGTGATTCTCTGGAACAGCAACTTTTCCTGAAGGATAGTGTTCTGACATAACTCAGGTCTGGAAGATGTCTCAGGTTTAGGATGGGAATGTCTAGACAGCCTTGAATAGCTGGGTTCAGCCGTACTGTAATAGTCCACAGTGGCTCATTTGCGAAGCAGGACACCCAAACTCATGAACCCCTCTGCTTTCTTTGCAGTAACAGGCTCTGTCCCATTCCTCTGCCCTGCCAGGTGCCCCACTCAGGTTTAGCAGCTGTGATGGGAACAGCCCAACTGCTGATTGGGTTGCTCTCCCTGGGTACCGCCTGACCACTGGGGACAAGATGTTACAGGTTTTGTGGCAAAGCAAGCAGATTATTTCTTAGGTCATGGGTACAATTAAAAGTGGAGGAGTGCCAATGTTAAAGAGCACCACAATAACCTAACTGCATGGGTGTGAACAACAAGGTGTATGACATGGCCTGCATGTCCAGGATCAAAACTCCTCTGCAGTTTCTCTTTATTGAACACTGAAATTGTTGAAAAATTGCAGGGCACCAAACTGCTAGCACTGGAGACTCAAGCTGCTGGAGATTTCAATGCTCAGAGAAAGAGCTTCAAGTCCCCTGAACATCCAGTCTTTACAGGCTGAAGAAGTCTCAGTACTGTATGGAGACACCATCCCATAAAACTTAATGGGGTAGAGTCTTTATGCTTTGAAGACTTTATGAACATGAAGTCTTGCAGAATATTTAATTTCATATTTTAGTGCCCAGGAAATCCTCCCAGCCCTCTGTACAGACTCTGCTTGTTTTGGAGAAATAGTACTGGTGACTCACACCTCAAAGCCAAGACAAATGAAGAACCTTGAAGGGTTCAGCTAATTTCAAAAACTTGTTTTCTGCCCCAGAGTGCTTCATGAGCTCAGTGAATATCTATAAATCGTCAGTATGGTTTGCCTGCCCTTCTGGAGCTGTAATTCTGCTCTTTTCATGGACTCTACATAACACAAAACCTGCTAATGGCTGGTCTGCTCAGGGCTTCGGGCCATTTGTGGATGGGTGGTGCAAAAAAACCATCCATCCTTTCATTCAGGTAGGCAGGAGGCCTTTCATATGTTATCTTGACTATTGAGAGGGAGATTATAGGTGTAAGTTACAGATATGTCCATCTGTCTGTGATGGCAAAGCACATTGAAGCTCTCCAGCTGTTACGGGCAAGGTCTGGGCTTCTTCCGAGCTTTGTGGGTTTAACCGCAGGTTACTTTCTGCAAAGCATCAGAGGGAACAGCACGGTCAACACATTTTCTGTGCTGGGAAATAGCTGCCTCACTCTTTCCACTACTGAGATTTGTGGCACTCCCGTGATTTAAGATCCAACACAAGAGGGTTTGAGCAGAAGACATAGATGAACAGTGATGACAGGGCAGAACGGGGGTGACCAGGGACAAGCATCTCTGGCTGTTGTTACCAGGTCTGCTTGGGCCAGAAGTGGGGCTGAGCTTGTAGGGCAGGGGATTATTTTGGCACATGCTGCAGTCACCAGAGGTCCCTTTTGGGGATGGGAGAGGTTGCCGTCCCGCAGTGCAGGCAGCTGCCTGCAGGGCAGACTGAGAGTCAATAGGCTGGTGCAGGGCAATGGCTGGTAGGAAAGTTTATTGCTCCTGCTGAATGATAATAACAATATGCCAGACTTAGTTTTATTTTACAGAGTGAACCATCGAACGCTCAATTTTATAGCCCCAGAAAAAGCAGGTAAAATGAGTATTTTTAAAAAATACTCCTCCTCCCTGCCAAGGATGAAGCCCCTCTTTCAAGGAGCATGGGGCCTTCCAGGAGTTCAGGCATTTGTTAGATGATTTAACGAGCAATTAAGGATCCAGGAAGAAAAGATACCCCTTTCTTTTCTCACTCTCCAGGCTGCATCTCAAGCTGGGAATGACATTAAAATCTCCAGCCCCCACCCTGGGCACAGCAGGTAGATTTTTAAATACTGCCTGATTGACTTTTCCCTTCCCGCCTCCCCCAGGTCTGGCACTCCCGCTTTTCCCGAGGTGAGAGGAGCTGAGCCTCCTGCCATGCTCTGCCTCTGTACTGAAGCCAGCAATTAAATAAAGCAAAACAAACCAGACCAACCAGCCCCCACCACACCCCTGCCTTGCAGTTCCCATGCGATGGGGTTTTTGTTAATGAATATCACAGTGGTATTTCAGCTACCTTGGGAGCTAAAAATAGGCAGCACTCTGCCCCTGGGATTGCTGGAAGGAGCCACAAAATGGTGCAGGGCTTTTTCCTCCATTGCTGCCTCTGCATTTCCCCAGCTGCTCTGTCTCCCATCCCCTCCGTACAAGCTGGCTGGGAGGAGGACAAGGGGTTGGGCTGGTTTCCTTCAGGCTGGTTCTTGTCCAGTAGGATCATCCCAGACCATCCCCACAGCTTTCCCATGCATCCCACTGCCACTTCCCAGCGGCTTGCATTTTCCACAGCGGGTCAAACCCTAATCCCTGAGCTGATTGCCTTTGCATTGTTTGTTACCAAGAGTGGGATTTGTTCAGCTCTGTGTCACTCTGGAATGTGTCCACCTGCAGCGGGAGAATTGGAGCTGGCTGGCTGGGCTTGGCTTGGGGAAACAGCTGAAAAACCCTGGGATGGGAAATTATACAACCAGGCCTTGGCCATCAAGCTAAAAGACCAAATAACACCTTGCTAAAGAACAAACCTCCACACCAGTCAGGGAATGGAGAGGGTTTTATACAACAGTGAAATCCATAGGCAGATGTGAACAAGAAGCTTGTAAACTTGGCAGGAAGTCAGTGTGCCTCCTTTCTAACCCTGGGTTTTGTGTCTACCTTTGTACCAGACACATGGTATAAATCCAGTTCATAAGGGGATCTGTTTTCTCACTAACCTGGACATAACCACAGTTATTTAATTGTCTCCCATATGTCACTGTCACCAAGCACACAGGCTGTGCTCAGCAAGCAAACTTGTGACTTTGCTTGCAACAGCCACACAGCCCGATTAATTTGTTACCTTGCTGGAAGAGAGAGGGGTACTTCCTAGCAGCCTGACATTACTGGCCGTTATGTTTGTCTCTGCAAGCTAGTTATTTTTCATCACACAGATATAGATCACCCCTAATTACTTGTTCCTCACCACCAGCCATGATCTGTGCCTGCAAAGGTACCAGCAGAACTGCTCCTTCCCTGCCTGTCATAGAGTTGCACTGGAGTGGGACTTGGGTCCCCTTCTCTCAGACCACCCAGGATAAATCCTGGCTCTGATCCTTTGAAGTTTCCTGGACATTAACTAAGGGACCTTTTTTTTTCTTTCTTTTTCAAAAAGGAGTAGTTTTCTGGAAAGGCAGAATTTAAGGGAAAGGCAAAGCCTTATGTGAAGCTATGTGGTACAAATCTGCCAACACCTACAGGGCTGCACTGACTTACGTGCACGGGAGAGCGGACCCAGTGTGTCATATTGTACCATGCTTTCCTTTTGGTGAACTAAATCCCAGTAAATATAATTTTTGCTGTTATTTGCTCTGATTAATCATACTTGTCACTCAGCCTATCTCAAAGGTTAAGACTGGGGCATTTTCCTTTGGTGGCTGGTTGTACTCAGAGCTGCATCTCAGAACGTTTCAGAAAATCCATGCAGTGGGGGGAAGAGACAAGCATTGCATTTTTCTGGCAGTGCAAGACAAATCAGAGGCACAGTACTAGTTATCAGCAAGACAATCCTGTAGGACCTAGTGCACGGTTGAAAAGAGTAGTGGCCATCACCAGCCAGGAACCTGAAGGGAAACTGATGTCTTGAAAGAATTCAGCATCCACAAAGGATGTCCCTGGAGAGAGGCTTCCTTGGGGGACCCAGATCCTGACCTCATGGCACAGAGATACGTGCCTCTGCTATTTCAGTGAGAAACAAGGTCCCATAACTTGGGGGCAGAACATGGCTCATAAACTGAAAACCTCCTCCTAAGATAGCATCTCAGAAATCTGGACCCTGCTTCACAGCTGAAGTACGGCTGCATCACAGCAAAAGCCAGTTATTTTTACAGCATTTGCAGCCTGAATGAATTCTGGAAACAAAGCAGAGCTGGTGAATATGCCTCTTCCAGAGACATCCAGGGCTCAGCTCCAAGTCCATACGAGTTTTTGTAGATGCTGAATAAGAAGTTACATGTATGACTCTCCCCCTCACTCACCCTCTCTTTCTCACACATCTGTGTTTCAGAGCTGACCTCTGAATCTGTGGAAATCTGTCTGGCATGAAGCAGCTGCTGTGCATTGCAGCAGAGACAACCTTCTCCCTTCCTCCTCCACCTTTAGAACACTTAACTGAGGCTTCCCACCTCTGCTTGGCATTTGGTTTGCTGGGCATGCAATCTGAGAGAGACCCTGGAAGGCACCAAGCTAGTAAAAAATTATCCAGTGGCTTATTCAAATCTATCCCTTTAGAGAACACCACAAGGTGGTCACCTAAACTGCATCCCCTCTGTCCGCACTCATTTGTCAGTGGTGGATCTGGAAAGCTCCTGACACAGGTCCCAGTTGTCTGGGAAAAAGTGGTTTATGCCAATGCAAAGCTCAGCATGGTGCTCTCTAGCAATTTGCATCACAGCAAAGATAAGCCTAACAAATTAAGTTAGAGATGGTTGGCAGTCCACAGCGTCATGCTAGCCATCTTCTACCCTGTTCATGTAAAACAGCTCACAAAAAGGTTGGTTGGCTTGGGTACAATGCCAAAGGGCTGCTGTCTGTCTGTGGGCAGACAGACAATTTTTTACAAAAAACATAACCTGACAGCCATGGTGACATGCAGGTCTTTCCTCCCAAGGTTGTGGTGTCTGGCTAGCAATTATTAAAGCCCTGGTTTTCATAGCCTTCTGGAGCCAAGATGGTCCCATCACCTCCGACTGTCTTGGCCAAACAACTTCTCTGTGTCTGGTACTTGGTCTAGGATCTCTATCCTGAAACCTTGTTACTGCTGTGTTTTCTGTCTGCAGCTTTGTATCTGGGGAGACGTTGAGCAGGACTGATATTATAGATTATTATGACTCTAAAGCAGGCCAGTTTCTTTGTATTTGGTACAACTTTTGTTCCTACCCATTCTGTATCATACTGCAGCTGAACAAATAAAATTTGCTAGCTCTTATGTGCATATAAACTTATTTCCCCCTCCTACAACACATACACAATAATATTGCCTGTTTGCTTGGACCACTGACTATCTGGCAATCCAGGGACTGGGTAATGCACAGACTAGGCTAAGACCATGGATTGCCAGTTGGCCACCACAATTGTAAGGGTTCCTACAGCCCTACGTCCTGCCAGAAATAGTGCTTCACTCCCCAGAGAGGTGGGAAAAACCCTACCACCCAGCAACACAGAACTCAACCTGCAAGAGGGATGCCACTGAAGGGCAAGTAATTTCCTAAATTTCCTTTGTACTAGGATATCATAGGGTTCTTCCCTGTTCTTGAGGAGCCAAGAAGCACTCCTGAGCTGGGTGAGACAAACACGGTGGATAGCTGACCTGATTTTTCCAAGCAAGGATGGGGAAGCCAGAAAGCATGTGTTAAATGGTCTCAAAATAGGTCCTGACCCACTAGCTGCAATAGAAGCTGAGAAAATGGCACTCTGTCTGTCCCAGTCATTTCTAATTCAAGAAGATGGCATCCCTGAGAGACCGAGAGCCACTGCAAACTCCACCAGCGTCCCTCTGAGGGAGGATGCTTCGATGGGTTCTCTGTCCTACAAGCACTGAGCAAAAGGGCTGGGTATGGGATCTGCAAGCCCAAACATCATCCCTTGCTGATGACTTTCAGGCCATGCAGGCACAGACAGCACTTCCCACCAGGGAGGGGATGAGAGAGTCACAGATGGGGGACATTAGCCCCATGGCTTCATGCTCTGCAGGGAAGAGCTTTGCCGCGGTGCTGAGGAGGAGGCTGGAAACACATAAAGATGAGAGAACAAAATCCTTGCAGCCTACTGCCCTTCTCTTCCCTGTAAAAAGCTCTCTGCTGGGTAAAAGTCCATAAAATGTAACGGCACTGGAGTGTTGCAGTAGATGGCAGGGAAATGCCTGATATCCCACAGTGGGAGAGCAAATGGGGAAGCTGTGTCAGCTCCGGGCACTTGTAAAATAAATGGCTATTTTACATTCATTGCAAAGTGGATGGCTGAGGATGAGCTGAGTGGGAGTGATGGCGATTCTCTGAGAACTCACTCCGGGTTTGGGAATTACTGACAGCTTTAGCCTGCATGTCTTCCACTCTTCAAATGTCTTTAAGATTTTCCACACCAACATCCCTTTGGGAGACTGTATAATGGTGGCAGGGCAGAGGGGACACGGTTTCCTTCCAAGCTTTCCCACCACAATGGGGGAAACAGGCTTTGTCTTTGGAACAGAAAGGGAGAGCAGTCCCTATGGTGGGAGTATTCCCAGGACAAAGCTTGATTTTTTTTAACATCTCTGGCTAAATGCCACTTGCGTATGATGATTTATAGGGCAGTGACTTCCTGCTGGGAAGCCATGCAGTGCTGGAACCTAGTAATTAGTTTAATGCTCAGAGCTTGATGCTGAACGGTGGGTGCTAATCTCCACTCTACAATTAATCCAGCAGATTTATCAGTGCCTCGTATGATGAAGGACTAAGTCACTGGGTTACAGTGATCTGTCCCTGAAGAAAGCAATAGTGTTTCAACCAGGAAGAGCCTTGTTTCATTTTATGGTCCTATTTTACTTGGTGATCTGTGTTGAAGATACACACTTAAGAACAAGGTGGAGAGGAAAAATCCCCCCACCCTGCCTCAGTCACGCTAAATTTCAGCTCCCTGTTGCCTCTTCTTCGTAACCCAAAATTGGGTGCTCTCCACTGAAACAGCTACAGCAGTTGGTGGGCTTGGTGTCCATACCCAAGCCTTCTGCCTGACACGGTGTCTCAAAGCTATTTCTTACGTTGCTGGTGTGAGAGCAGGTATCACAGCAGCCAAATAATACTGCATTTTCCACTTGGCAGCAGAACGGAAAAATTAGGTGGTGTGAAAAATCATCTTGGATCAAACATGTTGCCCTGCATTCTTCTGTGGACCCAAAAGCCTCTGAAAAATTTTATTTCACATCCAGCCAAAGCACTTGCCTTGAGGTCTACCAAAATATTTTGGTTTGTTTCTAATTATTTCAGGGCTCAGTATTGTTATTTTAAATGTAGGTCAACTTTCAAGCAGAAATTTTGTTTCCAAATGAAAAGTTGGAAAAATGAATGAAAACAAAACACTTTGACCTTTCAGGAATTCAAAATCCTTTTTAAAAATTCTCCAAATTTTCACATAATTTCCTCTTGGTCATGAATACCTGTAGATTTTGACAAATGTTTTTGTTTTCTTTTAGTGTGTTTTTTAGAAAATTCATCAAACATTTCTGTCCAGGTCTAGTGATAAGTACAAGAACTTTCTTATCCGAAGTTCTTCATTCACTGCTTATTTGCTGTTTTAATTTGGGTTCTCACCACCTCAAATTTTCTGGTTTTCAGTCGTGTACTCTTTCACCAAATGTCTTACAAGATGACCACCACTGGGAGCAGATGAAGGGATTTTCCTTAGGTTTGACCTGGACATTACAGGAGCAAAATAAGGCATGTAAAGTCTGACACACGACCAGGATACAGGTACTCAGGGCAAGAGGACACACTGGGACTGTTGTTTAAGAGCTGTCCCAGCAATTGGCTCAATATTAACTAAAGGGGTATCGTGTCAGACAGCGAGGGCACTTTGGGAACTGAGTTTCTTCTGCAAACTTAAGCAAGTTTTCCTTATTTGCTTAAAGAAGTACTCTGTGAAGAGGGACCTCAGAAAAGACAGAAGTGCTTTGCCTCACCCAGCTTTCTCTATCGCACATTGATATTTTCCGGGGAACCTCTGAAAAAAGAGGTGATGGAAGTATGCAAATGGAAGTGTGCAAACCTGCAGTCATTTTAGGGCTGTCACTGGCACCAGTACCCAATGCAGATACTCAAGAAAGCTGCCTGAGCAATGCATATGCTTACTGCCTTCGCCTGCACTGGTTTGATAACGTTTTGCTTTTTGGTCTGTGGCTGCGCACAGCCAGTGATGGAGCCACAGGGTGACCCCAGAGCCCTCTGTGGTCTCAAGAAGCATCATATTAACGCCATGAGGGGATGGGTTGAAATGAGACATGATTCATTGAGAGGCTGGTTAGCAAAGTTTTGCCCGTGACTTATTACTACAGCCTTCGTTTATCTTCCCTTCCTCTTAGCTTCCAGCTGCCTGTGAACCCTCCTCTGCAGGGAGGACCAGGATTTCTAAGACCAGGTATGAAGGAGCATTTGGCTGAGGCCCTGCTGGGTGTGGAAGCTGCATCTGATGAGGCTGAGGGTAAGAAGTGGCTCTCTGAGGTGTCTGTGTCTGCCTAGAAGGAGGCCCAGAGTTCAGAGTGGATGAAAAACAAATTTGTTGCTAAATCTCTCCTGTGCTGCTGTACCTCCAGCAAAATCAAGACTCAGGTGCTTATAACAGGCTCAGAGAAGCTCTGCCTTTGATCAGCGGAGATTACAGAGACTAACCTCCAGCAAGTTCCTCCTTACCAGAGCTGAGGCACTTCACACACTAACAGATTTGCTTATATATTGTTTCAGGTTGCTGCAAAGAAAAATTGTCCTATATTTTCCTTACAACAGCATCAAGAAAGCTCCCCAACCCTTTGGTGAGGTGAGGACGGGAGGAGGAAGGAGAAGAGGAGAAGTGAGAGAGGAGGGAGGGGAAGGAAGGGGGGAATCTGGTGGGTTGGATGTGAGCATTGCCATTCCAGGGGAAGCTGTTCTCGGGGCTATTAACAGGAACTTTTATTTATTAACTGCTCTTTTCACAGAGAGTGGATAAATGGGACCTCAGGTGCAGCATTAGATGACAGGATATGCCATAAAATAAGAGGCTGGCAGAGAAATACCTTTAGAATGGCTTAACAAGGATAGGCACAAATAGGCTGTGGGCCCGGAAGAAATCTTTGATACTGTTGTGTGTATTTATTATTTATTCTTCTGGCACAAATATAGCTTCAAAGAATGTCAAAAACAAAAAGCCCATAACCTGCTATAGCTGGATTAGTACTACATCTCTGTAACCAGGGCATCATGTAATATTGACAAGGAAAATCAGCAAAAATGGGGAAAAAAGCTCCTGGCATTTATGACACTTGTGAGGATGAGGCAGAATTCCTTGCTCTGGTGACGGTGCACCAGAAGGGATAAGAAAATCTGTGAGCATCCTGCTAGCCTGGGCATCTGTGAATCTCAGCTATGACCGAAAATGCCACCAAAGAGCAAAGTCACTCCCTTGTGTGTAATCCTATGTGATACATATGGGGAGTATGTGGATTCCACCCTAAAATATTTTGCTGCCATTGCAGAGCACCTGGAACCCCACAAGATGGTGGGGATGGCACAGCACCTGTCAGTCGTTGGGAAGGGAAATAGCTGCAACATCTCAAGCACCATGGTCGAACCTCCCCATAGCTGTGACCTGGTGGAGTTCACCTCTGTGGGTGTGATGCTGCCAGACCTTGCCTGCCATCTCTCAGGCCCATCCTATTTCAGTGCTTTCCTTCCTTCATTCCTTCCCCTCTGCTGCTCCCCTCTTTGTGCCAGCCTCCCTGGCTCAGCAAGTCATGCAGCCGCTGCAGCTGGAAGCCCTCCGTCATGGTTGTACAGAGCAAAGGACTGTGTTGACATGAGAAACAAGGCATAGGCTTAATACTGCATTTATTATTTTTTGGAAAATAATGTATATTCCCTTTTTTCTGGAATGCTTTTGCTGGCTTGGAAATATTTCAAGTGCCAGCAGGGGATTAGGGAGCTTCTTTTAATCGGCTTTTGTTTTGTTTCTTTTTTTACCTCTTTGCAGAAGAAGGAATAAAAGCCTACTCCGAAATGTTCTCCATGGAGGAATTGGAATTTGGCAGTCTCATGTAGTGATGCCTCTGGATAAGGGGAAATGGGAACAGTGCAGCCTCTCACTGCCTCCCAAAGCCCCCTTGCAAAGGGGTCAGACCTCTCCTGCAGACAGATTTGGGGAGGTGGAGCTGGCGTGCTCCAGCTACCCGGCCAGGAGCAAAGCTCAGGCTGGGGGTCTGCTTATGCTGCCCCGACTCGACCTGCAGCACAGAGCAGAATTGACAAGAAAACCTCAGAGCAGAGATTTTCATGGTTGTCTAAAGGGTCTGGAAATCCAATTTCCTCTAAAATAAGTAGACAGGGCCTATAGCTACCATGTACAACTCAGCAGCAGCATGTGTGGTAGTCCCTCCATTGCATGGTTGGTCAGTCAGAAAGTGAGAAACCCCGACAAACCCAAATGTCTGCCATTCTTAGTTCCTCTTTTCTTTCCCTTCTCTGTTACTTTTGCTTTTCCTCTCCCGGCGATCCTCTCTCTTCCTGCCTGCAGCCATCCCCAACCGCAGGATCAGCCCTGCGTGCGCAGCACTCTCTGGAGATGCCATTTCTCTCACAGGCGTTCAGCCTGTGGTGCATTGCAAAAAAACATCCCCGGCGGAGTGAGCGATGCCAGTAAGACGCTTGCCTTCCCTCCACCTCCCAGGGCTACTTTCTGCCTTGGCTATGAGCCTGCTGCATCTTTGTGTGGTTAATAAAAATAACCCAAAAGTACTCGGGAGCAGACAGAGCAATCCCAGAGACTCCAAACATCTAAGGGGCTTTGTTTCCAAGGCAACATCTTGTCTCCTAGCTGCAAAAGGCCACGGGAATGAAGGCAGCCTATGGAAAATGAATAGCTCAATGACAACAACAAAAAAAAATCTGCTGGGGAGCGTACCAGGGAGGGAGGGGTGTTTGTAGCGGGGGCCAGGAAAGAGCAAAGCTGAGCAAGCCAGGACTAGCTGCACAGAGCATGCAAAGGGACAGGGTGCAATTTATCTCATGAGAAGCACAGTCCTGCCCCCATTGAAATGCACAGCACCACTTCCACCGACTTAATGGGAGCAGGGGAGCTTGCACGAATCAGCTATTCTTTTCTTTTCCCCTTTTTTTAACCTACAGTGTTTGAAGATTCGAACTGGTTAAAAATAATCCGTTGTCCGAGGCAGAGCCTTCCTGGGTCCCAGGAGCTTTTCAGCCAGGGCTGCAGCATGCTATTGATTTCAACCACCCAGGTTCCCACCCCAGGAGGTGCCTCCTCCCCTCCACACCCCAGGGCAGCGAGACGGGAGGTGCCAGAGTACAGGAGCATCACTCTGGCTCTTTCCATTAGGAAAGAAACATGTTTTCACGCATTTTTAAGGCTTCCAGGGCTGTGCGGTATGTGAATAACTGTGTGCAAGCCAAGCTGCAGAATCAGATTTTTCACTATGGCTGCAATGATGGCTTTGCTCCTATGGCTTTTCAAGCTAGCTGCCCGGATAGCAGAATAGCAGACTTGAGGTTTCAGGCACAGGGGAAACAAAGTCCCCTCTGCCCAACACGTCCCACCGGTGACACCCATGGCCCCTGTCTGACAGCACCCTTCCTCAAAGAGGGCAGGTGGGCAGGTCTGTGGCTCCACCGTGTTGCTATTTAACATGCACATTGCCCTTACTTAAGTGACTGCCACAGTAGAATGCCTGAGATAATTGATGGGGTTCATAACAGACTGGGAGGGGAGAGGCTCCCCAGCGCCAGCCGAGACGCTTGCCTGCAGACGCCCTGCTCTTGGTTTTCCTTTCCTTTGCGTCTGACAGGAACGCCTAAAAGCTTGGGATTGTGATGCCAAGGGAGCTGATGGAGCTTCTCCTCCATGTCCCAGGAGATGGCACAGATGCCCTGGGAATGTGACAGGCATTGGGTCAGGAGCTCCCCTGGAGCTGGCTCCCAGCTCCTTGGCAGCACAACCAACACAGAGCTCCCAAAAGGGGGAGAGGGGGAGGAGGAGGGAGCCTGGGCATTTCCCTGGGGTGGCCAGGAGGGACACGGGACATTGGTGTGTGTTGGTGCTGGTCTCTGCCCTGGGCTGGAGCCAGCCTCGGGCTCATGCCTCTCCCTCTCCTTTTCCTCAGAGGCCCTTTGGGATGATGATCAACTCAGCCATTGATGTCCACCTGACGTTAAAACATTTTATTTAACTAATGTCTTTCCTTTGTACCTTCTCTCAATCAATACCATGTGGGCAAGAGGTAGAGCAGAGGGAAAGCTGCTGGGAAATGCTCCCCTTGCACTTTTTTTTTTTATTTTGCACCCTCTGTTGTGGGCAGAGCAAATCCATCCACAGGGATGGACGACTGCTATTTGTTATTCATCTTGCTATGCTACTCAGAGCTGTATCTGAGCAAGCTTTGAGATGATGTTTGCTTCTCACTCCCTCTCCTTGAAATGGTTTTAATTTAGCTTAGCTCCAGGGAATACCTCCCAAATTGTTACAGTGGAGCAAGGCTGGAATTTGGCCCTTATTGCCATGCCCTGGCCACTGAGATGGAGGGATGGCTCTGCCTCCAGTCATGTGAAATCTGCCTGTGCTTCCCGCACAGCAGGCCTGGCTGCTGTCACCACATCTGCCCCACCTGGAAACCAAGCCAGACTGGGCATGCGACAGGCCCCCTGCCTGCAGTCACCAGCTGCAGGGTGGAGGGCAGCATGGGAAAAGCTGAGGAACAACCAAGCTGATGTGTCACTCTGCTTCCCCTCTTCCTAGGGGACACTCAGTGGGGGCAACCCTGGATGACTGTGAGGTCCTGGGGCTTGGGGATGTACTGGCAGGGACGAGACTTGATTTTAAGAATTAGGAAAGCATGGTACTTGGACATTTGCATCAAAACCAGTACAGCAATTTTACCCTCTTGCTCCCAATTCTTCCTTCTTACTACAAGTGCGCACCAAGTAAATTGCACGCTTGATAGTTTTGTGCCCTAAACTCCTTTGCAGTGTTCCTGGATCACCTTTCACTGCCATAACTTTCATCCTTACATGGCTGAACTTCACTTCTATGTGAAATGATTCCCACAGACCACATCAAGTTGTCATCTGCAAATACTCTTTCAAAGTGCTCAACCCTACTTCAACATGACATATAGTGTGTGGTTTGTGCTACCCTCTACAACTAGCTCTCAAAATAGTTCATAATATTGATACAGGGGTTGGGATTTTCCAAAGCACTTGGTATAGACCTACCCTGATTCACACCAGGCTCGGCTGTAGATTGTTATCAATCTGGAGCAATTAATGTTCCTGAAAATCCCATCGCTTGGATTTAACAATAGAGAAAATAGACTTTGCAGGATACATTATTATTGGCTTGTTAAAAATTTCTCACCTAGACGTCTTTAAAAATGTATCTGCTCAGGTAACTAATGGCATCTGCATGGACAGTCTTGTCATGATGTCTGAATAAATAAATAGTATTGATTTATATTGTAATAAATTTATAGAATAAATTAGAGCTAAAATATAGCCAGCTGGGTGACCAGCTACCTCTTCAGAGTATTTGCTGGCTGATTCCTCGTGTTGTTTTAGTTTTTCAAGACTCATGATCAGGAGACAATACAGCCATTACCCTTGGTCCTAACAGGATCATGCGCTGAGCACCCATTGAGGAGCACCTGCTGAGGAGCCTGGGGCACTCCAACCCCTACCTGAAAACCCAACTGCCCCTTAATTTTCTGTACCACCTTTCTGCTTCAGTTGGCTTAGCTCACTTGCTTGCTCTTGGCAGACACACACAGACAGGCTGGCTTCCAGACCCACAGCCCAGGGATAGACAATACATGCTCACATCTCCTCCACAGATGAAAACTGTCAAGCTTTCAACTTCCCTTTGAGCTGCTATCTTCAGAGCAATAGGTCAAGCTGGAAATGCATTTCCAATCTGTGTTTGCCTACCAGAAGAAAGCTCTTCATTGCTCTTTGCTGCTCCTTGCGATCTACAGCGTTCAGTAACGAGGCCATTCATGGAGCAGTGGTATGTTCTTTTGTCCCTGCCAAAACTCTGCTCCCTCCTATTCAGCTCAACAAGATGTGAAGCCCCTGGTGCTGCCAAGCGTCCTTTCAGCTGCCAAAGGAGCTCATCAAACGAATAAAAAAGCCTGGTGCCAGGCTCCATTCCCAGCTCAAAGCCCACGGATACAATACCTGCCGGCTGGACTGGTCAGCTCTGAGTGGCTCCTGCTCTGCCCATCCCAGGGCAAAAGCTGCGGGCTCCACCATTCCCCATCTGCATTACTGCTGCCTCAGTTAGCCCACGTTGGAAAGCTGCTGCATTGATCCTTCTCAAGGCACACCACAGCCTGTACTTGTTAGTCATTTATTTTTTAAAAATTCCTTTCCACAATGCCAGTTTCCTATCTCTCCCCTCATTTCCCACACCGAGGAGAAAAGCCTCACACTGTGCCTTTCACATCCCCATGGCCTGTCAGTGGGCAGCAGCTTTGAAAGCATCTTTTTTGCCTCTGTTTCAAACTCTACTTGGTCAGAAACAACAGAAAACTGTTGG
Organism: Phalacrocorax carbo; assembly: GCF_963921805.1. Classification (NCBI taxonomy): domain Eukaryota; kingdom Metazoa; phylum Chordata; class Aves; order Suliformes; family Phalacrocoracidae; genus Phalacrocorax; species Phalacrocorax carbo. The sequence continues at coordinate 25,188,613 of NC_087520.1, forward strand.
TTTTCAGTATAAATACGTCAAGCATCGTATGGTTCACTCTCCTGTAATGCTGTTTCGTCAGCGATGCTTGTTGCTGTCTGGGCAGCAGGTGTAAACCAGCATTGCTGTGCTGGCTCTGCTGCTGCTCTGTACTGATTTACACCAGATGAGGATGGGGTTTGGTTTTGGCTGCACCCTGATCTTCTTCTCTAGGGCATTCTCCCATGTCTTCATTTTCAGCATTGACATTAAGTATTTAGAGCATAAAGTGACTAATTTGCCTCTCTGCTGCCGCTGTTTTGAGGCCATTTGGGAATTGCTGAAGTTATTTGCCACCTACAGCCCAGTGAGTTTAATAAAGCAATCATACGTTTCTGTACTTCTCTGGATCCCAAATAACTTCGTGCAAACTACTTATTTACCTTGGAGCCACCACCATGCAAACGGCTGGGAGGCAGTCACCACTGAGGTTAAATACAGGGGCTATTGAACAGCCCAGTTACCATGCGTACGAGTTTAGGATGGGAGGTCAAAAGGTTGCTTTGCCAAATGAATAACACCAAGATATCTGTTTCAGCTGGAGCTGCTCCAGTGCTTTTGGCAATTCTAGAGCTCACGACACTGTGAAGAATATTTAAGGAGACACGCTTTGGAGGTTGGCCACTGTGCCACTGTAAATGCCTCTCTGCTCTCATAAAAAAATGCCAAAGACCCTTCAAAGGTTGCAGGCAGTCAGCTGCTTGGGGTTGCATCTCTCTAGCCGGTGCTGGGCACCTCTTGCTGAAGTGAAAAGTAGGCCAGCCCTGAGGTGGGGAAGGATGCTCTGTGCTTGGCAGTCCTGTATCCCTCCTCTCTGTCCTTGCTGGAAAAGCCTGCTTGTGTGATCTGTCCTTGTGCACACTGATCCTGGCTTGGTCTGAGTTGCTGGAGGAGAGGGCAGCCCTTGGCACCACTGTTTCAAATGACACCAGGCTGGTGGTGTAGCTGATGCACTGGCTTGCCAGTGCTCACAAGCCAGGGAATGGTGCCACAGAGCAGGAGAACATGGCCTAGCTCAAGGGCAGCACAGTGCTCCCCTGGCCCCAGACACAGCAAATACACACAGGGCTGGTCATTGTCAGTGACCGTGTTGGTGCCGTATTGCAGAGGAGTCAGCACAGCTACTCCTGTTGGACCTTTTGCTCATGCCGAACCCACTCTCATGGTTACCTGTCATCGAACCTGCAGTGCCAAGGTGCCACGTCTTTGGCAATCATGCCCCACTGAGATGGGGAGGTGGTACAAGAGCTTTCCAGCAGCTCTGCTCCCAGTCCTGACATGGGAGGTAAAGTGGGGACATGCCACTTGTGGGCCCACGTTCCCCTCCATCAGAGCCCATCCTTGTGCTGCAGCAGGGCCCCACACTGTCTGTGTTTTGGCTCATTCTTTAGCTCCATGCAAGGCTCTTCTGCTCTCTGGCTGGACTAAGAATCATATGGCTGCATCTGTAGCTAATGCTCTGCTGAAGCTCCGAGAAATGAGTCTGTCTCCTTCCTCTAGACTCCTCAGCTGAAGGGTTCATGGTATACAGCCAGCAATGTTCTGTCAACCCAATTTCAGTTTATTGTCATGGTTCTGGTGAGTCTTGTCTTCAAAATCCATCTGCAAGCTGTGCACGTTGCTGGGCTAGGGATAGCAAACTCCTAAGGCACCACGTTCTGCAGCGAGCATCCTTCTGGTGCTGTGGTGTCAGGTGCTGGTCCCTTTCTCTGCCTGACTTCAATGCACAACTCTGAGCTTTGCTTCCTCCATGGGAGTGCTAATTCCCCTCACCTCACCCTTAGTCATGCTACTTTCACCTGCCCATCCATCCCCAAAACAGAGTTTGTGTGATGTGATATCTCCACCCACCCTCACTGCACCTCAGTAAGTTTTTTTCCTCTTCTTCCTTCTTCGTTTCTGTGAGAAGCCACACAAGACCCCCTCCAACATTAGGGGCTTGTGAAACAAGTGAAAAAAGCCTGTGCATAACCTACACCATGAAACTCTCCATCCCACCCCACCACGCCAGCCTGATGGACTCGTAATCTAGTAAGTTTTTCCATTTTAATGTTAACTGTCCTTATCCCCCAGCTGGGGTAACAAACACTGGCAGGAATTTTTGTGTTCGTAAATATTTCCCTGCTGCTGTGAAGAGGCTGTTTTTCCCTCTCTGTATCAGATGAAGATGGCTGGTCTGCCAGCTCGCCATGTAAATTTAATAGCATTCCAAAACCTCTGTCCTACATAAATATGAATGTATTTCATCCAGGAGGAACCTGTTATTGAAGGAGCTGCGTTGCTAAATCATTCAGAAGGTTATTGTTTGAAGTACTCACAGTCAACGGTGTCTTGGCTATTACTGCTCAAAAAGGGAGGGAAGGTGGAAGAAAAATGAGTGGGGATCATGGAAACCTCTTTAAATTAAGGAGCTTACGTGCCAAGATCAACAAGGTATAAACGGGGCACTGACAACCAGCAGGTCTGGCCCAGGAGGATGGGCCAGCTGCAAGCAGCTCTACAAATTATTCACTGGCAATTGCTTTCTTGCTGCTGCCCTGACTTATTTACACTCCAAAAGATTTCTGAAGTGTGTTTATTTAAGAGACATGAATCCAGAGGCTCTGGAAGGGGAGAGGAGCTTTCTAAAGGAATCTGGCCCCGCCACGACACAATTCATTTCACCGATTAACCCCTCCACACGAGGAAGAGGTGGGAGCACCCTAAGTGCATATGCATTATGCATTAGTGTGCCATGTCAGGAAGTTCTGATTTGATGGAGGCTGAAGCTTAAAAGACAGTTCTGTGCTTTTCCTTACTCCTCAATGCCATGCTGGAAGATGAGGTGATGCTGTGGGGGTGGGGGAAAATTGGGGGAATGATAGCTCCTGTGCCCAGACACTGATTGCCACAGTGCAAATAGAAAGAGCTTCACAGTTTGTGAAGGATGTGTGTTTCCCTGACGTTAACGTCTCTTACCAAATTCAAACGTTTCAACTCCCCTTTAGTAAATTCCCTACTTTCTCTAAACAGCTGTGTGTCATCAGTACATGGAAAGCACCCAAATCCTCATCTTCAGCCCTGTTAAGAAACACAGTTCTGGGTACTGCAAGGACTGAGAAGGCACAAGGTCTGAAGAGAGACCTTGCACAGACACTGTACCTTCTTACTAAGCTTGTAAAGAAGCAGCTGACAGAGCTCTGAGTTTCTAAGTTGTTTTCAGTCATTTAACTGATGATGCAACTGTACATATATCTGCATCTGTCTTCTACTCTTTACTGATTCATTGGTTCCCTGAGCAAATGCTTAAAATTAATTTGCTTTTTTTACACCTACAGATTGCAGAAGCGAATGAACTGCCTGTGCAAGTGTTGTGTTTTAAGATGTTAGTCCAATCTGTGGGAGGGCAAAATTAGGCAGATGTTTATCTGCCTATAATAAGTTGGGTTCATACTACATTTAGCTATAAGGGAGAAAACTTTACACCCTGTAAAAGTGTCTTTTAGGTGCATGTGCCTCACAATCAGTAACCCTTATGTGCATTTTGGAGACGCCCACAATGGACATCGTTCTCCTAGTTCTGGTGCAAGGCATCTAAGACTGGTGCCTGGAGCACCCTGGGTCTCTGGGGTTACCAAGGGATGACAATGCCGTATCATTTTGCTGTTGATCCAGCTCCAGATAAGAAGTGGTTGTTTTCCTGTTGTTTTGCTCCTCCGTGTGATGCTGTTCAGCACCTTGTAACACCAAAGGGTTAGGACCCCATCTTCTTTCCACTTTATTTCAGCTGCATGTATAATTAATGGGAAGCACCCACTCTGATGCTGCCACTGGAAAGGCACCTTTGACACCACCTAGTCTGGCCACACTCAGGCACTAGAGCAGCATGTATTCATTTTTACGATGACTGAAATACGTCCTTCATTTCTCAGTGTTCAGAATTTTGATTTTTGGCAACAGGTTTTCACACTCAAGATACTCCTCATGCATTGCAACATGGCAAAGCTATTAAAAACACAATTTAATTTTGGTCTCGTTGCTGATCAGTCCAGTGGGAATTCTCACTTAATCAAACTTTAATGTAAATTTCAGAAAAATCAGTAATTGCTCCTATAATTGAATTTTCAGATTATGTATCAAAGGAATAATGCCATGCATGGGATAAGCAGCAGGCTGCCTCTGGAAGCCCGAACATCTGAAATGGAAAATTCTGCAGAACTTAAAGATTTGAATATACTGTTGGAGAGCTAAGAATAGACCTTATTATTTATATCGTCAAAGGAAGCGGCTGAAATCACAGAGATCTTCAAAGAGTAAAGATGCTCAGACAGTTATGCCCAGGAATCGCGTTCATGGAGCTGAAGTGGAAAGCTACTGACGTCTCAGCATAGGCACGCTGCTCCCAGCGGGCCCCACGGACCAGATGGCATTTCATGCAGAAGAGAAATGCCAGGCTTTTCCCTCCTGGAAGACACACTCAGGGTTATCTTCCAAGTACTCAAGTAGGGAGCGCGGAGTAACTCGCCCATTGCAGAGATGTCTTGTGCCCCACCAGGTGCATCTCCACTGTGCTGAAGTGTCTGTGTGCTCTATTTGTCCTGCATGTCCAATAGAGAGCTTTATTTTAGAGATTCATTAGTGTTTTTCCATTGAGTTATTCTCCAGGTCCAGTCCTTCTTAGAAGTTGATTTCTGACTGGATGAGAGAATAAAATAAAACAGCTAGTGGGAAAAATTCAAAACATCCTTTTAATTAAAATTAAAATAAAATAGAGGCCTCATAGCCATAACAGATGATTGCACTTCTTTAAAGTTCACATACTTTGAAAACTGCCACTCTCTCCTGGGACCATGACAGCAACACTCAGCTTCTCCCGTACTTCAGACGCTTTCAGGCTCAGAAGTGGTTCCAGAAGTACAATGAATGCCTGCTTTCAGTCCTTGTTTAATTTTTCTCTCTTTCCTCCCAAGTATGTTTCTTGTCTCTCCACTGTCACTTTCCACTTTCCCCTCTTGTTCCCCATCTCTCTAACTGAAGGTGAACATCTCCAACCCCGAAAAGTACATAGATGGATGGGTCCTGTTTCCTCTCCCTCATGGCTTGCAGTTCCAGTGGCTTTGGTGAAATTGCTCCTCTTTATGCTAACATACAAAAGAGGAGAGTCAGAGGCCATGAGCCTGCTCCTCCGCTCCTCCTGTGCCTGTGTGATACCTCCTTCTTCCATCAACAGGTGTGAGATGAAGGTTGGAGCGTGCCCATCAGCAGGACTAAGAAACAGATGCTTGGTAGGAAGCATGCCTGCAGCCCACTTCAAGAGGCTCAGGTGCCAGATGAAGGATCTGCTTTCTTGGGAGAAACAAGCAGCGCCAAACACAAACTGCATCCAGGACTCCCCTCTGCAGAGGAAGGGAACAGGGGCTGTTTTCACACTACCTACCGTGGGTGCCTGGCTAACGTGCCACCAGCCTTTTTGAGGAATGGTAGTCAGCACTTGCAAAGAAGGTGATCACTCAGCACTCTCATCAGTTCGGGTGTGGAGGGAGAGAGGATGTTCATGCTAATTCAGGCTTCTTTTTTTCTTTTTTGACACTAAATGTCTATTTGGCTTTGCCAATCCCATGTCCGTCAGAGCCAGCTGGATGCTGGGGTTTCTCCTCTGTGCCATGACAAGAAGTTACAGTGATTTTGTAAAAGAAATGTGCCAACAGATTTTGGCAGGTGGTTCTCTCCATGCTACATTTAGAGAGTATTAAGTTCTCTCACTTAAGCAGTATCAAATGTTTAAATTAATGACAAAATATCCTCTTTTAATTTTTCCCTTTAATTTTAATTTTCCTCTCACTTCCACTTATCAGCCAAGCATTGCTATTGCTATGTAGCAAAGATTAAGACATTCAAACTGTTCTGTTCAGCTTTTCACTGTGAAGAATTCCAGCAGAACCATTTTCCCTGAAAATCATGGGATTTTGAGAAGGCTGCGTTTTGAGACAGAAAATTACTTCCAGGGAAATAAATAAAATTGGATAGAGTGCATGTGCTGGCATTAGCTCAGCTCCTTCCATCTAGGGGAAGGGGAGGTATTTTTAAATTCATTCACTTGGATGTGCAGGAAAAAAAAGGGCTTTGATTTGTTCCGATTATTAAAATGTCAAAAAATATCAGTTTCCTGTCCATCATTCAGAGTGTGTTTGTGTCAGACAGCAAGAAGAAGGAAAGTTTATCCTTGAACTGTAAGAGAAGACCATGAAACTAGCTATCTCTAGCTGCAAGTGCCACTTGCTGCTGCTGGGCTTGGTGGTCATTCCCATCCCATGCACAACCACTATGCCAAGGGTAAAAGCTTACAGAGATTGTGGACACATTCATCTGCAGATCCATTAACCTTCTGCTAAGAAGACCAGAAATTCTGTGCTAAATGATCCATCAGGCAGCTTTTGCTGATAGCATGCATTTAAGTAGCAACAGTACCTCAGGTACTCTTGCCCTGATGGGGAAGAACCAAGTGCAGCACCTGTGTGGTTTTGTGGTGGAGATAGGAAGCAAACCCTGGCTTCACCCTTTGGTATTGCAATGGTGATGCCAACCTAGCATGGAAAGAAAACATGTTCCCCTTTCCCCATGCTTTCCCCATCTACTGCATTTCAAGTGTGAGATGGGTAAACTGAAAAGGGTCTATAGGGGTTTAACAGTCCACAGCATCCTCAAAGGGTAAGAGGGAAGGTGTAGGGCCAGGAGAGCTCTTCTGCTGCTCAGGTTCCCTGGCTGCTGTTGGTACCAGGCATTATGGGAGGGAAGGGGTAGCTGTGTAGCTCTGAGACATACGTGTTGTGACAGTGAGGTTGGCAGCCCCTTCTTCTTGAAAGCACTGATGGAAATCTAGCCTGAAAGGAAGTTTCAAAAGGTAGGTGAGAAGGAGGTGGTTTGGAGGCGATGATGAAGTATTGGTGGAGGGAAAGGATGCTCCCAACAGCACATTACTTTCCAGAGTGATATGTGTAACATCGCACCCCAGGCAGCACCAGGGATGTATCCGTACCCAGAGCCAGCTCTTCCCCCATGCAGTTCACACAGCAACCATGCTTTTCCAAGAAAATGTCAGGGGAACATACCGCTGTGATGGCCTAAGTTGCATTCATTCCTCATACATTCTGGGGGAGCATGATAAAGATAAACTCTCCTAAGTTACCAGGTAGCACATGCACAGGGGAGCACTACTGGGTACATCTCCACAGGGCACACACACCCAGGAACAAAGGCTGTCTGAGCCTCTTGCAAATACATATCTCATAAAAACAAAGCACCGAATCCACTTTATAGCAACCTGCAGGTTTATTGGAAGGAATAGCAATAGGAAAGGCAGGTGAACAAGGGTTAATAAAACCAACAGATATTTCCTGTACCAGCACAAGCAGGTTGGACAGAAAGGGTGGGATTTACGAATCGCATCTGTGGGCGAGCACACATCAGTCAGGCAGGCTGAGGAGCAGCCCCTGTGCTAAAGATGCTCTTTCAAACATTTTGGGCCCCGCCTTATCAGGGAACACTTCTTCAGGTGATTACACAGCCAGTACTACTCATCTCCTAATGATGGTTAGCAAAGCCACATAAATGGAGAGACTGGTGCACCAGGAGGGCTTTTATTCTGGGGGACTGAGGAGTGCAGGCTGTTGGAGAGAGGAGTAGATGCAGGGGAAAGCTCACAGTACGTCTCTCATGCTGACTCTGATAACTCAAGGGCTTTATGTACTCGAGAGGGTAAGTCATGTTCAAATGGAGCAATTAGGGCTTCTGTTAGAAAATCCATACTCTGCTTTAAGGGGCTTCTGATAAGCAATAATAGGATATTAGCGGAGTACAGAGGGGCTCTGAAGCTCCTGACAGCAGTTATTTTCTTTAAGATGGAGCTGTTGATAGGCAACCAAGTTACAAGTTGGAAGGATACAGCTGATGTCTTCTCTCTTTCCTTTCACCATCTTCCTTCTCTTCTAATCCTTTTAGACTATCTACATGCTCCTTCAAAACAGTCACCTCCCTAAATCCAGAGAGGAAAAAATGCCCATTTTGTAAGGATTACCCAAGCTATCTGCCCCCAGTCAATTCTGCCTGCAATCTGCCTGCTCTTTTGTCCAGCCAGCTGTTTGTCTGGAGGCAGCTTTCTGCCCTCTCCCAAAGCAGAGCAGGACCCAGGTCATGGCTTTGAGACTAAGAAACTAAGTCTTAGACACTTTTCTTTGGGAGAGGAATAATCTCTGTCACCCTTACAATAAAGGCTTTTCTGGGCTCTGGCTCAACTGGTTGGGCATTGCAGCAATGTAGGAGCTACTTCTGATTTTAGGGTTCCTGAAACTGAGAGCAGTCAGGAGCTCAGACAAGGAGGAGAGGGAAATCTGAGAAGTGTGAAATCTAAGCCCTAGTATTGCTTTTTTAAAAGTTCCTAAATAAGAGGAAAATGGCAAACTGTACCATAAACTAGAGGCTGGTCCCTTGGGAACTCCTCGGACTTTGACTTCGGAACACAGAGCTTCCCTTTGCAGCTCATTTTTGCTGTTAGTAACACTATTCAGATCTTGCTTTGTGTATGTGCACTTTCCCTGCTCACCTTCTGGAAACATGAAGCTGTCTTGCCAGCCTAAGGCTGTTCAGCAACCCATTGGCCAGGCTGAGCCAAAATCCCCTCCGTCAGACAACCCCATGACAGTGCCCAAGAGTGACAATGATAAGTGCTACAGGGAGCATGCAAACTTTACCATGCCCTAACTTAAGGCGTTGTTACAGGCTGAAAGTCCTTTTTATCTGACTTAAGCTTAATTGCACAAAACAATAAAAGCTTCCACCCTCGCTCAGTGGCAGCTCTTGTACTGATTGATTCAAACCCTAAGTGCTTCCCATCCCCTCCAGTGGTACAGAGGATGGTGGATTTGGATCCAGGTATCAGGATCTCTGAGATGGCAAACCATAAAGGCATGTAACCTTTCAAGCCTGCTAGGCTGCTCTTTTTCTAATGCCTGTGTATCGATGGTGCAAGGCTTGAAGTCTTGCTGGTACTGAGTCACTGGGAGGCAGAACTTGGTCTGAAACATACTGGAAAACAAACTGACCTGACCATATGACTCAGTGTGCGTGTATATGTAAGCACTATATAAAATTTCTTCTTAAGGTCAAGTTCAAAAACCAGAAGATTCCAGCATTGTGAAAAATTATTTGAAAGAGTTAGAGGAATAACGGGAACTTAGCTGAAAGACACCTGGCCTTTTCAAAGGCAGGAGAATCTCAGGATGTGGCCACTGAGTGGGCAAATATTGCAACAGCCTCAGATGCTCAGATTCTTTCCCATACAGTATCAGGCAGGTGAGTGTGAAAATGTTAGCAGTGACCCTGTAGACCACCAGCATGGAGCACTCCAGGAGAGACCACCTACAAGGACAGAAAGTCCCACGGTCTTTTAAACCTTGCTTCAAGTTCCCAAGTTAGTATAGCAAAGACAAAAGGGGAAGGGTAAAAGTTGTGATGTGTGGAGGACAAAAGGCAGAAAGAAGGATACAAACACAAGACAAATCAGAGTTGAGTACTCTTGCTTAAGGAACATACTCTGATGGAGTTTTTCTCTCCCTGCCAGCCAGGCATAAGCCTAAATTAAAACTAGAGGATGTTTTTCACAATGCAGTTTTTTTTTCACCTGATCCCATCCCATTACTGGTATCAACGATGGGTAACTAATATAATCAAGAGACTAAGTACTAGAATGAAGCTTGAAATAAAGATCAGGCAAGCAAAACTTATGGGAGATGGGAATGGCCCCTGAATATTTGGACAGCTTGACATGATTTACCTCATTGGGAAGAAGAAGGCTGAGAAACCTAGAAGAGAAGCTATAGGGCAGCAAGGAAAATTAAACAGCAAAAGAAGTTTATTGTCTGCTTGTACACATGCACAGCATCAGGTGAAACCACAAAATTTCAGGTTACATACCTCATTATTGGTTACGGGTCAGGCTGTCACCTCATGTTAGATCATCTTACTCAACATACATACAAAATCTGAGACTGGGTAACTTTTCCCAAAATGCTCAATTTCTCTCTCTGTCAATTTTTGCTAAAACAGTAGCTTTCTGCATGAGCAAAAAGTTGATGTTTATGATTACACTTGCAAATGCTAAAGTTTCCCACGAATCAAATTTGAAAAAAACACATTTACCTGACAAGTATACTATTTTAAAATCTTTTGCAGGGAAAAAATATCCATGGTTAGGCAAAAATATAAATAGCAGTCAGCTTGGCGTCATTATCACAGATACAAAAAACATTTGGGGACCTCTTTTATGTGCTGAATATTTCATTCAGTCCTGCAGTGCAGTGACTCCCTAAACCTTTAGTGAGCTGAGCTCTGCTTTTGAGGCTCTAATTTGCTGTTGCCATGACATTGTTAATGTCTGAATTGCTTTTTTTAACCACCCCTCTCCTTTTTTCAGTGTCTTGCAGAGGCATTCTGAAATAGTGGGCAGGAGCTGATCTTGTGGAACAGCCTGTGTGTCCTCAAAAATAACAGAATAGTGTTCGTTTTTACAAGCTGGATGGCTGATACAGTCCTGATGGATGGATAATTACAATCCTGATGGATGATAGCTTTTTAACTGGAGAAACCACAATGAACATATCTGGCCTAGTAAAGCTAATTTTGGCTTTGGGTGGGGAGGGGAGGGGGGGTAGGGTGGGCCTATTTCATCTGCTGGGTTTTTAAAATAGTGACATTCCAAAAAAAAAAGTTAATAAAGAAGCAAAAATTCATTGTTCTCTTATGCTTAATTGGGCTTCCAGAGTGAGTAGAGTGTACAGAATAACATTAATTGCTTGGCAGTGAGTTTATTAACATCCTTGCTGCCCAGATCCAACCGAGAATGGAGAAATCTCTGTCAAGGTCAACCTTAGCAGAACAGCATTGCTTCCTTAGGAAACACTTTTTGCAGGAGATGTACTTCCTTTAATGGGATAATACCTTCCAACTGTCTGATTTCTTAATAACACAGCAGCCTTTACTGGTCAGGGGTTTAAAGAGGACTTTTTTAGTCGTTCTGAAGAATAGACCATCTTGGCACACCTTCCCTGGGCTTGGACTCCTCCCTCTCTTATCAGCCTACCTGGATGTGCACATTCTGCAGCACATCTCCTTTGATACGTGCACCGCAGCAAACTCTCCCAATCTGTAACTGCAGCTACACCAGGCTGACAAATACCCCTTTGCTGGCATGGGTGAGGAGACGGAGCACAGTCTGTCTCTGCTGCTTTCTTGAAGGGCGGATCTCAAGAGTCTTCTGAGCCCAGACATGAAGTGATTCACCTAAAGTCACCTGCTGTCAGCTCCTTCCAGCAAATGCATCCAATACTAGTACTAGTCCCTGCCTCAGCATGAGCCTGAGCCAGACTCCAAAGGTATTTTGATATTGGTATGTCTTCTGGTTACCAAGGCTAGAGAAGTGGAAGATGTTTAACAAGCCTTGAAACTTTAAAAAAAGCAGCAAGCATGACAGAATGAACAACATGTTCTCTAAAGTCACTGTCAGGATCGTAGGTGAGACTTCAGCAGCTGTCACGACGCAGAAGTAATGCTGTCTTTTCTGCAGGCGAGCAGGTGATTACAGCACTCAGAGAGCTGGCCTTGGCTGTCACACTTGGACCCTGCCGGCACCCAGGAAGGGGCTGACACTGGCAGATCCCACGCTCGTGAGCTGTCTTGTATTGTAATGGGATGTGCATGGCTGTAGTGATCTAGTCTGATGATCTAATGATCTAGACTGATGTAGTCTCTTCATGGCACTGGTCTTAATTCTGATGTATGAAGCAGAGACCGAGATCAACTGCTCCCAAATGCTCACTCTTACAGGATAGACAGGGTTCCCTTAATGCCCTGGCCAGATGTATTTGGAGCCTTTTCAATTCGACCTCTGCTGCGATGCTGCTGGCTTCCACCCTGGGCGATTCAGTGGGTAAAGAATCCACTTACTAGGGCTTTCTTAAGTCAATTATATAATTCCCATTCAATGGGAAGAAGAATGGGTCCACAAGTGTTAGGTCTTTTGGGGACATACAGAGTGCAAAGCTCTACTTAAAGCTTAATAGACCCATAATGGCTTTGAATATTTCCTTGCTTTGGTTTCAATTTTTATGGGTATATCTGAAAATAAATAGTGCTCTTGGAATGCACTAACAGTGACATCTGAGTATTTCCAGGAACATACACTATAAAAATGTCTGCCCACCACTGAAAGGAACAGAGATCGACATTTCAGATAACAAATAAATGCCTTTGATTTTCTCTCTGTGCCAAGGAACACTGATATTGTTTCCGTCTCCTGGGTGTTCTTCAATGTGCCTCATTAGGACATTATGAAATGTTGCTCTATTTGTTCTGTTGTAAAATAGCAAAACAAGCCTTGGGGCCAGACTGACTTCAACTGAGCTGGATGTGCACAGGCTGCGGATGTGCCCTCTGTGTGGGGATGCTTGTGCCTGGCGTGGCTGGAGCAGGGAGGGCTGGGAGAAAAGGGAGGAGAGGGAGAGACAAATCCCTGGCAACTTCTCACTGTTTTCTTCTCTTCCAACAGCTCAGCTAAGGAAGGCCCTAACCTAAGGCTGCTACTCTCTTTAATGTAGAGGCTTGGCAAGACTGGTTCTGCTGTGTTAACATGCATCTGCAGGATTTCAAAGGATTTGGCCTTTAATATAGAGGTGGAGGCAAAGCCAGATATAGAGCACATTTAGAAACTGTTGTTTTTCCCAAATTTGAGCTCTTAAGCTAAGCAGATAGCTGAGAAGAGCTCCTTGATAATACCACAGGGACTCTACAGTCTTACTGTGGTTTTTTCACTCTATGAATACCAGGGAAATGTGTTTGGGTTTTTTGTTGTTGGCTTTTTTGTTTTTTATTTATTCTTAATAAACACTTGCAAAGAGCATACCAGAGCACCATTGTTAAAAAAAACCACGCATGGGAAAACTTTCTACAGCTAATTTTGCCACTGCGTTTAGCAAATCTTTGGTGTTCACACCTAACTAAGGAGTCTCTTAATGAGTCAAAGTGGGTATCTGATCGGCACAAACAAGGTGAGTGGCTGTATGCACATACTGACTTATAACAACATACAGAATCAGCCCACACCTCTTCTGCGCTTGCACATGCCATTGTGTTAATGGATAATGTCTAAAACCGCCCTTTGCTAATCCAGTCATGTTTACTTAACCACATTAGCCCAGTTACTCCCAAGATCTTTCCCTCTCAAATGAATAATCTTCAAGTTCAAGTGGCGAAGGCCCATTTCCATTTTTAGAGATTTGAATGTCCGCCACAAACTCAGATGTAGATTGCCCTGGAGATCTACCAAATAAGGACTCTTGAAAATTCAGTCCTTTTGGAAAGGTCAGAAGTGACTACGACTGCAAAATCTTTTCTAGCCTGGCAAGCTTGCTCTGAGTTGCCATGCTTTGGATTAAGTGACCTCTGACTTTGGACAAAGCTTTAACAGTGTCTTTTAATCCTAGGTTTTCAGACGTCATGATGGGATGTTGCCATGTGAGCTCACATCAGCTTTATGTACAAATCGAAGTGGCACATAATTGCTGGTTTCAAACCCTTGAAGAGTTTGCCCTGCATGATATAGTTAATACAGAACTTTAAAATACTGTAATGGAGCAAATTAGAGTGGCGTGAAATAGGATTGTAGTTACAAACATCTAATTAGAAAGCACTGTGAATTACACACTTTTTATAATATATAAGCTGGTTACAAATAGGACAGCTGGATAGACTAACAAAAAGTTGCTTCCTGAAATCTGGTGATGCAAAAGAGTATTACAGGATTGGCTCTCTCACCAGAAACCATAGCATTTTAAGGTCTTCCTGCCTCAAACCCTGGACAGCTGTTTCCCAGGATAGCAAAGATTAGTTTCCCTACTTCCTCAAGCAAGAATTAAGTCTCTCAGCTTATGTTTTCTTCTGGGCATAGGCTAAGGGGTCATTGACAACATTTGAAAAGTTTTTGTTTGAAGATGAGCTGCTTTCACTAAGAAATAATCTCCCACCCTACTTCACCTGTATCAGCCTAGCAGACTGGGTTGCTGATACAGAGGGTTCCTGGACCCGATCCTCTGTTCATAATGGGCATGGCTCCACCACCTGTGTGAGGACTTTCCTTCTGGGGCACATGGAGATGGTGGTAGCAGCAGGACCTCATTGCATAGGCTGCAGAGGTTTATCATCGCCTGCAAAGGTATCTGCCTTCCTCCACCTACATGTGGACGTAGGAATGACTTTGCTGAGATAGGTATCTCAGGGCCTGATGTGTGAAGAAGGCAGGACGGCTCCTTTAGAGACATTATGGCAACGTGCAAACCCAGAGGAACTGTCCTTTTCTCCTCTGGCACTGCTTGCTTTTTGCTGGAGGAGTCCAGCTCCCAAATGAATGCCCTGAGAATCACTGTGCGCCTGGGGGCATTTCTGTGAGGCACACTGACTTGGTCTGACATTTAATAAACTGCTTTGTTTTTAGTTTTTTTTCTTACTCACCAATTAAAGTGCCTTGTTACCACAGCAGCAGAAGGACATCAATAAAAGCATGGGAAGAGCAGGGTTGTGTTACCCTCAAGAACTCAGGCGGCAAAAGCATCGAAGCCTCATCTGCCCTCTCTGCACAGAGTGGCTCTGTCAGTCTGTCCGTCTGTGCCATCAGGGCTGCAGGGCCCTTCTGTTTTGACTTGGTACGAGAGAGAAAATGTACAGGCAGGATTTCCAGGGTTTCTTTCCTGACATCTCACCTTAGGGGGTAGAAAAGGAAGCCTAACTCCATACAAATAGTCTTGAGCAGTGTATATGGCACAAAAGGCTTCTGGCCACGCTTTCAGAGGGGTGTTGAGCGGGAGGTGTGTGCTCAGGGTGTGTTGGAAGTGAGCACAACAGCATTGCTGTCTCTCCGCAGAGGGGCACTGCGGCATTTTGAAGCCCAGGGATGAAGGCCTGGTGGTGAGGATGGTCCACGTGAGCCATCTGCCCTCTCGGGTCGCTCTCTGCCACACTGTGTCGTATCTGCAGAGGCAGAGCCTGCTCTTGGAGACAAGCCATTCCCAGTGATAATGCATGGGACAGCTTTAGCCCTGTTTATTTCATCCTGTCCTAGTCAAAAGCTCAACTTGTGGGTGAAAGGAATAGCTATTCACAGAGCTAGGAAGGTACATGCAGATCTGACCTTTAGAACAACCTTTTACAGTTACGGAGATGCTACTTTTACCACTCCACTACTTGATAACCTTTTTAGCATTCAGCTAGAACCTACTACCCCTTTCTTTCCTGTAAGAACAGGAGGCAACCACCTGAGAAGTTTGCTGGTGGTCCTGCACGTGAAATTGGATCTCATTTCCTTCTGCACGTCAAGTGCTTTATTTGTGACTGCTTCTAGAATATGTCTATCCAGATTTAGGTGCTAGGCACTGCTTCAGATGCCCTGGATTTATAGCTTTAATTTTGTGTGTGTGCACCAAGGTGCTGACAGTTCAGCTAATTGTTTCACACAACGTCCTGATGTCTGGTTCAAACCCACTATTACAGTAACCCACAACAGAGGCCAAGGGCTGGGTCTCTGTGGCTTTGGAAGAATTTAATCTCTCAGAGCTAACACCTTTACTGCAAGCATTAACGGGCACTTTTCATTAGCAACCTCCTCTTCCAGGACAACTGAGTGGAAACAGAAATTAAGTCGGTGTCTCCCTGTGGTGTGCCTGGAATTGGGCTGCTGTTTGCAGAGGATACTTGAGAGAAGCTCACCTGAATCATGACACTCACTATGGAAGGAAGCACCAGTGCTTCCCCCAGCTCCTGCCCCAGAGGAGAGGAGCTGTCTGGTTCAGTGAGGAAGAAATAGAGCAAAGTCAGCCTCATCCCTGCCCACCTGAGAAGATCCCAGTCTTTAGCCTGTGGATGATCACTCCTCTGCTAGAACAGCCAAGAGAAGAATCCAGTTCAGTGCTGGTGAGTGGGATAGGGACAAATGGTTCACTGGAAACTGTCCTGGCACTATTAAACCTCCTCCCTGGTGTTGAGTGTAGCAATCTGATCAGTAATTCCTCGTCTGAACAAGGAACTGCATAATCAGTATGAAGGGAAATCTGATTTTTCTGGCTCAGGGAACTTGCTGGACTAATTCTCCTGATCCCAGACAACACTCTACAGCTTCTTACGGAAAAGGGCTTATAACTGCATGGTGTGGTGGTGCTGCCTGATGTGTATAATAGGGTTTGTAAGGGCTGCTGGAGATGAACATCTGTTTACGTCTGGAATTTAACTCGCAAAAAGCTGGTGCTTTGCGGTGGACTCAGCCCCTGACCTCGGTTCTCTTCCTAAAGAGTCACTGAAGACTCACTTAGTGCTGGAACTAATTCCTGGCGATCTCTTGGAGGATTTCATGGCAAGTCAGATAATGATAGTGTGGAGATAGGCTTCCCCTCCCCATCAGCCCCTGCTGTTTATTCGCTGCCCACTCTTTCTTTGCAAAGTTTATGGCAAAGGAAAAAGAGACATTGACTGTCCACTCACTCCATCCTTTGTGCTCTTGGATCGGCCCAGAGAAATGAAGCTGAAAATGCATGCTGACAAGCAGAATGGCCCCAAAACTGGGGTCTCGTCTGCCCAGGATTTTACGGGACAGATGATTAGTGGTAGAAAGGCAGGTAGAAAAGCAGGTAGATGCTGCCTGTGTGGATTACTATTAGCAGCTCTGTCCTCATAATCTTTCTTCTTCCAAATAAATCTATGAGCTGATCATGCTTTCTGGTTTGAAATGTGCTGGACATGGCTCACTCCTTGGCTTTACCATGCAGTGGTGCCAGGGAAGGAACACTGGAGACATCTGCATGCGGCGGCGTGGCTGGCTTGTGGTTGCAGGCTGCTGGGGGACCTCGAGTGTGGCAACTGCCTGAACAGGGCCAGGCTTTGCACCCTATGGGTCCTTCAAGTATGGGAAGAAGGGAGCCAGAAAAGGGGTGTCTGCCCAAGAGGTGGCTTTTAAGGTGATTCAATACAGTAAAATGTCTGTGTATACAGCCCATGACTGTGAAATAGGTAGAGGTATAGTTTGGGTCCCGCTCCTCTTAGTTTCTGAAACCTCACAGCCTGAGAGCCTTAATGCTGAAATTGCTCAGAGTCCTCATGCTGAGGGATAGGCTGCCTCCTCCTGGTACATAATTCAGGGCCTTAGGGTTGAGGTTGTTTTCTGTGTTTACTTTTATTTTGCTTGGATCACCAACAAGAGATAGTAGATGCTTGTCTCTTAGTCCACAATGACATAAAAAGCAGCTCAGCTAAAAGCTCAGCCCTGCGGAGCCTTGTGTGCTGCTACAAATCATCCTATAGCCTTCCCTGAGGTTTTGTTCTTGGAGAGAAAGTTGAGAAAAATAAGGATTTTTGCCTACTTACTCGTCACAAGACCAGTCTGAACTTGGCTCATGATCCACTGTAATGCTGAATACGGTCTTTTCAGCCTTGCCGTGTCTTTTGCCTCTGGAGTAAATTAAATACAGAAGCCTGCAACAGCAGCATGCATACACCAACTGCGGACAGCAGATTTAACCCCATGCCATTTTCCAGGTGAAGGATCTCACCAGTGGAAGTGAGCAAGGGAAGACATGTGCGTGCCACAGCAGCTAAGATAAGCAGAACTTGAACTTGCTAGCAAAAAGCTGTGTGCCTTGGGAGGGGTCGCCTGCAATGCACGTCAAGGGAAGCTGTAGTAAAATAAAAGTCCGTTTAAAACTAAGGGACTCAAACAAGGACAGCACAAATATCACCAGTTAGAAACCTTTGCATGCCTCATAAATATGACAGTGGAACTTGGCAAGAGAAAAGGCTTCCTAAGCTTACAGTACCAATAACAGCAATTAAGGAGAATAAAAGCTGGAAGAAAAATGGATTCGAGACCGTTGGCTAAGGTGCTGGTAAGGTGGTGAGGAAAAACTAGCCTACAATTCCCCCATCTTTGGCATCCACAGAAATTTCTCACTGCGCCTCCAGATAGGTTGTGTTGCCAAAACCTGCCCTGCATAAAAAAAAAAGTACACAAATGCAATAACGTGTAGAAGGGAGGAATGGAGATGAGACCTGGTTATCACTTACTCAGAAGAAACTAATTCATAATTTTACAGAACTAACTCAGCCTTACTGGATGGTGACTACTGAGATCTCTTTCTTCTCAGAAAAATTTTCCTTTGTTGCCTGGAATATCATTTACCAGCACTAAAAGGTCTCATAATTTTAAATGAAAACTCAACAAAATTAGCAAGCCAAATATTCTCCTAGCCTCAGAAAATACCCTCTACTTCTCTGCCGCTGCCTCCTGTTGCTCAGCTTTGATCACACAGAGGGACAGGCATGGGTGGGAACTGGGTTGTGCGGCACTCCCAGGGGAGTGAGCACAGCTGTGTCCCGCTGTGCCCCTCCCAGGGAAGGCTTGGCAAGGAGGCATCCTCCTGTGGAGTGCAGCAGCTGCTGGGAGGTAGGAGGGAATAGGATGGGACCCTTTTTGCTTCCCAAACTATTACCTGTGAAGGCTGTTTTGGAACTGTAAGTCTGCTTGCATCTTCTCTGTTTAATGGATGCTTGTTTCCTCTGTGCAATGTATTCCCCTCCCATCCCTACTTGTAAAACCTCCTAAAATTGGAAGCAATTTCTCTGGAGAACAGTGTCTCACTCCTGTTTTGCTGTGAGCCTATCTAAAAAGTTGTATGAAACGCGTGACCCAACCAGATATCTGTAATGTATATCCAGCAAGTAAAATTGGATTAGTTAACCCCTTCCCACAAAGGAGAAAATGGATCTGAGGGATAGTTTCAAACTGCAGAGGTGAGATCACAAGCAGACAACAACCATACAGCTAACTGGGACATGTTAAGTCTACTCTGGGACTGTTCTTATGTGTCACTTGATTCTCCATTCCCATGATTTCAGTGTAAATCAAGAGTAATTCCCCTCTAATCAATGGAGTTAATCTAGTCTTAAACCAGTCTGTAGAAAAATGAAGAGTTAATTATAAATACCTGACCTAGGGGAATAATTTCTTATCGGGGAAAAGTATCTAGCAACACTCATGCCATCAACACAGACGTAATATGCTGCAAACCAGAAACTCCTACAGCCCTGGAAGATGAAGAGCACAGCAGAAAGGAGGAAATTTGTTCAAAGCCTGTGGGTAAGATTTTATTTGGCTCCTGAGGGGGTTTTGACACTCAGGAGGGATGTGCTACGCTGCCTGGAGCGATTCCGGGGAGACATGCAGCAGATGTGGGTCTCTGCCAGGGAAGGATGAGGCATCCTGGGGCCCCCAGTGGCTACCTATCAAAACCCCTAAACCAGACACAGGCTGACACATGTGTCCTGCACTTTTTTCCTGCACTTTCTCTTTCTTTGACCACAAGACTAAATATTGCCATGGTGCAAAATGATACTGTTTTATAGCAGCTCTTGAGGCTTTGCTGTTTCTCGTCTTCATTTGAAGCTGGATTTTTTCTTTCCTTTGAATGAAACTCTGGGAACTCCTGCCTGGCTTCCTGCTGCAGGAGTCCTGACCTGGGTGAACGGCATCTTTGGGCTCCTGCTGCCCTGGGTGAGGCTGGTCCCTGCTGCACCCATTGACATCCTCATGCCCCAGTCAGTAGGTGAGGCTGATGTCAAAGCAGTAATAACAGCTGTTAACTGAGTTCCCATGCAGTATCTTTAATCAATTACCAATGTACACAATACTGATTAAAAGCTTTAGTAAAACCTGTATTCCGGTAATAAAATCCTCATGTGTGGCAGACCTTCTGCCATCCCCATGACTGATGCAGTACAAGGGAAATGGTCAAGGTACTGCTGTCTCACTATGCCTCTGCTCGAGGGAAGGCAGCTGTCCTCACAGTGGCTGCAAGAGCCCCCTCCCTGTCTGGCTTACCCAGGCTATGAGGAGCAGCCACTCACTTGTGAGGGAGAGGTTGCCCCTCAGGAGGAGCAGGGTGGCGTGGGGCTTGGGTGCAGCCTTGGCAGGTTTTACTTTCCTCAAGGGCAGTGTATCGGCTGGGAGCTTCTGCTTCCTCACCTCACCAGCTCAGCAGAATTCCCCTTTTGGAAGGATGCCCTTGGACCTGGTGCTCTTGCAAGAGCACAACACCTGATGTTGTGTCTCCTGGGGGGCTGAATTGCTTTCAGGTCTGTGGCCAGAGCAGACCACAGCAGGAGAATATTGTGTTTTAAGTTTATTAGCACCCAGTGTAAACAAGGACCATGTTCCCCATCCCTCCTCTCCCACATGCCCAGGCACAGCAAGGCAGCTGTCCCAGCTCTCCTTCCTCCCTCCCAAGCTGTCCCAAGCCCAGCCTGCCTGCAGTAGTCTTGCTGTTTTGGAGAAAAGCCTGCACAATCCCTCACTGCAATCCCTGAATAAACATCAAATGACAGAACCAACGGAGAGGTCCCTTCCCAAGACATTTGTTTTATACCTTTTTGTGAGTTACACACCAGAGATCTGTTTAAGGCCAGGGATGCCCTTTATAAATATTTTCATTTTATATCGGGAGACATTAAAATAATAGGAACATCATAGAAGGCATTCAGAAAACAAATATTTTAAATGGCACTCCTAAAACCGGTGAGTAAGCAGCATGACTCAGCAGCGCTTCCCAACCCTTCCCAGAAGAGATGGAAATAAATCCACTTAATAACTGACATGTATTTGAAATGTGCTGAGTAGTTTGTAGTTATCTGCAATTGCTGCTGGGGAGAGCTGACTTGCAGTCATACCTGAAGACAGCACCCTGCTGGCACCAGGCAGCAGGCAGACGCAACCTGAACTTCAGTCTCAAACATGGTTGTGACTTTCTGGAAGGATTTTAGCGAGTGCCTGATCACCCATATAGTCAGAAACACGTATAATCATCTTTGAAGACTCTGCCATGGTGTGTGCTTAGTGCCTCAGCTGCAAAGTACATCAAGTAACTAGACGTATTTTATTTTCTGGCTTACAGGTTTTTCAATCCCTTTATGGACAGAAAGGATCTAGAGAAGGGCAAACAGTATCTGACTGTGTTCACCAACACCAGATGCTGCTCAGGGCAAGGCCACTGCTGCCTGCTCTACGGGGAGTGGCTGTGTTGAGCCCCATCGGATAGGCTGAAATCTGCCTTGGCCGGGCCGCACTGCCCTCCAGGAAGGAGCGGATGGTTGTGTGGAGCTGGCCTGCACCTGACCTGCATCCCACCCTGGGAGCAGGAGCTGCCAGGAGGCCCCTTTGTGGGCAGTGGGGAGGTTTTCGCCTTCCTGGGGATCTGCTCCAGCTGTCCTCTTCTGCAAAATACTTTTGAACACCTCATCTTTTGTGTTGTCCCACTCTATCACTTTCCAGGGGCTCCCAGAGAGCCATCTTCCACTGGTATCTTGTGGGAATGGAAGGCAGCACCCTGCCTCTTATTAATTCACGGCTAATATCACACTCCCGTGGCTGCTTTGCTCTCCCCTATGTGCCAACTGCTTCCCTGTCACACCACCTCCCTGGCAGCCCTAACTGCGGCTGCATTTGAATAACAAATCTCAGAGGGGAAGGCAGGCAGCCCTTCTTCCAAGGGAACAGAGTTGTTGGGTTTTTTTCTTCTTTTCAAACTAAAAATACTCCCTGCATCATCATAAAAAAAAAAAGAACAGTAGGAAAAACATAAAGCTTGTGGAGGAAAAACACATCCCCCTCTCAGTGAAAAGAGAGAGCTTGCAAGCTAGGACTAACCTCCCGACAGCACAGGGTCTGCATTTTCACAGATGAACAGGGATGTTGGACAGTTCTGGGGGAGGTGGGGATCCTTTTCAAGGATCCTTTGGAGTACTAGCATTCATTACTCAGAAATCAAGCCTGAAATGGCAGCTGAAAGCAGAGGCACCAGAAAAAAAAAGCAGCTCTAAAGATGGATTTGCACCTGAAGAGGTTATGCTTTCCACCAGCCAGGGAGCAAACATGCCAGGAGATTCATCTGACAAGCTTTTTGCCTTGGTGGCTAGCTGAAGAGAAAGGCAATACTCGTAATTTAAAAATCACCTTTCGGTATTTCCTGTTTTCACTGATCCTCCCATACACTGATGTCCTCAGGCCTCCCTTATCCCTCTAGAGTTCTAATGCCCAAAGGGCTGGTTGGCCTTTCAAGAGCAGATTGTCCTGATGGCATGGAGAGAAGAGGGAAAGTGCTACAAGCTTAAGCCCATGCCCAGCTGGAATTTCCTTTCCTGGCACCAGTGATTGCTGCCTTGTCCTCTCACTGTGTCTCTCTGGGGAGACTCGGGCACCATCTTCTTTAAAGCCCTCTTCAGGTGGTGAAAGATGTGATTAGATTCAATCTGGAGCTTGGAGTTGGGGCTAGATGACTGCTCTCTCTCTTATCAATGATCCCCTGAGACATCTCTTTCTGTCCTCTGTTTTTCTTCAAAAGAAAATTAAAAGTCTAATTTTAATTGATGGCATCTGTTCTGGTCAGTGGTTTTATAGGACAGTTAGCTATAACACTAATTCAGAACTGGGAAGGCATGGATGGCAAGTGTCACCAATCTACAGTGCCTGCCTGACGCCAAGCGCTCACCAGAGAAACAGATCTGAGTGGCATTTTGAGCTGTGACTCTCCTCTGGCTCACTTAGATATGATGCTGAAGTATATTTTTTTTCCCCAGAAATGTGTTTCTTAGGAACAGGTTTCTGCCGTGCAGAGGGACTGGGAGACCAGGTGAACTTCTATCCCACCCCATCCCGACTGCTGCCCATTCCCCACCAGCCCACAGTGTCTGGGAGAACCCAAAAAGCAGACCCAGTGTTTACATTTGAGTGAGGATTAAAGCATTGCCATGCCAACACCATTGATATCATCCTGAAGCAGGACCAATGTGAAAAACATCATGTTGGCACATCAACTGCTCAGTAAGGTGGCAACTTCCAGAGAGCAGCCTTCCACATGACATGTGTTTCCAACTTGTTATGCGACTGCCACCCACTCTCCCCTGCCTCTTTTTGGCTCCATTTCACATGCCCTTTTTTCACTCCTTAGGAATTTTAACTAAAAATGGGTACACTGGGCCACCCTGGGGAAGTTTTGGATTTTAGAGCTATCACTGACTGATAGTCTTCTGCTGGAAGAAAGGTTAGCTGATACTGCCTTTGGGTACAGCGGTGCCTGTGCAATTCAGTTGCTTGCTTAGAGCACCTAGCTGTTTCCACTGCTATTATATTTTCTAGGCTATTTCTATTTGAGTCCCCGTTCCTCCCCTTCTCCTCAGGGCTGGTATCATCTCTCTCCTTCATAAACTCAGGATTTCTTCCTGTCCACAAGCACTGTTACATGTTTGCAGAAGACTGGGATTCTGACTGTTGTTCATCACCACTACTGCTGCCCTATAAATAGCTGTAATCGGTGCGGTGCCAGAGCTAAGATCACATTTTAGCCCTCAATGAATGGCCAGTTTCCTACTGTAATTACCCAGGTTGGAAAGGAGGACAGACTGACAAACTTAGCCTAAGTAAAACTCTACATGAAGACTTGGCAACCTCCAACCCTACAGCCTAGTTATTTAATTGGATGGCTCTACTAGGCCAAATTCTGTCTGCAAGAGCAAGCCATGATGTGTTTATAGCCATGACACAAGCTTATTTTGTCTCCCTTCTAAATGCTCTCTTTATTAGTAGCATGACTACAGCAAACCAGACACTGGTTCTGGGGTGATCTTTTTTGCTATATGAAGATCATCGAATGTCATCAACTTGATTTGATGAACATGACTTCAGCTTTGCAGAAGCGCAGAGTCAAGCTGTGCTGTTGCTGCTGCAGCAAAGCAAGGTCTCCTGGGTCCGGCTGAGGGTCTCAGCCAACCTGGCTGGGACATCTTTGAGTTTGACTCCCCCTAAGAGGTAGAGAGAAGTCACGGAAATAGACTATTTCAGGCTCTTTTAGTTGATGCAAAGGGCTGTCATAAACTGTCTTCACACTCTGTTGTTACTTTACTGTGATCATTTATTAGGGAAAGATTTTTATATTTTCAGGGACTCAAGAGATTGGAAGGTGGCAAAGGAGGAAGATACATTAGTGGGATGTGGAAGATGGAGCTTTTGCTTAGAGAGACTCCAGAATAAACGCAGCGAGGCTGGTGGGTCACACACCATGCACCATGCACAGAGAGTTCACTCTGGGATTTCCCTTGTTCTTTGCTCTCTCCCTCTTTCTCCTCCTGCCTCATTTTGCAGCAACAATTCGCAATACACGGGCCATCTCAGCCAGCAACAACAAGCCTTTCTTGAATGAGCCAACCATCTCCCCGGCAACAAGGCAGGCTGTGAAAATAAGTGCTTTCCTTTCTGTTTCATGTTTCCCACCTCTCAAGAAATGCCCTGCCTTTCATTTGTCTCCACTACTCAAAAACATGAATGATGGTAACTGAAATGCACCTCATGGAAGGACAAAGAGGGAGATGAACAAGAAAGATGTTTTTGGTCTTAATGGAAGAGTGACAAAACTTTACACCTTAGTGAAGGGCAGGCTGAAATATTTGTCCAGCACTGTTACAGTGATGAACCCAGCTTACCTAGTATAGCAGGAATGGTTATATGTATGCTGTGGCTATTCCATGCAGAGAGCAAGCTGACTTCAGCTGCAGCTGGACATCCAGACAAATGTTGACACCAGGCAAAAATGGGGTAGCTAATGTCCCCCATATGCCACTTTCCCTTTTCTCCCACTCCATCGTGTTCCTCTACAAAGCAGCCCTAAGTTACTGTTCACCGCGGTGGAGTTCCCATTATTTATAACAGCAGAACAGCAAGGGTTGGCCATATCCCCACTGCAGCATCAGAAACCCAGGAATCCCGCATCCATCCCCCAGATCACCCCATTAGCTACCAGTCAGCAAACAGAGGCCTCCTACCAGCATGGTGGGGCCTGATTAACCTTGCCTGCCCTCCCCAAAGTTATTAGCAGCTTTTTGCCATTTCTCAGAGAGCCTGGGTTAGGGACATGCAGTAGAAGCCAGCTGGTCTAAACAGATACCTGCCTGAAATGAAGTAAAATCCACAAATATCTTGAGCTGACAAGTAGAAAAAGCCAGTTACACAGGAGCAGGTCTTACAAGAGAGCTCTTCCCACATGCTTCTCCCTTCCAGCGACTGGAAGGCAGCAGGGGACAGCAGCTGCACCCCTGGTCCTGCCACTGCCTTCAGTCATGCTACTGTCTTTGGCACATGTGGAGGGGATGAGCTGGAGGCACCAGGTTTCTGTATGCACCCTGCTGTTCAGAAGCAGGTTAGACGCAGCTCCAGTGCATGTGGCCCCCTTTGCCAGCTGCCTCAGGTGGGCTGTTCAATTACACTAAACAGATTTTTTTCTTAATATTTCTAGCCAGTAGTTTAAAATGTTCCAGGAACATCTTTGGTTAGCTCACATTTCAGGAGTTACACACTGTATGCAGCATAAGGTCATCACAGACACATTTTTCTACAAAGCCTGAAAGAAAAAGGTTCCCTATCAAAAATTTTTAACACTTTACTGCTTTATAATTTTCCTTTTCACAGCTGAAGCAGAGAAATTTCCAGACTCCCACTGGGAAAAAATGTTCAATTTGAAAGTCACCACCTGCCACCTCTGGACCCCAAGCACTGGACCTGTGACCCTGCCACTTCAGACACTTGTATCTGAGCCACGCAACTGATATTGGGATTCTCTGTTGAGTAATTTCTGAACAATTTCTGCCTGTTTCTGTCTGGTTTATGCTAATATGAACACGCTCTACAGCTGTTTTCATACCAGCGTACATAGGGCGGCGTGCTTGCCTGGGCCGGCTCATTGCTGCCCAGGACCACTCCAAGCTGAGGGCACCCCCAGACCCCCCAGTCTTGCTGCGCCTCTGGCATTTCGCCGGAGTGGGATTGCAGGTGCTGCATTTCCAAGCAGCTTCTGAAGTCAGCATTGACCCACTGAGGAAGAGATTTTACGCTCCTTCTGGTTGGGATTTCTGAAGCCAGACTTCAGAACTGGCTCTTCAGATGAAGAGATGAAATTCCATCACTTCCCTGCCCTTCCTGCTTGATCAGATCCAAACACTTGTACTGACTTCTAGATTCCTGGCTTTAAATCTCTATTTCCCGTTTGCTCTGCTTGGGTACACTGAAAGGGAATCCGTGAGGAGCTTCCTTTATTAATATATTTGCACTTCAGCGAACTGTTTAATCCAGAGGGTACGAGTTACGGCCTGACTCTTTCCTGCCTGTTAATCTGATTATAAGGGTAAGGACTGAGTAGTGCCTTAGTAGTGCCTCTCCAGTGCCAGGTGGAGAGTTGTGAGTACCCTGGTGACACCAAGCCTCTGCCCCTCTTCCTTCATGTAACCCCTTGCTCTTGGCTACTCAGGGATATGGACCTAGCGCAGTGGTGGCCCTGGAGATGAGGAACACCCATGGATGCTGCTCCTCCTGCAGCTGGCTCCTGTCTCCTCCCTGACAGCTCCTTTTTCACCTGCCCCCTTGCAACACATAAAGGCTTTATGACTTTGCACTTGCACAGCTTTTCTGGAGTTTCAGACTGACCTTCCAG
Source organism: Phalacrocorax carbo (assembly GCF_963921805.1). Lineage (NCBI taxonomy): Eukaryota > Metazoa > Chordata > Aves > Suliformes > Phalacrocoracidae > Phalacrocorax > Phalacrocorax carbo. The sequence continues at coordinate 25,215,222 of NC_087520.1, forward strand.
GCTGTGCACGGTGATAACGTGCCATGAGCTGGCAGGATGTGCTCCTGCCTCCTTGCGCTGAAGGACAGGAAACAAGGACCTAGGTGCTGCCCGCAGCCCATAAACCTTTCGTGAGCCAGGCATGCCTGCAAGAAAACCCACTCCCCTGAACAAGAAGCATGTATAAAAGTGAAATCCTACATGCAGACTGTTTTGTTCTCAACCTGGGGACAGGTCCTTGTCAGCAGAGAGGGTCACCGAGACCTGGAGCATCTGCTTTTCGTGATTTATTTTGCTTTTTTAGCTCATATTTCCTACATTAATCTCACTTTGACTGAAAAAAGCTAAGGGATTTAGTCTGGACTCTTCCCTCAGTCTTCCGCTTCTATTAGACTAAATACTGGAGATATAATTTTGGGCAGGAGAAAAATGAGAACAGTGAGAGAAGGTTTGCTTATTTTACCTAAATAACAAAAGCACAAATCATCTCATTCACTTTTATTAAGTAGGGAAGGATTTTTTTTTCTCCAAACATTGTCAGGGTGCCATTTGGAGGGGCAGATGCATCTCCAGTGAAGTCAGGGTAGGGAAGCTGTAAGCAGCCCCTGGAAAAACCTGTCCTGGGCCTGTGCCCTCTCCTTTTCTGCTGCTGGATCAGGCTTAAGCAGCCACGGCCCCAGCTCCCCTTCCTGAGTTCTCTTCTCTTGAGGGCTTAAGTGATGAGTAGGGGAAAATCCCCCACTAAAAGATTTACATTGGAAACCCTTGACTGAGGAATGAATTTTGAAATACAAAAGCTTTGCCTGAAAAGGGATGAACCATGTAGCATAATACTGAACAAATCGCCTGTTTAATGGCCTCTTTATAGTAGCTGTGCATTAATAACAAAAGCGGGGTAGCAGAAGCCATGTGCTTCTTTGTAAGATTAAAATAAATACTAATTCATACTAATGCCAGCAACTTTCTGTGGAGGTTGTCTAAAAGAAAGGAGCAAATGGAAGACCATGGCCTGAGAGACTTGGTTTCTTTCCCCTCCACCTACTGCTGGATGAAGGAATATTATTCCCATCTATGAAGGGAGAAGATACTCTGAATCAGCCCTCCCAGACTGTTGTTTGGTTTATAGTGGTTTATTGCAGGCTTGTCTCTAAACAGTCAGCATGACAGCATTGCAAGACAGGAGCAATTCCTCTAGGACTAAATACCTTAGGGGAAACTAGGTAGGGGAGAACTTAATCTAACTTGCTTTTTACTTTGCAAGGCGTAACTCAGGATCCCTACTGCCATAAAACATAAATTGATGCAAGAGTGGTTCACACTAGACATAGGGAGAAACCTTTTAATCATGCGGACAGTAAAGCAGTGGACCAGGTTGCCCAAAGATGCTGCACACTCTCTGCCCTTGGAGGATTTCGGACCCAACTGGATAAAGCCCTAAGCAACCTGGTTTGACCTCAGAGCTGACCTTGCTTGAGCAGGAGGTTGGGCTAGATGCTTCCTGAGCTCCTTTCCAGCCCACGTTATAGTATGATCCTAGGAACATTTGGCATCTTTTCCACAGGAATATGAACAGATGCAACATTTTGTGCAGCCCAGTACTCCATCTCTCCTTCCTGGCAATCCTGATAACAGCTCTTGCCCTCTACACCCCATACTTTGCCAGGCCTGGCACTAAAGCAGTACTGAGTTTCCCTCCTTGAATTAGGACTTCAGGCATTAAAGAAAGAAAATAAATTTTACATTTTAAAGCTGTCTGCCACAGACAGGCTATCAGACATGGAGAATGATTTGTTTCTGTTTGCTTGGGCATAGGTTTTTAGCTGAGACAAGATACGTTGCCTTGCTGAGAGCTGAGTCACCGAGTAATCAACAGATTAATGTATTCAGTTTGAAAGCCATCAGCATTAGTTCTCGGCAAGCTCACAAGAACTCCATTATGGTATCACCTCTACATTTAGGATGGAAATGTCTTCAGGATTTAGAGTTCCTGTGGGAAAAAATCCCTAGATGCAAAGAAATCAAAATATCCCTTTGCAATTGGGAGACATAAGGTACCTCTTCATACAGTGACACGACTGCAGGATTTGGCACCCTTTCTAGTGAATGCTTTTATTATCAACCCTCAGATAAGGAGTTTGGAGTATGTTGTACATCTGTCATTCAATAGTTACCTAAAAATAGTCATGATAAACTCAGTGGCATACAAGACTTGCCTTTACCAGGTCTTTAATCTGAAATTATTTTATTTCCAGTGAAACCAAGTAGTTTTACTTTCTCCAGGATGGAAGCATGCAAAAAGGGTGGTCTTGACTCCTCTAGGGCTCAGAGTTTCTCTGTGTGGGCTTGGACTGAGTCAGAAATGCAAAAAGGAGACACACAGGCTGGCAGGGGCACCTCACAGAGGAGCCACTGTTTAAAAATAGGGAGCCAGTTAAAGTAACAACAGAGTAGCAACTGTAAAAGGACAGGCTGGCTGAGGTGTGTGGCATGAGAAGGCTGCCAGACACCACATAGTTATTCTGATAAGACACATGCTAACACTGCAGCCTAAGACCCTCTCCATATAAACCTCAGTGAAGTAAAACCTCCTCTTGTTTGCAAGCGAAATTGCTGTTTGGGTACACTTGAACGGGGCATGTGTGAGTAAAAGCCAGTCAAGCCCCTGCAAAAGTCAAGTTACTTCAAAAAGCTTTCCTATATTAGCAGGGTGGTAGAAGAGATCTGAACAGCAGCAAGACTCCTCCCTGAGACATTTCTCCTTGCAGTCTGTAGACAGGACATGTTCTCACTGTTTCCCCAAGACTGACAGTATCTCCATCTAGGCTGTTCCTAGATAACAGAATTTTTTTTACTGGCCTGGCTAGTGCCAGGGCATGCAAGGTTGTCGCTGTTGTAACACAGAGGCCCCCAGGACTACACTTCCTAGCATAGGTGTACAAATGGCACGCCATTTGCAATTGTGCCTATGCCTATGTTGCACAAACTGCATGTGCCATAGGCATACAACAGTGATATAAGTCTTCCCCACTCCCTCCTTTACCCTCCAAGGTATTCATACTGTGCGAACCCTCCTGTCTGTGCTCTGGAGTCTCCAGGTGCTTAGTTCTCTGTACCCAAGCAGTGGTGATTTTAACTTACCCGTCGCTCCTTATCACCATATTCAATGCCCAAGGTATCCATGGCACGTACAATAGCTGCCAGTGACTGTATAGTGTTGCTGTAGACCACTGGCTTGTACTGCTTCACATCTTCTCCAGAGAAGCCATCCTCGTGGATGATCCTGAAAAAAATGCAAAGGACAAAAACCTCTTGAGAATGTAATTTCAGTGGGGGAGATGTTTAGAAGAGAGCTGTGATCTATTGAAGAGCACATCTGCTAGCTTGATTCACTTAATTTAGTCAGCATTTCTTTTTAAGCCTTTCTGGTTGTTCACCAGTAGTGTGTCTGAGCCCAGTGCCTGGAATTAGCATCCCTTCTGCTCTCTCTCAAGCAGGTTTTGTGCAGGGTTGGCGCATACAGTACCTCCCTACCAACTGAATGGTGAACGCTGGAGGCTGGAGCCTGGACAGCCTCGTGTTCACGTGCTAATTGGTCACAGTGAAGAGGTTTCTAAGTCCTACATTATCTTTCCTGTCAAGGTCTATGAAAGTATGTTCAATGATTCCAATGACCAGATCAAATCTTAAGCACTGAAACAAGTGGTAGAAAACCCTAGTCCTTGCCTAGTCCTTTTCATAGTAACTCCTGGGGTGCCTTACAAAAGAGACCAGAGTTTAAATAGTCATGCATGCATGGGGACAAAGGCATGGATAAGGGAATTGACTTAGTTGTGTAGCACTTCAAGTATTTACAACCCTTCACACCTCCTCCTTCCTTCCCCCTCCTTTAAAAACAGTGCTGGAAGTTTTTCTGCCTAAAGGCATGCTATGTTACCCCTTCCTGAAGCAACATGGGAAGGAGACCCACAGTCCTATCAGCTCTGCACACTAGATGCTCTGTGCTTTAGTCCCTTTTAAACTCTGCAAAAGGAACTATTTGATGGAGCGAGTTCTTGTAGTCCCTTGCTCAGGTCAGAATACTGACCCCTATAACTTCATCTCTAAGTAACTCAAGAACTAAGCCTCGGTGTGTCTAGAAAACAGACAGGATTTGCAGAGCTACCTGTGTTTTACAATAATTCTTGCCAGTGAAGACATAAGTTACGATCCTGTCTCTTAAATATTGTCAGCGAGGATGATCTACTCAGCCAAAATGAGGTCCTTGCTTGCTCATCCTCAGATCTCACTGGACAACAGAGAGTCCTTCAGTAACAGATCTGGTCACTGATAAAACCTAGCATCCTGTCTATAACAGGATTTTTGTTTCCTTTTTTGCTAGATCAGATGCATGCAAACCATGGTCCTGACCATTGCTGGCACCCCCCTGGGAAGAGGGAGTGCTAGTGGGGATCATAGTGAGCTTGCAGTAGATACACTGCTGGGATGGTGGTGGAGAACAGGGCTGGATGCCAGCCCCGTGTTATTAACAAATGACTACATGAAGAACAAGGCTGATAGAAACATGCTGACAAAGACACAGATCTACTTCCCATGACATGAAGCTCATGGAAAGGTTTTCTAACACAAGCGACTGACTTTCTGCTCTCCCCACCACAACCGTCACTCACTCATCACTGAACACTGAGGCTCCTGGGAGGAGCTGCTCAAACACCCTCTGAGTCCTGGAAAAATATGACTACAAGCAAAGACAGCCCAAGACAGGCAGTAGTTCAAATTAATTGGTGTCCAGGAAATTTTAAAGCGACTGATCCAAGGAACTGGGCAGACCGCCCTGTTCAGGTACCCCAGCTCCAGGAAGGGGGAATGGTGCCGGCATGCTGGAAACAGTACGAGGGGCTGCTGGCTTGTCTCGCCTCAGCTGAGAAGAGCAGGAGCGAATGAAAACCCTTCTGACTTAGTAAATTCAAACTTGCCAATTTGTCAAAATTTTCTCTATAGCTTGTTTTAAATTTGATTAAGAGTTACAGGCAATAGCAGAACCTGTACTTTGTAGCCTTTATTTTGTGTGAATCCAGTGCTTGTGCTGAGGTTTGGAACAGCAGCATTTGAGTAATGGGGAAGGAGGGGGGCTAGCAGAGCCTTGTGTCAGCACCGGATCTCATGGATCATTTACTGTTACTCAGAGAAGTTGCTGAACTGGGAAATGTGTTCTTTGTCAACAGTTGCAGTCAAACCTGGAGTTACGGCTTGCACAAAGCACAAGGATCTGCATCAATCCCCTCTGAAATCAGGCAAGACTGTACATCACCAGTTCCCCCCAGCTATGAGCACAACAGCAAGAAGCTTGGCAGAGCAGGGGTGCTGTGGGTGGCGGGTGGTTAGCAAAGGCATCACCAGAAATAATGGATTCTTTCTGGTTGGTTGGCTCACAGGGTTGGATTTTGAGGCAAAGAGGACTAAATTTTGGTTCTGGGGCAACTAAGAGAAGGAAATGTAAGAGGGGAATATGAATGGGGTGAGAAGAGGAACAGGCACAACAGGCAGCGTAAGGGACAGAAGAGGATGCAGGTGAAATTTGTTTGGTTCAGCCGTCGACTGTGCTGGTGGAGATCTGAGTGGTGCCCGCACCTTGGGTTGGCTTTTTTTCTGCTTTTCACTGACAGGCATCAGCTAGGCAAAAAAAGAGGGCTGAACAGCTGTGGGAGGAAAGAGGTGAGCTTTTGTCTTCTTCAGAGTTTAAACCATCTCTGGCCTTGCACCATTAAGTTGTTGCTTAACATTTTCACTTCTAAATACTCCATGTTTCTAAATATTCCAAGCCAGTAAGCTCCGTATCAAGTAACAGGGCTCCTTGTGCTGAAGGGGCAGAATTAAGTGATGGAGAGTGGTTCTGGTATCCCTCAGTGAACATACTGCTGACTGGGCAACACACTGACATTGTTCAAAGTGCAGACATAAAAGCATTACTTTTAAAGGGGACAGAAAAGACCATGGAGAAAAAACCAACCCAATTGTTCTTCTGTGCAATCTCTCCAGGAAAGTAGCCACGGCGACTGAAAGCAGCGCTGCGGCTGCCAGTATTGAAGTTTTGCTGTAGGAAGTACCTCTAGATTAATCAACCCTGCGGTTACCACATTACCTAATATCTGAATGAGCAAATCCCCACTGACTAGTGCCATTCCAAAGCCTTCTAGGACACCATGAACTGGTTTATTGCCCTATATGCTTTTAGCAAATGTTTTCCCTCTTGCTTGCCTTGGTGATCTGATGGCTCAACTCCTGTGGCAGCTTCTTCCATAGTCCTTTGGAAATGTTCACACCACTGCTCAGCCATTTGGAGTATACTTTTCTTCTTGCCTACTACTGTGCTTTACCACCTAGAGGACATCTAAAGCTCCAACACTCTTGGGAGGTATATCGTTACAGGGATGGCTTGAGCCAGCTTGTGTGCCGCAGGACCCAAGAAGCAGTGGGATTTGGATACTGTAGTGAGCTGTGACCATTAAAAATGCACAGAGTGTAGGAACTAATAGAACTGAGCAGTATGTCAAGACTGGGAAGTCTTTAAAGGTTCAGGCAGGGTGGGCTAGTCCTTAACCAACCTGCAAATTAATGGGAACAGAGGGGGTTTTAGCACTAAAGATGTGAATCCTCTGTTTTCTAAATGGCTTGTATTCTTTCCTGTGTCTGAAATACAAAGGAAACAGCTGCAGGCAGGTTCCTCTTTGCCACACTGAGCTGGTTCTCTCTGGGGCAAATGAAGAAAAGGGATTTAAGAGGATCCCTGCTGGCTGTGGAGGGGGGAGACAATGCTGTAATTTTTAAAAGAGATTCTGAGCAACTAAAAAGCCATTTCATTCACCAAGTGGCTAATGAAACACCATGCTCTGAATGGAATGGTGAGAGACAACTGAATCAACCTGTTTGTCTAATGTACCTATAAATGCCTGCTCTATATCTCTCAGCTGTAACAGCAAACCCCATATGTTTGCATGTTATGTTGTCATACTTATTTTAGAATGGCATTAATAGACAGGTATTTGCTGGGGAAAATGGCTCCACTGCAGATCCGATCTTCTGCCATCCCCCAGCAAGTCATTAATCCTGAAGAAGCGCCCAGTGCCTCAGTGATTACTGCTTAATTACAAAATAAATGAAATACTTGGGAAACAGGGGGTGCATTCTGCGTAGTAGCTCACTTTGGCTTCCATTCAACAAAGCACTTACATGCCTTCAGCCTGTCACTACAAAATGAATGTATTAAAAAGGCAAAGCCAAAGATAATTTTGCCGTATGTCGCTGCTGACACACGCTGCCCCAGCAGTTGTGAAACGGCAGCTTTGAACAAAGCACACAACAGCTCCAGCATGGCAGGGCTGGATCTCAGCCTGGGCTGATCCAAGCAATAAGCCAGTTTCCCTAGGTCACTCCTTGCAGGAGAATACTTGTCCATCTAGCCTGAAAACGTCCTGAGGCAGAGACTACAATTCCCTCCGCTCCCTGCTCCAGTTCCAGACAAACTATTCTGGCGCTTTGCTTCCAGCCCTTCCAACGTAAGCCAGGTTTAGTAACTGCAATGACTCTTCCCCACACCTTCTCCAACTGGGTCCTCCTCCTTGAGGCAGAGTGCCCCACACTAGACTCAGTCATCACTTCTCTAAACTGCCAAGATCATCCTCTGGTGTGCTGAAGTACCTCTCCCAGCTCCATGTCACTGCCAGGGATAATTATGCATTTTAATCCAGGCCATTGATGAAAATTTTGAAGAAAATCAACCCTGCCATACCCTGCAGAGTCCTGGTTGACAGAGTTCTCTGCTCTGACCATGAGTCACTGGTAACTGTATTCTTTAGGAATGAGTTGGGCTACTCACCCATTTTTGTGTAAGATCTGAAGTAGTTTTATCTAGACTGTTTTCCCAGGTCACTTTATGACAGTCAAGTGGGACCGTGTCAAGCCCTTCCCAAAATCTATATATGGCACCAACTATTCTTCTCCTACTTCTGCTGAGAAATCAAATGAGATTAGTTTAATGTGCCTCATTTTTGTATAGTCCGTGCTGGATGCCACTCATCTCCTTTTTTGTCTCCTAGGTGCTTGCAAATTGTTTGATTGATAGGTAATTCTTTTGAAAGCTTGTAGAAGTTGACTGATCTATAATTCTTACTCCTCTCTTCTCCCTCTATATTTAGAGATAGACTCCATGTTTACATTTTTTTCCTGTCTTCTGGTACCTCACCTGCCCTCCAAGGGCTCTCATGGAGAAGTGTTTGTATTTCTGAGATGGCGCCAGCTAAGCCTGTAAGTATGTAGTAAGAAGTTCCTTAAACACGGCTGGTCTGAAGATGTTTAATGTTACAAAACTTGCCCTTCTCCTGCCAGAGGGAGAGAGATGACAGCACTCAGCAGTGGAGCCTGTTGTGGACAGCCCTGCTCCCCCTCTTCCTTCCACTGCTCAATATCCTCCATCTCTTTCACAGCTTTGCATGCAGGTTCTCTTTTCCTGACTGACACAGCCCTGCCTCATTTCCTGCACTTTGTCATCACTCCAAAACATCACGCCAATGCCTCTGAAATGTTTAACGTTAAACACAGGGAACTTTGCATGGCTTTAAACTGTCTGCATCACTGTAAAAGACATACATGGAGACTTCCAGTTGCCTACCAGAGAAAATAAATCCCATACTGTTTCTGTTTTACCTAAGGTGATTTACTTTCAGTCAGCAAGATGTTTCCAGCTGAATGAAGTTTTCCCATATCAGTGCACACCCTTAAAATTACAATGATTTGCTTGAATAAAACCAGGCAAGAAATCACCAGGAGATTATTACACTCAAAGTGTACTGCAAGCAAATACCTTGCAAATGAACAGTCCAGTTCCTGTAAGAGCAGTCCTCGCTCCTCACCTTCATCTGGACAAATTAATGTACCTAAAGGCCATTGCACAGCTTTTGTACAGAGCCTTGTGCCACAGCGATGAGTTTCACCTCTCAGGGCCCTAGGGAGCTGACCTGGCTTTGGCTAGCAGTGGTACCCTGCGTAGCACCCACAGCTCCGCTTCAGCCTGGGTGGCTGTGTTCTCCTCTGCAGTATTTCTGTCCATGTCAGGAAAGCTCAGGTCTCCTGAGTGCTCTGTCCGTATGGGGAGCTGCTGAAGTCCACGTGGACAATGTGTGCAGGGAAAACCTTCCAGGTGATGCAAACAGCATGAGATGCTATAGGGTGTAAAGTGCTAATCGCAGCTGCAGGAGATCACTTGGGCCACGGCAGAAGGGAGGTGGCATGAGAGGGACAACTGGCATTTGCCCACTGATGCATTTGTGCTCAGGCTGCTGACACTCCCATTCATCCATATATGTTTAGAGTATAGACTGATCCAAGGTGGAATTTACGTGAAGTATTTTGGAATGAACACACATACAAATCTATTCTTGCTCAGCAAACTTTTCTGATCTTTTTTCTTCCTTCTTCCCCTCTTTTTCTTTCAAAACTAATCCATTATGTTTAATACCAGAATCAAGGTTATTCTGGTGAGACTGGGCAGAGCTTGAGTCAAAAGAAAAAAAAACCCCTAATATTGAAGAAAACTCTGTAAGCTTTTTTTGCAAAGGGGGAAAAATAATAATGCAAAAATCTGACTTTAATATGTAGGGAAGGGGTTGATCAAATGTTGATGGAAAATCTTTTGCTAAAGGCAATCAACTACTTTTAAATTTATTTTTATCTTGATATGAGGTTAAAAAGTTTGTTTACAGGGGAGTTATGAAGTTAAATTCCAGTGATTCTATTCTCACTCATTTAATGGCCTGAAATGCGATTAAAAACTCCTGGATTATGTTAAACTAAATCAACGCAGATGCCTATGACCTTGTGTTTCAAATACTGCAAAGGTACAGTTCAGACCTCCGTGACAGGGTGAAAATCTCTCAAAACTCTCCTTCTTCCACTCTGGCTGTGCTTGAATGACATGTTGTACATCCTATTCCCACAAGAAATTCTCCAGGATGGAGATTAAGATGACTGTTAGCCTACATGCCCACTTTTATAAAAAGAAAAACAGCTTCCTTAGTCAGGGTTATCTAAAAACTGCAAACAGAGCTCATTTTTAAAAGTATAATTTTTTCAACCTGGATTTTTAACACCAGTCCAAGAAATACTGATGGAGCCCGTGACAGACTCCCAGCTGGGGAAAATCTCCTTTCTGGAGGAAATACCTTTTGGTCACTCAAAACTGAATTCTTAACACCAAAGTATTTCTTGCATGCAGAGACGTTATTCTAACTAACCAGCTGGTTCATGTTAAAAAATAGGCAAATCCATCAAGCGATTGAAATGCTGCCAAATTCTACAGCTCTGGAAATGGTCAAGCTTATTCAAATCAACTGCAGAAGTTTCATGGACCTGTACAGGGCAGAAACATTCTTGCTCCTCTAAGGCAGATAAATCTGTGCATAATACCAACTCTGGTAAGTAAGTGATGCCTTCATGAGGTCTAGTTAAAGCTAGGCATATGCTTCTGCACCCTAACTGCTGGCCAAAAAGGTAGAAAATGATGTTATAAGAAACTCTCATGTATACTCAGAATGGATGTCGCTACCATGTTATTTTTTTGCCTGTAGATGAGGAGCTATTGAGCCAACAATGATGAGCTTCTAGACATGTAGGGGCCAGATACTGCATCTCCCTGAAAACCTTTGATTCGGCTTGTTTTCAGGTATATAAAATGTATGCAGAATTCTCTTCCTTTCCAGTTTAATACAGCTCAAAACCAGAAACAAGCTCACTAAAGAAAACTCCCAATGTAGTGCTGTGTCCTTGCAGCCCTGTAGCTTTTTGGAAGCAGCTCTTAGTCTATTATTTTTAAATTGGGTTCTACATCAATGCTTCATTTTGGCTTTGGGCTGTCATGAGGGGTGGTCCTCACTTTGGTTGCACGCTGTAGCCGGAGAGGAAAGGAGAGATGATTTCCTGGACTCCATGCTCAGTACCCTGCCACTTGTCCTTCATTACTGTGGAGTCTGGGTTGGTTTTTGTCCCCTGCATTTGGGAGGCACCAATGACCCTTCACATCTTTGCTCTGAGTACCGTTTCAGCATTTACATTTTCTAACAGGAAGCTGTGGAGTGAAATACTCTGGTTTTTTAGTGCGTGTATAAAACAGGTTTAAGAGCATAAACAGCCTACTGCACCCTGAAGGTAATTAATTACTGTTGATAAATGAAAGACACCACTACTGATATTTCAAAAGAAGGCAAGGCTGAGCAGGCAGAGCAAAATCCAGCTCCTATGCTCGTATTCCATCCAAACTTGATAGGGATGTCATCCTTTGAAATTTAACAACACAAAGTCAGGAGGATTAAGCATCCTGTGGCTTACACATGAGGATAAGCCTTATCCACACCAAGCCTAACTGTGCACAGAGTCAACCATAAAGTGGTTTTACCCGCCCAAGTCACCCTAATGATAGCTGTATTCCTACAGAAACCACTGGCCACTGGTCCCCAGAGGAGTCAGAGTACCCAGATGCACTATTCTGCTCCCAGCTGCTAATGACAGTATAAATGAGCACCCTGTTCACAGGGAGCTATTGGTTCCCGTGAAGGTTAGGCTGCATGCTGGCCAGTGGAGGTACACTGATATAGGCTTGCTGAGGAGCTGACCACCAGTGCCAGCTCAGTACCAAAACCAAACCTCAGACCCTTCCTCTACAGCATGGGAATAGGGGATGATGGCATAGGGGTGCGGTCAGGGGCAAAAAAAAAGTCCATCAGACTTGCTGATATGGAAGCAATACAACAGACCCTCTTTCTTGCTGCTCCATATCAGTTTCTTATGCTCCCCAAAGCCAAATCTGCCCAGATGAGAAGCAGAAGGCGCAGGCAGAGATGAAGGCAGAGGCTGCCCCAGACCCCCACATCCCACACCAAGCAGGGCTGGGTTTTATGCAATGTCAGGCCGCTGGCATAGTTTGGTTTTACTAAAATTTGCAGTTGTCCAACTTTGATAATGTGTCCTCTCCTGGGGCCTTTAATATTAAGATCAGATATTGAATACCCCACAAGCACCTAATTAGCTTTAATATGCATCCTGCTCAGCTCAGTAAGAACAGCAAAGTAACACAGTCAAAAACAATTATATCAGGATTTTTTTCGATTTAAAAAAGACAGCTGGACTATACAGATTCCTGCAGCAGCATTTGCATTAGATGAGATTGCATTTTTCTGTGGAAAAAGCCTCGGAGCCAAAAGGGTTTCAAATAGCACCAGTGGAGGCTGACAGCTGCATTCTTCTTTGCGCGTTCCCAAATAATAATTCAGCAAAGGAAAAAGGGTTCCTGCTCCAAGTGACCTATCTGCTGATCCCATGAAGTGTGCTTCTTAGTCAATCTACTTTGTCCACACTCTGCCTGAGACCATTGAGTTCCCCTGGGGGAAAAAAAAAAATCCACCAGCCCGGTGATGCCCCATATGAGAGAATTCTCATTAATTCCTCAGTAATGTTACATAAAGTCATTTTGTTGAATTAAAATTATTGGGATTAATCCTCTTAAATGTTCTCTTAGATGCAAGGGGGATCCAGCTGCAGCTGGATCATCCCACAGCTGGTTCTAGAAAGTCAAAACAGTGTTTTAAAGCCCTGTAATGGTTTTGTTAAATTCATCCCCTGAACAAGGACACAAAGCAGCTTTTTATGGGTTTTTTAGATCACTTACAACTTCTGTAAGCCGTCATTAACTATCATCAAAGCCTGAAAAATGAGGCAAATGGGTTCAATGTCAGTTTTACTGCCCAAACCTAAATAATATTTTTGGTTTCCCATCTGCCTCATCTGAAGTGTTTTGATAGCTGGAAGGTGACTTTGCCTTTCAAAACCTTTTCAGATGTTGCCCTCCATAACCAAATATTCTGTGGACAATAGAGGAAACAAGGGACAATACACAGCCTCTTCATCACCCCTGCATTTCATCCTCACAACCAAGTACCACCACCAAATCTCAAAATAAGAATAGAGCAACCTTGTGTATTTTACTCAGCTATTAAGGGTCAGTGCATGACACTCTGTGTATCAAAGCAAGGCTTTGGTAGGATGTATCCCGTTCCTAGCCCTCATGTGACAAACCCAGCTTACAAAGCCCCCCAGTTCTACTGAAATCCATTGGGATTCAGAGTTCTGTCCCCTGTGCCTAGAGCTGATCTTTGCACAGTTGATGTATTTTTCTGTGTGTCCTAGCTGTACTAGTGCTCATTAGGAATCGTGTGCTGTCATGAAAACACTCAGCTAAAATAAAAAGATGCTTTAAAGCAGCTTTTCTTTTTTGGGATATCAAATCCAGAAGCAACTGTCTTTCTGAAGCAATAATTGATGTGTTTGATTAGCTCTGGTAGCAGATGGGGTTGTTTTTTTCAGTACTTCTGATGTTTTAACATGTTACGCTGAGAAGGAATCAATTCTGGAAAGAGCAATTATGCCATTCCTTGTATCCTGTCCATCTTCCCTGGCATGATTACGGCTCAGGGTCTCCATCTCTGAGCAGTGTGCTTGCCACAAGCCCCTGGGTATGCTGCCAAGCTGACATTAACCTCCACTAATCTCAGCTTGGAGATCTTTGAGTCATGGTGTTCCCAGTTCTGCAATGTGCTGCCTTTCCATTAGAGGATATAATCAAGCACCACACCCCCCAGATCACAGTCCAAGGGAGAGTAGCTGGCTGCTGGGAAAAAAAGCCCCAAAGACTGCAATGGATCCTCCACTGATGGAAAATTTTGCAATCAAAATGGGGAGGTCTGGTGTAGATGTGATAAAAGTCCTGGAACAGCGGTTCGACCTGTTGCTCCTGCTGCTACAGGCAGCATAAAAACAAACCTTGCCTTGCCTTCCTAACTGTGGTATTTCTTGCAGTGAGGCTGCAAAGTTTCTGCTGCCTGTACTTAATGGAGCCTCATAGAAATATCTGCCTACAGCTGAAACCCGGCTCAGATGGAGCAGAGGTAGACACATCTCCAGACAGGAGGTGATGAAAGCTTGGTTTGGGCCTCTGTGCTCAGTAACACCGGGTGATGGGTCTGAACCTAAGCCTGGCTGCTCAGGTCTGCTGGCTTTGTTAAGGCTTTCCAAACTGAAGAGTCTGAGCTGAAATGTGGCAGATATGGTATTTTAAGATTCCACCCACACTGTCAATAAGGTTTCACAACAGGAAGGAGGTATGTTGCACTTGTGATTAATTACATGCATTTGGATATATTTAAATCATAACTTCTACACTTATACTCAGAGAACAGGTTATCTGAAGGGAAGACAAATGCATGGCTTTTCCCTGACACCTGCCACAAGGATTCAGTCAAATAATGTTAACCCTTTGGGGGTTCTCAAATGCAGCTGATATTTAGAAAATACCAGTGGGGACAAGACCTTGACTGCTCTAACTCAGCACATGCATCCAGAGAGAGGTACCTTATACATGGCACTGGGGAAGGCCCTGCCTCAACTCCAAGTTGCCCACCTAAAACTGCCGTGAGAAGGATGAAGGAACAATTTTTGCCCAGTGTTTCCCCAAGCTTTTCAGCCAAGCTATTCCAATGCAACACTGTTTGAAAGAGGATTTGAAGACTTCAGGCATCCTCAGTGTCTTGTGGCATTTCTTGGCACAGAGGACACCAAGGGCTCTGCTCTGGATCCTTCTGTGTGTTTCTCTGTGCCCCCATCTCTCTGAGCCAGGACAGCCAGTCAGTGCCTCCCTGTGAGGCTGCTGGTTCACCAGGTGGAACTGGGAGGCAGTGTGCTGCCAAATATTCCTATGCCCGTACTGAGTAGTGGAAGAATACAAACATATGCCACAGTGAACACACCCACTGCCAAGAGACCACAAATAATTATTTGTCCTTGCTCTGCAGAGTGAGCTGGGGCTTTGTAACCGTGACCTCTCAGTGGCAGCAGCGGAGAAGGACATGACTCTAACAGGGAGAGTTACTATAAAATCAGTGGACCAAGGACTGGGCACTGGCAGAAAGCAGAGGAGCTCCCTTGCATCCCTGGGTGACCCAGCCAGCCTGACAGGATCCTTAGGGTGCTCTTGTCCCCCAGGCTAGGGATAGAGGCAGCCTTTCCCATGCTCGCTGGGTGAGGCACGGGTCCCTGCACTTTCCTAGAGCTTCACGTCAGCTTTTGGCTTGGCAGCTCCTGCCACCAGAGAAGGAAGCAATCAAGAATCAAGTGTCTGGGGTACCCTGGCCAGACGTTGTCTTGCATCTCAAAGCCTGGCTTAGAGCCAGGCTGGCACTTAGGTTCTCCTTGCCAGGCCAGCACTTAAGTTCTCCTTGCCAGACCCATATTCTGTTAATGGGGGCCCCAGGAGCGCTGCATTACCAAGAAACAGCGCAGAGACTGCTGGGAAGGGAGCCTCTCAGGAGACCCATGAGAGCATGCCTGGCACCTCTTCCTCATCATCTTTTGCTATTGCACTGCCTGGTGGCCACCAGACACTGGCAGAAGCAGCAGGAGCCATGGTGCAAGCAGTGTCACTGGGTGTATGGGCTAGTTCTGGTTCAGCAAGCTACCACCAGCTTTCTAAGTAGACACAATAACTGAGAGCAGAATTGCATTTAACATGCTTAAATGTGTTTGCCCATTATAATGGGAAGCGACCGCTGTGACAAACATCTCAGAAAATGAGTATGTTCCTCCTACTGCTTTCATTAGTCCTTGTCATCCCCCATGTCCTCATCTTCAGTTGAGAAATTCCTTATTGATTTAATTTGCAAATGCCTATAAGTCTTTCCCAAGGGTATCTGAGAAGACGCATCACAGTTCAAAGCGACTCTGAACCGCATTATAAAGCATCCAGCAATATTTGGTAAATCTGCATTGTAAAAAATTTACTCCACATCTGATCGTCAGAGTTTAAGCTTATCTCTAGTATTATTTAACTGTCCCTGGTGTAAAGCATTCCTCCCTTCTGGAGAGGTTTGATTGGATTCATAGAGGCTGAGGTTTAATTAATGTAGACTACTTTGACTCTCTCTTTCCACCCACATAGTGTGGATGCACTACTGGCATTTGGACATCTCATTAGTTTCTCAAAGCTTTTTTGTTTTCCAGACAGCACAGGCCTTCCCTCTCCTCTCTGGCCTGGCTTCCCTCCCTTCACCTGGAGTCCTAGGAACAGCCTCCAGCTTTGCTACTGTGAGGTCTGGGGAGGCAAGCTGCTAGAAGCACCTCTGCCCTTTGGGAGATGTTGGTGGGAAAAAACCAAATACAAAGATTATCTGGACTTGGGAAATATAGGTAAGGGAGTGCTGATTTAGCATTTAATAGCACTACCAGTGTCCCCTTTAAAAAGTGATGACTGTAGCTTATACTAATATCTATATAATAGATTTACAACCCATGGGATATGGGGAAACGAGTGATAAAAAGCAGCACTTAATCTATAAGCAGAGGCAATAGTGCTGAGTAACCTAAGGCAAACAAGTGGCTCATTAACCAATCAATTGACAAAGTTAAATGGAATAACTCATGCTAAATGGTGCTCAGCTGCCCTGGCAGGGTGCAGGCAGGGCTGGGGAGGGCAGGCCTGGTGGACGAGTTGTTGCTGCTTGGGCAGGACTGCCTCTGGGTACCAGAGTGGAGAGCTGGAATTCACATTTATCCCAACTAATACCAAAAAAGGAGCCTGAGAAAGGGGCAAGGGACTGGGGGAAATGGGAGGGACACTGATGAACTGAGCAGGGATCCCCTGGGTGAAATGTTCTGTGAGCATCTCCAAGGACCAGGTAAGGTTGGGGCACAGCTGTTCTCTTTCTTCTGTGTCCTGGCCTCTTGGGGACTTCTACAAGGTGGCACATGCTGAAACCGCTCCAACATGCCCTCCTGGGACCAAACCACAGTGCGAGGGAAGTCTCAGAGGTGCACACTGTGACATCCCGAGGGGTTCCTGTCCCACACCTCACACCCTGAAGCCTGAGCCACATGGAGGTGCCATCCCTTTTGGGGGACAGCGGCAGACCTATCTGTCCAGACACCAGGCCAGCCAGGAGTGTATCTCACGAGCAGGACAAGTTATCTGGTTGGTCTCTGCAGCAGCTCATGTGACGCCACCACAGCCCAACCAAGCTGTTGGTCTGGGGGTGCTGTGGCCTCAGCAGCTCCTGCCAGGAAACATGTGGCAGCAGGCAGCCCATGTGCATCCAAGGATTTGGCCCTCTGAAGGGGGGACCTGGCCCTGGAGCCCCAGTCTGCTGCTGCCAACCCTGGGAACAAGACCCAGCCATGGGGCTGCTTTATCTGGCTGAGGGGAGTGAGGTTTCTAGGGTCGTTCTTCACTGATACCTCTCAGGGACACCAAAACACTCAGAATATCAGGACATGATGCAAGATTGTTCCCTCCTCTTCATTCCTAAATCCTCCCTTTAAAAGCTCCCAGGCAATGAGGCTTTCACCTCTTCTCCAGGAATAATAATCCATAGTGTAACACATTTCATCATTAGAAATATTTCCTGCTGTCCAGTCAAATTTTATCTATTGACGAACTCAAATACAACTTCCATAATGTCATCCATGTAGTTATTTTTAGTACCAGTGTTGCCAGCAGAAATAACAGTTCTGATGTATTTCCTCCCCTCCTTAGAATGAGGCTTCTGAAATTAGAGATGTGAACACTAATTGAGAGCCAAGAATGCTACAAACCACTCGCGCTGCTATGGAATCTGGTAGCAAACCAAGGCACTTCCACCCCACTTGCGCGTGCAGTTATGCTGCTGTCCACTCAAAGCAGGCACATCCACCAGCAGGATTATTTGTGACCACAGCTGATATTTCTTGCTAGAAACTATCCCTGGCAAGGAAGCATTTCACACTTTTTACCCAAAAAGAACATTAATCTTAAAGAACTTCCCCTCCCTTTGTTTTTTATTTGTGGTTCTTCAGACACAATAGGACCGAAAGGAGTCCTTCGATTCTTCTGGTTTCTGTGGTGGGGCAATGGACTCATGCCCATAGCTCCTGGACTGTCCAGACCACCTCCCAGTCCCACACTTGGCCAGGCCAGGATGGCTTCCTTGCCAAAGTCATGCAAGCTACTGTGCACAGCTAAGGCTAAACCATAACACAAGCTACAGAGCAACAAAGGGAAAGAAAAGCTCTCTTTCTCCAGGCATTTAAAGAAATAAGATAAACAGCATTTGCCAGGAAGATTATGTGTGGCTTTTGTCTCCCCTGTTTTGGTTTCCTGTGCTAAGCACTCACTCACCCATTCATAGTCACTAATGCCCAAGGCTCAGAGTTGCACTCCCTTGTGTTGATTTCCGTGTGTACTTTAGGGTTTCTTTACATACCCAAATCCTCATTATCACTCTAAACCATGGTAAATTACAGGAACAGTGGGCTGATAAAAGTTCTAATTCAAAGCAATAGTGACTCTATTACCGCTGAAAGCAGGGCCCCCCAGCTGTAGAAGAATGTAAGAATTGAGTGGGAGAAATAAAAAGAAACTAGCTGTTTAAACAGCTAGGATGGAAAGTTGTACCAGTAGTAGCAGAAGTGGCGAAGATAAATGGGTGCGTGAGCAGGAGGTAGGCAGGAGGCAGGTAGACCCTCCAGCCCGTGCTGGGGGTGGGGCAGGAACCGCCTCCTCTCAGAAGATTATTTCTACCTCAAAACCAACACGGTGTCCTGATCGTTCAATTCAGATCTCCCTTCTCCCCTCACTAGTAGCTTCCTATCTTAACATACAAATTTCTGGCTTATTTGTCTTTCAATTGCCCCATATTTCATCATTTTACTCACTCACCTTTTCTTGGAGCGTGAATATTAATGTCAGTCTTGGCTCAGTGTCACCCCTCACTAACCTGTTCCCTTCAGCCGCTGTCTTTGGCAGTTTGGGTTCTTCCTCTGATCTGTTTGCCCAACCAGGAACTCACAGTTTCATAAAACCTTGCAAACCTGTGGCAGCAGAAGGAATCACATCACGTGGAAAGCAAAAGTGCCCAAGTTCAAATGAAGCCGGTTGGTAGTGTGGCTACTGGGGGGAACCATGGGCTCAAGCTCCCTGACCTGCCTGCTCAGTGGTAGAAACACACAACGTACTTGAAGCCCAAGTCCTTACAACCCAAGTTTCCTGGGCCCTGTGAAATTAGCTATCAGCGAAGAGACTGTTAAGGGCTGGATAGAAACGCTACTGAAATCCATGAGGGTTTCTATTTTCTTCCTGAAGAGTTTGATTGGGCCCTGGGAATGCATTTGTTTGGTTTTCCCTTGTTGTCAGCCTGCCTTTGGCTGAGAGCTATAAGCCATTCAGGGGGGACCTGTTTATCTGTGAGTATAGCAGTATCACTGTGAAGAGGTAAGAGTGGGAGTGTGCTTCAGGCAAAAGAGTGCAGATTATAGCCCCGCTAGTAATGAATCCAGCACAGAAAGAAAGAAATGCAGATTGTTCTAATTTTCTGAATAGATTTAATTCCATTTTGTTCCCTACAAGTCCCTTCACTGACAATTGTCTGAGTGGAGGGAGGAAAAAAGGTTTCCAAGCAAAACACTTGTCCACGAAGGATGTTATTAAAATGTCCTACTTGAACACTGGCACTCTGCAGACCAGGGTTGCAGAATATAAGCATTCTCTCCCCCTTAGACAAGCTTTGTCTAAATGCAGAATGTTTGTCAATTATTTTCCAAAAGCGCAATTGCTATCATCGGAATTAGAGCTGGCTTGACTTGTCCTGCCTGATTTAGCACCCACTTGAACAGGGTGGGTTCAGAAGTTCAACAAGAACTTGAGGGCTGTTGGATTTGCAGCAGGCTTAGAAAATGCTCAGGAAAACAACAGGGGGAGGAAACAGATGGGGAATATATAGAAAATGGGGATGAAAACCAGAGAGTGGTCAGCGAAATTAAAAAAATAAACAAACCTGTGGCTCACACCTGCATACAGACCTGCTTCCATGTATTTGCTGAACACGGCAGCCCTTCAGCAAAGAATCTGGCTGCAGGTCTGCAGCATGGATGTCAGTCAAGCTTTAGCAGAGAACTTGGCCCTACCATCCTCCTATATAACATCCTTTTCTTTAATGGTCTGGGCAGCGCATCCTGTCCTCATGCAAGTGCTGCAAACAAGACAGGTGTCCTGTGAGACAGAGAAACGTGGATTCTGGTGGGTAGCTTTGGTGTTTGGGGTTTTGTTCCTCCCAAGATTCAAGAGCAATGGGGCTTCCCAAGGCAATGCCTACAGTGCAATCAATTACATCACATAGTGAACAGATCAGACCTGTGAAGTCTGAATGCATCTCACCCTGTCCTCCAAGAGCTTTTTTTCCCTTCAACCTCATTTTGATTTGGGGGAGGGCATCTTAATTCTGCAGAGCTGGCTTCCAACTAGACCTGCTTGTCTATTACCATGGGCTAGAGATGGCTGTTCCCTCACCCCACCACTCTCCTGAAGGTTGAAGAAACTTGTTCTGACCTTTCCTCTTAAACTAGAGGAAGCTTTTGCATATGAATTCTGACCTGCCTTTCACATTTACATTCCCATATCACAAGTACCAAGGGCACCAAAGCTTTATGCCAAGAGCAAAGGCAACTAGAGAAACTTGCTGAGGACCATCACTTTCTGTTCATTATGTGAGTAGCAGCATTGTCCCCAGAGTGCTAGAGGCTCACCCCTTGTGAAGAAGACACAGTCCCTTCCCCTAAACTCTGACTATGTGACTGTTCTATTATTGGTATATTCAATGCTGAATGGTCAATGGAAAACACTGCACTGGCTCTTGCTTCTTCCAGATACAGAAAGGACAGCAGGCACAAAGGCAAACATAGACTCTCCTGTGCACATGTGACAGTCACAGCATAAGCGACTCACCACCAAAATGCCTCATTCCTCCTGACAGGTCTTGTACTAGAATAATATCTTAAAGTCTGCAGCTGGGCTGGATTTTCCATATCCAGCTGGAACCGCCAAAAGAACAGATAAAGCCCTCCTAGCAGAAAAGATACCCCTTAGTCTGGAAAGAAAAGCCCTTCCCAGCAGTCTGCCTATAACCAGTAGACATCATTTGCCATCCTTGCCCTGAATACATGTCCAGTGGATAATGGGTATTTCACAGCGAGGGAGTGCTACAGCTCCTGTAGCCAGGAAGGGCAGGTTTCCTTTGCTGCATTCGCTTACATCTGGACTCTTGCTCCAAAGCACTGAGTCGAGCCTGTTTCCTGCAGTGCACCTGGTTGGTACCAAGTGTACCTACATAAGAGCGTGGGGTAACGTGGGTGAAGCACATACAGGACAGTTGCAGCTCTGGAACAATCTACTTTCTCCCTCTCAAATGCAGCATCTCTATATTTGTTACTGAGCTTTACCTCACACTTTTTTCCAGGCTGTTTCAGCAGCACTGTTTCTGATGCTATCTTCCTCAGCCCTTGCAGCTCCTCCCTCATATTTTTGAGTTGTACTCTTCTTGAGTTGTACTATTCTAATACTACTACCCCAAATATGAATGAGAATACTGAATAGCACTGGGAGCAGGACCAGATCATGTTAGGAAAAACATCTCAGTTTGAAAGCCAATAAAAACAATGTGGGCACTTAGCAGCCCACTGCACGCTCACTCTGTGCTCAACACCATGTCTTATATGGTGCTTTTATGAGGCTCCTTGTTAATTTTTGATGGCATCCCTCATTACTAAATCCAGGTGCAGCCACATTCAGTTTTGTAATCTATCTTTGTTTTCCTAAACTAGTGGTCTTCCCCCCTCCCCCATACTGAGCTTCAGAGGTAATCCATGAAAGAAGAAAGGGTACCTCTCCATTTGCATCCCTATAATTGCTTCAGAGCTGTTTTTTCCAATAGACAAGCCATCCTTTACAAATGCATGAGAGCACTTCAAACGCAGCAGCCTCTAATGCTGCCACTGCAAAAGTCTTTTTGGTTTGTGTGGATAGTGAGGGAGCAGGGAAAAAAATCCCAAACAGACCAGCAACAAACCAGCCCCCCCAACCCTGATGATCCCTGGCTTCTTTCCAGCCTAAAAGAGCAGCCAGCATAAAGCCCTTGCTGAGCATGCTGCCTCTGATCCTGCACTGCTCAAGCAAAGGAAATGTTGACACAAAGTGCTGTAAGAAGACAGACTACAGCAAAGCTGAAATGCTGTCATTTTGGCTGGGTGACAAAGTGCTGCTTGCCACAAGGGCAGGTAGTGTGGGGTGCCTGGCTGAAGGGACACTGCTGAGCTTTCACAGCTGGGCTAGAACTACAGAGGCTGAGCCCCTGTGCCTCCTCCCAGGGGAAGGTCCCCCTCCTTGTCCCCACTAACATCTCATGGGGACCCAGCTTTCTGAAGGCTATGGTGGCCTTGGTGAGCAATAGGGGACCTAAGCTACCGGGCTGGAAGAGGAACTGCATGGAGAACTGGGAGACAAGCACCGCACAATGAATTAGCCCTGTGAACTAGCACACATTCCTTACAGGCACGTCACAGGGAAATCCCCCCAGCATTTCTAAGCTTTATCCATCTTGCAGTGGTTTCTACCCTTGCTGTTGTTTACAAGCTTAACAAACTGAAGACTGAAGACTGCTTGGAAGAGATCACTCCTTAATCTGGTTTGTCCTAAGACCAAGAGGAGAGGAAGGCAAGGTCATGCACATCCAAGGCCAGAACAGAAACATCCTTATTTATCTTTCCTAAGCTGTTCTAAATTTTAACTCCTTCAAGTTGTATTGAAATAATCAGGATTTTAATTTGGTGGTGACTGCGACTAGTGGGAAAATCCTGGCACTTTGTGACCAATTAATTATTTTTGGTGGGGTTCAAATTTCACCCCATTTGGTCCCTTTGTTCAGGTCCAAGTCATGGGACCAAACATGCAGCAAAACCCCAGATGAGCATCTTCTGCCTCCTACCTCCTACTCAGCCATAAGCTGAGGTCAGCTGCAGGGGCCCACCTATGCAACATCACGAGGTGGTTGAAGAAAAGTAACTTCTAAGAGTCTAATTACGCATCCCTACCAGGTCAAAATGAAAAGCAGTCCTCTAAATATCTGCTTGGGGAACATGAATCCAGGGAGTGAGACAGACAGCTGAGCATAAAGCTATGTTTTAGAAGCTGAGTTTAAGGTTGGCTAAAAATAAGGCCTATCCCTTTCAAGGGTTATTTTGCCTACTGTGTTGACAAGAGTAAAGCTATTAGTAACATAGCACTCAGAGTATTTGGGGCTGGTGTTTGTCTGTCAGTCACTCATTCTCGAAAAGAGTCTTGTCAACATTTGGAAGGCAAGTGGGACGCATGCTCCAGCCCACTCCCTGGAAGGCTGGGAGAGGATAACGGAGGTGTAAAAGCTGCAAGAACCTGTGGCTAAAGAAGACAGGAAGGGAGAAAGAAGGGGAAAAAAAATCTGTTAATGAGGAAAAATATTAGAAACCCCCAAATACCTGGAAAAATGAAAGGTAGGTTTTAGAGGAAGAAAATAGTCAAGTGCATGGTGAAAATTGTTTATAGAAAACATAAAGTTTGAGAAAGTGACATAAGAAGAGACAATGCATGAAGATTACACAGGGGAAGAGGAAGAGAAGTGACCATAGGAAATGACAACCATTTTCCCCAGTGTAGAGCAAAAGCTGTGTTTGAACAGCAAGAACTTGCAGGATATCGGCTGGCCCTGCACAGTGAATCACACCTGGCACAAGCTGGGCCTGAGTGTCCAAGAGTCAGAAACCAAAATCTCCTTTGTGGCTGGGGGTTCCAGGGATTAGCTTGCATTTGTCATACCTAAAAAAGGAAAGGCCCTCAGTTGTGGAAGCTGTGCTGCACAGGGGACTCCCCTTAAAGACAGAAGTGTGTCTACACATAAAGCACTTTGGTTTGAAAAAAGAGCTCTGTGTCTTAGGCACCCTAGAAATGCAGGCTGGGTGGGTACCTCTAACACCAGCCTTTGCAGTCTGCTCTCTAGCCCAGCTTGCTCCTCTGCCAGGTAGAAGGGCTGGTCACAAGGAAATCGGTTTCCTGGTTATGCTTCTCCTTATCTCCCCCTGCCAGTACAGGTACCTCTGCAGTCTGCGCTACATAAACCAGCCTTTTGTGTCCCTCCTCTGCACCTACAATGGATCCTGTAGCAAGAGCATCTTGTCTCCTCTCCCTCAGCTCTTCAGGACTAAGCTTTTAGTATCACCATTCCTTTTCCAGACATCCTTTGCGTTTCCACTTGGTGCTCCCTATACATGGGAAGTATTCTGCTGTTTAACAGCATGTTAAACATGACTGTATTTTACTGTACTTGCTTGGAAAGGGGAGCAGGAACCTGGTAAGGGTTGCTCCCTGCAGCCATTTTCCAGGGGAAATTGCCTGCTGGCTTGACCCCTGGTCACAATACCAGCTCCAGCCTCTCCTCTACATCTCCACCATCAAGTTAAAGATCTGCAGAGCCAAGTGATACTCAGTGCTTAGCACAGCAATTTCAGATGTGACTAATCCTGCAGATAGACACCTCTTCCCAGGGATCCCATTGCTGACACACACTTAGCTCCCTGTCTGCTTGAACCCATGGAACAGGGAGGAGGAGAAGGTGAAATGAGCTCTACTTCAGCTGTTGCCTGTGCCTATGTAACAAACAGCTAAACCAACGAGCTGCCTCT
Organism: Phalacrocorax carbo; assembly: GCF_963921805.1. NCBI lineage: Eukaryota > Metazoa > Chordata > Aves > Suliformes > Phalacrocoracidae > Phalacrocorax > Phalacrocorax carbo. The sequence goes on from NC_087520.1 coordinate 25,239,810, forward strand.
CCCGCGGCTGAAGGCACAGACAGCCCCAGTGCGGCAGATCCTCTCACGTGGGCTATGTTGGGAGGAATCAGCTCAGCTAAGGACACCACGCAGTAACTGTGGTCTGCAGAATAACCTGGTAAGTATACCAGGAATAACCAGGAAAACCCTGAAGTGCACAGCCTTGCCTTCAGATGATGGAAATTATTAACTGTGCAGTTTTGAGCAAGGGAGTTTTGCCATTAAGGTACCACTCGTGACAAAGAAATGTGCACAAGCAAAGGGTTGCTTTCCAGGCATAACCTGGAGGATGAGGAGTAACTTTACTTCAGCTCAATTTCCAGCTCAGTCCATGAAGTTGGTCTAAATAGATTGAGAGCTGAGTCACTTAGAGCTATCTTCACAAGGAGCTCATCAATTTGAGTAAACCATCAGCCCCAGGCTATAGAGCATGGCTATCCCCGGTTTCACCCTCCAAATCAGCGCAGCTGAGGTCTGTGGAGCTCTATGGATTTACATTAGTAATAACAAGAGAAGAAATAGTCTCAGTGCGCAAAAACAGTTCTGGTCCTGCTCCTGTTGAAGTTCATCTCAAAGCTCTCAGATGTAGACAGGGATGTGGCTGACCTGGCCAGCTGTGCCCCACGAGCAAGCACACAGCTCAGAAGAAAACAGCAGGTGTCATAGAGAAAGAAGCCCTGAGATGGGGCACAGTTCCTCTCTTCCCACCTGTCCCCTCTGCTTTAGCGAGTCCCTGGAATCTTGCGCTTGCTTATTGCTAAGCCTCCAAATTACTTATCGCTAGGCCTGAGCCGAGCCTGGAAAGGGCAGCCATGATCAAGAGAGCACAACCAAACACACAGTGAGAAGCTTTCCCTGCGCAGATGAGCTTGCTCTCCAGCAAGACACAGCACATGCTGTGGTAGGAGGGGAAACGGTGAGAAAACGCAGCAGAGTGTTAGCGGAAAAGGTGCGAGCCGAATCCAGACCTCCATGCTCTGCCCTAGTTTACATGAGACCACCAGCAGCATTTGGAAGAGAACTGGGGAATGAAGTTGTTTTGAGCACAGAGACCCTGAAAACCCTCATGGCTTTGTCATTATGCTTCTAAAGAGAAGCTTCTATGATGAAAAATGCAACCCATCCAACTAGCTCTCCAGAAAGAGAAGGGCCAGGGCTGCAAACTCACCAGGGGGAAGCCCTGTTTGCTTCATTTGTGGACCTTAAACGCACATCAGCCAACAGACTGTAAATACTGTTTGCAGCAGGTTTACATGGTGGAAACTCTTTTGAGACCTTTTACTCCAGGGAAAGTCGGGTAAATACGCCAATGATTTGAACAAATTCTAAATACTCAGGTGTTTAAATAAATAAAGGTTTTACAGATTTCCAGAATCTATAATTTATGGTGTGCTGGGGGTTGACCAGACTGTGCAACAAGGTATATAATGATTTTAAGAGGGTGGAAAATTACTTTCAGGCTCAGAAAGTCGAATCAGTTTGTGCTGAGTGCTGGTCCAGGCCTTCACATCACCGGGCAGATGAAGTTCCATTACTTCCCTACCACAGGAGCCACAGTTTGCTGGGCATTGCGGCCAGATGACAAGTAACAAGGCCAGAATGAGATTCTTTTGCAGACATGTTGCACAAGAAGGGGATCTCTGTCAGCCATTAACATCCCCAGACGTACAACATGTCCCTGGGAAGTGGCTCAGCCAAAGGTGGAAATATGTAGCCATACTAATTCATTCACTGCAAGTCTAGAAACCACCTGATTTTCAGCTTCATAAAAACACAGAACATTTTAAGTCCTTTGTTGAAACTGATTTTTTGAAGCAGTTGAAGAACTAGAAAAAATGTCACTGTAATCCTTTTGGGATGCGGCTTTCCAGTTAACAGTATGCCAACCCTGTGCCACCATCAGAGCTTCAAAACAGACTTTCTGACTTGATAAAAGCACCACCATCTTTCTCCATGACATTAAAATGCTGTTCAGAATTCAGCATTTTCCCTGTGCCCATGTCTGTAATTACACGGTATGATCTCAGAGTGAGCACAGCTAACTGAAGATGGGCTGCTGTGACCTGAGCAGATTGTCTCCTTATATTTGTGCTTTTGTCTTGGCATTTTCAGCAGGGTTACAATTAATTAAAATTCCTGATTAATTAAAATGTTTTGCAACAACAACAACAGCAGCAGAAATTGCTTGGAGAAAAGCCTGTGTGAAGTGAAACTGGATCCTGGTTTCCATGAATACGCATGGAGCCCAAAGTACACTGTATTGGCCTGTGTGCAGCCTGTCCCCAAAGTAAATGATATAGTGAAGGAAGGAGAAAGCGGAGGTTTGGCAGATACTGAAAGAGAGGTATAAAATTTTGCAGTACTCTCTGTATTTCCCCTCTGCCTGTAACTCACAGATCAAGTGCAAGAAAATAGAGTGGCTTTCACTACCGCTGGATGAATGCATGGGTTTGCCAGGGAATTAGGACTTGGCCAGTGCTCCTGCTCCTTGTTCTGACAGTCATCAGCAGAAAAAGTTTGTACAAGCCACTTTCCCCTTCCAGGCCTCGGTTTCCCCTCTGTAAAATGCAGGCAACACCACTTTTCTATCTTGTATGAAGTGCAATGAGAAGTACGAAGAAAGAAATACACTACAGAAAGAGAAATGCGTGTTAGCAAGTGACTCTGTTTCCTCTTGCCTTTGTCAAATCTGTACGATAGCGGAGGCCAGCTCAGCTGTGAAGAAACCTTTGTTGTACTTTAAAAGCCGCGCAGTGGACTGTCGTTGCCAAACCCACTGATGAATAGTTCCACTGGGGAACCAGGCCCTGCTCATGCAGGAAAGCACCAAGCCTCAATAAATAGCTATTGCTGTTACTGAATCTGGATAATTAACACTTCTGCAATTTTATAAGGAAAATACTGTGTTGTTACAAAGAAAGTGGGAGGCAGTTGGCCCTGTTCTGTCAGTGTAAGCAGCCCTGGCCCTGGCTCTGCCTCTGAGAGGGCATGGCCTCTATGAAATGTCAGCAAAGGGGATGATGTTTCTTCCGCTTCCTCTCCGTTCTTTTTCAAAACAATTTTGTTTGGCAGGCACCACTCCCACTTTAGTGATTTAAGGGCTACAGGGAAGAAATCATATTCTGACAGAGCAATTTCAAAATGTGTCTGGCTGCAAATGGTGCATGTTTATGCAACAGCTCTGTTCGTGGGGGGTGTGCAGGCTCTGGTCTGCTGATTTTTAGGGCCAAAAATTAAATTTTGCAACCTCCAGGCCAAGAGAGCAAAATGCCAGAAAGAGGGATCTTTTGCCTTGAGTAGGATTACCAGAGCCCTTTTCCCCCAGATATATGCCAGTTCAAGGTAAAAGATTTTCTGGGGTGGATGAGACACATAATGACCATGCAGCCATGGTCACTGGCAATGGTACATACACAAGTTGGAAAAAAAACCCCTCTTGATTATTAGATATTTTGCAGATTTTCAGATGTTTAAAGACATGACAGATATGAAATTGCTGCTCCAAAGAATATAAGAACTGCACTTGTGGGATCTCTTATTTTGCAGTATAATGAACACACATACTTCTTTCTAGTTATATTTGGATTTTTAAGGTTTATGGGTCCACCTTCAAATTGTATGCTGCTACAGAGGATGAGAATTTTTTTCCCCAGAAAAACCTCCTGGAACCATCTCTCTAATTCACGTGCCTTCAGGGGCTTTTAAGGAAAATACAGGAGGTATTATGAGACTTGCAAGAAGAGCAGGAGCGGGAGCCCTGCAGTGGCTTCTGAGCATAGTGAGCCCTGAAATTATGCGCGTAGAGTCACAGGATCTTTACAATATTTTTTTTTTTAAGAAAAAATCACCAAGCTCGAATTTATTATTATACACAATTATTTACTGATGTAAAGGTCCAGTTATGTTCATTGACTGCTCCAAAATTTTGGCTGTCAAACTGAAAGGCATAATCCCTTATGCCTGTTTTAAAAATTACCAACCCCACTTCTTCTTCATTTCAAATAATATTTGCTTAGGTTATGCTTCGAAGAGCAATTGGGGGTTTTTTGTTACTTAAAATCCAGCAGGTAATCAGCTAAGAGGCTCTCAAGCCAGCCACAGCTCAGCAGTAGTACGCAATGTGAAAGCTCAGTGAATCAGATTCATTTCCTCCAAAACCCAAAGGTAGCAAAGAGTCATGCTGAATATTTTCTGAGAACATAAGTGGCCATGACAAACAGTCCTTCCAACCCAGAGAGGCACCAACCTGTTCCTCCAAATGCTGCTGGGATCACTGGCATTTTATTCCTTCCAATCCTTCATGCTTTGTTTAAAAAATGGTGTGCTGGGCACCCTACTCTCTCTCTTCCTTAGGCTCAGCTTTGCAAACAGCTCTGCTTTTCTGTGGGACAAAAGGGCCAGTTGCTGAGTGCCTCAACGCTGCTCTCCAAGAGGCACTGAGTGTGAAGACATGAGTGGGTACCTCGAGCTTGCTGAAAGCAAACATCTTTTGGAAAGTGAGGATGTGGAGGAGAGAGGGGATGGAAGACCCTCTGGGTTTGACCCCTGGCTTGGCCACCACGCTGCCAGATGTGCAGGCCAGTCCCTCAACCTCTTCCCACCTCAGTTTCCCCACCTGTAAAACAGAGCAATGATATTGGTCTCACCTTGTGAAGTGCTTTGAGATTCACTAGTAAGAATGCTCTGGACAGGTATTATTGTCATCTATGCATCTAGTCTTGCCATATCAAAGCAAGTCACTCATTAAACAAAAGCTCCTACTGTTGGGTAGTGGGGTAATCCCACTGGACTGCGGAAAATTGCACTGCTGGATATAAGTGAGGACAGAATCCGGCTCCAATTTGGCTCAGCAAATGTCTCTGCCTCACCTTCCAGAATGCAGGGCTCTCCCAGAGAGGGACTATATATTGCTTTTACAAACATAAGCAATGATTTGCCTGCATTCAAGCACCTTCATTTTAGTCCCCAAGCAGTCCTGTTGGCTTAAATGGGCCCATAAAGGTGCGTAAAAGTATGCAAAAATTATATAATATTTACATAACATTAGGGCATATTTAGGGCTAACAACTGGCTACAGAAGAAAGAAACTGTCTACCACAAGGAAATGTTGATTAAAATTACTCTTTATTCACTCATAGGTTTTCTTTCCCATTCTGTTCCTCTGCTTTTTGATTAGAAAATAATCATCACATTAAACAATAATTTCCTCATTAAACTACAAAAGGAACAAATATCCCTTGCTTCTTTGGCCAATTAGTGCCCATGTACAATCACCAGGAATACAAATCAAAATGTGTTCCAGCTCTGACCTAATAAGCCGTCTATGCAAAATCTAAGGTCCACATTTTTCTGTTACTACAGCAATTTCTTTTCTTTACCCTCAAAGCAATCAGCACTGAACATTATTCCCTCTCTTAGGAAACTAAAAAATGAAATTGCATGGGCTGGGGCTGCCAGTCACCTCCACCTTTGGCAGTGCTCTTCCATGGCTTTGTTTTAATCAACAAACCCTAAGTGAATACCTCTGCTTGGGTGTGGAGCTGGCAGGGAGGGTGGCTCACAGGATACAAGTAGAAAGAGGGAGCTCTGGGAGACTGGAACACATCTGCATTTTCCTCAGGGCACACCTTGCAAACAGGGCCCTTTGTTCCTGGGGAGCTGGTACCCGCTTCTCACCACAAACAGATCTCTTCCCAGCCTCTCCTTTTCTTCTCTCCCAAGAAAAAGGCCATTTTCAGAGTTTGTACTTCTACATCCACCCCCGCCTTAAATCCATGTAAGTTGTTCTCACTTAAACCAATTTGGCTCTCCCACTGAGTGCCAAAGTGTTGTGAGTTACACTGTGCCGGCTTCACGCCCACCTGACATCCATTTTCTGACCAATTTCCTTCTGACATGCATCTTAACCATCTTCAGATTCCCTTCTGAATTTGGCCTAAATTGGAGAATAATACACTGAAACTCTGCTAAAAAGCGGTACGTAATTGACCTCTGCCAGAAGGTGGATCTGATCTTTTTTGTTGCTTTTCAGGGAAAATGGAGGGGGAGGCACTAAGAAGGGAGCTGAGAGCCTGGAGTTTCAGCTCCTGTTTTCTAATTCCCCAGCTCTGTTATAGAAGGCAATTAAGCACTGTCTGTTCATCAGTGTGATTCTATTTACTGAAACTGGTTAATAAGCCCAGAATTAGTTTTTTAAAAAAATGTTTCAGTGGAGAATGTTTTCAGAGTGGCTTTATTATGTCTACTTGCCTACAAGTAATTAGGTTTAATATTTGTCCAGTGGTTTTGGAAACCCATGTGATAGGTTCCCCTGATGTGTCTCTCAGTCTGCTCTTCAAGGTCCCCAGGTTAGTGCATCACCTGCTGCATGTCCACTGGTGTGCTCCTGAGGTATCCTCCTGCCCCTCTTTAGGTAATGTTTCCATTTCTTGGCCAATTTTGCCAAATCTGGCGGAGGCCTCAAAGGCACTGAGCTCCTAGAAGTGTTACGAAAATGCAAGGCAGGGTGGAGGAGAGAAATCCTCCCCGTTCCCTCACTCAGGGACAGTCACATACCCCTGAGGAACCAGACCAATGCTCACTCTTGAGATGAAACTCGCTGAAGCTGGACCTCACCGTTTCCACTGCTCAAGGTATGATTCAATTAATCTGGAGTTTTAAAGGCAGAGGGAAGCATCAGCCAGGACATATGGCTCTCTGCAGCAGGGACCACCTCCCGTGCTGGACGTCCAGTTCCTAGCATGATGGAATCTTGCTCAGGTTACAGCTTGCATGTGCTCTGGCAAAACCCTGAGGTAATCACAGAAATAGAGCTGTCCTGCTCCCTCACTAACTTCCACAGGATGGTCCTCCATGGAGGAGAGACTTCCTCCATCACTATGAACTTCCCTAATCTAATTACTGTTAATCAGAAGGGCGAAGAAAAACATTTTCTCTGGGTCTCAGGTGCGCAGCAGGTGGGGCAGCCAATTTGTCAAGTACAGACATGCATTTGTTTAAGCGAGCAGGGAGAGTAATGCACACTGCAAATCCTGCAGCATGTCAAACCAGCTGAAACCTCCATTAAATGCCAGGATTCAGCCTGGAAGCTGTGTAATTCCTTTGAATTTTCTAGGAAGGGCTATGGGAAATTTAGTGATGGTGAAGGGGAGGAATTTGCCTGTTTCTGCTGTGAGTCGCCTCACTGCAAAGCATGCGGCACCTGCAGCTCAGGGCTGACCCAATGTATTTATCTACTGAACCCATCAAACCACCTCTTGCCCTGTGCTCTGATCCTCCAGCCCAAATTAGTGGTGGCTCCACTGCTCCAAGTGGAACAAATGTCACTGTCATGTTTCGCTTGGCCTCCTGATGCTGCTTTGTTTTATTTTGGGTCCTGCTGCCTGTCAGGGAAGAAACACGATCCTGATCTTGTGAGGTTCAGATGAGTAATTTCACTTTTAAGCTGAACAGCCCATCACCAGATGGTTAATGACCTTTTTTATAGGTATTCTGGAAACTGAATCTTTCTCTCACAGACACATCTTCAGGGCTTTCTCTGGCCTGCTTAAGCCAGCACATGTCGACTGATGTCCTTAAGTTGGCTAGGCAGTGCAGGCACCGAGGGTGTGATGTCCCCTCTATGCCCTGTGCTGGCAAATCACAGTTCCCTCTAAGCAAATCCACCACTCCAAGGCACCACAGCGGCAAATCATTCCACTGATAGAAACCTTGGCCTCTAAAAAGCAAACCCATCAAAAGCACACACCGCTTTGCATTAATGGGATGCATTTCCAGGGGTATTTGCCGTGCTGATCAATGCCTAAAAAAATACAGCCTTGGCTAGGTGTGCAGAAACGCACATCATCTGTGAAACGCGAGAGTGACAGAACAAGTATATCTGATGTGGAGGAAATTCTGTTAGCCTGACACAATCTCAGAATAGCTAAACAGGGCAAAACAACGTGTATTTGTGCTCAAATCCTGATGATGTTTATTTACTAGGACAAATATAGCTGAGGGTAGCAACTTATCAACGCTTGTTTTATTTCAAGAGCAAATTGCTACCATGGAACCAGACATTTGATGTTTCCCCGCTACCACCCAACAAAGAAAGCTCACTTTACTAACACAGCTAATGACCAGCAAAGTTGCCTCACGTGGATTATAAAAAGAACAAAAGGTTCAGGATGAAAAATAACAATTTCCCTTGCTTGCTTTTGTGATCAAACAGTGGGGAATTCACAGCAGAAAACTCTGCTGTGAAATAGAAAAATAACAGAAACAGTGAAAATAAATGACAAGGTCTTGGTCCTATTGAGCTTTACTGAGCCTGAAAACCCACAAGTTTTGCTGCTGGAGAGTGTGTGAGGATTCATTCAAAAGCTGATAATCAGCAGAGAGGGATTAGTGCCTTCTAACAACTGGTCTAACTACAAAGAGAGTAAAAGGCTCAAGCGACATCCATTATCTTATCCCTTTATACTGGCTCATGGCCCCGAGTTTCACATGTACCATGTTTACTATTATGGCAACAAAGCAAATTTGATCAGAGCAACACTAACAAATAATCCAACAGCACCTTTGGATAAAATATTCCTTGATACTTCGTGAGTTTGCTAAACTGCTGGACCCCAACCTGGCTTCCGCAGAGTGTGGAATATGCTCTCTTGCACAGCCTGACTGCATCTCCACATCTGACTCCTGCATATGGGGCGGCACACTGGCACACTTCTGGTCTTTGGGAGAGACTCCCCTTCCCATTCCTGGACTGAACAAAGGAGCCTTCCACACCTCAGATAGGCTGGAGGGGCCTAGAATGCCTTCAGTTTGTTCTGTGCAGGCATTAAAAAACCAGGTTATTCCCCTCCCCCAGCTGTGATAAGAGCTTTGTTTCCCAATGTTTTGCAGTACACACAGACAGATTTACTTACAGGATTCATAATGTAAGAAATCAACCGGAAATGGAAGTTCAATATCAGATGAAACTGGTTTGGGTATCTGTGAGATGGCATATTTATCTACTAGGTTCCCAGGGATGTCAGGCACTGAATCAGTTATCTTAGTACAAATCTACAGATCATAAGTTCTCTCATTTTGGGTTTGAAGTTACACTTCTATCCTGGTCAGCAAAAGGCATTTTACTGCTATTCCTTATGGCCACATAACAAAATACTCTGCCCCTTCTGCTTTACTGTTGACATGGTTCTAGGATAAAAAAAGATAAGCAAAAACAATCTGCATGCCTATGTATTCTCCCCTCCCTGCAAAAATGTATTTATAGCAGAACCTCTTCGCTGAAGAACTCAGAACACTTGGCGAACTGGTTGGTGAGTCACCTGGCCCCCTGAATCTTTACCTTATCAGCCACCCTAACAAGACAGTGACCTGAATTTAGTCTTGAGCATGAACAATGCACATGCCAAACCCTACTCTGAAGCACGGTGCAGGCTTGCAGAGCACATTTGGTCCTGAGGGCTGATCTGCAGACTGGCTGCACCTGCAGCCTTGCTGCAATGAGATGAGATGGCAGGAGGCTGTATGTGTAGGGTCACTGGATGACTCTTGTAGCCAGGTTTCCCTTTATTTGGCAGGGAAAAGCAGTTGTTCTTCCCTTTTGGGTTTGTATATTGGAGGAACTGCCCTGTAAGCCACTGGTCCAGAGCAGAGTTTGAGACTGGTATCTCTTGATTCACCTCTGGGTTTGTACTTCTAAACTGAAGACTTTTCTGGGATGATCAAGCCCCTGAAAAAATGCTCCCCTTGGGCCAAGTTGGGATGATGTATGATGAATCCGTCACACAAGGCTAGGTTAATGCCTCCCTGATACCAGAGAGAAAAAACTCTTCCTGGTTTCCGCACTACACTGCCACTGGTTCAGTGCTTAACGCCAAAACTGAAAGCCTGATTCTTCTCAACCTTTAAGTGAATGCAGCATAGACTGGTCTCTGCTCCACAGCTCATCCTATGTTCATATGGTGTCTCTCGGGGCAGGGGGGCCATGTGTGCAGTGTCTAGGCTCTAAGATGTGAGGCTACTACACTAGCTGTCTTCCACTTTAACACATATGTGTCACGGGGGTTATGTGATGAGGAAGAGGCCTCAGTGTTTTGCTGCAGCTTTGGTGTAAATCAGCAAGCCACAGCCCTTTTTGCGTGGGTGTAGTGCAATCTTGAAACCAGCTTACACTGCCTACCAGAGCAGTATGGGCCATTCACGGTCTGCAAATTGACTGGAGAAATCCACTGAACTAAGGCAACCCACGGTAGGACAGATGGTATCCCTAAATGAAAAGTTTGTTATGTATCTCAGAGAATGGGCCTTATGGAGAACCCTAAGCTTGAAAAACATGAGTCCCTCTGTTTCTAAACCTGTGTTTTTATGTTAGAAAAGGCAGAAGGGTTGGGAAAGACAGGGAGAGCCTAGATCCACCTTAAACTCCACCAAAAAAGATGCAGACTAAAAGAAAACATAAGCCCCACAAAGACGCTTGCTGAAAAGCCGACTATATCAACAAACCCCAGCTACTGCAGCTCGGTGACTACGCTGCCGAGTGACTCCTGTTCAATAAAGGGCCGATTCTCCTCCCTTTCAGAAAACAATGTGTTCCACACACTGAAATAAATAACAGCCCCTCGCCAAGCCCCTGGCAGTGTCAGGAGATGTCAGGCTCTGCTCGGCAGATAACAAAGGCATCAGCATGCAGCCAATGTCCTCCTGCCATCTCAGGCTGCCCTTGCTGTGCTGAATGAAATTTTTTCTCCAAATGGAAATGAAGAAAACCTCCAGTGCAGATAATCCTCTGTTATAATGGCAGTACATTTGGGACAGGGGCCAAGCAGTGTAAAGAACAAGCCAAATCTCTTTTACTTAAAGCCTGGCCTGAATGTGATAATGTAATGACTTTGGTCTGGATGTTTCAAATGCCATTCATTGGGATTGACTTAGCATATAGATGATATCAGCTAAAATAATTAAGAACATTGAATAGATAGCATCAACTGACCTCTCCTTCCCAACAAAGCTGGTATCCTTTTGCAAGTGGTCTAGAAGACCACTTGCTCTAAACATGGGTTGGTCCAACCCAGCCAGCACCCTTTCACTTCTGTTCCCCTTTGCTTTCTGTAGAAGGATCAACAACATCCCTCTTAAACACAGGCTGAAGACCCAGGCACCCTCTTTGCAAAGGCAAAGGCCCTGATTATATTGTGCCTAACTCCTTTCTGGCCACTGCTGATCACACTTTGCATTCGGAACATCACTGAAAGCCCACTGAAGTCCTTGGGAAGATTCACATTAATTTAACTGGGTTCTGGATCAGGCCTATATACTGTGAATTTCTTCTAGCAGTGTAAGTTTCCAAACGTGTGGTAGCCCTGGCTGTTGTTTAAGTTCCTAGTATCTGTCATAGCCATTATTTCTGCTTTACAGAAACAAAACACAGCTCAAACCCTGACACTACATGTAAGCTTAAAATGGCTTTCAGTAACTATTAGCAGGCTTTTAAATGGGATTGTGGTGACACCCCAAAAGAAGCAAAATACTTATGGGAGAAATTAAGCTATTGGAATGACTGGTTATGCTGAACATTCTTCTCACATGGCTGGCAAAGAGCAAAATAAAGCTGAAATAAATTGATGACAACCACTTTCTGGAGGAACGACAGTTTATCATAAGAGAGAAAAGACCATTCAGCTTCTCTGATACAACAGCTGATGACACCAAGCATTTGCACACCTCTCCTGCACAACAGGAAGCCAGTAGCAACTAGAACAAGCACAATAGATCACTTTCTATATCCCATACCAGCATAACTAAGGGCAGAAGGTAGAATCAGTGCAAAATGCCACCATTCTGGTTTTAATGTATCCAATTAGCATCATTCTGATGGCTACATAGGGTGGAAAGCAACAGGGAATTATGGTCATTGTCCATTTCACGTCTTCCAGTTAGCAAAGAAACTCAGTCCTTTAGGAAAAAAAATTCTCATACAGTGGACAAGCTTTGGAATGGTTACAAGCCCAAGATGTATTGTTCTGGTTGAATTTGTTACAAGCCCTAAGCATATCATAAAAGAAGATCCTTATTTGAATGTTTTTATCTTCCTGGTCTTCTAATTTAGCTCCTTCCAGGATGGTCATTTATCTTTGCTGCTGCCTTCTTCATTTGCTAGGTTTTGAGATGAAATCAAGACTCATCAGCAGCCTTGAGCAGGGCATCAATGCTAGTTTGAATTTTCCTTGTCTTCCGTTTAATTGAATTTTCATCTGTATCTCCTCAGATGTTTCCCCTCCAAGGCCTTTCCCCCTCCCGCCCTGCTTTTCTCCACTCATCCATACAGATCATACAAGCGTTTCTGGCAAGCACCAGCTGCAGATACAGTGAGTTCTTGGGCGTCTTCTACTTTTAGAAAATCACCAAGAGGCCAAATAACACCCGTGCTTGCTCTGTGAAGCTTGAAGCCTGCTTTTCAGAAAGACCAGTCTCTTTATTAACACTACTGCTCTCTCTGAAACACGTGTAAGACACCGAGGACTGCAGAGCTCCGCATTTGTCAATGCAGAAGACAAAAAGCCATGTGTGGATTTGCAGTCTCTGTTTTGATGGGTTAGCCTAGCCAGCCAGGGCTTTGAAAGAGCATTAAAAAAGAATCACTTCTAGATTTCTCCTTCATGTTCCCCAAAAGCTGCCTTAGGGCTCCTGGCAGGCCAGCACTCAAAACACAGTCTAGCCATGACCTCTCTACTTAAGATTAATTTGCCATCAGTGTAATCTTTCTTTCAGCTTTGAGTTTGCTTGCTTTGACACACCCTATTACAAATTCACTATGAGGGATCTGAGATATAACCACTGAAACGGTCCACCTTGAACTGCTATTGCTTCCTCCAACCACTTCCTTCCATTGTGGGGGCTGAACAAATCCTGACTGTGTTTGAGGACAGCCTCTTTTGCACTGGACATCTTCAGTATGGGAAAAGGAAAGCCCCACCAACCTCTCCTTCCAAACTTTGGTAAAAAGGCTAGGAAAGATACAGTTTAGCCCAGAGATTCACCAATTCATATTGCTAGTCCAGCAGCTGATACTGTTAAGAGCTCTTCTGTGCTGAGAAGCGATTAGGAAAAGCAAGAGGAAATTTCAGACTATTGGAGAAAGTTCTTTAATGCGAAATCTATCTGCAGTAAGGAGTGATGTACAATTGTGAAAATGTTGGTGTCTTCAGGTCATTTACAAGCAAATCACACAGAACACTGAGGAATATGTGATCAAGAAGAGTTCTGCATTAGGACAGAGCTGGACAAAATGACCTTTCCATGACCTACTCCATCACTGACTAGTACAATTTCTGCTTGTAATTCATTATTCTGAAGCTGTTTACCATTTTGTCCATGACAAGGGCAACTTCCATCAATCAGTTCTTGAACCTGGAATTCCTGGCTCTTTATCAGAGGAAACAAAGATTCTCATTTGAATATTCACTTTTCTTGCTCTTATACACGGCACTTGATCCATCACTGAGAAGTTGACATTGTCTTTGACAGTGATGCTCTCTCAATCTGACATAACCTGAGAGACATTCAGGGTAAGTTTTGCTACTAAGTGAAAGACTACAGCACTTCAGTCATTAATAATTAAGTGTGACTTTGCTGTTGGATATAAGATCTGCTTCTGTTTCTATGTACGTTTGCGTTTTTTTTACACTGATCACACTGCTGTTGGACATATACTGCATGAACCTTGGGCAAATGGTCCAGTGCCTCTCCACTTAGTCAGGACCACCACTCATAACTTAACATTCAGGAGGTTTTCTAGGAGAGAATAAATCAGAGATTAGAGAAGGCTTGCTTGTAACCGAAGCTGAATTGAAACATTGTCTCTCTCTTTCCTCTGTGCTTTAGTGTTGGTTATGGAAGGATGTATTTTAAGAAAGGAAAAGCACACGGTATCATTTTGTCTTTACCTTGCAGAGTTTTGGGTCCTGCTTCTGCAGCCTCATTCAGGAAATTAATCTTCAGGACTTACCATGAAAACAGGGCTTGCTGCTAGGATCTCTCTTGTTGTTGGCATTCTCATTGCCACATCCCACTGCCTGCATCTAACACTGTGAATGGGAGGTTGCCATTCTCTCCAGCCACTGCCCTTCTTAACAGCTCTGACAGCTCTGATCCACTTATTCTTGGCACTTGAGCAAGGTTCACATAAAGGTGTCTGGGTCCAGTCCCTGCACTGTTGTATCAAGCTGTTGTCAGTCTTCTGGATGACTGCTTAGGAGACACCTTGTTTTGTTACCCAGAGCCTGAACTTGATCATGATTCCTCATTTGACTCCTGCTTTTAAAGATCAAGCTCTGTCTCTTTCTGCCTCTTGTCTGCATTTCACTGTCTGCACTAAGTTCTTGTCTTGACTGGTGGTGCCAAACCTGGCCATTTCTGTCCTGCTTGTTTATAAGTGATGTTACAAATCAACAAAGTAAGTATTCAGGGCCCTAATTTCCATTCCCCCAGGGGACAATACAGGAACCTAGTTGAAGCTGGAAGATCACTGGTACAAAAGGCAATGGAAGAGGTGGTTGTTCAAATTCAGAAGCAAGTGGGGCTTCAGAAAACACTAAACTGCCTGGCGCGTTTTCTTGTTATTTCCTAAGTTACTTAACACATAGCATCTTCTTCTTGGGAAAAGGGCTTCTCGTGTAAAAGCTTCTTTCAAGAAAAAAAGGAAACACGAGACTTATGGAGGTAAGGGAGATGGGGCAGGCTACTTCTGGAGCTGTTGTGAGGCTATGAATGTGACAAATGTCTTTCACAAGAAGGACTTTCTAGCCTGGGTTACCTACAGTAAGAGCACAAAAGGTGTCCTACTGAAGCTGTGAACTGGTGAGCCCTTGTGAGGCAAGGAGAGCACTGGGATAGCTCACTGTCTGAATGGGATACTGGGTGAAGATGCTGATCCTGTATGCAGTGCTTTTCCCTTTAAAGGACATTAGAGACCTTTGCAAACTACCTTGGGTGGCACTGTCAGGCTAACCACAGCAATACCAGGCTTTTAATGCAGGCTTCACAATTTGCTCCCAGTAAAATGGAATTTGAAAATGTTGTTCACCACTTGCATAATCAGGGTTCTGCAGCATTTTGGCAACCCAGTGGGGGAAAGTTACCTTATAAATTACAAAGGGTCTAAGGATGAGGGGGAATAAAAGAGAGAAGTCTTTAAAGCCCAGGACAACTAAAGCTTGTTATAAAACCAAAGAGATCGTTCTAGTGTGAGGCAAACCTGAGCTTTGCATTAAAAATGTAAATGTGATTGAAATAGCATAACCAGATTAAATGGATTTGACCTCCACAAGCATAAAAGATGGTCTAAATACACTGAAACACCATCAAACTGCTGCACCTTCCTTTTCACTGTGTTCTGGATCACAGGAAATCTATTTAAAACAACGCAGAAATTTCAAGTCAGTGAAAGATTTGCATTTCTTTTACAGGACCCAATGGGAGAAAATACGGCTGGTTTGGAAAAAAAGCCAGTCATTTAAATGCCTAAAAGTACAGAAAGACTTCTGAAAACTACTTTTCAAAGTCTTCAAATGTGACTGATTTACCCTCAAAAATTAAGCCCTAACACACAGAACTAGCCAGGAGTAACGGAACCTTTCAATACAATCTCACATTTCAACCTTCAGTACACTGCTGCCTTATGGCAGCATGTGATGGACATTTCTTTCTGGGGTTTTGTTGTTGTTTTTTTTCTTTTTGAGTTATGTTAACCCCAATCAGTGCCAAAGTCTGGTTCACTGCACTGCCATACATCACCATACCAGCATCACCACACCACCACAGCTGAGCAGGGACAGATAGAGATGACTTAAACCCGCACCACCAAGAAAAAGAGATGTTAAGCAAACCCCAGCTTAGGATTTCAGAAAGCTGCCTGTGAAATGCTGCATGGAATAAGTCCAAGAAAACAATGCCTAGAAGCAAAGGAACAAACCCAAGTGCTGTGACGGGGAATCAAAAACAGTAACCAAATATTCCCAGCTAAGCCTCGCTTTTTATGCATTCTAAGGGAAAACTCTGGTAACGCTGTGCAACATTGTCCCTCAACTGGTTTCCAAATAGAGGGCTAGTTCTTTAGTTAAACCAGAAGTTAGGAGCATTGAATAAGGTGACTGATTTGGATTTTCTTGTCATAGAACCATTGAGTAACTTGGGCTGGAGGTCCCTGCCCAGAGCAGAGCTACCATCTCAGGTAGCTCAAGTTGTGCAGGTCCTTGTCCTGTTGAGTTCTGAAAATCCCCAGGGGTGAATGATTCTCTCCTTCCCTGGGCCCAGTTCGACTTTTGCATCAACCTCCCTGCGAAGCATTTTTTCCTTACATTTTATGTTAATTTCCATGAAACGCATGCCTGCTCTCTCGTCCTTTCACTGAGGATCTCTAAGAAGAGCCTGGCTTCATCTTATGTCAAGCCCTCTTCGGGTGGTAGAAGAGAACAGTGAGATCTCCCTCAGCTTCCTCTTCTTCAGCTCCCTCAGCCTCCCTTCACTCAAACTCTGCACCAGGCCCAAAGACCTTGGTGGCCCCAGTTTACCAGTGGTTTATCCCTTGGTTTAGGAGACACAAAACTGAGTGCAGCATTTCAGATGCAGTTTTGTGAGTACCAAGTAGGGAAGAATAGGCAAGATTTAGTCCCAAATGATTTCACACAGCCTCATTTCTTGAAGTCATTGAATACATACATAAAATGCTACAGTTAAACCTGCACTTCCTAAAACCAGGCAGTATTTTTTCTTCTCCTGATACAAGTAACATAGCAAATAACTGTAACTGAAATAAATTTGAGAGCTGGTACCTGAGAGCACCTGAGGCAAAAAAGAAACGAGAGTGGCATGAAATAGGCCACAACACAAGAATCTTCTTTTTTCCTCCTGATCTCTATTTTCCAAGAGGTGTAAGAAACAGAATGAGCGCTTGGACAAAGGTTGGATACACAAAGTGGCACTAAAATTGGGTGGCAATCAGCACAAGCAGAGATGATGTGGTCTTCAACAGAGCTTAGGTGCACGCAAACCTATTTGTGTGCAGTAACCCAGTTCTATTCAAGTCCATTGATATTGGTGGGCACGTTATTAAAAGACTCAATTGTTCTCGGGTTTGGGATCTGATTGTGAATGGAACATGAACTATGTCTAACGCTGGGACTTAACTACATACAGATTAGTAGCATCTCTAATTTGGCAGCACCACAAGTCCTGTGGCCTTGCTGTCAGCAGTACTGAGCAGTTGTTACTGTCTTGAAATCAGCCAGCTGTGGGGCTCAGCACTTCTGAAAACTGACAGCGGAGAGTTAAGCACTGAGCAAGTCTTCCGGAGGATCAAGACAATCATTCTGCTGAATGAGGAGGATTCTCCTAGAGAAGAGACAGAGCGGGATGTGTTAGAGAGCTTCAGACAGGCTCTGTGCTGCATGGGTTTGTGCCCAAGTTAATGAGGGAGCCAATAAAAATGTTATGACCTTGGTTATTTTAAAAATCTTGGTATATTTATCCAGTTACTGTGGAATTTAAATACACCACTTTGGCTGGGATTGTATCACTGTTATGGACACTTTGTAAAAAATTTTCTACTTTTTACTGGAAATTTCCGAAACCTATTGCAAAGTCCTATGCAGGAGTACTTAAAAAAATCAGAAAGTACATTTAAACCTGAATATGTGTTTATGCCAGAAGGCCTCACCTATTTGTTTGATCACAGGTGGGAAAAAATAGTACAGTCTGATGTCTCTGATCAGAACTAAAAGTACCAATGTAATAATTCACTTTTCATGTTCTGTCATGCAGAAAAAAAACATTACAATTTGTCTATCCAAATATGAATTAAAAATAAACTTATTTCTTGAAAGGATCAGTAAAACAGAGGAAGTAGATCAATAAAAAGGTAGCTAAATAAAGCCTAAATTATTTGAGTTATTTACTGAACCACATGAAAATTACTGATTTCTAATTCTTTATCATTTATGGGCTCTCTCTTGGTATTTCTATCCTCTTCATATGTTTTGTTGTTTTCTTTTGTTGTTGTTTTCTTTTAATAATTAGCCACAGTGAAAGACACTGAACAGACATCAATATCACCGAGGAACATGCCCAGATTTTTATTCACTGTCAGCACCTGGATCCCCCAGTGCCAACACCAGCTTTCGTCTCTCCTGCACATCCCACCTCACTGCAGAGGTAAGACCTGGCTGGTCCCAGCAATGAAGCAATGTGCTTGCAGGTCAATTCCCATCAAGCACAAGGCTGCTGGCAGGATGCGGGTCTTGGGGGCCTTTCCCATTTTCTAACGTGACCCTGACGCCATCAGGAAATGTTGGAGAAATGCCGATGCTCCAGCTGGGATTTGGCAAAGCACTCTCCTGTTCCTCCTTACCAGTGTTTCACAAGGGCTCAGCACACGCAGAGTGATACAGATAACAAACCTAGGACCATCAGCTGTAAGTCTACAGTTCAGTTTAAACATCTTAAATGCATACATTGAGCAGCATCAGGTTTCCTCGTGGAGAACTGGCCAGGTAGCAACCACCTTGCAAGTCACAAGCTGATACAGCACTTTGGGTTTTTTGCTGAGCTGTAAATCAGGAGAATATGAATTTATCATACAGATGAATTGAGGAAAACAAGGGCATGCTACTAGGAGCTTCCTGATTTATTAAGTAAATATCTTCTCATTCATGTGGAAAAATTTGTCCAATTTGGCTAAATAATTAATCACCGAAGGGTGCCTGGTGATTAAGAACAGTATGATGACATTCTGAGGTGTTATGTTCATCACAGCAATTTTCTTTCATCCCAGTGATTTGTGCTGGTGTTACTGATAAAGTGTAATGATAAAGGCTCTGAAACGTTTGCAGTGGGGTTGCGTATATTACGGTGATAAATATCTGACTATTTCAGAATTAGTATGCAATGAGATGGGGCCCTGCAAACCTTGGAAAGGAGCATCTACCCCATGGGCATCAGCACACCTTACCAACCTGCCAACAAGTGACTCATTTCTCATTCTCACAAGGGTCATGTGAAAAGAGCTCTGTTTGGCTAGTGGAAAGAGTTGTTTTAGCTGCAGCAAGCTCTAAACGCCCCTCCTGCAATACCCTTTTGCAATGCTTATAGGTGTAAAGAGGCTGTGAGTAAATAAGAATGGGTTGCCAAAATATACTGAATCAATGACTCAGTTCTGCACTGCTGAAGTAGCCAACCTGATTTTGTTA
This sequence comes from Phalacrocorax carbo, assembly GCF_963921805.1. Lineage (NCBI taxonomy): Eukaryota > Metazoa > Chordata > Aves > Suliformes > Phalacrocoracidae > Phalacrocorax > Phalacrocorax carbo. The sequence goes on from NC_087520.1 coordinate 25,259,045, forward strand.
CATTCAAAACTAATTACGAGGATGGTACGTCCCTCCTGTAGAGGAAGCTAAGCAGAAACCTCCATGTTGTGGAGGAGCACAGGCCCTGCCATGCGAGCTGCGGAGAAGCACAAGAGAGGATGACGAATTCATGCAGGCTTAGCTATTGCGATCTCAAATTAGGACACGCGGATCCATGTTAAGGTGTCCCAGAAAATCTCACCACGAGCTTTGGGAAGACCCAGAGCTGGCCAATATCAGTTCCACACAGAATTCCTCCAGAAATACAGACACGGTACTATTTCATTGAGAGCCGTCAAAATGAAATAACTCCACCACCTCTGCTGTAAAGGCAGGAGCTGGATTACAGCAAGGCCCACGCTACTGAGGCAGCAAAGAACAGAGCTGTAATGAATAAGGAGCACTGTACTGGCAGTGAGGAAACATCACTACATCACTGCAAGCTACTCCATACCACAGCTCCAGAAACCTAGCAATAAAACCTCTCATTTGTTATCCAGATTATTCTGCCTAACATCCATTTTGTGCGCTCAGCCTTTCTTATGCACTATTGCTTAATGCTTTAAAATTGGAGCTACTAACTCCAATCAGCTCTAACAGGGAGAGGATAACTCACCAAATTCTGCTAGGAGGTAGTATACATTTTTATCATTTAAGTGATATTTTCCTTAATACAGGCTTGTTCTTATCTCACCCCCTTCTGTAACAATTCCCAGCTGATGCAGAAATGTTCTATGTCTTGTACCAGACTGTTACAGTGTGTACAAGTTGTTGTTGATGATGCTTTTGTAGACAAGAGCATTTAATACAAGTCTGAAGTTGCTGGAGAGCCTCAAAGCAATGTTGAGTCACTGCTCTGGTTTTAAGCACTGGGGGGGTGATGTTTCAGAGAAGGGACGTCCACAGTTGTGAAACGTCCATTCCCAGCCTCCCTGCCAAAGTGCCATGGCTGGGGTGATGAATTCTCTGAATAGGGTACTTCTGGAGTAGGGTGTTCTTCTGGACCTGTGAAAGCTGCTGAACCCCTCTCTGCTCACTAAAGCAGCTCCTGGAGACACCCCCTCATGGCCTCCCCATGCAAAACACATACCCCTGCATTTCTAGGCAAAGTAGCCTGCACCTTGCCAAAGAGAAGAAAATAATTTTCCTTGTTATTAAACCCTGTATTTCCTACCAGCATTGGATCCTGCTTCTGCCGAAACCCGCTCCCAGTTTTCCCTGAACCCCATAATCCTAAACAGAGTCAAGCCAATGCCTTTAGGCTTTCTCAGAGGATGGCAGCTAGCACCTCAATGCACTTACTAGGATGGGCGTCTCCCAGCCTTTCCCCAAAAGCAACTCCTGCAATGTTAACCAAACAGACTTTCCGTTGACAGATTGCACAAGTCCTCCTGTATCAAATAGAACACACAATAAATTGGCTTTGGCTCCTGAGGGGACAAAATCCCACAGGATGGCCTGATGAGGCAGAGGGGGCTCACTAATAGCCATGGCCCAAACTCACTAAGGCATGGGAGGACCCTTTGTTACCCACACCTCTCTCCTCTCTCTCAAGCTGGTATCCTTCAGCTCCTTTTTTTAAGCTTACAGGTTTTATACTGGGATGAAAGGTCTGCTGATGAACCGATACAATTTTTGGTGACCAAGCAGAGCAGGACATGCCCAAGAATAAAGAAAAACAAAGCTCTTTCAGTTCTGCCAATCCCTCTGTTTCAGTGTCAAAAATGTTATTGATTAGCAATCAGAAGACAGGCGTGATGTCAGCTTACTACACAGTTCCCTGAGCTCCCTTCTGAGAGAGCACTCCTCAGTTCTTTCTCAATTAACTTCAAAGTTGGGGAGGGTAAGCATTTTTACTGGTAAGCTAAGAAACACCTCCATCGAGAGTTTTATTCTATGATCGCAATAAGAACACAATGATTGAGCTTTCAATTAAAGGACTTTTTTTTCCCTTTTGCTCAGCACTAGAAAATAATCAGTTCCTTTGCTTTGTGTTATCCAGGAGCATTTTCCAGGCTTTCACATTTTCTGATTTACACAGAATCCTAACAGCATCTTATAATCAGGATTGTAATCCTCCAGCCTCCCCACATCTGCCATTTGCATGAATGACCTTAAAAATAAAATTAAAATTATTCAATTAACAGTTATGGGGGATTTTTACATTAGGCAGAGCATTTCTTCAGCATTAGGAAATTCATGGCAAAAATCATTAGTATTTCTCTCTAAGAATGAACGAAAAGGATTTTTAAGGCAAGAAAGATGGCCTTGGGTTTAATGTGCCAATACTTTTTATAATGTGATTTCCAGACCTTTTTGTTTCCTGGTTTTGTTTTCGTGAATGAAACGTAGCCATTTCCAGTATCCCACCAAGTGCCCTGCAAACATTTGAAATTCATCAGATCTCATCAAAATTCTGCATTGAATAGATATCATCTTCAGTGTAGGAAGAATTTGGTCCAAAGTCCAGTGAGGTCAAAGAGAGGATTTAGGGTCAGCAGCATTCAAACTGACATGAAATAAGTGAGGTTGCTGGTTTCAATCTTGCTAATGCAAAATAAAAAATAGGAATCAGGCTTCAAAAATAACAAAGCAATTGAGATGGCTTCCATGTCTTCACTTGGGTCATTTTTTATTTTGCTCCCAATTCTTAGGCTAGAATAAGGACATTCACTTCTTAACTTTTCTCTAAAGGAGGAGAGCTGGAAGTTTTATTTCAAAAACAAGACGGAGAACTAAGCAAAGAAACCCTAAAACCAGAGCTTGCCCAGTCAGCATGTGAGTCCAGGCTCCACAGAGCAATTTCAGGCTCTACAGAAGAACTGCAAATCTCATGAGATATGCAATTGCACCAGGAAGAGTAACAAGACTCTTAAGTACCCTGGCCAATTTGAGGAGGTTTTGCCTATTTTGTTCTGCCAGAGCTTCTCTTCCTTCATCATCTCATAATGAATAAAGGACCAAATCCTTTCTTCTGCACCCAGTTGCACTCAGGGTTTAACCATGGACTTCAGAGTATATAGGATAGGTCCTCTGCGCACTGTGAACTGCTGGATCATAAGAAAAGCTTTTTACCTTCCTCACAGCTTGAGCAGGAGGTGAATGAACTCAGAAGTTTGCAAAATCGAGCTCTTAGACCCTGCACTTGCATCAGGCTTTTGTGGCTGCAAATCCACCAGCTTCAGTACTCATTTGTGGTTTTGTACCCTGCAAATCCAGGAGAAACCAGGGGGGCTTGATACTTACAGGGGTAGGCTGTGACTCTGCAAAGAGGAGGAAGAAAACTAGCTCTACCACAGGTAGCTAATTATGAGTCTGTAAGACATTACTGACTGTCTGGCTTTTATTCACCAGGTGACCAGCAACCGCTCCTGCCTTGGCCAGCAGTGAAACATTTCTTCATTTCGTGCTTTCTCTTGACCAGACCAAGCAGAAGAGCCAACAAAGTGCCTCTAACTCCATTTTTCATCTCTTTCTCATTCCTCCCCTATTTTGATTATCTTCCCCATACTCCCCAGGTAAGCATACTGGATAATTCATATCAGATGTGAAGTTGTATCCCAGACAGATGGAAAAGAACAGACTGAAGGGGAGAACCACAACCTTTTTTCATTTGTCATGACTCAGTCTAACGTCTCTTACAACTTCCGGGTTAGCCAGGCCATAAAACAGAACAGATCCCTGGTTACATTTGTGCAGCAGATTTGTCTCTTCAGAGCTCATTAAAAGAACCGCTTTGATCTCATTAGATTGCTAAAACATTTCCAACAGGACTAGATGTGTCATGTCAGAATATGACAGGCAAATTTCTTTTAAGGTTTTAAAACTAGGTTGAGAGAGAAGCTATGCAGTTCACTGTTGTCACTAAATGATATTTTTACTTTTGAGTCCCTCAAACAAGAAACAAATTAAGAACTGTCAAGGAAAAAGAAAAAACCCAAGATGTATTCCATTGTGCCTGCTAATATTGTTACCGCTTCTCTCCAAAACCTCTCTCAGGCTAATAACAACAACCTTAAATATAAAAGAATGAACTATGGTTGTTAGTGTTTTGGCTTATAAGCACAATTAATAATCCAGAAGGAGGGAAATAAGTGGTGAAAACATGATTATCCTTTGCAACCACAAGCCAAAATGAACAGCCTCACTTTCCTCTGTTCCCAGGTCTTACCGCTGTTTGGTTCAGAGGCAATCTCCCTGCACTGTGCACTGGCAGGGCATGGAACATGGTACCCACGGCATCCAGGGATGCAAGAAAGCATCTGGGAAGGAGGTGGGGAAACACCTGCAGTGAGGGAGAGCCCCCTCCTGCAGCAGACTCCACTGGGATGATCGCTCATGCCCTGGCAGGAGACCCTGCCTTCCTCAAGGCAGGCAATGCACTGATTAGCTGCCACCCCTACACTCCAGAACTGCCACAGCAGGTGGTTTACCACCAGATACAGGTTTCACTGCCAAAACAGCCCCACCAGAGTTGCGTCTCTGCTGGGGTCTGAAGAGCAAGAGCATGCTGTGCATACTGTGCCAAGTCCACGCCCAGGGCAGAGTGCACCGGAGCAGGTCTTGGGAGAATGACACAACTTCATCAGAAAGGCTGCAGCTCTTCCCCCTGCTTATTGAAACCCAGTTCAAATACTGCCCAGGCGCAGCCTGTCACTGTCCTACTGTAGGCCTTAAGTCACAGAAATCCTGTAAAACAGAGCAGGATGAGGATGAGTAAGGATGAGTAAGGATGAGTATGGCTCTGCCTGACCTGATGCTCTAGCGAGGTGCATACCTCTGGGCTGCCATCTCACACTGTGATCAAAGAGTTCCCAGCTGGGAGCAAGGCAGTGGGGCCGAGTGGGGGTCTGCACCCAGTGCTGCAGGGCAGAAAAGCTGTGCTGAGGAGTGGGACAGACCACAAAGATGCATTTTGCATTCCTCTCCCCGGGAACACACTGCAGAGGTGAAGCAGCCCTACGCTATAAGCCCCCGTGGGGATAGGTATTCCCAGGGGAAGGGGCTGCAAGTGTGAAATCACTCCAGCTTTGAGACACAGACATGTGGCAAAGAGCACTCAAGTGGGTGTTCACAACACATCATTTCATTTCAATGGCATTTACCATCAAATTGCTGAGATGGGCTCTAAAACCAGTGGGCGGGGACTGCTTCTCACTCTGAAGTTCATTAGATTATAAGTAATTCAGTTACACAGAGAGCAAGTAGAGCCTGGGGCTGTTTTGAGGGGCTTTTTGAAAAAGGTCAAAGCAATATATCAGACGGCTATTGGGTCTGATGGCTATTGGGGAGAAGATAGTAGATATTTACAGATTAGCTTTAAATATGTATGCTAGTGTATTTTTCTCCTGATTGCATATTCCCATCCTTCTCATACAGAACATAAAAACATTTTGCAAAAAAAATGGCACAGCAAAGAAGCCTATCAACTGAGGTGCTGACAGCATTGCTCAAGTAAGACATGTTGTTTTGGAGGACATGGAGGGCTGGAAGCTCCAGCATCTTGTGAAAAGGAGCCAGACCCAACTCTCTGCTCCCAGCTCAGCAGGGGACAGAAGCCACTGCTTCTGCAGAGGCAAAATCCGAAACCAAACCCCAAACCCCAAGATTTTTCCTGTGGGCCGGTGATGCCATCTCTCCTCCTGAACGCCACAGCCATCGCTAACCCCTCATTTGGGAAGGTGAAGTATTGCCCCAGCTCACCATCCAGAACAGCTTCTGGCAGGACCTTGTTTTTGGCTAACTCAGCCTTTCTTCGTTAACACGGCGTTAACACTGAATTCCCTAGAAGCTTCATGCTGATGGCAGCGGATGGTGTCCCCACCTGAGTAGTTCATCCCTACTCACCACCAGACCATTGCACGTATTTAAGTATTCTGCTGAGCAGTAACAGACGGAGATATGCTTGGTGTCTTCCTAGGCTGGGACTTTTGATGAACAAACACATTCACTAGAGTTGTAAGTCCTCACAAAAATATCTTAGAATAACAGCAGTCTCGATTCCATTCTACAATCTGGGTATTCCAGAAAAGAAGATCCCATATTCCAAATTCTGCATGTGCACAACATTTATTTCAGGATATAAGTTCTAAAAAATGTTGACATCCATTGCAGTCCCATATTAAAGTAAATTTGCTGAGATGGGGTAGTGGGAGTGGAAGATTTATTTCTCTTGTCTGGTAACTCACCCTCTGACTTGGATCTTCAAAGGAGGCCTCAGATTTGCTTGGTTAAAGCTGGGTTTTAGTTTAAGCTGAGTGAAAATAGAACCTGGTCACAGCCTGATCCTGAACACTGTAGCACACTCTGGAGTCTCATTGGCTTGTGCAGTACAACCATGCCTTTCAGGACTGTTCCCCTGACTAGCTTGGCCCTGACCCTGCATTTTGAGGCATGGGTGAAAGTATCTGGGCTGCAGGACTGGTTGTGAAAAAATAACAAGCAAACCTAACTGGCCACAATGGATGTAGTCAAAGCTCACAGGTTAAGGGTATCAAAGTGACCTTGGGTGGTACCATTCTTAGCCTGTGTTGCCACTGTTTGAGATGTACACACTAGCCTCCAGTTCTACCTCTGCCATTCACCAGCACCTCTTTCTTTGCTGGATAACTCCCTGCTCACCAGCTGAAAGGTATCTCTAAATAAATCACTAAATATCCTTAAATCACTAAAATATCCTTAATTTTTACAAATCCTAATCCCCATGCTGGCTACACTCTCAAATTACTACCTGCCACTTCCTCTCCCGCTACCTAATATTTCAAGGATTAACCGAACAGCGCTTAACCTCCTCTTAGTCCTCTGTAACAGTGTCTGCTCACTGTTTCTTTGTCTTAGTGTTTTCTCATCTGTCTACAGATTCCTGTGCTTCTTTTCAAGGCAATATCCAAGTGTGAAGCTGTTTTAGCCATTTATGACGATAAGATTTATCATATAGAAGCACACCAATAACACAGTATTAAAAAAATAAAATAGAAGTCTCTTTCATCAAAATCTAATAAACATGTGATTTAATCTTTATTAAGAATTCATTAGGTTCTCAGCAAGCAAGTCAATGGTACTTGACCAGGTGAAACACTAATGCCTACATTATATTTAAGTTAATTTTCAGGAATGTTAATTTCCCCGAGTTGTTCCCTGCACACCACTCTCCCCGGTGCCCACAGCTGCCTGTCTCTCTCCAGATGCCTGCTGCCGTGCTCATAGCAACACTGCTGTCCCCACCCCAGCCTCCGCACAGTTCACTGGAGTTTCCACACTGACGGACGCCTCCCTGTTTCCGACACTATAAGCCCTTTCGCCACAGCAGCCTTCTCGGAATTTTCAAGCCAGGTACTATCATGTGTTACTTTAAGACTGTTTCATGGAAAAAAATATATACGCATATATACATAAATAAAACACACACATATATATATGCATATGATGGGATATATTTCAGTCCTTAATATACTGATCTAGTCCAGCAAATAGGTTATTATCTTGATGCAATTTCGTTCAAAAAAACAAGAGCTCTCCTCTTTGGAAAACAAGAATCACTGTACACTAATTGTGTAAGCCAGCATGGTCACCGCCTGCCCTCCCGCCTATGGACTCTGTGTGTATGCACCACTGCGCCGTTATTGTGGCACCTACAGCCTCTCCCTTCAACCAAAAACCATCACCCGCCATTCCACCATGTTTCCACAAAAGCAATTCCTAGAGATTAAATAATTTATTGGTGTTCATCTGCAGCAACATCTCCCCTGATCCACCTTCTGCACACAAACAAGTGCAAACCGAACCCACCCCACTCCAGTCCCAAATCAGTCTGTTGGGGTGGAAATCCCCCCTTTCCAACCATGGAAGGGGAAGCTCAGAGCCTTTACAGAAGTAGGGTATGCTGATGTTGGTGGGAAAAGCCGTGGAGACCGCTGTGCGCTGGAGGCGAGCTTCCTCACAGCGAGACCTCCCAGACCCGCAGTGCCTTGGGAAAAGCATTGCCTGAGGCGGGGATGATGGTTTAGTCCCCTGTGAAGCCCCGAGGGCTGGACACAGCGGCCAGAGTTGATACAGAAATATCCGGGTCACCCGCTAAGCCACTCTGGCTGGAGAAGAGCTGGGCTGAAGGCCCCCCTGCCGCACGAACACGCACACTCACACACGCACGCACACGCATAAGCACACTCACAGGAGAGCGGGGCAACAGATTGCCGAGCTGCGAGCCCCTTCGGCTATTTCCGCGCCCGCTCGGCTTCTCCTCGACCGCCTCCGAGCGCTCTCCGAAGGGAGCCGAGCGCTGCCGGGGGGAGCCGAGCGGAGCCGAAGCGGCCGCGCTACCGCCGGTTCGAGTCCCTGCTGGGCGCTGTCCACCACGCGAACCGCCTGAAAGCCGCGGCCGCGCCGGGCCCTGCCCGCCGCCCTCACAGCCTGCGCCCCCCGCAAAAACACCCGCTCCCGGGGCTGCGGGGCGCAGCCGGCACCCCTCCCCTCCCCGCACGCCATCCACACCCAGCTCTGTTGCCTCGCCCCTTCGCTAAGCAACCCCCCGGTCCCCGGGGGGCCCCTCCCTCTGCAGCCACCGGCATCGCACAGCAGGAACCGCTCCCGTGCTTCTTCTCAACCTAAATCCCGACCCTGAACCAGCGCCCGGGCTTGTTCCGTGATGGCGCCCGCCTCGAACCAGCCCGTCATGTCTGTTTCGGTGGGAGGCTGGCGTATTTCACTGTATTTTAATCAAAAAGGAAAAAAAAAACCAACCCTGCCACGGGAGTACCTCCACCCCTTCATTAGCCTTTCCCTGCACCTGCTTTCCTATGGGATGCAATTACTCCAGCCACGGTGACGCGTTGGAAGAAATCGTGTGGTGGGGTTGGGTTTTTTTTTCACTGCTGTTTGTTGCACAATAACGTTTAATTAGCACAGGGAGAGCGTGCGGAGGGGAGCCCCACCGAGGGGCAACCCCGGCTTCTGGAAGCCGGGAAGCCTCGGAGACCCGGCCCCTAGGGCAAGGGTCGTTTAAATCTAATAGGTGATGATCTGCCAAGCCCGTCTTTCAGTAAGAGAAGCTAAAAAGCCAATAACAGGGGGCTTTGAGTGGCAGGGAGACTTGATTTAAAGCCGGCAGATAACCCCCCGACATTAAGCTTAACTGGCAGCGGTCCGCTTTCACAGGGACATCTGCGCGGCCTCGCCCCGCCGCGGCGGCGGGCGGGGGGAAGGTGGGCCGCTCGCAGGCCACCTTCCTCCTTCCTCCGCCGCCGATCGAGGCTGCCGGGAGCCGCTTCAGCACCACACCGGCCCTGAACAGCAGCGGGAGCGGCGGTGGCGGGGCCTTTCCCCCCGCCTTTCCCCTTCCCGCCCTCGCGGTCCCCTCAGGTAAACATGGCGGCCGCGGCCCTCACTCACCTCAGCGAGCCCCCGCCCCGTTCTCCCTCCCATTAACGCCGCTTACTCGCCCCCGTCCTCCCCGCTTCCCCCGCGGGACTTACTTCATTTGCTTCACGATGGTGCTTTTCCCCGATTCTCCGGCCCCTGTTGAAAGAGAGACATGGGGGGATAAGCGCGGGGGAGGAGGCGGGTAAGGGGGGACGCGGGGCAGGGGCGGGGGGCGACCAGCGGGTTCTCACCGAGCAGGAGGAGTTTCACGTCTTTGGCGGCGCTGATCCCGTCCTCCTTCAGGTTCTTCTCGATGGCCTTGCTCCGCTCCAGGGCGGCTCTTTCCTCGGCGCTCAGGGTACATCCCATGGCGGCGACGAAAATTTAAAAAAAAAAAAAAATTAAAAAAAAAAAAAGGGGGGGGAAGAGAAAAAAAAGCAGCCCCCGCCGCCGCCGCCGCCGCCGCCGCCTGGGCTGGCTCCCGCGGGCAGAGAGGAGGAGGCAGGGGCAAAGCCAGCCACCGGCGGGCGGGGGGGGACACACGGAATAAAAGAATTCAAGCAGATGGCCGTGAGCCTCCGGGCAGCGCAGCGCCTCCGCGGCGGGGCTCCCGGCTCCCTCCTGCCCCGCTCCCCGAGCGCTCAGTGCATCCAGCGGGGCTGCTGCGGGGACAGCGAGCTCTTCCCGGCCGGGAGGAGGAGGCGGGGGAGGAGGAGGAAGAAGAAGAGGAGGAGGAGGCGGAGGAGGAGGAAGAGGGTTCGCGGCGGGGGGAGGGTCCTTCCCTCTCCCGTGCTGCCGGCTGTCGCGCTCTCCCCTCTGCGGCGGGTCTCTAACGGGCGGCGGGGAGCGCTGGCGGCGCTCGGTGGAGGCGAAAGGAGGCGCGGGAGCGACAGCAGCGGTGCCGGAGGGAGGGAGGGAGGCAGGGGGCGCGCCGGGCTCCGCGCTCCCGCCGGCCTCGCCCGCTCCCGTGACGCGCGCGGGTCGCGCATGCTCGCGGCGGCCCCAGGGGCCCCACCGCGGCCCGCGGGCCCCTCCGCGCCCCTCCGCGCCTCACGGGCCTGCTGAGGGGAGGCACCGCGCCGGGGCCGGGTCCCGGCCGCACGCCCTCCCCGCCGCCCGGCGGAGAGGGCTGGGCCGTGACCTGGGTTCCTGCGCCTTCCCCCGGACCGCGGCCGTCAGCCGGACGGGAGAGGCCGTGACCCGGGATCCTGCCTCCCCTGTCGCGGTCACTCGGGGCTGGGATCTGCCTTGGCGCCTCAGTGCTTGGGGGACGGGGAGACGTCCAGCCGTGGGGTCGGGCGACAGCAGCGAGCTCCTGCGGGCAGTTGGGGTCCGTAGCCGACCCATTGCAGCGTGGAGGCCCTGGCTCCCCTCGTGCCGTGCGGGTCCCCCGGACCTCCTGCATATGCAGCGCGGCACACGTAACCTGCGAGGATCTCTTCCCGGGCTCCTCGCAGGTAAATGATTTCAACAAACGCAACGGGAATTGTTTACACACTTGGTGTGAGGCATCAAGTTTCACCACCGTTTTGGATTATGTTTTCCATCGGTGTGATTAACGGGGTTTTTGTTGTTGTTGTTGTGTTGCAGTGCAATCACAGGTCTCTTATCACCGGATGACCTGCCTTCATGCCATAACCATTCCACGACATCTAACAATTATTTAGGAATTCTAGCGAGTTAAAATCCTGCAATTTTCCTGGCAGGTTTTGCCATTTTGAAGAGTTGGAAATAGAGAAGAAAACAACTGTCAACGGGGAAAATAAAATAAATAGGACTTTGTTTAAAATGCTTCCCTACTGGCCCAGACAAGTCACGATATATTCAACTTTAATCGATAACATTGATTGATATGTGACAGTCACTATAAAAAGATCTAGAGAGGAAAGCATGAAGTGTTGAGTGCAGCAAGCTAAAATGCATCAAAAGAAAATTAACAAAATCAAGGGCCACTGCCTGATATACAGCAAGGACACCTACCACTTCGATAAACAAGAAGTCTGCAAAGGGAGGTTTGGTTGTTAGGAAGGAGATGTGAATGGCAAGGCAGCTGATTTTGCCTCTAAAGCCCACTCCACCTCCCTGCCAAAAAGAAAATGGCTACACGAGGCTTGATGGGAACATCCCTGTGTTATGGGAAGGAAATGCTGGATTGGGGCTGCACTAGATCTGCCTCGCAGGGGCTCAGGGAAGGCAGTGGGCTGCCGTTTGTGGTATTGGGTGTGGGTGACCATGAGCTCATGCTGTTGGTTTTCCATTTAGGACCTCTGGGATCTTCTGACCTGCTGTCCTGAGTTCTGCAGTTCCTATATCCAGGACCCTTCCATTAAGGGTAGAAATACGATTTCTAACAGCAATCTGAGTATTTTAAGCATAACTTCCCTGGCACTTTCCTTCCAGGGAAACATCATCTCCTCCCGGCACTGTTTTCCACCCTGCCTTTTTCCCAGAACACGTTCTTCCCATTTTCCCTCCACACTTCTGAAATGAAGGGGGGAAACCATGGTGCGTGGTTAACAAGATAAAGAAGAGATGTGAGGCAGAAGCAGATAAAAGAAAGCAAAAGGGAACTCATAAATAATGTTAGTGTATTCAGGGACCAGTAATATTTACCGCACATTTGTGAGCTAATAGGTACTGTATATTTGAATTTTGGGTAATTTATTTCTGGAAGCTCAGGGGACTGAGATGGACAAGCAAGCCTACCGCATGCGTTCAGCAGGGAATAAATGGAGACGGGAGCAGTTACAGAGCAGTTCCTGCTCTTTCATACTCATGCAAATCTCTTGTGTAAAATCAATAGGATCAGAATTTCAATCAATAAGTTTCATTTCAATGGCTCTAGCCAGAGGGCATTATGAAAAGTGCCATATAGGAAAAGCACAGTCAAGAAATCCAGAGGCAGTGTCCTCATGAGATGGCTGCATTTACTTCCCATCTTCTCCAGCAGCTTGCCAGCCTCAGAGTCATATTGGGATACTCTCCAAGGGGTTTACTAAAATAATTAGTCTTTTGTATCAGCCTCTGGCTACTCGTTATCTGACAAATTTGTAGCCTGCACCTCCTGCCATGGAGAAAATTATTTCTCTTCTGCTTGACCAGTGCAGGGCCCACTCTCAGCCCTTTGTCCCAGTCACTACACAAATATCTGCTAATTTCTTTCTTCAGGGAAAATCAGAAATGGGCAAGTCTTCTCCTTGCTCTCTCAGCTCTCAGAAAGATTATGGGGAGTAGCTATGAAATTGAGTCATTTTTTGAGCCATTTTTTGCTGCTCCTAATTGAACGGAGCTGATGGAAATGTTTCCTTTGAAATTTTCTTAGAGGGAATTTTCATTTTTTTTAAAAAATCTGCTTATTCATGGCAGATGAATGTCAAGAACCTGAAAAGAAAAAAGCCTGCCTTCCCCACCAAACAAGCAAAATACATCACAGCCTACTTGGCTTTTGAGATAAATATATTGGGTTTTGTTGCTGAAAGTGATGTTTCCGTTTTTCAGGAGCTGACATAAGTCCTCTTTTAATAAAAAGTGGTTGCTGGCAGTAACAACATCAGATGAAAATGGGTTTGGTTTTTTTTTTCTTTAATATGACAGAACCTCTCCATAAGAGGTGGAGAGGAGAACCAGTTTTCTGGCCATTCCTCCAATTAAACTATTTCACTCAAGGTGCATAAAGAACACGCTTGTTTCTGCTTGGACCATTATGTTTACAAACCTAAGAGTCAGCAGTGTATTTTAAACCAAAGTCCTTATTCTCCTGCATCTCTGATCTCAGCACAAACAGGCTCTTTCTGCAATCAGTTTTCTACCATTCCGTCAGAAAAAAGAATCAGATAGATAGCCATTTCTTTAAGAAGTGAAGGACGGTAACAGAACTGACGGATAGCCTTTGAAACAGACTGTGTCAAAGTGATGTTGTGGGATAGATGATGACTTTGTGATCTCAGGTGTGTTGTCTTCCTGCGGCTGAGGGTATCTCTAATGATTCTCCTGGCTGTGTCCAGGCTGGGGAGAGATTTGTACTCCAGCACATGGCACCATCCCAGGCTCTGACTGCCCAGATCAGGGGTTTGTAGAGTGCTCTGGCTTTCTTCCAGCCCAGGCATCTTGTTTTCTTTCACATAGAAATGTAGGAGGTGGTGGGATGAGGTGAGAGCCAGGGAGCACATCTGGACCCAGGACTTAGGAAGCACTCCTGGGTCTCACAGTCCAGATGCGGCCTTGCGGAGCAGTTGCAGACCCCTGCCACTGATGCTAGCATGTGTTCATGGGTGCCAGCAGTGCATGCCTCAGAGCTTGCCGGGGGTGGTAAAATGGCAGAGAGGGGGAGCTATCCAGTGGGCCTCAGGAAAGACGAATCTTGGACTTAAAGTCCCACAGCTACCACAACACTCCCACCACTACAACTGAAACGGCAATAATATTGGAGGGAGCAGCACATTGGATCCTGTCCCCGTAATGAGTTGATATTGCTGGTTCAGCATATTCTCAGTGAACTGGTGGGTGGTACAAATAGGGAGGGGTGCAAATCCTGGATGAGATGACCATAAGAGGCAAGCTGCAATGCCTGGCAGCTTGTCTTTCCCTCCCTACTTCAGGATTGTTCTGTCCAATCTATAATCTTATATTCCTTTAGTATGGTTTTAATGCACATGCTAATGGAACAGCCACCAATCTCATGGAGAAACAGCAATGCATTCTAGCAGATCTCACCATTAGGAAGTTTTCCCCTGATATTCAGCCTAATTTTTCATTCTTTAAATTGATGTCAATTACCCCCCAGCTAAACCTAGTTATGCAGTGGAAGACAGGTTTAAAATACTGAATGATCTCACTAAATTGGAGAAATGGACAGAAATCAATACAATGAGAGGCAATAAGAACGCCCATAAAGGTTAAGTGGTTGATGGAGGAAGGATTAATGAAATGCACAGATACTAGGTCAAATTGCAAATATCCTTCCTTCACTCTTACTCACTCCATACCCCACAAATATGTTCTACTCCAGCAAATCAAATGAGGAAGCACCTTAGAATCTGACTAGCAACTTGGAGAAGTAGAGACCAGTATTAAGGGAAGAAAAGGTGTGGGGTGGGGTTATTGCATGGAAATTTGGCATTAAAACAAGAATGAGACATCAATATTAAAAAAAAAAACAACAACCAAACAAACAAAAAAACCCCAAACAAACCCTGTGGATAAGAATATGACCTTCAATATACTTGGTGTCAAGAAGTTGGACAGCCTGACCAAGTTTACAGAAATGCTGAAAATCCTACTTTTGTTGTTAGTTTTTCATGCTTTTCTGGGTGGATGATGATAACTACCGGAACTGGGAGTCACTGGCATCTCCTGTCTTGGAATTAGGTGAAGTTTTTGGGCTAGGGTTTATGGGGCTAGAAATGTTTGCCATCTGGAGTGGCAGTGGTTAACACATTTGTGTGAGAGAGTACTTATAACTAACCTTAGAAAGCTTTGTGTTCAAGTTTCTCATGCCACAAAGAGGAGAAGAGAGATCAGGATATATTCAGGAGAAAGTAACAAATGCCAGAGAGAAGGTCTGCTGTGGAAGCTGAGGAGAACTGCCTGTACCAGGGCTGGAGGAGCTCTTGGAGCTGGTCTGTCTACCAGTCCCAGAAGGAAGTAGCTGAGTGAAAGCACTGCTCAGTACTGTGGCTCACACCAATGATTTCCCAAGCATCCACATCAGTTGCTGCACAATAAAGGTTTTTTTCTTTATATAAAATTAAAGGTTTCTACTAGTTATTGTGAAAAGAAATTTATTGTGTGGCCTGAAATTAGACATTACCTAAGTCTGCAGAGAGCCCCAAGTTATGGTTTCTCAAAGTGTGAAAGAACTTGTCAACAACCCTTAATGAGGTGTGAACTCCTCTCCCTTTTCTGGGGTGACTTTCAACTCCCAGCTCTAAGGAGACTTTTCACTGTCAATGTTTTCCATTTTCTAGTGGTTCAGGGACATGTAGCAGATAAAGAGAAAGGCTTGTAGGCCTACAAGAAAACTCTGAAGCTAAAGGTTAACTATTTTGCTGCTGATTGTTGACAGGAAATCAGTACAGATTCCCTAGTGGGTATTTTCATTGTTGGGGACAGGTTTACATAAAGATGCACTGTTTCTCGTCCCTTCATCTGATCCAATTTCTGCTTGAATGGTGGTGCGGATATCCATAGTTCAGTAGTGATGTAAGAACCTAAATGGAACAGAACTAGAAGTGGGGAAGAGGCTTACTTCTGTCTGTTTTCTGCAGTAAGAAACGTATAATAGCATGAACGATTCAGCAGGTGCACTAGTAACCTTGAAAAGCCATGGAACTGTCTTTCAGGCAAGGGTGAGATAGTGCCAAAAATGAGACATGGCTTGGGGCTTGAGGAGGACAAGGACCCCGTCAGCCCTTTATCATTCTTATTTCCACAATATCAAGGGTGAATGAAGGAATGAAACAATTCCTGCCACAATCCAGGAATGCTGGTTAGAGGCAAAGTCTTGATTCCTCTGTGTAGGAAAATCAGTCATTACTTGGTCTCGGTGAAACCAATCTTAACCTTCTGCATTAGGCATTCAAGCTCAAACATGCAACTGATTGCATTCAAGTGTCATTTCATTCAGCTGCTGTCACCAAATGCAAGATTTGGACAGACAATTTAAGCAGCTCCATTTACAGCACTTAAGGAGCATTCCCATTTTTATATAAATGCTATCCAGAAACCTTGCAGCTCTCATTCACACAAGTAGTCCTGATGAGTAATCTTATTGAGGAATGCTAATTCCGTCCCTGAAAATATGAGTGTATACTTACTTCACAGCTCTCAGAAGCTAACTCCGACTACAAACACACCATTAGTTACATACAACTCCTGCTTCTTTTCTCTGGAAAAACCTTTTGGTGTTTTTTTGTATGGAATTACCGCATTGTTCTTCTATTAGAAATATGTGTTAAAACATTTAAAATAAGCATCAGCTTTACCAAGTGTTATTTCAGTGTCATGCAGTGCTTCCTGGTTGTAAGTACTGATGTGATTCATGAAGGCTAGCTTTAGCTGACAGAGGCTGTAATCAGTGTAGGAAAAAAGACACTCCTCCAGCAGAGGATGAATAATGGGAATCATCTCTCACCTTTGATTTTGAAGTGACCCTGTAGAGACCGGCTGTCCTTGACTGAAGCTAACCTTCATGAGCATCCTTCACAAATCCCTAAGCCAAGGACTTGCTTTCACTGGGAGAGAATGGGGTAGAACAAAATCTGCACATGCAAAACAGGCAGTGTTATTCTGAGAAGGTCATTTTGGGGGAAATGACATCTCAGTCAAGGATGAAACAGTACCTGAAGCAAGTTCTGTATTTGGAGTATCAGTGCACTCAGTTAATATCCAAATATTGGCTGGATGCTAAACCTGATCCAGGTTCAAAAAGCAGGACAAAAAAAGTAGTGAAGAAAAGATCCATCAAAGGTCATTAAATACACAAAATTACTGCTTCTGACTAAAGATGTCCCCAGGTGACAGGCTGTCAGGAGCTGCGAGTGCGAGAGCTGCCATATATGTGCCTTACTCATACACCCTCCTTGGGGTAGGAGGCCAAGGGGTACATTGGCCTCGGTGAGAATCGAGGAGACTGGACTGCGCAGCCCATTGGTCCAGCCTGCTGTAACCATCCTTACCTACCGTGTTTAGCCATGGCCAGAAAATACCAAACTTATCAAGAGGAGTGCATTTCCGTAGAGGGCTGCTGTTGGCTGTTTCCCATGGCTTCACCAGGCAGCAGTGAAACTCCCCTTGATTTCAGTGTTGTCAGAAACATAGCATCTGGCCAGCTCAAGAGAGTTCTGCATTAATGATTAAGATGTTGAAAAATGCATTGTCACAACATGAAGAATCCAGACCTCTGTAGTAGTCCAACTTGTCTGAGATATGTTTGACTGCTGCCTGGACCATGAGATCCCAGGTTTGGCTGAAAATGCTTGTTCTGTAGCTGGAAAAGTGGTTTTCAAACGTACTGCATGAATTCTCTGATTTCCCAACAGAATTGTTTCCCGGAGCTTTGGATGCTGGGGTGGGATCTCTGGCAACCTTCATCAATAGCACACATGAGTACTCAGCTGACTGCCCCTTGCTTTCTCTTTCCTTGAATTTTTCATGGAATGTCATGTTCTTTTCTTCACCTCCTACACTGTTTGAGAAAATTACACTGAATTATTAAACACCTGCCCTATTCCAGCTTTCAGCAGGAGGTGACACTAGACGTAGATAGTCCTAGAGTTCGGTGTTCATATTTGGGATGAACAACATTGTGTAAATACAAGATTTTAATAGGTTCTTGATTTTTGAGTAAACCACCTTTTGAAAAAGGTAGATGATACCTTAGAATATCCACAAGAATGATGTTTCTTTCTACCCTCTCTCCTTTGCTTTGCTTGATATGAAGAACAAAAAAGTCAATGAGACCTTTTTTTTTTAAGTACTGAAGTACTGAAGATAAATGTGGTAGGATTTAACCTCCATGTGCAAAGCTGGAAGTTGTTTGGATTAAGGTGCTGAGAGAAGGTTCAGGCTGGATGTAAGTCTGCTGCCTTCAACAGACTGATGCCAAGGTAGAATTAAAATGTGTTTTCTCTAAGGCAGAGACTAAAGGTCTTAGCAGCCATTTATTCTTCTTGATAATAATCAGTGATTGTGGAGGGTTTGGAGATTAATGGACAACCATAGATCTTCTCTGTCCCAGGGTAGCCCTAACCTGCATGAACTTAATACTGGAAGCATGTATATCTCAGAAGCCAGATTGCAATTGCACCTGTACTCCTGACAAGAGGAGGATGGTTCAGGAGGGGTCTCTGGCTGCTCAGCTCCAGAAGTGTTGTCAGGCAAATAAAGTGTGTGTGGCCCTCACATCAGCCTGTGTACATGTGATTACAAAACAATCAAACCAAAGCCCAACAAGCAACTGAGGATATATCCTGGGCAGTTTTGACATACAAAAATAGTGTGGTCATGTAATTCCTCCCTTCATTGTAGCAAATGGATCATAAGACTGGCTTGCTCAGGAATAAATACAGTTTTAATCTCTTACCAAAGCCTACAGCAAATCATTCTCAGTGAATCACAGCTACATGAACAGATATAACGGATATATTAGAGAAAAGAAAGATCTTACAAACGTGGCTATGCTGCTGGGTAAATGGGTTGCTCTGTTCACCTCCTGACCCAGGACAAGGCTCGGTGCAACAGGCAGGACTGTTCCCCTGTGCCCAGACGAGCCATCTGACTCTGGCAACAACCCTTCAGTTGATCAGGGCCAGGCTGTTCCGACAAAACACCCCTTGATTGCACCATGCCAGGAACAGCCCCAGGAGGCCATCCTGCCCTGGGGTGCTTGGTCACCTTCTTGCACCTTCTGTGCCAAACGAACAGCACTGTTGGTTGCTGGGTGATGCCAGCATTGAATGACAGTACAAACACATGCTTGTGTCGCTGGGCTGGTCCAGGCAGGGGCCAGCAGAGTGTAAATCTCTGCCTGTTTTTCTCTTTCCTTGTAAGAACTTCAGCCCCATGTCTTGTTCTTGGTCCCTGGCCTCTGCTGAGCCACAGTGAAACTGCAGTGTGTTTTCCTGTGGAATAAAAGAAGGAGATTTAGCTGTGCATTACTGCCAGGAGGGTGACAAAGAGAGCCCCAGATCCTGGGTGCCATCTTGAAAGGGGCTATGTCCCTAAAAAAACTTCTTTAAAATTTCTTTTTCAGTGCTATGGAGAAATACATGCCAAGTCCTCAAAGAAGCATTTTCCTAAGGTGCAGTAATAGGAATACATTGCAGGAAACAGCAGAAGAGGGCACTGAATTCTTAAGTATATGCAGACTTATCAAGAGGTACCTAAATCCCTTGGGTTGCAACCATAGCAGGACATGTAAGACCCTACTGGTTCCCTCCTAAAATCTCTTTCAGGTCGGGTTCAACTAGACACATCAGAAGGACGGAGTGTCTCCAAATAACTTTTGTGATTGTACTGGGCAAATGGAAGACTAACAAAATTCATCACTTTATAGAGAGAACTGGAAAAGCCTTGTCTGGGGGAAATCTTAAGCTGTGCAAATCTCAGTTGTCTGAGATCCTTCTCCGGACCGTGTTTTACATTTCCTCTTTTCTTTCTGCTATGTTTTGTCAACAGGTTTTCTCTCCTCATCTCCTAACTCTCTTTCCTCATTTCATTCCACGCTGTTATTCCCAGGTTTATTTTCTGGCTCAAATTCCTGCTCCCCTTTAGAGAGCTTTGGGGATAGCTGGGAAGATGTCTGAGACCCACAGTTAAACAATCTCCACTGAGAGTAACAATTTCAGCTCTCACTACGCAGCAACACAGGGTGTTGGTGCTGCCTGTGAAACAGAAACCCTCCTTTGCGAGTGTGTCCTTGCTATCTAGGAAGCTTTTATCTTCCAAATACCTTTAAACCCACACTTAAGTCTGAGTTTGCCTGCCTCAAGACAAAACTCAGTAGATGTTGTCAGCGATGCCAAGGCAAGATGACGTGAGTGC
The DNA here is from genome assembly GCF_963921805.1 of Phalacrocorax carbo. Lineage (NCBI taxonomy): Eukaryota > Metazoa > Chordata > Aves > Suliformes > Phalacrocoracidae > Phalacrocorax > Phalacrocorax carbo. The sequence goes on from NC_087520.1 coordinate 25,278,944, forward strand.
GGGTGCCAGCGCCCTGCTCTGGTTCTGCTTGCTTTCTGTGCTGCCAGGAAGCTGTCTGAAGGTGATTAGACACGGTTTGTTTGCACAGTGCTGGGTGCTGCGGGAATCACATTCACATGACTTCAGGCCAGCTCAGAGCAGAGAAAACCCTGGCAGAGGGACACATCCCCCGCCCCGTGTTCGAGTGGGAAACTCCGGTAGAAATGTCATTTATTTGGGGCAACATCATCACACCTTGTAGTGATCTCCCAGGGACCCTCCCTGCCAGGGTGACAGCCTGAAAAGTGCCTTTCTCCTTGTGTGATGCTGAGGTGGGACCAGGTCTGGGGAGCAGCAGGTGTCCAACTCCCCCACTTTGGGTTTCCCAAGAAGTCTGTCCTCTGGGCCAACTTTGTGCAATGAAGTGAAGAACTGCAGGCTTGTGGCACACTGACTGTGTTCCTGGGGCTGTGGCATTTCAGGAAGGCGTAGCAGCATCTGCATTACAAGTCCTAGGTTTCATTGCCAGGAGATTTACCCTGTTGCCATCCCTGTGGCAGTGGCCATGGGTGGGTACTGTGTAAGAGCAGAGTGACTGTTCCCTACCGGCAAAGAGCAACTGAGGCAGATCCTGTCTGTGCAGTGCCTTTGCTGATACAAACAGTTTAGCTTTTCCCCTGTGGCAGGACAATCTTACCTTGGTTAGTTCGGCTTTGTTGAGAGAAGGAAGCTGAAGGGGTAGGAGTTATCTGAAATTCCCACTCATCTGCCTGGTACATTGCTTCTCTTGCAGAATATTTAGCTTTCAGGCCATGGAGACTGCATCAAGCTTCATCAGCCAATGTTGAACATTTTTGAAGTTTCAATTGCTTCCTTGCCTGAGATGGAGCTATCGTTTTTATTGCTTTGGTTGCTTAGGCAAGGAAAGGGAAAGACGAACAAATCAGTACAGTCCTCTTGAATTAGGATTGATTTTCATGAATTCTTCTTGTTGATTTTGAAACACAGTTGTTTCTAAAACATGTAATTGGTGGAGGTTTTTTCCTTCTTCTTTCTTTTTGTCAGCATTTGTCCTCAACCATTTGCCACTGCTGGGAGAGTGGAAAAAAAAAAAAGAAAAGAAGCTCTGTGTGAGATCAAGATTTCAGCGCATTACACACCAAAACATTTGTTGCTATTTACTTTTTAAAGTGCCCTTCTGAGGCAACACGGGTCGAGCTGCCATCTGTTCAGGATTACTCTTCGGAACTCCTGGTTTCTCTGCAAACCTCCTGCCTGGCGCTGCTCTGCTGCCAAGGGAAACGGTGGTGGGGAAGGAGCTGGCTGTGGGGGGAAGGCATCTTTAAAACTGGATCTGCAATTCTGGCCGCATTGTCAGAGGACCTCTGAGATAGAAAAAGGTTCCTGTTAGCGAAGGTGACTCCAGAGCACGTTTTCTAAAATTCACTGAGATGTTATATTTGTTAAAGTATGAGAGAACCAGTATGGGAGCGTTGCTATTCATCTCCACTATTTAGGTAGACATCAGGGTGATTTGGCAGGCGTGTGCTGGGGTTCCTGTGAAAGCCTCTGCCCAGCTTGGCTCCTGCGCTGCAAGCAGTGATGGCAAGGCAGAGCTTTTCAAGGCACAGGTGGAAAACACCAGCCCCTGAAGCAGCAGGAGTGTAACCATGTCCTGGGGTCCATTGCTCAGGCAAGTGCAAGCATCTTCCAGGGCTGGAAATCCCTCAGGCAGCAAGTGTGTACATTGCTCAGTGAACTGACTGAGTGAGGCCTTCTTCAGGAGCTGATGAAGGCTGTGTTTAGCTTTGTGCTTTGGGAACAAAGTGCTTTTCAGTGCAAGAAGCATGAGGTTTCATTGGAGGGTGGTCTTTTTCTCTGTTCCAAAATAGGTTTGTGCAAAAGAGCTAAGCAAAGTCTCTGGGCTCTCATTTGGCAAGAAAGAGGATCAGCTCCTGTTGCCAGACATACAGTCCCTGCTCTGAACACACAATTTTCACTGTCTCTAAGAGGCTGCACCAGTCCCTGCAAGCACTGGCAAGCTGGAGAGTCTCGGTGACCGGCCACAAACCCACTGGAGGCACTGGCTCAGCACACAGCAATTTCATTCCTGCTTGGATCTGCCTTACAGGCTCTGATGGCAACAGATGCTAATTATTAACATGGCAGCCATAGCCTTTGCAGCTGTAACTCTCCTCTACCGGTCTCTCTTGTACCCTTAGCCCACCCCAGCTCTGATATTGCTGATATGACAAATGGTTAAGCCATGCAGGAGCTCTGCAAGCCTGAAGGTGAGTCTTTATTTACCAGGTTTAGAAATCAACAAACCGAGGTGCCAGGAAAGTAGAGGCTGGAGCCAGCCCCGCCAGCAGCTCTGGGAGCAGGGTATTGCTTGAGCATGCATCAGGGATCCCGAGCACAGGTTCAAATGGTCCTGTTTTTTCCAATGTCATCTTCTGGAGCCAAATTTATGAAATTGCTCAGAGGCGTGAAAAATGAGCAGTGTTTTTTACAAGTATTCAGCAAACAAGAGCTCTCATTGCACCAGTGCAGCTCAGAGGTAGGGACTTGTTTCTCTGGGCCTGATTCTGGGTGCTTTTTAACATTTTTTTGACATGTGGGCTGTTTTTAAAAATTGCCCTGATGCTTCTCAGCTACTTTAGTAGGTTAAAGAAATACATTCTCTTATATGCTTCTCATCTATTTACTTAAACTTCCACTGCACAGAAATTATTTGTACAGTTAGCAAAGAGGGAAGCCAAGGTCCATTAATGGCACCACCACCTTTGCTGCCATCTGGGGGATCTGTTCTTGCCAAGGATAGCCCAGGCTGTGCAATCTTCACTCCCCAAGAGCAGCACAGCAGGCTCAGGCATGCTCAGTGCTAGGACCCAGTATTTGGCAGCAAGCCCAGGGGAGAGGGTTTGGTTTCAAACACTGGGGCAGGGAGAAATAAATGTGATTCTTTGGTTTGATTCTCAGCTTTCAGTGGTAAGGAGCTGTGCTACATTTGATGTGCACACTACAGCTGCTCCAGTGGAGCCCTGTGATGGGCTCATCCAGCTATTTTGCTTCATCCACACACTGGATTTTTATCGGTTTATCACTAATCACTTTATATAAGCATGGTGGAAACATGCAAGGTTGGGCATGTAGCGGTTTTGCAGCAGTTTAACCATGTTGACTCAGAAGAGAATTTCTATTAAACTGGTGCAAGGTTTGTGAGAAGCTGGGGATGGGGAGGAAGTACTTTGCTCTTCTAGTGGCCAGTGCTGCAAGGTGCAATCGCTTAGCAGAGCTATTCTGGAACTGAAATGCATGTTAGCCCTTCTCCACTCCTCTAGGAAGGTATTTTTCCCCTCTGTGTCTGTGTGTTGATAAGATCTGGACTGAAAGTGTGCTGGTGTTTTTCCAGATAATATTGCTAAATGCAGAGGAAAGAAATAGTGAACTTCCTGCATGGATACCCGAGGCTGCAGGGCTCCTGGGGAATGCAGGGATGCTGGCTATAGGCAAAGTGGGAATCAAGAGCCACCTTGACAGCGCTGGTCTGGGAAGACACTGGCCAGTTTTCTTTTGGACTAATCACATCAGGCAATGGAGCCAGCAGCAAACTGTCATGAAGAATGTAAAATACTGGCAGCATCCCGGGCCTTTCCTTTAGGGCTGGATTTCCCATCTCCTCTCTCTTCTTCCTCAAGCCCATGTTGCTTCTACTCTTTTTTTAAGAATTAAAAGTATGTCAGATTCTGGCTTCTGTCAGGTCTTGGTCTTGTCAAACCTGGTGTCCTGGCGAGATGCTGTGCTGCAGCCCAGGAGAGGCTCAGGGAATCTGCTTTCTAAGGGTATGAAATCAAGGCTTGGACTGTAATAGAGAATTAATCTTTTCAAATTCCCCTTTAGCCTGTGCAGTTCTGACCATCTCTGTATTAATATTTTAAGTGGGTTTTATAAGCTTGTTTGAAAAAGCAGGGCTGAAGGACATGGGATAGATCACCTTCTCCTTGCTGGAAAATGGCATTGTTTAACCCTTTCGGTCCAGTACACATGGCTGGAGGGAGTGGGATTTGCTTTTTGCTGAAGACTGAAGTTAAATTTGAGAGATGTGACACGAGTCTGACCTTTCCCATACCAGGTTCCCACTGGTATCCTGGGTCAGCACACTAAGGCTGACCAGCATTGTGGTTTGCAGCCTTGAACATTTTCCATTGAAGGCCAGGCTAGCAGACCCTACAAGGAAGTCTTTACGGAGCTGCATGCAGCACCCATTCCCCACTCCACCAGCACAGCCAAATTTAGCCCTGCTTTAATGATGCGGATGCTTGAGCTCAGGATTCAGCAGTTCTTTGGGCAGAGATCAAAGGCTTCATCAGAGAACAGTGGTGCTGTTACTTACACTTCATCTCTAATCCAAATGACACAAACCATCAACAAGTCTCGCTAACGGGACATGCAGGGTGGTGAATTCCTTCCTATTTCTTGCTGATGATGCTTAGGAGGTGTTTTTGATTTTCAGATGCACAAATGTGTTCCTCAGTTGTCAGGCTATGTTTAATTATTTAATTAGTCATACACATTTCACTGGAATTTTTGTACCTCTGACTTGTTACTCTAGCAATTAAAAGGATGCTTTGATGAGCTCCTTTTGCGGTGAGTGGCGCAGCAGAGCCTGCTCAGCAAGGTTTGGATGAGGTGGGTGGTGAATTGACAAAGGAGCTTTGCTTTCTGCCTCACTGAGGCAGCATCAAAGATATGGAGAAGAGGGGTCCCATCCCAGCAGTGGAAGACCCCATGTGACTTTGTACGCTGGTGATTTACCAGCACTTGGGAAATTGAAGATAAAAAGCAAGAGTGAGTTTCTATTGGAGTGAAAATTTGGCCTGGCACACTGGATGAACTAATTACTTGCAACATTATTGATGCCAATAGGAGTCCCAGGGAGTCCCTCACAGGATGCATCATCAACCGTCCAATTAGGCAGACACCTCCCAGTTTCCCCACTCAGCTGGACTCACTGGGAATCAATGGGAGGAGGTTTTTCCTGGGCAACAATGAGCTTCTCTGAAAGAGAAAGATTCAGGGCTATTTTCAGTGGTGCCTCTGACCAAATTGTGCATATTTCCTAGCCTAAATTAGGCAAAAACTGGCCCAGGTAACTGGAAGAGCAGCGGTCCTCAGGCTTATATGATGGGGGAATTATTTTCTTGGGAGTATGTGTCCAGATTAAGAAGGAACGTTTGTAGGTATTTATCCTGCCAGAGGAACCAGTGGGGAATGGGAATAGTTTCCAGTGGCCTGTGAGGCCAAAAAGAAGAGGACAGTTGTATTTCCTCACTGCTTTTGGCTCTGGAGCTGGTGGCTGTGGGATGGGAGATTAACAGCAGTGCTCAACATGTGGATGGGGCTCGTTATATGGAGTGCAAGTCACTTCTATGGATGGGTCTGAGTTTTATGGGCCAAGAGAACCCTGAGCTTAGAAACATGATTTGTTGGTTCTTGAATGGCAGGAGAGAGCCTCTGGACAGAGGGTGCTCAAAGGGCACAGCCTGGTGAAGTACTGGGCACTTTAATTCGAGTCAGCATCAGTGGGCCTGAAGTGAAGTCAGAAGCTTTGATTATTGGTTCTTTGGAAAGCCATTTATCCTGCCTATCATCCCCTAAAATTAGTTTTTGTTTCTCAGCCTTTAATTGCTTTACTTTGTCAAACATTGTTTGATGGATAATCAATCTCAGTGCTTTTGCTATTGCTTTTCCAAGGAAGCCTCCCCTTTTTCCAACTTTAATATTTATTGCACTGGCAAGTAGGATCCTGAATTAAACTTTCTGTTATTTCCCCATCTCCCTGATGCTTTCTCTGTACTTTTGATCAATTTTCAAGTTGCTTTCACTCTATAAATTTATTGCCCTACATTTGCTTTTGCAGCCTCTAAGCTGCAGCTATATTTTCCTTGCAGGTCTCTTGAATCCACATCTCCTCAGCACTGTCTTCTTCCAGCCTCTTCTGCCTCTGACTTTTTTAGATCCACTGTAAAGAAGCAGCTGCTTAGGACCTTATCACCCACCACGTTAAACAATGCTGTATTTGAGCCATGTATCTGTCAATACCGGGGGCTAGCTGGCGACAAATTTCATGTTGGAAGGTGGTGAAGAAGTTCTCTGTGGGGAAGCCATTAGCTTGAGACATTGTCCTGCCTCAATCAGAAAGGTGGCATTGGGCACACGATGATTTTGGTGTGGATGACTGAAGTGCAAATTCCTGCGTTTCCTAGCCCAGCGGTACTGAGTTTTGAGAGCTAAACCCAGCCCTGAGCTGCTCTGTTTCAGAGAGCAACTTCTATATGTCAGTGTGAGTGAACCATCCCATCGGGGGTGAATGCCCACTTCTCACATGCTGCTTTGCTGTCTGTGTTTCTGCATAAGGTCAGGATGAGTAATTGAGATCTGGGCTAGCCTGCAGCTTTGCCTTTCAGCACGGGAATTGCTGGTTTTGCAGTGATGCCCTGCAAAATCAAGGCTGTCATGTCTATGTGGGGGCCTGACCTGTTGTGCTGAAGCCCTTAAGATGGGTGCAGGGAGTGTAGCCAGAGGGAGCAGGGGAGGCACCTCTGCTCACGTGGACCTGGTGTGATGCTCTGGGCATGTGAACGGCCACTTTGTGTCTGTGCCGGCGAGATACTTTTGATTACTCTCACTGGGAATGATACTTCCTTCCTCCTGGAAATCCTGGTATCGGGCTGGAAAAGCAGAGCAATCACTCAAATGAATCCACTGGGAAAATTCACAGAATAGAAAAATGCTGTTTCTGCCTTTTGGAGCGAAACAATTCAGGGGCCCAGCAGTGAACATCTGAAGGGGCTTAGAAGGATGGCTCTGCCCTGTAAACCACAGCCCAGGACAAGAGGTGCTGTGCAGCGCTGGGGCTGGGTCCAGCCTGGGAGGTGAAGCTTCCCAAAGGCAGAGTTAACCTCCTAAAACCAACCTCTGCCTTTTGGGGCAGGGGAGTGGAAAAGGGGCGGGAGCGGGGGGGACACTGAGCTATCGGCATTAATATAGCAAATGGCTTTTGTAAGCTGCCTTAGAGAGGAGTGTGTTGACTGGCAGCATACAAGCTTGGCTTTTTTTCCCTCCCAAGAAAGCTGTTGGAGGATGTGCGCTTGTGCATTGCAGCAGCCGATCACCACGCAGGCTGGCAGCTCAACAGCAGCAGCTGAGCAACAGGAGTCGGCTTTCCCCCGTCTCCTCTCCTTCTCCCATGCTCCACACTCCCCTGCTGTCCCTGTGATCCTGCTCCGGCACCCTGCATCCCCCAATGAGGGGATGCTGTAACCCAGCACCCTGGGGACACCGTAGGGCTCCTGCAATGGGACCAGCACTTGGGGCAATATGTTGCAATGGAATAACATTTTAGATGGGCAATAAAAATCAGAATGGTCACCAACATGAGGCCACCTATGATCCAAGGACCTCCAGATCACTTAGCAATTGAGCATGGAGCAAGCACAAGAAGAGAGGAAAAAGGCATTATTGAGTAATAATTTAATAATTAATAAATAATTTATTTGTATTTCTGGTTGGTTCCTGCATCACCATGTGGGTCAGTGTGGGGATGTGCGCTGCATGCTGTGCTTTGCTAAGGGCTGGGTCCCAGCCACGTGCCCCAGTGCAGGGCTCTCCTGCACGCTCTGGTGTGCAAAAAGCCAAAATTTGACAAGAACTAAATTTTAAAGGAAAGTGAAAAAAAGGAAACCTTCCCAAAGTCCCAGACGGGAGATCAAGTTTGTGCAGCCCAGTGAGACACTGAAAGCTGGAAGAACTAGGGTGGGAGAAAAACACCCCCTAGATGAGAGCCAAGAAGACACCCATTTCTGTGCCACCTTCCTCAGACCTGGCTGTTTTAAAACTCCATTTTCCTCCAACCTGTCTCCAAGCTCTAGGGCATGGGGTGCACTTGCTCTATGGCTGGGGGTGGGATCTGACCCCTCGTGGTGCTATTGCAGGACATTTTTGCTCCCATGCTGGATGCAGAGGGGACATCTGCCACAAGGAAGATGAACCGGGTGCATTGTGGCCAAGCTCCTGCCTGCCAGCTCAGCCCTGGATATCAACATGAGGGGAGCCACAAGCAGTCCCCAGGGCTGCTGCCTTGGCTGGTGGGAGCTTAATTTCAAGTTGATGTTTGCTGCCTCAGGTCCTCGCTTTTGGTCAAGGATGGCCATCACTGCTTCCTACAGCTCATTGTTCGGCCATGCTTCCTTCTCTGCGGTCCCACACTGGCGAGGGAGTGGGATCCACCAGCTGTGGGATGAAGGGCTCAGCTCCCTGGTGCTGATTCACCCCATTTTCAGCATACCCCTCTCCCCATCCTGCCACGGCAGCTGTTTACGAGAAACAGTAAGGCTGCAGAGGAGGGGAGAGGTACTCCCTCCCTGCTCTTTCCTCTACCTGTCCTTAGATCGATTGGGCACCCAAAATCCACTGCTACCTTCTGAAATTAATCCCCAGGTGACAAGCTAAGTTGTGGCAACATCTGGGCAAAGCATGCTTGGATGCCCTGACCAAAGCATCTCACTTTGATAGCTCCCTATTTTTAGGCTTTGATTATGTAGAAATGGTGGTTTTGGAGAAGACATTCTTCAAAGGCTTTGGTGTTTTATGGAAAAGGAGAGATAAACCCAAATGACTTGAAAAACACTGGATAAATGGATAAACCTGTCTGTGTCCAACTGGTAGAGGTTTTATGCAGAACATGGTCTGCCTCATCATTTGGCACCTAAGCTTTGCTTAACCTCAAGTTTACAGAAGACAGTTTTAGTACATTTCAAGTATACCCTAATAGCCGTCCAGTCCCATCTGTAACAGGAATTGTACCTTTCTCAAGGCCAAATAGGTCTCATCTGTGCTCTGTTCAGCCCATTTTATCTTTCTTCTTTGTGTCACTTTCTTTCAGCCCTCTTTGAATAAGCTAGAGCTAAATTATGCCCTGAAAAGAGAATGTAATAGGTCAATGGAAATGATGAGGAGAAGTAGATTATTGAGGTAAGTATTCATTTCTAGAGGCTTTTGGAGGTAGCAGAGCTCCTCAGGGAAACGTATGGCCTTGTGAGGGATGGGGCAATGACTGGAGCAGAGCAAGTCTTGGGATAAACAATCTGTCCCTCCTGCTCTGGCTATGCTTGGAGACTGGTCTTATCCCTAGTAGATGCCTGCTCTGATGGAATTATGTCTCTCATTTCAAGACCCATCTTCAGCAATGGCCTCCTAATTCAGCTGCTCCCAACAAGCGCCTGGGCTCCCCACAGGGCTGGCAAATGGCTTAGCAGCAGCTCACCATTGCTGTACCTGCTGCAGCGATGCCAGCGCGTGTGGTGTGTGGTGCAGGGATGCTCAGGGAGGTTCGGCTCCTCCTGCAGAAAATGCTCCAGTACTGGTTTATGCTGGTTTATGGTACCCTGACAGTATTTTTCAGCATTTTAATATCAACCTTCTTAATAAAACGAAGAAAGCCTTTGTCTGTCTTGCCTTGGGTTTATTTTTCTGTGTTTTCTCTTTTTCCTTTCCCTCTACTCACACTGCACCAGTTTTGCTTAGGTAGCCCAGCTGGCCTTTCCAGGCTGGGAGAAAGCCCTTTTCAGAAAACAAGGGGAGAGATTTTACTGTACCTCTATTCTAAAAATAAAACCACTCTGTATTTCTGGAACATCTTTCAGCTGCTGATTTCAAAGATCCTTGAAATTCTCAATTAATGAAGCTTCCCGGCTCCCTCGGGAAGGAAGCACTGGGTATCCTTGTTGGTATGCCCTGTGGAGGAAGAACTGTTGCTTGTTCTGAGTTTTGTACAGCCCCTGACACTGTGAAGTCCTGCATGACAAAAGGGGATATGAGGAAATTTGAGACCTGGCTTGCTGTCTGCCAGATCCCAGCTGGACCAAAACCACTATTTCTTGTCCTAAATGAGGAGGTTTGGTCCCATGCTGCCCCTGCTTGCATCCTCCCCCCAGCTCCCCTCTCGTATTTCAACAGCAAGAGACAAGCTCACCTTCTTATTCAGTTTTTGTACAGCACTGGGCACAGCCAGGGCTTAATCCAAAATCCCTCAAAAAAGAGAATATGTTAAAATTAGGGTTTTTTCCCCAGAACAGGTTGCATTTCAGTGGAAGAGGGGATGATTCCCATGTCTGATCTGGCAGAACAGGGATACAACGACTCTGTTTGCAGGTTAGACGCAGACATACAAACCCATCTCAGGCTCTCCAACTGTCCTTGCAGATTTCATTCCCACAAAAACAGGAGAAAAGGATTCAGCCTCTGCATAAAAGCCTCCAACACAACCCCATGCACTGAGCAGGCTTTCAAGGGTTTATGTTTGGGGTTTTTTGCATGGAGTGTCCTTGAAATGTGCCTTTTCTCATACTAGATGCATTTTAAAAGCTTTGAAGGAGCAGGATGAGAGCTGCGCAGAGCAGCAGAGCATCCCAGCTGCTCCCCCCGAGCCTGGGGAGAGACCTTGGCTGGCTCTTACAGCATCCGGCAGCATTGCCTCCCCATGTTCTCTGATGGACTCAAAGGGAGGAAGAGCAAGGATGGGAGAGGACAAACCAGAGCCCTTGGGACCTCTTCCAAGCCTCGGGGAGGGGCGGGATGGAGGAGGTTTATTTTAGGAGCTGTGGCTGCTCTTCCCAGTTCTGGCAGTGGCCATCAGACAGCTGCTTGCATGGGCTCTGCCTGAGCTGGTGATGGGTGTTGGGTAGAGCTTGTGGTGGGCTAAAAATTTCTGTAGAAAAGGGTCTGCCTACTAGGGGGTAAAATGTGAAATTTTCTTTTTCTCAACCACTTAAATGCATGGAGAATGAGATTTTTTTTTCTCTAAACCCACCCCTTCCCCTTCCCAGACCAGCCAAACAATGTTTGAGTTATATCAGACTGGTGGGTTGAAACTTCTTGATCTTTATTAATAAGATGTCTTGCACTCCTTTGGGGATCTGTGAGGATCAGTCCCTGTCTGACTCCCAGCAAGGGACATCTCCCAATCCCTCTCAGGGTGCTCTGCTAAAGGCAGAGGGAGGAGGGATGGATATTCCTGGGAAAAGCAGGAAAGGGAAGAAAAATGGATGCTGAGGCTTTTTTGTATGGTGCACAAGATCCTTAAAGCCCTCAGACCCTGCGTTTCAGGGGTCGGAGCCCTGTTGAGGTTTTCCCATAGTTACAAATCTGCGCTGCCACCTTCATTGCCTCTGTGCCTACAGATTTCCCATGGAGACTGCATGGCCCCACAACCCGCAGGACTCATGGCAGTGATGTTTCACTGGCACGCAGAAGTGTGTGCATGATGCCTGCAGCCTTTGATATCCTCACTCCTGTTCGTGGCTTTTTAATCTTCTCAAGAATCGCTCTTTTCCAATCATATTTTACTACCCCTATAGCAAAGCTTTCATGTGCTGAGGCATCAGAAGCTTTTCTGAAGTCCAGGGTGAATCATGCCCACTCCTTCCACCTTCCTGTGTCTTTGATTACCTCCCGAGCAGATGATGGCCCTGCATCATGCAGTGTCTCCCGGATGGTAGCTCGAGCTCAGCCAGACCCAGTCCTGGCACAGGGGACCTCAAAACCTTCCCGTCTTCCTGCTGCTTGGCTGTGAATCATGAACCTAAATACTCATGTCCATCCCGCAGCCAACTCCGGAGTTGGGAGTTGTTCAGATAGGGAAGAGGGGAGGAAAAAAACCCAATTTTTTTTTCACAATTTTAAGAATTATTTTTAGAGACTAATGCTTGAATGTGAATCATAGGTTTAGCCATATGAAACCTCCTTTTCATCTCTTTACCTTATTGTTATCCCAGCACACTCAGTTTTATCTGCAGTTTGACATCTTTTATACCTGGCCTTGCAGACAGCAGAAATAAGGGCAGATCTGCTCCCTAGCACTTGAAGCTCTGCGTATGCAGGGCATGCTGATTTGAAATGATAATCCTTTTTTTGTTGTATTTTTGCACTGTTTATTGATACCGTATATACTGTTTGTTGTTTCAGTTTTCCATTTCATGCAAAATAAATTTTTAAAAAAAGCCACGAATGCTTGAGGTCTGTTTCTTGTTCTCTGTGTTCAAAACTATTTTTCAAAAACTATCGCCTTAAAAACCTTCCCTGGACTGCCTGCATTTGCCCTTCGCTTGCCATCCCTCTGACTCCGCTTGCATTAGCACAAACCTTATGACCTTCCAAGCCAAGTGCAGAAAGCTCCTTTTTTTTGCAAAGGCTTGGAGGAAAGACTGAGGGTATGTTCCCAGAAACAGGGAGCTTGTCCCTTTGCTTTGATTTGCTGGTTGGCTGATCTAATTTGGTACTGTTTATATTTCTTTGATGTGGCTGGTGCTGTGGGTCTGTGATGTTCATATGGCTTTTTGGTGCTGCTGGGTAGTCATTATCCTGTCACTAATTGTCATGGTGCCTACAGCTTTTTACGTGGCCTTTTTTTCTCCCCCTTGCATTTTAAGACTAAACAAAAATACATCAAATGGCATTTTGTCTTTTGTCTTTAATTTGGCCAGCCTGAAGTTTTGGCAGTCAGGAGAGGGTTTCCATATGCACCAGGGTGCAAAGCTTTCCTCTACAGTCCTACCAAGAGAGCTGTGAAAAAAAAAAAACCAAACACATCAAACACATCACCTGTAGATTTACATCCTTGAGCTATGTTTTTGGCTTTCCCTGACACCTCTCCCTCTGCACACAGTGGTAAGCATGGGTGTTGGTCCTCTCGGCGAGTGTTGCCTGGTGGTGATGCTGCTGCTGGGAGGCAGGAAAGTACCAGTGCCCACCAGCCTGTCCTGGATGGCCAGGCAGCCCTGGCACTCAGATCCTGGGTGGAAATGGACCCCAGAAAAAGGCTCCAGGAGAGAGAGCTATGGTCACTGCTGCTCAGTGGAAAAGATGGAGCCAGACCTATCAGACATGCTCAGTGAAAGGAGGGAACCGAGGACACAAGCTGCATATAGAAAAATTGAGGCTCTTTTCCCTGATCCAGGGTAGGAAGTCAGCAATGTCCCCAGATAAAAGTGCAAAGCTCAATGCTTCTGTTCATCGATGTTATACAACCTTGTGCAAGGAGATCTCATTTATTTTCTCCCATCAGCCTAATGTGATGATTTGGGAGAGGGGGGAAGAGGCCAGGCAGTGATCTCCTGAACAGTTGGGCTGGGATTACACTTTTTCTATTGAGCTCATCACCGTAATAACCAGGAGCTCTGTTTATCAGCCCACCAGCCGTGCCCATTTAGGAGATTACCATTTTCCAATCTCATTTCTCATAAAAGAGGATTGCTGCTTGTTGCCTTCCCATCCCAAGCCCCTTGCTTATGAGTGTTTATCTGCTCAGGGTGTTTATGAAGCCCCAAACAGGAAACTTGTGTTTATCCTCTGCGTCATCAAGAGCTGGAACCTCGATGGGATAATTACTCTTTCAGGAACACATGTACAGCACCCATCAGTAGACTTTGGCATTTTTCTGGTGTCAATAATGCATATATTTGCCTTGTGGAGAGATACCGTGCTTATTTGTTTATCTTTCCTATCCCTTTAACTTGGCATGAGATTGGGGTTTCTGGCTTTCAGGGTGTCTCGTAGAAGCAGAGCTTTTTACTTACGGTTAAGGAGAGGTGCTGCTCCCCTCAAAGCTGGTGGCGCTGTGGGTATCCCCCATGGCAGGAACGTCACCTTGCCTGTGTGGTGCCAGCCCCAAGGCATTGCTCGACCCGGCAGGGCATCCCCGACTGCTCTCGTCATGCAATTAGAGAAGCCACATGTGGAGATGGCTTCTTAAGATGCTAACATGAGCACCTAGCCTGGGAGAAGGCTGGGTAATGAATCATTTATTTGACAGAGCTCTTCCCTTTTCTCTCTCTGCAGCTTGCAGGGAAGATGTTTTGATTCCCTTCACCCTTCAGCAGACAGTTTTTGAACTACAGAAAATACAGAAGTAAGTTCATTAGTGATATCCACCAGATGAAATTCAAGACATGAAGTGTTTTGACTAGCGCTTTTCAAATAGAGGGATTGCTCAGGAGTATATTTCAATCAGTGCATTAAGATAAGATCCCAGTGCATTGGGTTTCCAGAGCACTGACTATAGATTAGCATCCCACTGCTTCAGAAACGGAGTCCGCAATCCTTGTATAAACCAGGAGAGCTGATGGATACAGATAGACCCGTGCTGGAGAAGCGGGGAACACCAGAAAATATGGGTGTACAGCACGATCCCCAGTGCCACTGCCAGCTGAGCATCACCAGGCATTTTGTATGTGCCAGAATATCACAGTACCCAATTTTTCTCTGGGGTCTGCAACTTCCCTCTGGTGCTGGGGCTTCCCCGCTGCCCCCCAGGGCTTCACCTTGCTGACCGAGCACGAAGCATTTTTTTGGCGAGGCTGCAAATGTGGAAACCTTGTGCGGTCAGTCAAAGCAGATTCATTCAAAGTGAATGAATGCATGCCAGGTTTCTTTTTTTTCCTTCATTCTTTTTGGCTGTATTCACAGAACGCAAATCTGCACACAGGAATGGGAGCTGTTTCTAATTCGGTATGAAACTTTTATTCCCACTTGGCGCAAAGCAGTTGTGAGTGATGGAGGCTGTTCCTAATCTTCTGCCCTGTGCATTGAAAATGTGCTCCATGCGTCTGGCACTCTTGGAAATGGAGCAATTTGCATTGCATAGCAATTTTTGGGAGATAAATACAAGGTTCAGTGCTTGTGGGGACAAGGACGTGGCATCCTTACTGGACAGTGTGCAACCAGAAAGCAAAGACAGCAGTGAAGCAACACAAAAAGTCAGATTTCAGGAGCTTCTAAGTTCAAGACTGTATTAAAAAAATTAAAATCTATTTTCGCCTTAGTAAACAGAGTATTTTCAAGATCCTGTTGGAGGAAGTAAGCACTTGGCTGCATGCTTACCAGGAAGACTTACCCAAGTTTTGTTCCAGTCAATAGTATTAGTCACATGTCTAGAGATAAGTACCTGCTTAAATAGTGGGGTGCTGGGGATTTGTGGAGCAGCTGTGCCCAAACAAGGTGAGTCCTGCTGACCCCAGCGAGTTTCAGGTGATGCTGGTCATGGATGTGATGTGGAAACACACAGGGGTACAAAACATCATGTGCCAGCAGTAGAGTTTGTTTCCAAATTCTGTCACCAGTGAAGACGCTGGCAAACCAAATTAAAATGACCTGCCTTTTATTACAGTTAAATGTGTTCATACACCACCTAAGAGTACCACTTGCCTGCATCCCCCACCATAACTTCATTATTTCAATTCAAGATGAAACCAGTCCCACAGATGGATGTAGCTGGAAGCAATATCTCTTTTTTGAAAGTGTTATGGCCTTCTTCTTCGTCCCCTTTCTTAAATTCGGATGTTTTCCTTAGAGAAAATTCTTACCCAGGGGATGCCCACAGGATTTGTAAGAGGGTTTAGAAGTCCTTATCGGCATTGATAAAGCTGCTAACACTGCCACAAATCACTGCTAGGGATCACTGCAGCTCCATGTGGCCATTGGCTGTGGGCTGTTTTTCTCTTTCCTCCTTTTCCTGGGTCTGTATTTACTGGTAGAGCTCTTGCTACTCGCTCCCATGGTGGGAATTGGGTAAACGTGTCCTACTAACTGTGAGCAGGGTTTGCATCACTGTTAGTGAGGGGCGAGGGCAAGAATTCACTTTTCAGTGGTATTTTCTGTCTGGCAGGTGTCATAGCCCATGGAAGGTGGCGGATGCTTCAACAGCTTTTGCAGAAATATTTGTGATTTAATAGTGGAGAAGGTGTGGAGGAGAGTAACCTGTGTCTGGAAACATGGGGGGGAGCGATTAGTTTGATAAACTGGATAATTGTCAGAATTTCTGTTTCATAAAGGGTTTAATAGTGTGGGGGAACTACGGGGCTTCCAGGTCCTGGAGGAGAGAAAGTGGAAAGCGGTAAGAAGAGCTCTGGTTGCCGCCCACTAGCCTAGTGCGGTGGGAATGAGCTCTTGCTCCTTTACCAGCCCAGCTCCATGGAGCAATTCAATCCCTTCTGCAGTGCCGGACAGAGGAGAGCTGGCACAGCATCTCCCACAAGCTGCTGGGAGCATGTGTCCCTCCTTATGCAGCTGAGACGCCAGTGTGACACTGTTAAATGACAGCCTGGGAGAAGAAGCAGGGGGCTGAGCTGCAAGGAAATGTATGTAGGAGCGAGAAGGGTTGGGGCGAGGATAGCAGGGCTGCGATTATTTGCCAGAAATTTGTTTGAGACCCGGGGGCAGCAAGTTACAATAAGAAAAAGCCTTGTGTAGATCTTATTCCTCTGTTGGGAATACATCTCTTGCATTACTCTGCATCACCCCAGGCCAGGAGCCGAGCATTTCCAATGTGCCACCTGCAAGCGGATCACGAGCGTATCATGCAGAGAGCAAGGCATGCCAATGCTGTGTGCCCACAGGATCCTCTGAATTACCGAGCAGATGGATTTGCTGCCTGCCCCACTGCTCTTCACCGCTGCCACCAGCTGAAAATACCGCAAGGAGTGACAGGGCAGGAGGGAGAGGTGCCCACAGTGATACGGTCTCTGACATGGACATCTCCCGGGGGTGGGAGCCAACTGGCCTGGCTAGCATCTGTACAATGCTGGTTTCCATGGAAACCCAGCAAAAGATGTGCTTCCACAGAGAAGCTGCCAGGGAGGCAGGGTGGACCGCAGGGTGGCCTCTAGTCCTCACTTTGCTGGCACGGGGGGGACCGTAGTGCAGAGGGGACATGTGGGATGAGCCTACTACTTTGGGATGAGCCACTCCGGAGCAAGTGCTGCCCTGGAGGGATGTTGCTGTGATTTATTCCCCGCCCGGGATGTTCTGGGGAATTGCAGGGGTGACCCATGGGGTATCAGAGGGGCAGCAGGGGCACCCTGGGGTTGGAGAGGGAGGCTCTGACGTATCCATAGGATGCTCAGGGACTGGCTGAGATTGGAGCGGGGCCCAGAGAGGCTCCCTGGGCTATCAAGAAGAAGAAGCCAGGCTGCTTCATGGGGTTTTCAGGGTGTGTCTTCTTTTCCTTCTAAGGGCTGCTCAGATTTTAATATTTAATTAAATTGCATTGCAATTTTCTCTCCATGGCCAATGGAGAGACCACAGCACCTCCAGGAGGTGATTCATCCTGTCTGGAGGCAGGTAGTGAGAGCCGCATCCTGGATATCTCCATCAGCCCAGGTGCAGGTGAGACATCCACCTTGTGGAGATGCAACATCCTGACCTGATGGCTTTGAGCTACGTGTGACAACACGGTCTGGGAGATGTAGCAAGAAAAGGGTGGAGGGTATTTCTCCTGATTCATTTCTGCTGCAAGGTGTCGCAGCTGAACTGCTCTCGTGGGAGACAGGTTGGGTTAGTGGAGGAGGGAGGGAGGCAGGATTTGGCCCACAGGGGCCATGTCCCCCTACACTGGCAGCTGGAAGCTGATGGCCACAGCTGGGATCAGTCACTCTGAGTTTATTTTATTGTCCCAGGAGAAAAGTGGGGTGAATCACTGCATCTGAATGCAGAGGTGTGCTAGGGTGGCTGCTGTACCATATGCTGCCTGGGGCTCTCTTCTGACTACATGCTTTATAAGGGACAATGGGGCTTGGGGGTAGATTAGGCACTGGGAGTTAGCTGAGCTGAGCCTATGACCATCCTGCACGGCCAGAGCACAGCACCCAGTCACACTACAAATGGGTGCATTGCATCCTAAAAGCAGAAAGTGAACTGCCAGGAGTAGGACCTAGGCATCATGACACCCAGCCCAGAGGCCTTGCTGTTTCTCCACCCTTCCTTACAAACCTGGGCTCCCCCTGGCCCCCTGTGCTGTACATCCCCCTCTCTCTGTTTCCTGGGGCTTGATCCTCCAGGATTGCTGGTTCCCAGTGGAAAACCTGCCTGCAGGGGAGCAGTACCCACTCCCTCCGGTGTCCACAAAGAAGAGGAGCACCTAATGAGGACACTCTTCAAGGTCATAATAGGGAGTAAATGCACTGTGCTAGTATTAAATTATGTGTCAGTGCAGAGGCAGCACTTCCAGCGGGTGAGGACTGGGAGTACTGGTGTCGCACACTGCTGGGCCAGCTAGGACGTGCGGGGACAGAGAAGATGTGCCTGTGCTTTTGGCTCAGTGGTGCTGTGTTTCCTGGGGAGTCCTCCAGTCCTGTGCTAGGACCAGGAACCAGAACCAGCTTGGCAATGCATTCATCCACTGAGAGCCTCAGCTGCGGACTGGGGCTTGTCCTCACCCTCTGCTCCCTGATTCAGAAGCTCCTCAACACCGTTTTCCCCTATCATAGAATTATAGAATCATTTAGGTTGGAAAAGACTTTTAAGATCATCGAGTCCAACGGTTACCTAGTGCTGCCAAGTCCACCACTCAACCATGTCCCTAAGCACCACACCTACATGCCTTTTAAATACCTCCCCACTTAGTGCCCTACTTGCAAGGCTGTTAGCTAGGCTGGGAGGGGCTTTGCTTGTCATATTCATATTTGCTGTCATATTCAATGGAAATTTTTTTCTGAGTATTTTCTGGGTGGGATGGGATCTTTTCCCCAGCGCCAGCAGACCTTCTTCATTCCTCCTGCTCTCCACGTAAGGATGCTGTGGGGGTTTCAATCATCTCTCAGCCTTCACTGGCTTAACTCCCAGCACGTGCTGCTCATGGGCATTAATTTCAGCGTGCAGGTTTCCATCAGCTGTGACTGCAGACTTAGGCATCTGACAGCTGGATAGAGGAGGGTTTTGAGGAAAATAGGATTGACGTAGGTGAATGCAGGTACTGGCTGGCTTTGCCTGTCCTAGCTGCTGGTGGCTTTCTTTGAGTTCAGGATAGAAAATCACTCACAGCCATGTACAGCCTGGGGTGCAACACTGGCAACCTCCAATGAGCCCCCTGCTCAAATTAATCACCCTATTTGGAGCAGATGAGAAGTAATGAAATGGGCTGTGGGAGATGTATTTAGTTCAAATGAGTGTGAGTGACACATGGTGCCTGGGTGTCTCCTCGGCATTGCTTGTGCATTTTGTCTTTGGAGGTAAAGCACAGCCATGTGGCCAATTAATTTTTGGGTTTCTCAGCTAATCCAGATTCAGCCCTCATAATGTCTTTCAGAATTAAGGCAAGGGCACATCTCCCCAAGGAAAACTGAGCTGCGGGGAGGAGAAAGGCAGCTTTCCCTGGGCCTTTGGCAGGTTTTGGGGTCGGCCCTTCCCCAGCAAGGTTGGACCCAAAAGGGCCCATGGGGTCTGAGCCGCAGTGGTGGGCTGGGGAGGGCAAAGGCATCCCCCGCATCACCCCACAGCCTCAGCTGTCCCCAGAGGGCATTGCAGAGGGGGTGAAGAAGTGAGCAGAAAAACTCAGACTACAAACGTACAAGCATAGGAAACAGACATATATATTCCCTGGATCTTAACTGCCTCTAAAATGTTGTTCTTTTTCCAGTGAGGGGGTACTCTAGGCAACTGGATATATGATGGAAAGGAGGCTGTGTCAGGCGGTGGGAGGACGGACACGGTGAGAGGTGGCTGGAGACCACTGATGGGCTGGGAGTTGTGTGTGACTGGTGGCCAGCCCATCGCTGGAGTATCCCAATGGCCCTTAGATGTGTCTGTCACTGACCTCATCCCCAGCAGGGATGCTGCCCTCAGACGCTGCCCTCTGCTGTGATCATGAAGACCCCGTCTCCAGCAAAATTACCTCTTTTTTAAAGAGAGCTGTGACTCGATGTACACCTAGGGTTTGATTTATTTAGGAGCACACTGCTTCTCCTGCTCGCTCTCATCGCCATGTTATTATTAAGGAAGAGAAAAAGAGGGTGCACAGTGTGGTTATCTCCTCTCCTGAGGAATAAACAGGCTTTATTCTGAGCTCTTCATAAAATAGCACTGCTGAGGGTCCTTCTGGCCATACCAGGTCTGAGAGCTTAATTCAGAAGGAAACCCCTGCCAAGCTTTGAAACCCTTGGGTTTAAACAAGACTTAAAAAAAGTATATGGCAAAAAAGTGCCATATAGAATCGTGGTCTGTTCTTAACTGGGGAAGGGGCACCATCTGTCCCAGCACGCGGGGACAATGGGCAGAGGCTGGAAAGCAGGATGCTGCTGGGAATAGCCACTGCAATGTAAGTGGAGATGCCTGTCACATCATCGGCCTGTGAAACTTAAATACAGGAGTCACTGAGGAAGATATTTTGGGGACTACACTGAAAACGAGGGTTAAGACTTTTTTTCCCTGTGGTTTAGATGTCTCTGTGTAGACATTGCTGCAAGGCTCAGATACCCTCAGCTGGGCTCTGGGGATCAAAGATGTATTTTGGTGGGGCTTAATATGTCATAAAATCACTTCTGCATGAGGGCTAATGTGCCAGCCAGTTCCAGGCAAGGCTGGCACCTCCAATGGGAGCTGCCTCAGTCGCTCCAGCCATTAGGAGTAGGAGGCAGGCCCTGGTGGGGGGTGCTCTCACAGCAACGCTTTAGCACAGAGCAGCAGGAAAACCAGCAACACACCTTCCCAAAATGAGAAAGCCTTTAGTTTCACAAATGTTGGCCTTGAACTCACGTTTCATCATGAAATTACCTTGCCTCAATTAAATATTAAAAAGAAACAAAAAGTCCTGAGTGTGGAATGAATTGTTTCGCTCCGTGTATGGGAATTTATTTGTTTTTTACTTCAGTGGAAAAACTGAACACCTGGTGTCACATTGGCTTACCCTGAAATGAATTTTTATTCTGGCTTCCCATCATTAAATGTCAGCAAATGAAGAAAAGCAATTATTTGAAGAGCATTTTTATGAAATGAAAATGCATCTCCCCGTCACCACCTCTGCCAGGATTTACACAGTTATTTCTTTTTGCTGGGATTAGGTAGAACAAGTGCATTTTGATGTTGGACCGTAGTTGGACCTACAAAACTGATGAGGCTGACATGCGAGGCTCTCCCAGCCTGTAGAGAGCCTGCAGCAGGGTCTCTTGGGGGGAACTGTGATCCTCCTGAGACTGGGGTTGTTTTTTTTTCCCTTTGCTCCTGGAGTCCAGTGATTTATAAGATGATCTTATCTTATTAATCTTCCTTTCTTAATGTTTTTAGGTTTTGTGGTTTCACTGTCAAGCTCAAAAGGACAGAAAAAAAAAAAAAAAAGAAGAAATACCCTAAGATCAGCAAGCAAATAGAAAAATTAACTAGTGTTAAAGTTGAGATGCCAATGCACAGCCACAGAAATGAAACAAAAGGAGAGATTCCAAGAAATTTTGACTAGTGATGTGTTGCTTCCTCCTGACCCAAACCACCTTGTGAACGTGAGCAGTGTGTAGCAGCACTTCTGGCTCCATCATCCAGCCCTGGCCTCTGCCCGGACTGCTGCTGAGAGCCGTTATTGCTCAGGTCATGCCCCTCTCCTCTGGCCCCAATAGTGAAATTGTTGTGCCCGCCACTAATCCCACCGCTTGGGACCTTAAAAAGTGCTGTGCTCTCCCTTGCATGCTCCCCACCCATTCTCTGTGCTCTGAGAGTCTTTGGGTGCCTTTCACAGCTTCCCCTGCCTGAGACTTAAATATTTCCGCTTGGGAAAATGCTAATGCAAAGTTTAAGTGCCCCAGCATTTTGTATGTGTCATTATTTGTGTGTTCCGTTGCTTTTTGTGCCTGGTAAACCTGGGATGGATTATGGCTGTGGCATCTGAGATGCCCCCACAGCCACTGCAAGGTTCAGAGCCAAATCCTTCTTGTTCTGTCGTCTTCACCTACATAGGTGCATTGTTCTATTGTATTATTTATTCTACATCACTGCTTTGTTGGTTTTCCCTTTGGGACACTAAAAAATCAGCACATTTAAATACCCCATGAATAAAATGGTACTTGAAGTGGTTGCTGACCTTCCTATTGACCTGATGGGAAACATTTCCATGAATTACCCTCCGGAATAGCCCAGACCGCTCCTGGGGTGGCTGCTGACCTGGTACCTTGTTGATGTTCAGCAGCCAGGTTTCACAGCAGGTTTTTCCCTTACCTGCAGTCCCTTTGCTTTTTGGGATGGATGGGATAGATGGGATGGCCTTGTCCACACCTGAGACACAGATTTCATGCTCCAGCCTGGGTCACCCCAGGTTAAACCTCATGGAGTGAGCTGACCCAGAGAGAGATTTACAGCACCAAATCCCATCCTGACCCTGAAGATTGATATTCATATTTCACTCAACAGGGATATTTACCTACTTAGGAAAAAAATAATACAACACTAAGTGCTTTCTTCCCCAGACATGTTTTTGCCTGACAGTGTGTGTAATCCTAATCCCTTGGCAGGGCTAAGCCAGTGTCTGAGTGGGCAGGTGCCTGGCACGGGGAGGGCAGCAGGGTCTGATGGGGCACTGGGACTGGAGGAGGGCTGCGGACATTAAACGAGCTGGCTGTGGCAGGAGAAGGAGAGAAGGAGTTGGTGTAGCTAAGAGGGATCCAGGTCCCTCACCCTTTCCGATTCCAAAGGCTACCCATAGACCCCAGCAAGCATGGGTTTATGAAAGGCAGGTCCTGCCTGACTAACCTGATCTCCTTCTATGACAGGGTGACCCGCCTAGTGCATGAGGGAAAAGCTGTGGATATTGTCTACCTGGACTTTAGCAAAGCCTTTGACACTGTCTCCCACAGCACCCTCCTACAGAAACTGGCGGCTCATGGCTTGGATGGGCGTACTCTTCACTGGATAAAAAACTGGCTGGATGGCCGAGCCCAGAGAGCTGTGGTGAACAGAGCTAAATCCAGTTGGTGTCCAGTCATGAGTGGGGTTCCCCAGGGCTCAGTTTTGGGGCCAGTCTTGTTTAATATCTTTATCAATGATCTGGATGAGGGGATCAAATGCACCCTCCGTAAGTTTGCAGATGACACCAAACTGAGTGCGAGTGTCAATCTGCTCAAGGGTAGGAAGGTTCTGCAGAGGGAACTTGACAGGCTGGATCGATGGGCTGAGGTCAATTGTATGAGGTTCAACAAGGCCAAGTGCCGGGTCCTGCACTTTGGTCACAACCACCCCATGCAACGCTACAGGCTTGGGGAAGAGTGGCTGGAAAGCTGCCTGGTGGAGAAGGACCTGGGGGTGCTGGTTCAATGGCCAGCTGAAATGAGCCAGCAGTGTGCCTGGGTGGCCAGGAAGGCCAACAGCATCCTGGCTTGTATCAGGAATAGCATGGCCAGCAGGAGTGGGGCAGTGATCGTGCCCCTGTACTGGGCACTGGTGAGGCCACACCTCGAATGCTGTGTTCACTTTTGGGCCCCTCAGTACAGGAAGGACATCGAGTTGCTGGAGCGTGTCCAGAGAAGGGCAACAAAGTTGGTGAAGGGTCTGGAGGACAAGTGTTATGAGGAGCGGCTGAGGGAGCTGGGGTTGTTTAGTCTGGAGAAGAGGAGGCTGAGGGGAGACCTTATCGCTCTCTGCAACTACCTGAAAGGAGGTTGTAGTGAGGTGGTGGTTGGTCTCTTCTCCCAAGTCACTAGTGGTAGGACGAGAGGAAATGGCATCAAGCTGTGTCAAGGGAGGTTTAGACTGGATATTAGGAAAAATTTCTTTACTGAAAGATTTGTCAGGCATTGGC
The DNA here is from genome assembly GCF_963921805.1 of Phalacrocorax carbo. Classification (NCBI taxonomy): domain Eukaryota; kingdom Metazoa; phylum Chordata; class Aves; order Suliformes; family Phalacrocoracidae; genus Phalacrocorax; species Phalacrocorax carbo. The sequence goes on from NC_087520.1 coordinate 25,302,531, forward strand.
ACAGGCTGCCCAGAGAGGTGGTGGAGTCACCATCCCTGGGGGGGTTCAAAAAATGTGTAGATGTGGCACTTGGGGCCATGGTTTAGGAGGCATGGTGGTGTTGGGTTGACGGTTGGACTTGAATGATCCTAGAGGTCTTTTCCAACCTTAATGATTCTATGAGTCTATGAATTTTGGGGCAGAGGCTGCAATCTGGGAAAGCTGAGGCCTGGTTCAGAAGACCATAGTGGGCTGAAGGTGGGTAGAAAGAGCTGGAGGCTGCCAGCGTATCAGGTCTCCAGCTGGGACCTGGACACAGGGTCCTCCCCAGCATTGTCCTCCCCAAAGGCTGAACTTATCCAACTTGTCATTTAGAAAAGGTATGCCAAAGGAAGAAGGAGCTGGTTTATATTTTCCTAAGAAAATCCAGTCCCTCGCACTCTTCCTCCAGCCAGGCAGGATTAAATTGCAGCTCTGGGTATGTACAAACATCCCCTTGTTTTCCCAGCACTGATCTGGTCTAGGGGGCTCACGGGTCATTGCTGAAGTTTGGGTTGGTTTGGCAGCAAAAGAAATAGAAATATAAAAGAAATAGAAATATAAAAGTCAGTGGCTCGGTATAGCCCATGACTCTGCTTGAGAGGGATTCAGCTCCCAATTAGCAGCAACCTAATCCAGTCCACCCATTAAAACCTTCCAGTTTGAAAGGTTTGAATTTGGCCCTTAAATTGTTAAGAGGAGCTGAAGGATGAGCAGCAGCTGGTGGGCTGCTCGTGGGGATTTCTTCGCTCATGTTTAATGCAGCAGCCGGGAGCCCGGGAGACGGGCTCAGTGTGCTGTCACTCCAGTTTCACAGCAAAGAGCATCCTTCATATCCCTGATCGTGCAAGGTGAGGTCTGCTCTGCTTTAGCAGGGCTCGTCTTCCAAAATCAACCTGCTCACCCTCCAGTGTGCACATCCATCCTCTTTCTCTGCCCACCACCCATCTCCTGGAGCTGAAACCTCCTGTGCCTTCTCCAGAGCCAATAAACCCATGGGGATTGTGAATAAATGTCTTTGCTCTGAATTAAACCAGAGCACCCAAAATGTCAGCCTTTGCTAGCAACCCTGGGTGATGGCAAGCTGAATCCCAGGACTGCCTGTTGCCATCATCCCCTGTGCCGCTGAATTCTTTAAAATGGCTTAATCTGGGAAATACTGCAATCTCTTGGCTGACTTCACGCAGAGGGAGATCCAGGTGGCATTTTGCAGCGCCAGCAACAATCCTGTTATCCCAGTTGCGTCTTTTAAACTCCCTTCAGTTCAATGTCCCTTGAAAAAATGAGACTGTCAGCTCTGCAACTGTCAGCGCTAAAGAAATAGGAAGTTTTAGAAAATCAAAATCTTTTCAGGGAAGAGGAAAAAAGCAGTGCACCAGCAACTCCATAAGGTCTGAGACCTGTTAGCCCAGGCACAGGGCAGCACCTCCTTTCCCTGGCTGCTTGAGGATACCAATGGGAAGCAACCTGAAAAGAAATGATGAATCCATGTAAAATCATGTCTATTTTGGTGGTTGGAAAATGAGCTAGCTCCTCAGCCCACTGGGGAGATGAAAATAGCATCCTCTGGGGCTCTGCTTTGGAAAATATTTGGAATATTTTCAGAAAAAAAAAATAGGACAAGTCACAGTTATGTTTAGTAAGAGGATCCCGTCAGCTCTGAAGCTGGAAGACAACGTGGGTAATAATCATTTCAGTGCTCCGAAATCACACATGGCTGCACATGAGGATTCGGGTTCAGGCTCTGCAAGGAAGGGGGGATCTGTGCTTCGCAGACGGACTGAGTTTGTGGCCAGGGTGGCCATGGTGGGGACACGCATGTTGATCCTGGCCCCAGCAGCAACCACGTGCCAGGCAGGCAAAATGCGGGTGGTGGCCAGTCGGGCGATGAAGCGCACTCCTCTCTGGCAGCCTGGAGGGCCTTGTGTTTCTCATTAGCATCATTCATATTTTATATCTTTTCAAGCCTAATGATACAGGAATGCTGGATGCTCATAAATAATGTCCGCTGGTGCGAGACTGCATTAAAGCTTTATGAGCTTTCCTCTGGGTTGAGTGAATGGCCACAACCACAGCCTTGGTCATTCCTGACTCAACTCCACTCCCCCTGATGAGTTGCTCCCCATCCTCCATCTCTGTCCTTTCCATCTTCCATCATCTCCTTCTCCATCCTCCTCCATTTCGCTCTCCACTTCCCATCGTTGTCCTTCCCGTCCTCCATTGCTGCCCTCTCTATCCTCCATGCTCCTCCTCTCCACCCTCCATCGCTGCCCTCTCCATGTGTTGGGTGGCTGAAGGGGAGCACAGCATCATTGCACCCTGGGTGCAGGAGCAGCCCTTGGCTTCACCAAATACCGAGGAGCCATGCAGAGGCTTGGGAGCCACCAGGCAAGTACCTCTTTGCACGTGACCTGAAATTCAGGGATTTCTCTTGGGCTCCTTTAGGAGAAAAAGGAGCTGAGTACTCATGTCTAGTTCCCTAGCAACACTGCTGCTTCTAATTCCTGATTATTTCTTTTCTTTTGGGGAGATCCTTCATGTGTTGTGCTCTGAGCCACAGAAACACACTGTCCCTGGAGCGAGGGAGAACCCAGGCAGGTGCCCAGCACTGGTGGATCTACGGCACGGCCAGGAGCAGGCAGGGCTTGGAGACAAACATCACTGCAATAGGTACCAAGACACACCGCCCTCCTTTTGCAACACAAACCACTTCTTTTTCAAAGCAAATAGCATTCGTGAGAGTGTGTAACCACAGGGAAATGCATACCAGTGCCCTCCCCAGCCCCATGGGTCCTGGGTGCTGGGTGATGATGAGTCAAATGTTGGCAAAATGATGATGCTTAATGGAGCCCCAAGCTCCCCACAACTAATGGGTGATTGTCCGTGTGCACAGGAGGAGTTATTCAATAATCAGCCATGAACATCTCAGAGAAGACTACTGCAAGTAAAAACAATTAGGTACTTAACAAGGAGGGGAAGAATTTTAAAGGCATATTTACAGTTATTTAAATGTGTGCCACTGCTTGGAGGAGAGTTTTCCTCGCAGTTGTGGGGCAGAAATATGTGTTGTTACTGGTTAGGGTGGCTCTGTGCTAGAAATGGTGGATTCAGGCTTTGTAGGTTTCGGTCACACAGGGTGAATGCTTTCCATGGGGAAAATAAATAAAGCTCTAATGAGGACAAATGTTTTTGGGGTCCTTTAGGTCAAACATGAATAAAACTCTCCCAATATTATTTAGAAATGAAAATTGCAAGAAAACAAAGATTTCAGGGCTTTTCAGTGTGGTATGCACCCAAAAGCCCATGGATGTGCCCCACTCATTAGGCAGGGAGAGGTGGACCCACCTCTGCTTGATTTCTGCAAAGAGGTTTTGGGAGTTCCCAACTCCAAATAAACCCAAAATCTGGGGACAAGTGCAACATGCACAGGCTGCTAAAATCAATCCACAAATGTCAACTTGGGACCATTTTTCTGGCGGGGACCGAAGGCTCCGAGGTCCCACCAGTGCAGCGGCACAATGGGATGTGCCTTAGGGAAAAGCCTGGCTGAGTTTCACAGCACTTCTTTGCTTTTCTATCGCTTTTAATATTTCTCCTGTAAGCAACATAATGGAATTAATACAATGACATATCCACACTGGAAATTTCTTTTGCAAGTACAAGTCTGCCAAAAATGTATGATTTAGCTCTTTCAAAATTCTAAATATACATTTGCATGCAAATTTGTAATGTAAAATTATGAATTTAAATGTGCATTTCCCCTTTGCTGATGTTAGGAGTGTTTTCCTTAAGCCAGAAACATCTTCATTATTTGACCGAAACATGTAAGAATTTCATTGCCTATAGAATGAATGTTCTGGCTATTTAAGGCATGTTAAAAAAAAAAGCTTTCTATACTACCCTCTTGGCTTCATTTCACAACAAATGCATCATTTCCGATGACTGGCATGGAGCAGGAGGTGAATTTCAAGTGTGTCTAAATCCAGGTGGCTTATTCCCCGTACGGGTGCAGACACGGCTGGGAAAGGCGAGCAGAGCCAGCTGCTCCTTGGGCCAAGGGTAGAGCCCAGCCGCAGGACGGATCCTGCCCTTCCCAGTGACTCCTGGGCCTCCTGGCTCAGGCTTTGCTCCTTTTCTTTCCATTTGAGACCAGAAGGGATGAGGATGTCTGGTCCTTTGTCCCCTGCACCTGTCCCCGCACAGAGTGGCACAGTTTGGCACCCACCTGTCCTCAAGAACACGTGATGATGGTTCAACCCTTGATGCCTATGTGCATTTCTATGTGGTTTTAAAGGCAATAAGCCCCCCAAAAAAGCCTCTACTTTTGAATTTAGCATACCGGATGCTCCCATCATCCCTGCCCACATGGCCCCACATCCCCGCGCTGCTTCAGGTGTCCACAGGTGATGCTCTCGCTCACTGGCTGCTGAGTGCTGGGTCCCTGCCCCAGGCTCTGAGCATCCTGGTGTCCTGGTTTGCAGTTCAGCGCTGTCTGTCCTAAAATCTCTCATTACCCTGTATAAAATCATACATCACCTGAGGCAGATTGCCTGATCTCACCCGCCCTGTTCCCATCTACTCCTCCCAGATCCAGGATCAACCCCTTGGGAAAGGAAAATCCCCCCTAGGGCATCACAAGCTGTTACACTGGTCCTAAGGGTGGTAGCTGGGCTTGCAGCAGCAGCACTAACTCCCACCTGGAGCTGTGCCAGGCAGTGAACATCGAAGGATGCTCCAGGTGTTAATCACAGGACTATTTTGATCCCTTCATTGTGGAGAAAATTGCTTCAACAATTTTTTTTTTTTTGGTGTAAGCAAAGATAGATTAATTACCAGGGGAAAAAAAAATTAAAAATCAAATCTTAACATTTATATGAAAAAGACCCCATGATGATTAAATATTTCAATGGATTGCTCTTTAGTAATGCAAAACTACTCAACTTCCAGATGATATTTAAAAAGCAGATAACGGTGTATGATTTAATATCATAATTTCAATAGGCCAGGGTTTAGAAGACAGCTAATTATAAAATAATCCTTTTATGTTGTGTAAAACATCATTTTAAAGTGGATACTCACGACAAGCACAGGGTTTCCTTATTGCTGGAGGTAATTAGCTGGGCACTGATTTAAAATGTGACTGTGAGTACGGAGCAGCTCCCAGGATGCACTGAGCTGATGGAGCTGCTTTTGGGGTGAAACCTCCCTTCTTTGGGCTTGTCACTGTGTCTGTCTTACCTCAAAGGGTGTTTTGGACGTGCAGAATTTCAATGGGGTGGCTGGGAAGAGGGATGGAGATGAGCCTGATGCCAGAGAAAAGGGATGATAAATAATACAGATGAAGTGGCTGCGTAACACAGCCTGATGTACCCTGCAGGGCCATTATCTGCACCTTCACCCCAGCTGGGAGCCTCCTGTCCCCAGTTTGCAAAACCAAACCATTTCCACAATATCCCAGCAAAACATCCCATGGGATGTGTTTCAGCAGAGGCATGGGGGGCTGGAGCCAGCCGTGAATCCCACCTGGGGCTGGAGCCAGGCACTTTGCTTTGCAGCCCCAGGTGGGATGCTCTGGAGCTGATGCTGAGCCACAGCGTGCAGGATGCGCCCCAAGCCCCTGCCTCTCCTCGTAGGCAGCACCATCTCCTGGCAAGAAGCGCGTCCGGGCAACACCTCGCAAACCCTGCAACACCCTGGTTTCAGGGCAGGAGCTGGCTGGGTTAGAGGATACTCCATTTCTGCGGTCTCACAGCCAAGGTCTCACTCCCACGGAGCCTGCTCTGGCTCCAGCAGCCACTGACAATTAATTGGAGCCATAATTAAGGTCCACTCTGGGGCATCCCCACCCTTCCTGAGGGCTTTCCGCCAAGGGCAACTTTCACCAGTTTTTTCAGCTTTGCATCTCCATTTTTGCCTCCTGAGAGCGGCAGACAGCAATCGGAACTGGCGGCGGGAGCAGCAGAAAGCAAAAATTAATTAACCTGGAATTTCCCCCCTGGAGCTGGTGGGAAAATATCCCCAAATGACCCAAATATCAACAGGTTGAGAAGGGGATTTAAGGGGCTGGATGGGAACAACATGAGGGAAGAAAGGCAAAGGGCATTGCACATGGCAAGCGCAGAGGGAGTGTGGCTTTGACTTGTTCCTTGAATTATAAATACTACGGAGTATATTTAGGAACACTCTGCTTCTGCCAGCCTGATAAGCGCTGCAGCATGGTATGTCAGCGTGGGGCCGCTCCCTGGGAGCACAAGGAGGCGTGCATTCTGTGCCCTGGCATGTAAAATGGGTATCTGCTGAGCTGCCTGCACTGCCTGTCTCCCTGCCCTCACCAGGGGGTGAGGATGCTTGGCCAGGGGTCCGTGGAAGAGGCTTCTGGGGACGCAACCAGTGTCTTTCCCATGCAGTTACAGAGCATGCATATTTCATGGCCAATAATGGGATTTCGCTGTCGATACTGCTCCTGGATTTCTTTCCACCCTGCTACATTTTCAGGTTAAATAAATGTAAGTCTTTGGGATCCCTCCAGCTCTGGGGGAAGGAGCTTTCCCGGGTGAGCCAGCTATGTCCTGTGGTTGGTGGCTGGCACTGGTCCAAACTGCAACTGCAAATTGCACAGTGCAAATCCCAACCCTGGCAAATCACCTCCATGAGCCCATCCAGGGCTCCCAGTGCCAGCTGCAGCCTGACCAGGTGTCTTCACCTTGCGGTTGTCCCCATCCCTGCCGGTGGCCTTTGGCTGAGAGGTAGGGGGAGAAGGATGGGGAGCACAGTCCTGGCTTCACCTGTGGTTCTGCATGCGGGAGGGCACCCACTGGGGACTATGTGCATCCCTTCCCAAAGGGTGGGAGAGCAAATTTCTCCAAACATCCTCCCCATGGTCCCAATCTGCTAATAGCCCAGTAATCCTCTTACGGGGGTCAACTTGGGTTGCCTGTAGGAGCCTGTGTGTAATGCCAGGGAGGAGAAATGCGTTTTCACTGCAGCAGCAAAATGCCGGCGCTTTCTGTCTGCTGCTGCCCCAGGATGGGGACAGGACAGGGCCCAACTCTGCCCCATGCCTGCAGCTGCTCCCAGCACATCCCAGCTCCAGCCATGCCGGCCCCTGCCCTCAGCACCCTTTCAGAGAACTCCCTTGCAAGGGCAGCCCCCATTCAGGCATCCCCTCACCTCAGCAGCCTATTTTTACGTGCTCTGCCTCAGCTCTATTAATAACACTGCTATCCTGTCCAGCCTCTCCGGGTGGTTAAACTCCAGTTTAATGCTGGGCTAGCGCCAAGTGAGCCTCCGAGAGGATGAGGATGGTTTGACAGCTGGTTGGGTCGCGAGCCCCAGTGAAGTGTCCAACACCCTTCAGCCCCCGTGGGCAAGGTGGGGCTGGCTGGGTGCACAAGGTCCTGTCCTCTGCTCCCCAGCTCTCACTGCCAGCAGTGCAGCACCCACGGGATTAGGACTGATGATCTGGTGCAAGAGAACCATACATTTTTATATCTATAATTTCCTCCTGAAACAACTACTTCTCTCTGCAGGTAGAGGAAAATGGAGTGCAAACTCCAAAGCGACCTGGATTTTATGGCAGCATCAGGCAGCAGTTTGATGGCAGGTGCCAACAGATGGAAAAGAGTTGTTTTCCACCATAACCCAAATGCCAGGGATCAGTGACATCACTGATGAGGCATGGGGTGATGTTTCCCCTGGTGGTGCCACCACAGCCATGGCTGTGCCCCAAGGTGTGACACTGGCACACGGGCTCCTGACCCTGAAACCCAAACCCAGCCTGGCCCCTTCCCTGGGAGGCAGGAATTTGCCCCTTTTTATCTGTAAGACCTTGTACGCACCAGCTTGGGGCCTTATTTACATTTTTTGCAGGAGCTGTGTGGGCTGCGCAGCCCTCCTCCGCCAGCTGATCCAGCTGCAGTCCCTGGGGCCAGCAGAGTCAGTGCTGCAGCCTGGGAGAGGGTTTGGGCATGCCAGACCCTCAGGTGTGAACATCCCCAGCAAAAGAGTTACTTCATGTCAACATATTTGTTTGTTTGTTTGTTTATTTATTTATTTATTTATTTATTGTAACAAGGCAACTTCGTTTCTGCGGGTTGCTCAAACAGCGTGCAGCATCTGATGTTTAAAAACACTGCTGGCAGCCAGCCCACAACCTACTTAGACATTAATCTTCCCTGACAGATGCTGACGAGGAATCACTCCTGCAGCCGGGACCAGCTCGTCTGCCCAACGCGCTTCATCCTTTAAAAGCTGGGTATTATCCCCATTACCTTCAGCAGGAGCTGGTGGCTGATGCCACCTTGCCAGGTGATGTTGAGCCAGGCAAGCAGCAGGACAGGCGTCCCACATGGGAGATGCTGGCCTGACTGACGACCGATGGGGATGCTCAGGGCAGTGTGGAGCCAGGCGTGGTGGCAAAGAGCAGTGCGGGAGCTGCTGCCAGCTCCGGATGGCATTTCTGAGTCAGAGCATCGTGGGTTTTCTCTCTTTTTCTCACACAGAAATAGGCAGAGTCATGTCAAGTCAAACGTTTCAAAAATTCCTGTTTTGTTCATCACATTTTTCATGTAGAAAAAAAAAAACTTTTTTTTCCCAAGTCAGACTCTTTCACACCAGTTGTCTCAGAAGGATTTGACACTTTTCTGTGCTGACATTTCCTCACCAAATGTACCTTAGTGCAATGTGAAGAAGTAATTCAGGCTCGAAAATGAAACATTTCACCCGATTCAGTTGCCCTTTTCTCCTACCAAGCTCAACCAAACTCTTTATATCTCAATTTCCCCCCTAAGAAACTCCTTTCCTGATGGTTTTTCTTGGCTCATGGTCAGGAGAAACCTTTTCTGATCTCTGCTCTCCCTTCAGCTCCTGGTGCATATATTTGGGGTGCAAATATAATACATGAGCAACTGATTCATCACCCAGATAGGATGAAAATATGTTTTTCTGATGCTCACTGGGACTTTTTGAATATTTGAGACCTCTCAGCAGTTTCAATCAGCTAGTGACAGAGAGAGGAAAACCCAAGGAATATTATCCCGACGTTTTCAGCAGAGCTGTGACACCTCCTGGAGCAGGAGCTGGCAGGGAGCTTGCCAGCATGTGGGTGGGTGTGAGCTGTGCACCCAGATTGTGGGTGCTTGCATGAAGGCGCAAGTGTGGGGTTGCCATCCTCCCCCTCCCACCTGCTGCCCGAGCCCTGATAAAAAGCCAAAAAACGCCCAAAAAAAGCCCCAAATAAAACCATGCATGTGGCAGGGGCAGCACCTGCAGGGCTCCCTGCCTGCCAGCGCGAGCTGAGGGGTTCCCTGGCTCGTGGGGGCCGGTGGGGGTGCAGGGATGTGACAAGGCCATCAGAGGAGTCAGTGGCAGGATCAGTTCCATCGCCGTGACGTTCTCCCATTGCCAGGAAAGCAGGCGGGAGGAAACCAAACTGGGTCTGGCACCTCGGTGGAGCTTTTCCAGCCCTAACTGAGGGGCGGCTGGGGAAAGGCAGACCACCCCCAGCTCTCAGAGCCCCTTGGGATGAGAGCACAGCCACATCAGCCCATCCAGCCCCATCTGCCAAAATGTAAAAGCACTGTGAAGCAAAGAGATGAAGGCTTGGGTACTCATTGCCTTCTCTTTGCTGCCTCTGGCTTGTTTTTAGCAGCCCAATACTGGGAGAATGGCAAGAAGCCAAGGTGACACATGGCAAGGCCGGGTCTATCTCCAGCCCAAGGGCTGCTGGTGGTGCTGGGCACCCATGAGTACTGCTGAAGACCTTCCAGGGACCTGGGGGCCAGTGGCATTGGCGGGGGTGTGTGGCCTTGCTGGGGTGCATCAGGCGCCAGCTGGCCCCAGTTTATCGGTGGGGCAGACAGAGTGGGACCATCATGTCCCTGGGGCTTATCAGACCTTGAGAAACTTCCCTTCCCTCCAGCCAGCTGCTTGCTGGCTGCTGTTTTTGCATCCAACCCCTTCACCCAACACCCACGTAACATTATAGGTCACTATAACCCCTTGGGTTTGACTTTTTAACAGGTGAGAACAAATAAAGCCAGTTTGTCACTTCACTCCAAATTGCTATGGTGTCCTTGCAACCTCAGCATCATCTACGCGTGACTTTTCTGGGGGATGAGATGAAATAAAACTAAGCATCCTGTTGGTGGAGGGCCCAATCCAGCCCCCGCCCCCATCCCCACAGCCACAGGATCCGGCAGCTCCTCCAGGATATCCTGCAGTCTCGGCCGGATCTGGGGAACAATGTGCAGGGCATCCCCTGGCCACCCGCGTCCGGCCGGGGTGAGAGGTGCCGGCTGGTTCCTTCCCGTCTCTCACTCCTTGCCTCTGGCTCTGGCCCCATCCTTGGGGTCCAGCGGCACCTGAGCCTGAGTTGCAGCTGCAGCTCCTTCAGCACCCAAATTTCCATCCAGAGGCTCTTGCTTTTCACTTCAGTGGGCAGAGACTGCTCTCCCTCCCTCCTGCTGTGTCCAAAACCAATTGCAATTAATTAGGAGGATGGCTTCATCCTCTGCCACTCACTGTCAGGGAAATTACTGGCTGTCTTGTATTTTTTTCCCTGTTTGTCATGAGCCCATGGGTGCTGAGCAGCCTGAGACCATGGTGGATGCTCCAGTCTACCCGGCATGTTCCTTTTGTGTCCTCAGGCTGTGCCTCTCCTTCCAGTGGCAGCCCTGTCCCTCTGCAGGAAACCACTTATTTGCTTCCCATTTCTTTAGCCCAGTTTCCTCCCTTTCTCCATCATTGTGTGCTGCAAAATCTCTAAGGGCGGTTATACCATCAAATAAAAGCCCAGTGTCTGCACCGGGGGTGGGGTGGGGGAAAGGAACATTTCTGGATGAAGGACCAGGCTGGGAAGTGGCAGCTCCAATGCCTTTTCCAGATGAACCAGATGATTTTGGGGTGAACATGGACCTGCCCTTAGATCTGCTTTTGGTCCCACCTGTGAAGTACCAGGGACTTTGGCAGCAGGCGGTGGCTGCGAGGCCACAGTGAGGGCTGCACGGCCAGAGGAGGACCAGATCCTTCCCAGGCAACACTGCCCCCCACCCAATTACAAGCAGATAGATAAATAAAAAACCAGTAAAGACGTCTTTATTTTTGCTAAGGTAAGTGAATGCAGAGGCACAGGTGGGCTCACCTTCCCCAGCCTTGGCTGTGGCCATCCCCTGCACACCACTGCTGCCCCGGGGTCACACCAGCCCCCAGGAGGGGCTGAAGGTGGCAATCAGCTCTAATGGAACTTTTCGTAATTAAGAGCCATTTTGTCCATCAGCTCTTGTGAGGCGATGGCTCTCCCTACTGCAGAGCCCTGGTTTTACAGAATCCAGATTTTGCATCCTCATGGTGTATCACGGCTCTCTATCCTCAGGCCCCAGAAAGCACCCTTGCCTGCACAGCTCACAATAAATTCATGCTGTGAATCACCAAATAGGCTTTCCTTAGGGAAAATAGTTCACCCACTGCAGCAGCCCTGTGTGCCACTGCCACCAAATCACTATTAAGTGCTGAATCTGCCCTGCATGTTGATCTCTGGCACGTACTGTGCAGGAGAAGGCAGGGCACAGCTTTGCTGCCCGCCCAGTCCCAGCTCCTGGAGAAAGCCGGGCTAAACGTTTTTAATGACCTCATGAAGTTCCAGCATTTGGGATTGCCTTGAAACTACCATTTCACTGTTTAGAGATGGCTTTTGCATGGGTTTGATTCCGTCCCCCAAGTCCTCACTCTCTGGATTATATTTGGATTTTAGGGTGAGGCTTTCTTGGTTGGTGTTTAATCTCTTGGGGTTCAAACTCTGTGCGTATCCTCTGTCCTTGCTGCATATGTGGTGGTTGCAAGGTGCAGCCCCATGGCTGCCGCAGTCGGGGTGCTCAGGGATTTTGTAGCACTCGGAAGAGCCAGGATTTGGGCAGCTGCCCGGCCACATCCCAGTGGGACGTGCTGCCTCCCTCACACACTTTGACTGACGCTTATTTGATTTTCTCCATACTCTGGGCTTCTACACAGCTTTGCTACTGCTTCCATGGGGTGCTGGGTGGTTTCTGTTCCTGAGTCTTAGATGACTTCATCAGCAGGGAGAGCACTTTGCTCTGGGAAAAACAGAAAGAAAAATGAATGTGTTGTCTCTGCTGATTATTCATTCAGAAATAAGTCTCTGAGGTGACTATTTTTTGTTTTCTTCATTTCTACTCTCCCAAATGTCTCCATTTCTACTTTTTTTTTCCCTTTAAAAATCCAAACATGACTTTAAAGAGCTCAGAACCAGAACCAATTCTTTCCAAAATGAAGCGCTTCCCATCTGACAAAGCAAATCATGCAGGTCTGAACTTAACGCTGCATGAAAAATACCCAAAAGCCAATTGCAAGTCCAAACCATTTTATTCATAAATTTTGCAGCAGCATGGCCATTTTCCACGCCAGCCTAGTAAGTGTGACACAAATGCTGTTGGTTATGTGCCTAATAGCCTCCTAATTTCTTTACAGGCCAGAAACATCGCTTCTTGTTACCCTCACTCGCCCCTTCACCTGGCGAGCCACAGCCGGGACGCCAGCAGCAGCTCCCTGGCAGCGTTGGCTCTGTGGCTGTGTGTCTGCCAGCTGGGATGTAAGGTGCTTTCCCTGGGTCTCCTTTCTGGGGAGACCCTCATCACCCAAAATTTCTGCCCATGAGCCTCATGCAAGGGAGGGAGCAGCCGGCTTGACTGGGAGCCACCATGGCATGGTCCAGAGCAAAGCCTCTGAAAGTTGGCTGAATGAAATACTCCAAGCAAAAAGTATATCCTCTGTGGGGTAGGAGGATGGACGTCAACACAAGCTCTGCACATGGCTTGTGTGGGCATAAATGAGCTGCGTCAAGCCCTGCTCTTCCCCACCTGCACTTGCATGGCTTTTCTCAGGGTTTATAAGACCAGAGTTTGCAAGCTTCGGGGTTTATTTATTTTTGTTCCTGCCCTATAGGAAGAAAAAACTATAAACTCGTGATTTTTTTCACAGCAAGAAGATATTTGCTGCCGGCTGATTCACTTTTGCCGGTACATGCTGCCATCTTCAGCATCTCACTGGAGGAGCCAGCTCTGCCTGTAGCTGAGCTGGCCTCATCACTTGTCTCCTCCAGCTGTAAAAACAGGCTCTCCGTCTTCTTCCGACTATTACTCAGTAGCATTTGCTGTTGACATGTTAATTTAGTTATTAGAGAAGAAATCCCGTCAGGATGTACGCTCGGCCACACAGGGGCTGGGGAGGGGGAGCAGAGGCAGCTGACGGCAGCAGGAGTAGCAGGAGCTGTGTAGTGGCAGCCGCTCGCTGGCGTCCCAGCCAAGAGTCGGTGGGTGACAAACACAGCGCAGCTATATGACAAATTAAAACAAAATCCCAAGGAGATTAATGTGACATTACTGGAGTATTATATATTAGATGGAGCACCTCGTACACTAACCAAGCATTGTAATGTCTATCTATGGAGTAAATCAAGTGGTGTTTATAGTAGGAGGGCGCAGCTGATGGTGTGGTACAGACCTGCAGTGTCCGTAAACCGAACAGCACCAGAACCTGAAGCCGCTGTATCCCTGGCATCACTCCATTGACCCTACAACCCTGCAACCAAGCCCTGGGGCTCTGCAGCTCCATTTCCCAGTGCAGGCTTGAAATACCTGCTTTTTGGAGGTGCCTGCTTTTTGGAGCAGGTAGTGGCTGGAAATTAATTTCAATTCCCTTTTCAGCCACCGAGAGTAGCTCCTGGAGGTGGGAAATGACCAGCGGGCTGGGATCCTGCATCCATCCTCCCTGGCAGTGCTCCATGCTGCTGCCGCTGCTGCTATTAATCACAGCTGCAGTAATTAAGTTAATGGTCTGGGATCTCTTCTAACTACATCTTCCCCAAACACAGGTCAGCCTCTGCCTTCGCTGAGGGGACTCAGTGTGGGTGATTCAAACGCTGCACACTACTGATGGCTCAGATTTCTAAATCAGCTTCAGTTTACAGGATGGTGTTAGCTGAACTCCCACGTTGCCCCCAGGCAGGCTGTCCAGGCAGCAGGCCACCCTTAGTTACACAGCGTTTCAGGGGAGGCTTGTATTTGTGTCAAATTTTTAATAGAGTAGTTTGGCTTAATAGCCTGGAGCTTGGCTGTGGGGTGTGTTTGCTTTGGTAACAGCCGACATTCAGTTTTCTAAAACTAAGCCAAATAGGCTTCATTTTTCTTTAGACACCATCCCATGGACTTCTCACAAGGGGTGTTTAGATTTGGTAGCCATAGGACATGAAAGGTGGTCACAGTCTGTAGCATCCCCCAGCAAAAGCACCTCCCACAGCATCCCAAACACACAATTTTTAGAAACAGCAGGAAACTTTCAAAAGTTTCCGAGGGTGATGCCAGCCCACACTTCTGGAAGCTGATCAGGTGTCTCAAATGATAAAGACATCATTAAAACTGTCATGGGGAAAAGCTGAACAGCATCATCCTGAATGAAGCTTTAATTTTCTTCGTCTTCACCAGCATTTTACAAAGCAGCATTGAGTTGCTTTGTTTAAGACTCCACAAGAGGTGGCTCTTAATAGAGTTGGGGACTTTTTTTCTGGTTTGCCGAAACCATATTAATTGCAGCCCTGAACAGGCACCAGGAGGAACGCTGCTTGTTTCTCGGGGTAAAAGCAGTGTGTTTGCACAAAGCGCCTTTATAAACTCATGGGGGTTTGAGGTTTGTTTTCCTCCCTTTCTCCTATTCTTCATACTTGAGTACTAAATCAACACCATATGATGTCTGGTTCATTTTCTCATTAGAGCAGCTCCACTGACTGTATAATTTCCCAGCGTCACGTCACAGCCCTGCTACTTCTCTGATGCCGCCCCAGCAGCCGGGGTTTGTGTGTCTGAGCATCAGGGCTCTGCTTTGCACAGCAGAAAAAATAAATCCAGTTTGCTTCCTGGGGGTTTTTCTGGATCTCAGGAGGCTGGGGGAGCATGTCCTTCCCCACCATCCCCTCCTGCCCCAGCTGTGTCCCCCCCCAGCCATCGCCAAACCGCCAGCCTGATACGGCTGCTCCAGGTGTCAGGGCTTGATCGTTGAAGGATCTGCTTTTGGGACTGCATTGCACCCAGTGCCCCACCTGAGTCCCCGCTCAGCTGCGGGCTCTGCTTGTCCCTTGGGTGTCACCCCCCTGTGCACCTGACAGCCATCCAGCAGAGTCCAGCCCCAAGCCCAGGCTCCCTTTTCTCCACTGTGCTGTGCGTTTCTGATGTATGCAACCGCATGCACCAGCTTCTGCGTTGTCGCTAGCATGGGTTTTTTAATCAGTCGATAATTTTACATATACATTGTGCGGTGCGCTCACACCCAATCATTTGCTGACATCATTCTCTCCTAGAAACCAGTATCTCGATACTTTCCCATCCTCCTCCCTGCAGTACCACAGGTGTCTTGGATAGGGTCTCACAGGACCTTTGGTGGACCGTGAACATCACCGATGCCGCTGGCTGCTCTGTTATCCAGCTGCTTCCCTGCCCCACATACAGAGCACCGCAGTGATGCTTTCAAAGAGTGAGGGCAAGGGCAAGGAGGGCAGGGATTTAGGGGTGGTGTAATGGGGTCTAACCCCCACCCCAGGGTGATGCCTCTCTCTAGCGGCTCTAACTTCACCCCACACTGGCACCTGCCCTATCTGTGACTGGTTTCTACACAAATAAGCATCCCTTCGCATTGCGACACTGCCGGAGCTGCTTGGTGCTGCGAAGGCCTCAAACACCCCAGCACCACTTCTAGTCAAACCGAAAAGGTGCAGAGCAGAGCCAAAAAATAGGGAACAAAAAGAGGAGCTTGCCTTTTCGGCACGCATGGGCTTAGTCACATCAGTGTGCGGGTGGGTAGTGACACAGGTCCCTAGGCTGAGGTCCCTGCCGGCCGCTTGCAGAGCCCAGCACTTCTTCAGCAGCATGTCAGATGGCTGGCTTGAGGTACAAGGATGCGATATCCGGGCAGTCGCAGGTGAAGTTTTAGCCCAGAAATGTGGGTGATGACACTGCGAGTGTGTGGTGCAGCCCTTCTCCCACCTCCAACAGCAGCCATGGGTTGAGCACCCGAAAACTCTGCAGCACTGTGTGCACCACAGGCTGGCACGTCCCATGCCCGCACTGCTGCACCCGCCATCTTCCAACTCCAAAGCTATAAGTCGTCAGAGAAAAGCTCCCTGCATGGGGCATCCCCCTCAAGGAGATGCTTTACTTCCATTCCTGACTCCAGGGCTGGCACTAGCAGGATGTTTTCAATAACAGAGCCAAGGCCCCATGCAGAAATCACTGGTGGGAGGAAGAAGTTTGGGCTGGAGTATGTAAGCTTGGTGCCAGGTCCTATGGTGTTTTTCTCTGGAGGAGCCTGGCCAGGGAGGCTCACACATCACACAGGTTTCCAGGTGGAATCAGTGGGCCAAGCCCACTGCCGTTATCCCTCTCCTGAGGTGGCTGGAGACATCCCAGCAGACACGTTGATGTGTAATACCATAAATATTGAGACATTGAAGCGTGTGCATTAAATCCAGGTTCAAACCCCTTATCAGCTGGATAGATTAGGGGTTGATACATGGAATTGGGGTAGAATATAGGAAAGCGGTAAATAAAACATTGAGACAGAGGGGAGGCAATGTTTTGTTTCCAAACTGTGCAAAGTTTTGCTCTGAATTTTGCAAAGAAGTTTCAAAGAGTGTTTTTATCAGCCCATTGCATGCGACCCAGAGCCCCAACTGAGCTATTCGCCGCTCGTTTCCAAGCCGCATCCCCTCTTCAGTAAACACGGGCTCAATAAAATGTTAGTAAACAATTTTCATTGCTGAAAAAAATTATTTACAACTCAGTGGGGAGTAGCCCAGACATTAAATAGCTTTTAAATGTTGTGGGATTTAACTGAAAACGGCACCTTTTCTAAAAGCCCAGTAGTATTTGAAACCACTGGATTGAATACTGCAGGCTGCGGGGAGCAAAGCTGCTGCTGACAGCGATTTGGAGAGGACACCTCGCTCGGGGCCGCAGGCCACCGCCTCCAGCAGCGCGGGCTTAGCTGGGACAGCCCGGCAGATTTTGCAGGGCTTTCTCCTGTCCACATATCCTTCTTTTCCTGATTGTTTCACGCCATATTCCCGGGGTCAGGCTGCAAACCCGACCTTCCCCGCCCTGCCTCCACGGCGCTCAGCCTGCGGCTGGGGTGGGCATCAGCCACGCACCGGCTCTCCGCAGGCGGGCGGCTGCGGGGCGATGCTCCACAAACCCCACGGCGCCCCAAGGCTTCCCCCCAGCCCGCGGGGGGGCAGCCCGCGCCGCCCCGCGCCGCCCCGCGCCGCCCCGCGCCGCCCCGCGCCGCCCCGCGCCGCCCCGCGCCGCCGCCAGGGGGCGCCGCGGTGCAGCCCGCGCCGCGTCGGGCACCGCGAGTGGGAGCTGCCAGGGCGGGGGAGGGGACGCGAGGCGCACGCGGGGCGCGACCGCCCCCGGGGGCGAGGCCGCGGCCCCCGCCGGGGCAAAGCAAGGCGGGAAGGGGGAGGGGCAGGGGTTTCTTAATTGCTTTTGTATTTGCTGTCATTTGTTTAATCAATCCCCCCCACCCGAGGCTATGTTGTGCCGTGGAGGCCAGGCAGAGGGAGGGGGCTGTGGGTCTGAGCCTGTCTCCATCCGGGGGTATTTTTCTCCCATTGCCAGGTAAGGGCTGATATTTGTGATTCTTGGAACCTGAGTTCTGCCGCTTCTCCCCCTCAAACGGGTTTTAAGACGGAATGCACGTTTCTCCAAGTCCCTGCAGTACAAGCAGGCAGCCCTGCCTGCAGCCTTTCTTTGCAGCTCTTCTGTGTCTTTATTGACTTCCTCGCTGGGGAATTTAAAACAAACCTCTGCCTTCAGACAGAAAAGGCTTTACCGTGATGAGCTTAATAGGGCTCGGCTGCCTGGTGACCTCGGGGACGTGGCCAGGCTGGAGGAGAACTTTCCTACCCGAAATAACGCCCTCCCTGTCAATGTGCTGTCAGCCCGAGGCCACGGCTGTAGCTGCCCCGTCGTGTTGCGGTGGCTGTCCCCACCAGACGGGATCACCTCTCGTCCCGAGCACAGATTTAGCTCCTGTTGTAGTTTCCAGGCAGAAGCATCAGCTGTGCCCAGGAAAGCCAGGCCTGTGGTACCCAGGATAAGGGCATAGGTTCTCAAATCCTTCCCCATATGTGAAGGATACGTGGCTCATAAATCCCCTATCAGGGTGAAATCCCAAAATGAGGTCAACAGCAGAACATTAGTTTATGTCATTATTATTATTATTTTTAATTCCTGAATATATTTTTATTAGCTCCCCCCTTGGCTGCTTTTATTGTTTCACACTTCTGATGGGATTTTCTGCCTACTCCCTTTGAACCTGTTTTCAGGCTCTCTTCCCATGCCGGCAGACTCAGCACACCTGGAGTATAACCACCACTGTGGGATCATACGCCGGGTTAACCCTCCCGGGAGACGTTTCCCTTCCCTTCACCAGCCTATTGATAATGGTCTCTGATTCCTTGGCCCCCGTTCAAAAGTACAGATGCTAATTTTCCCCTACCTGCAATGAAACCCCAGCATGCTCACAGCCCACCAGCCGCATCCCAGTGCCACCCATCACAGGCTGGCACATTCGGCTGAGACCCACATTAACCTCTAGCGCAGCCCAGCTGGCCACTATCAGTGTCACTTGGCAGAGAAGTTGCAACTGCCACAGATTTATTAGCTGGAATAATTGCTATTGCAGCTGAAATAATCTTTTCTGGCCTGAACAGGAGGTGGGAGCAGCCGCAGGGTTCAGTCCTGGTGGAGGTTGATGGGGGGCTGAGCCCATGGGATAGCGCTGGGGGGGTTAAACCCCAGGAAAGGCTGACCTCTGGCTGCAAAGCCCAGGTGGTGGTGATGGGGAGAGGTTGCTGCTGCAAAGCAGGGGGTTTGCAGACATGAACACCCCAAATCTCGGCTCCCTCTTGGTCCCGATGCCACTGGTGTGAGTCATGGTGGTTGTTATCCATGACAGCAATCCCCAGCACTGCCACGGACAGGCACCAGCTCCTTCCAGAGATGGGGACGTTTTAACAGCAATGAACAGTGTTTGCTGTGAAACCGAAACGAGAAAAAATTGGGCTAATGGAGAGGATGGGCAAGGGGATGAGCTTCCCGCCGGGGATGCACGGGGGCCAGCGAGCACTCCTGAACACCTCTTATATTTATAGCATGGCTCTGCTGCCTCTGAGCCATAAATTTTGGTGGTGACTGTCCCTCAGTGCCTCTGAGAGGTCCCCTGGTCAGGATTTACTGCTTAACTTTGCAACGGAGAAATACGGCACTGGCCACAACTCAAGTGATGTACCTGCTGGCCCCGCGCTGCCAGGATGCTTTCCCAGCTTGCCTCTCCCACCAGAGCCCACCCTCGGGCAGCATTGCTTTTTATTTAAAACTTTGCTTACAGCTTTGGCACAACTATTTAGGTCAGGATCTCTTGCACTGATACATCTTTGAGCTAAGCAAGAAAGCTGGCGCTCCATGGGCGAGCGGGGTCTGTCTTTGGGGGCCGCAGGCAAATGCCGCAGGTGAAGGACCGTGGTGATCGTATTGCATGTTGCTGTTGAGTTTTACGTGCCGCTTACAGGTTTAGGCTTCCTGTCCTCTTTGATATCTCAGAGCCTACTGAAGTTTCACATCTCATGTTATGAAATATGGCAGAGGTCAGGGTATTTTTTCCCCTTCCTGGGCTCCTCTCAACTTTCAGCACAGCACCTGCAAGAGCCTGCGGCCCTTCCACCCAGCATCCCCCCCGGTGTCATCCCGCAGGGGCTGGTACCCACCACATCACTCCCTGCTGGCTGTTTCCTGGGAGTTGGCTGTCCACAATGTCCCCTCTGCCCCTTCCAGAGTGAAGGGGCACCACTAAGCCTGACTGCCTTGCCCAGCAGCTGAGGCCGAGCCCTCTCACTGCATGAGTGGCCACCCCATATGCATCACTGCTCTGCTTTTCTTCCTGTGCTTAATCTGAGATGATTTTGCCCATGGAGCAATCCACCCGCAGGGTTTTACGGGATCAACTTGGCCCTCTGCCACCCTGAGCAGGACGGGAGGGAGTTTCCCAGCTTCTCCTTGGGAAGGGGGCAGCCCCAGTGCTGGGGCAGTGGGCATGGTGGGAGACAGAGTGCTCCCACAGCACACACAGCCTGGTGTTATCAGCCCTGACATCTCCAGCCGCGCCTTCTGGGGAGATTTATCTCCAACAAATCTGCAAATCGGAGCATGTAATTTTCCCTCTTTCTAGTCTGGGGGAGGGTTTGTGGCCGGAGCAGAGCAGACAGATATTTGAGGCTGGGAGCAGGGAGCCTGCTGCGCCGTGTTCGCAGCTGACCCCGCAGGGCAGCCTTGCCAGCGCCGACCAAGACGAGATCAAAGATGCTGTGTTTGCCTCCAGAATCTGTCCTCGGCAGCTGCTGGCTTCCCACGGCAAGCTGGGTATCTCATCTCAGCAAGAGGAGCCATTCGATGTCTGGATGGAGGGGACAGACTGACGCTGTGTTTCACCGTGCTTTCCAAGCCTGCTGCATCAGCGCCGTAATTTCAGGGCTGAGCTGTTGCCGGCCGCCCACAGTCCCAGGTTTCTACACCAGCATCCCTATTTTTCAGCAAAGCGTCAGCTCTCCACTGGCAGTGGACGAGGCTGTTTCCAGCTGCCCAAGCTGATGCACAGAGACAGGCTCCACACTTGTGGTTTTTACTGATTTTTTCACCTTTTTTCAGGTCTCATGAAATGGCAGGTTCAAAAGGTGATTTTAATGACTTGCATCCTGATTCTTGCTTAGCTGCAAGACATGGAAAATAACCTTATGCCAGACAGGGGTAAAATACCCTTCAGTGTAAACAAAAAATGTGAGCATCTGGCCTCAAAACCTGCTTTGGGAAAGGGAATAAAAGCAAAGGAGAAGCCCCTGGGGACAGGTACCCTCTGCTCCAAGCATGCTCCAGGGGGGGGAGGAGAAGGAGGAGGATGATCCTGTATCTGCTGACCTCCCTGCGCCCTGCTCAGCACAGCTCGGCAGCAGTGAGGCCAATTAGCACGGCTATAAATTGTCACCCTGTTCCTCCTTCAGCAAGGGTGCGTAGAGTGCAGACAGCAGGCAGTGTGCTCGCCGCATCCCCAACCTCCTGCACCCCGACTCCCCGTGGGATGAAGCTGGAGGTGGCTAATGAGAGTCCCCAACAGAGGGGAGAGATGGGGCTCTAATTGACGCTGCCAGTCGGGGGTCACCAATTAGGCAGCGAGTCACCGCCAGTGCCGCATGGCTGAGCGCCCCGCTGCCGTGCCGTGATGAGACGGCGAGGTGCCCAGGGCTGCTCCCCCGTGGCCAGCTCTTTCAACAAGTGCTTTTGTCTCTTTGCGGCAGGCTTGCATGCTTGCATACATGCTGCCCCAGCTCCTGGGAGCTTCGCTAGTGCCGCGAGCATGGGAAGGTGCGTTCCCCATCCAAAGGCCGAAGCTGCTTGCCCAGCGCGGTGAGATAGGATCAGCAGCATCAGCCCTTGTGATTGCAGGCAGCATCTTTCCCTCCACAGTGGCCATGTGGCAATGCTCAATTTAATAACACTCTCCCAGTCTTTTCAGTATAAATAAATGCCCCCAGCCCCAAGCCAGCCCCATCCCTTGATGCCTGCCTGTGGATGGGGCAGCGAGAGGGCAAAGCAGCAAACCCGGAGGCATCCATCACCCCTCACTGGTGCCAATGGCAGCCTCTTACAGGGGGAGCTGCAACCCAGGCAGCCTCCAGCGGAGAGCTGGCAAAGTCGGGCACCCCTGACACCCTTGCATTGCTCCTGCATGGCAGGGTGCCCACACCCACTCTCTCTGATGTGGATTCTCTGGTGTATAATAAGGGTTGGGTCCCTGCTGCAGCTCCCTCCCCAACACCCTGCTCCCTATGAGGAAGAGGAGGAGGCACACAGGGTGCAAAGGGGGACAAGCAGACACTGCCATAACAAACCACAGCTGCTCAGCCAGGAAGGCTCTGTGGTCACAGCTGAGCTGCCATTCATTAAACCACCCAGCTAATTAAAGCAGAGCACAGTGTCTGGCGGGCGGGTGGCAGCCCTGGGTGTGGTTGGGTGGGCCAGGGCCACCCAAAGCCACTGTGGTGGGTGCCAAGGCCACCAGCACCCTGGGGAGCAGAGCTGCAACGCTGCCTCCCTGCCTGCCTGCTGCTGGCAACTGCCCTGCCGCAAAGGCAGTGGGGCCGGAGGGGTCCCCCGGTGTAGCCCTCAGCAGGGGAAGGCTGAGGATGGTCCCTTCAGCTTGGGACATGCAAGTGGGATGTCCCTGCCCTGGCAGGCTCTGGGCAGTGTGACTCTGCACTGGGGAGTGAGCATGCTCCCACTGTGTGTGGGGGGGACTGCCCAGGGGTCTGCAGCCCCTCAGGGACCTGCCTGGGTGGTGGGGGGATGGCTAAGGGTGCTGATGGAGGCTGCGGAGAGCTGGACTGTCTTTGGTCCTGCACCACTTCAGCCGAGGCTTTTAATTTCTCCCATGCCAGCACTGTGCTGTACAGTGAGGATGGTAGCCCAGCCCTGCATGCCCATCTCCTCTGGCACCAGCAGTATCTCCCCTCGCAGGAGGAGGCTTCAGCTCACCTGCAGCCCCCCACAGTGCAGATGATGAGGGTGAGAGGGGACAGTTGGGGTGGTCCTTGAGTCCTGTCTTCCAGCAAAACCCTACAGATTACGTGGGAGCAGAGGCGCAGGGCTGGTACGTGGGCACATACGGGTCCTCCCTGCTGGCTGTGCCGACCCCGGATGCTTCCCAGGTCTGGCAGCTCCTTCCTGCCACGGGCCAGAGCGTGGCTGTGCTTTGGTGAGCAATGCTATCGGAGGCTGATGTGAGGGCCTGCATTGCCAGCCAGACTTTGCCATTGCTTAGAATAAAATCCAGGGGAAAAAAAAAAAGAAAAACAGAAAGAAAGGAGCCTGGCTGGATTAATAATTGAGGCTGGCAAGAGAACAAAACCCTCCAGAATCTACCTTCCATCATGTGCCCACAAACCACATAAAACGGAAAAAGAGAGAACAACAAAAAAGCCTGATGACCTTGAGCCTTGGCGGCAACACCAGATGTGCAGGGGTGCAGGGCGGAGGGGTTGGGGTATGAGGACAGTCCCTTGGTGGGGGCGTCTGGTGCCATCCTGCTGCCAGGGGCCAGGCAGGATGGGTGCCAGGGTGCCTCCGGTGAGGAGGGGTGCAGGATGCCATGCTCAGGGGTGGCCAGACCACACAAAAAGCAGCCCCGACGGCCCCAAGCCCTCCCTGCAGAAACCGGTGTGGCAAAAATGTGCTAAATCCTCAAACTCAAACAAGGTTTGCCTGCCGCAAATTGCAGGGGAGATTTGGAAAGGAATTTGCTACCAGAAAAGTGGTCACAGACTGGGTGTTAAGTATTTGGGATGGAGACCTCCAGGCCCATGCCCATGGCCGGGGTAGGGGGAATGCTTTCTTTTAGCATTGGGCTGGGGAAGGGCTGTGAGGGACAGTAGGAAATAATTGTACCCATAAACAGGTAATTATAGCCCCCTTCCCAAAAGAAATCCCTCTGAAGGCTCTTGTCCCTCTGTGGGGAGCACAGCTGCTCGCTGCTCTGCCCGGGACCTTGCTGGCTGACAGAGGAAAGTGCCCAGCATCCCAGCATCACTGCGAGTAGGGGGACCCAGCCCCATCCTTCACTGCTGCCTCTCCAGCCTCCAAACTGCCCTAACAGGGAAACCCTCGTGCTGGTGGAGCAAATGAAGCTGTTCATCCCCTTTCTCTCCCACTTGCTTCTTTTTTGTTGTTGCAACGAGAAATTGTTCGAAAGAAACCCTCTGCTACCAGAAGTCTGCCTGGGCAGTCTAGGAAATGAGGGAAGCGGATAAAACCTGCTGCCTTCCCCCATGGATAAGGGAAATATTTCAAGTCATTGCCCCAGGGAGCTGTGGCAGAGCATCGCAGAGAAGCTGTCCGGGTTCGGGATCTCTTGCTGGGCTTTCTCCAGGTCCCAGCTCAGGAAGCAATGCCACCTCTAAAGCCTTGCCCAGTCCCTGAAAACAAATCACTTCTGCTGGCCAAAGAGCAAAGAAATTCAATTTAAGCATTAAATGCGGTGCTTACAGTGAACCCAGGAGCAATGTTTCCTTAGTCTCCCCAAACAGAGAAGTGAAGCATCACTAGAACAATCCCCTTCTCCCTTGCTCCATTTTACATCTATAATATGATTATTATTTTAATTTTTTTGTTAAATAAACTGTCAGCTCAGTGTGGTCTCAAGCACCACTTTGGTTGTTGCTGTGCCAATTTAAACTTCTGATTTTCTATTAAAATCTTCCAGCATCTCCCCACAAAGG
This sequence comes from Phalacrocorax carbo, assembly GCF_963921805.1. NCBI lineage: Eukaryota > Metazoa > Chordata > Aves > Suliformes > Phalacrocoracidae > Phalacrocorax > Phalacrocorax carbo. The sequence continues at coordinate 25,326,934 of NC_087520.1, forward strand.
TGTTTTCCACGGAGGTGGGAAATGGAAGGGGGATGGAGGGCTGTGGGGCAGGAGCCCTGCCCAGCCGCAGTAGGCAGGGACTCAGATGGTGCTCATTTGATCTTAATCCCACCCTGGAAAAACTCTCCCGCCTGCCCAGTTTCCATCACTCGTGGTTTTGGAGCTGGTTCATGCCCCAGCAGCAGCATGGGGAGGGTCCCACCCTGCAAAGTAGGGTGGTGGTTTTGGGGTGACCAATGCTGTGTCCTTCATTTAACCAGGATGTATGTTTGCATACACTCTATAGGTCATGAGATAAAGCCAACATGAAGGTTATGTGTCTCTATTTCCACATCCCATCCTTCTGCAGCAGTGTTGCTTTAGTGGCCCACAATACATCCCACCTCCCCAAGGCAGAAAGGGGAAAATCTCCATAAAAACACTTTAACCCCAAGGAAGGGTGATGGTCCTGGCTCTCCAGCACTGGGCATGCAGAGGAGCGGTGCTCCAGCAGCTCGGCCTGTCCTGGCGAGAAGGGACTGGAAATCCAATACCTTTGGACAATAGTGGAGTAAGCATTAATTGAGCTGTATTTATTAATGAGCCAGCAGCTGGAAGGCAAAAGTTCTTAGTGTGGGAGTGGGGTGGCCCCAGGACAGGGTAGCATTGGGACGGGGACCCGACCAAACCCACAGGCTGGGAAAGCAGCAAAACCCCCACCCTCCGAAAAAAAAAAAAAAAAGTAATAATTAAAAAAAATATATATATGTATAAAACAAAAGCACAGGCATTGCAATGAAAAAGCTATATGTGGTTTGAAATCCCTGGCTTGGCTCATGCCAAAGGAATTTCCAGGCCTGGTTTAGATCTGATTCAGCAAAGCTTTTATAACAGTGTGGGGTGTGTGGTGGAACTGGGGCTGTGGGAGCTGCCGGGGCGTGACAGCCCCTGCCAGGCCAGGGCGCTCAGGCCAGGCTCTCCATAGGGAGCCCCTAAATTCGAGAGGTTGGCATCTGAGCCCTGGGCTGCTTGCAAAGTCTTTTTTTTTTTTTTCTCCAGCCTTGTTCCTGCAGAAAACGAGGGTGGTGCTTTCATGGGGAGGGATATTTGTGCATTTGTGGGTCTTGCCCTGACTTCTGCACAAGGTATCGGCCCAGTGGAGTACAGGATCAGACCCCAGGGGTGACTGTGCTCCTGCAGGTTTCACAAAATTGCTGGTTGGGGTAAAAGGAGGGACTTTCACCACGAGCACAACCCTTTTTAGCCACTGGAGAACCCCCACAATCATGTGGCTCCTCCAGGGACTGGGCACATCCCCAGCCCTGCACTGCTGCCAATGGGGGTGGCAGGAGAACACACACCCCCCAGAAGTGAATAAGTTAGACAAAACAAAGGGGAATGGCAAAAGTTGTGATGCCCCAGTGTTGGGCGCTGGGGACGATGGTTTCTTTAGGTAGCAGGAGAAAGAAAAAAACTGTTGTGTTCAGTTATCTCCTGTGTGAGTCACTCAGAGGGCTGGGAATTTTTTTTCCATGGCTAAGAGTTCCCAGAAATGGGTGAGCTGTCTGTCTGGGAGGTATGTCTCCAGGGTCAGGTGAAGCAAAGTGTGCTGGTTTTGGCTGGGGTAGAGTTAATTTTCTCCACAGTAGCTCGTATGGGGCTGTGTTTTGGATTTGTGCTGAAAACAGCATTGATAACCCAGGGATGTTTCTGTTCCTGCTGAGCAGGGCTTACACAGAGCCAAGGCCTTTTCTGCTCCTCACCCCACCCCACCAGCGAGGGGCTGGGGGTGCACAAGGGGCTGGGAGGGGAGACAGCCAGGACAGCTGACCCCTACTGACCCAAGGGATATCCCACACCGTATGACATCATGCTCAGCACATGAAGCTGGGGGAAGAAGAAGGAAGGGGGCAATATTCAGAGTGATGGTGTTTGTCTTCCCAAGTCACCGTTGCATGTGATGGAGCACTGCTTTCCTGGAGATGGCTGAGCACCTGCCTGCCCAAGGGAAGGAGTGAATGGATTCCTTGTTTTGCTTTGCCTGTGCATGTGGCTTTTGCTTTACCTATTGAACAGTCTTTATCTCAGCCCACGAGTTTTCTGACTTTTACTCTTCCAATTCTCTCTCCCCCATCCCACCAGGGCAGGGAATGAGCAAGTGGCTGGGTGGGGCTTAGTTGCCAGCTGTGGTTAAACCAAGACACAAAGCCAGCCATAGCCCAGGGGCTCCGTGGGTCCCCCAGCCAGCGAAAGCCCTAAAACTATACAGGCAGAGGGAGGTCTGGGTGTGTTCCCTTCACCCATTCCCTGGAGCCCCCACAAACACCCCTTCATCCTTCAGCTCCTGACACTGGCTGCATTTAATCATCATTTTTGCCTACAGGGGTATCAGAGAGGGACCATGCTGACCATCAGGGGCTTCATGGTCAGTGCTAGGAAGCAAATTATCCATTGGGTATTAGAGTACTTCCACCCACGTACGGATGGCCTGCAACAACCATCCCTCTCAATGCCTGCGTCCTGGACTCAGATCCCTCTGGCTGGGAGGGGTTATCTAGGGATGACAGCAGCCCCAGGAGGAATTTGGCGCATGGAGAGGATGCTGCTTTGATCAGGCTCTTCAGAAGCTTGTGAGCCTCTTCTGAAACACTTTTTGGCCTAATTATTTTCCAAGATAAAAGGAAAAAAAAACCAACCCCCAAACCTTCCTCTTTGCTCCTCGTTTTGAAGGTAAGGGCTTCAGCCAGCTCTGCGAGGAGAGGATGCTCCACAGCCAATGGCCCTGGCCAGCGGCTGCGTTCAGCTTCCCTGCAGTGCCAGCACAGCCCATGCATTACAGCTCCTGACTACAATTACATGCTCTCTTCCACTCGTTTCCTAATTATATTCCATTTCAAGATTATTGTGGAATAATTGCATTACGAAAGACAGCTCCAATCTGGCATTAAGGAGTGCTTCTTCCCAACTGCATGACACCAAAGGTACCGAGCCCTGGCGTGCAGCGTGGCAGCAGTAATGGAGCTTACCGCAAGCACTCAGCAAAAGAGCTCTCATCACTTCAGCTAATACACTTATTTGCTATGAGCACATCCTGAATTTATGAATCTCTTCCCTCCTTTCAAAGGCCCACGTTAGCTAAGAGTGTATCCGGGATGGCGCAGGGTGATGGCAAAGGGGAGGCTGAGCTGCACGGGTGTCAGACAGGCAATGGGGCAGCATCTTATGCCTGCTGTAGGCATGGCATTCCCTTCTCTATACCCCAACTGGCTTTAAAGAACAGGCCCTCGGTCCCCTTCTCCCCTTCCATTCCCCTCGTCTGAAGAGGAGGGAGCATCCCCATCCCACTCTGAGTGGCAGCTGACCCCCTCGGTGTAGCCACTGAGATCCTTTTGATTCAGAGCCAGGTTTTTCTTTGCTACCTTGATCCCTGATCCCTTTCAGCTGCTGCCACTGTCTGCCTTGTTCTTTATCAGAAGCTGTCTTGAAACCCAGATGAACAGTGGTGTATGCAGTGAGGCTCCCAGCCTTGCACGTAATCACTCAGACATGCTGGAGAGATTAGGCAGAGCACAGCTCTCCTCTGCTTGCATGGCTCTGCTCTGCCAAGAGCCCTAAGATAGTGACAACAGCAAGCGTGTCTCCCTGAGACTGAACACTTGCTCGCGCATTAGCAAATGACATGCACAACTGCGCCACACTGACATTGCCCCTGGTAACATGCTGCGTATAGAAGCAACCTGTCTATCTGAGATGTGTGGTCCTGAGAGATCGGTCAAGCACATGGAATTTGGAGCTGAATCCAGAATACATTTTGGCTAGTGGCTGGGCTTGTCAGCATTGCAGATGGATGAGCTGTTGTCACAAGCCTTATCACAAATGCTCATGTGAGTCTGAATGTGAAACTCTGAAAAGGATCCAAGAACAAGGCCACCTTCAGGCTCAGATGAGGTCTGGATTTGGCATCATCCCTCCTGTCCCTGTGTAAAGGGCTGAGCGAAGGCCAGTGTATCCTCTGGGTGTCTGCGCTAAGCAGGATGCTCCTGCAGGGAAGAGCTCCTCTGGGCAGAGCAGGGGCAGATCCAGGATTAATATCCCCTGTTTGGAGGTTGGGGGGACTTGGGGATGGCCACGACAGCAAGAGCTAAGGTCAGGCTGCAGCTCTTCACCCCAAAAATATGATGGTGTTGGGTGGACAATGTACCATTTTAGTCTTGGTAGAGAAGAACAGATGGGAGTGCATTAAGATTAAACAGTGGGACCCAACTGAGCAGCTGCAGTGCTCTCTGCAAAGCCAGGTATCACTGCCTGGCTTTGCAGCTGGGGAAACTGAGGCAGGAGCAGGCAGGGACTTGTCCCAAATCACCCTGCAAACCTGTCTTCTCTCAATGATGCTCATGTCTACCTCTCACCCTTTTAACTCTACTGGAGCCATTTCACACCCTTGGGTCCTACTACAGCCAGCAATGCCAAGCGATAAAGATTTATTATTATTATTATTACTCCTGCTATTATTATTGCTGCCTAGATAATCCCCTGCCAGAATATAAATGTGACTCCTCTTCCAGCATGAGAGTGTCTGCTTAATGATGTTGTTTTCCTCTTGCTGGTACCTTCAGCTCTGACAGATTGAACGTTAATGGCACTGGGAGAGCTTCGGCTGCTCTGCTTCTTCAGAAGACGGGTCATTATACCATCAGCCGTCCTGGTACGAATACTGCTCTTCCCTCCTCCTTTATTAAGATTTGCCTCTCCTCGATTAAATTAGCCACACATTGAACGCCTTGCTTCCGCAGGAGGGATGGATGTGTCCATTATCGCCTATTCCCTCTGAAAAGGAAGGGGGGGGGTAGAAATACAATGTGGGCCGGGATAATTGAATGAAAATTTAATGAGCACTTGCGAGAATATGTTAAGAGAAACACCAATCGATAGAAAACTGATTTCCCGTTTTTAACACCAAATGGACTCGTGCTGGAGAAGTGATTGCCCTCCGCCTGTGGCAGAAGTAACAGGAAAGCCTAAAGGAGCCAGCCTACCCTGCTGGCAAACACAGCTGTGAATCGGGGACTCGGAGGCAGAATTATATTATTAACACACTGTTAATCATTTTGCAAATGAATACCCTGCCTGTGCTTAACTGCCCTGTTACTCTGGGTGGAGCAGGTTGGCTATTGTATGAGGAATAATAGCCACTGACCACAGAAGAATATGGATGGAGGCTTTGCTGCCCGTACCTTTATTTCTCACCTAGGTTGAAATGTTTGGCACTAACTAGCTGGTTAAGCAGTGGGTATGGGAAGCCTGACCCACACAGCCATCCCACAGTGAGGATGCAGATGGTCCAGCTGCCTCCAAAGCTCTCACATGAGCATCTCGCCATGGGGGTCCAGCCCCACTGTGCCCCAAACACCTCCTGCCCCAGAGATACCACACATAGGCAGCCTTTCCTAGTCCATAACTGCCTCCCTGGGTGACCTCAGATATGTCCCAGAGTGAGATTTTTGGAGGAGCACTATGCCAAGTTTGCAAAGAGCAGCATGTATCCCAGACAGGTTTTCCCAAGGCACCTTGGCTCTGCCAGCCTGGATTTTCCTGTAAGCTCAGCCCAGCACCTTCCCCAGCTTAAAGCCTTGTTGGCAGTTGAGTCCACAATGAAAATGTGATGCTTTTGCTCTTGGGGCTAAAGGCATCTTTGGTGGTAGTCCCACGGAGGTCACTGGAGCTGCTCCAGATTCGGTCCTGCAGGTAAACTCTCATTTGAACAGGTGAATAAAATAAATCTACCCAGAAAGAGCAGGGGGTTGCAGAGCTCTGCCCACTGCCATTGGAAAGTGCTTTTCATCCTCTTGATGAAAAAGCAGGAGGCTGCACAAAAGCTGCACTTTACTGATGAAAACAGTCCATGCACGGGCCTCCTGGCAAGCAGCAGGGGCATCTCCCCACCAGCCCCACCTGCAGCAGGGCACACTCCACAGTTGCTAGTTCCTGCAAATAGAGATCCTCAGGCCACTTCCCCACTTTCTATTACCACCTTTCCAAAAAGAACGGATTTGACCAGCCATCCTGGCAGATGCAGTAACCAGGCTGCCCCATGGCCACGAGGACTGTCCCCATGTCCCCAGATGGCCCCAGAGCACCGCGGGGCATCCTTTTGGACACACTGGTGCTCTTACGTGCACGTCCGCCCTGTCCAACCTACAGACCATGCCCAGCTCATGCCTGAGGTCCACTGTGCCCCAGGAAGCCTGGTTTCACCCCAGATGCCACAAGCAGGCAGGGTGGTGGGGGGACCCCCCTGACCCTCTGGGCACCCCCACCCTTCTGCAGCTGCCCCACACAAAGCAGATCATTCTTGGCAGCTTCCAGCACTGCTCTGCAGGGGTAAATATTGCATTAGCTGTGGTGGGCCGGGGCTCTGGGCCCTCCTCCAGCTTGGCAGGCTCCTCTTGGCCGGCTGGCAGAAGCAGCACAGATTATGCGAGCTGGGCACAGAGCAGCAAAGGGCAGAAAGCCACCCCGGGGGAGCTAGAAACATGGGCTTGTAGCAACTACTGGGGCAGTGATGGCTTATCTCCATCCTGCTTTCCTAGCTGTGACAGTTGACAAAACCCTTGTGCAACATGCGGCTTCAGTCAAGTTAAAATTTTCCTCTTGGGGAGGGGGGGGGAAGGGAAAACTAAAGTAAAAATTTAGACTGAAGTGTTTGGGAATCAAAGCCGAAAAGCTTCCAGCATTGATCTGAAACGGGCTTTTCCGCTCCCAGGCGATGCCCTGGGGTTTTGCCGTCATGATTTTGAAACTTTCTGGAATTTGTTGGGTTTTGTTTCTGCTTGCTGGGAAAGGTCACGGCTTCCCGGGCAGGGAGGGAGAGCTCTGCTTTCCAACACAGCCCTTTGCTCCCAGCCTGCCCTGTCATTTGGGAGCCTGGCTGCCCGAGCTCACCCACGGCCCTCTGTGGAGGCATGGGGTAGAGGGAACCCGAGAAGACGAGATGGAGGCATTAATAGATCACCCCACAAACAAAATCCGCATGCAATGGCCAAAAATAGTGGGATAAAATAAACCCAAGGTGGTCCTTCCAAAACTGCCTCACTAAGTGAGTTCCCGGCCCTGACTCCGGCGTTTCCCCTCCATTCCATGCACAACAGACCTTTTGTTAAATTTCACATCCTGAAAGAATTTAATAGCATTTTTATTTTTAATCCATCACATGTGTTTTGTTTGGACTAATACGACGGGTCTCCACTCACAAGCAGCTCTTTTCCCACATCACTAAATTTCTCGTGACTTAACCTGTTGACAAGGACGGGACATGTTTGGCCCTCATTATACAAGGATCATTAGGTGGACAAGGACCCTGCAGCCCAGTGATCAGGTGGGGTGGTCAGGGTTTTTTGCCAAGGATGGGAGGAGAAGCAGAGCCCTGCTTTGGAGGTGAAGCTGTCTCCCCTTTCTTATGGAGAGCACTCCAGGGCTGCTCAGCAGCTTGTAGTGATTTTGCATAGACCTGTGCTTTTGCAAACCAGACCATCTTGCCCATAAAATGTTTTTTTTCTGGGGAGGAGCCAGCATTCCCATCGCCCAGCCAAAGCACTGTGCTTGGGACTACTGGGAGCAGCAGCACTAATGTCCCTTAATTGCCATAATTCATTTAAGCCCTGCGGCAGGGTGCAGCCAGGCAATGAATCACCCCCTCCGCCACCAGCCAAGTGCCAGTACATGGCCACAACACATTCAAGCACAGGCTTAACTTTAAGCCTGGGTTGAAGACTGTCTGCTCAAAAAAGTATTTTCTCCTGATGTGACATGTCCTCAGGTCATGTTGCTTTTCCCCAGGGCTCAGGCAGGAGGAAGGCTCAGACGCTGGATTGCACAGCATGCGTGAATTGCATCAGTGGGGTTATAAAAGGGATTGGGAGCCTCTGCGGGCATCCAGGCTGCCTTCAGGCTTATGCACTCTGTGGATGCGCCTTTGAGCACATCTGGATCCTCTAATAATTTGGGCCGTGAAGAAAACGCGCCAACGCGAGCTAACACCCCCGTGAAGCGCCTTTGTGTGATCCCTCAGAAGTGCCCGATTCCCAATCTGTGGATTGCTGCTCTAATGAACTCCAGACTTTGTTTTGAACATGAGATACATTTCAGTTTGCGGCTCCAGAAGACATCCCTCTCCCCTCACTCATTCCTGAGTGGGAAGCAGGGAGCGTGTAGGCAGGCAGAGCTCGTCTGGCAGGGCTTGGAGATCCCTGCCTGCTGGGGTGAAGGGCTGCCAGCGCTGGAGAGTGGCATCCCCAGACTAAGGCTGGACGGCAGCTTCCAAGGGACAATAGCACATTAAGAAATCCCACTTCAGACACTCCTTGCTCAAGAGGAGCTCAGCCAAGAAACCAACAGGAAGGTGTGTTGTATAGCCATGGGGCTCAGCCATCAGCCTCTGGCGTGGCCACAGCCAGGGTTGTGTGGCTGCCCCTTGGGTCGCTTCTGTGTGCCAGGCTCTCCCAGGGTTTGATTTTAGCTGGGAGTTTTTAAGGCACCAGATTGTCCTGGGATCATTATTTCTACATGCAGGTGATCATTTGGTTTAAATCCAAGCTAGCAAATGTGGTTACCACAGCACATCATATCCTGGGCGGGCAGCCGGCTGCTGATTAAGGCTGCAAATGGAGTGGGTGCACTTTATAAAAATCCACTTTTTTGAGCTGCTCAGTGACAAACAATCGGATTTTCCTCCTCCCTGTCACTGACAGCAGCCCAGGGTGCTGGGTGCAGGGGTGCCCTGGCCACACGAGAACATGGCTCAGCAGGAGCTCACTGGGCTTGGCGACCAGCTGGGGTTTGGAGCATTGCAGTGAGCTGCCATCTCCAGCTACCAGGGTCTGGAGATCTCTGAAGCTTTGGTTTGGTCAAAATATGTAACCAAAAGCAGAATAAGCTCCCATGTGCTCAAGTTCGGGCTGTAAACCAAGGAAGGCTCTGGGACACCTTCTGTTTCAAAAACATTGGACCTGCTGAGGGCAAACCAAGGCCATCAGCACTCCCAGGAATGTGTCTGCTGAAAGGGGCAGCAGGATGCGTCCCTGCCAACAGCAAGGGACATGGGACGGGGGCTTTTACCATTTACCAGCTGTTAAACAGAGCAGCCCCACGAGCTTTTGAGGGGTCTGGAAGGATGCCTTCACCCGGAGTCCCTGCAGCAGTCACCTGGGGACAGCTAGCTGGTGCCCTGCATTTATTTATCCCCTTCCACAAAATGCCCAAGTAACTCATGCCAAACCACCACGGTCCCTTCATTAAATCAGCATCTGCCCCGGCGTGGCTGGGCTTCGAGACCGCCCAGTAGATCAGCAGCTCAGGGGTGGGTTCTGTGTTCTTTTTTTTTAAACATCCAACAAACCTAGGCTTTGTCGCAGATTTGCAATAAAGCCCCAAACTGGAGGAAAACTCTGTGCTGGGTGGAGTCCAACGGTGCCGCGTTGCACACAGATCGTGTTCAACTAATGGATTTACTTTGTCCCTGGTAACTGGATCCCTTCGGGCTGGCTCCTGGGCTGGGGCAGCACAAACGCCGGCCACTCCCTGAGAATAAACCTGGCTGGATAAACTGTGAAGAACCAGGAGACAAACATCCTATTCACCAGCTCTCCTGGAAAAGTCATTGGGATAAAAGTTGCTGCCAAAGCCACTGCAACAAAGGCATCTCTCTCCAGCACACCAGAGCAGGCAAGGATGAGCCGGAGGGTCAGGGCTGAGCCGTGGAAGAGGCAGGAGCAGTATGGCTCAGCAGGGCTGTCAGTTTGCTGTGGGGCCATGGGAAACCTCTTATCATGATGCTAATCTCAATGGGGGAAATCTCTCAGCGTGGTGCTTTGGCCCCTTGCCTGAAGGAAAGGACAGCAACACTTCTGCACTGGGGAGTTTTGAGGACAAACTGAGGATTGTGTGTAAAAGCAGACTTTAGTATGGAGAGAAAGGGACTGAAGGGTTGCTGGTAGGAAACAGAAAGGGAACTGAGGCTGCTTGGTGCCTGGGCAGGCCTGCCCAGATCGCACTGGGGACATAATTTTGGGAACATATTGCAAGTGTGTTGGAGACAGATTTGTGCTGGCTGGCTTGTTGTGGGACAAAACCCCACTCAGCCCTTCTCCTGCTTTGCAAAGGAGAGCTCCCGTCCACGCATACACTCCTGCGCCCATGCACACCCCTGCTCCTACGTGCGCACCTGTGCCCATGCACCCCCCCAGCACCCAGCTATACATGCCAGGACCCACCTCTCACCAATGCAGTGACCCCGTGCCTGCTTTTTGCAGGGTGATTTTCCACTTACTCAGCCCAGATCCCAAACTACTGCAGATCCAGGCCTGGCCTAACTTGGTTCAGCCAATAGAGTTTAGCCAGCCTAATTTAGCAGCACCCATTTTTGGAAGGAAATGGTCACTTCCATACAAGTCTGGAGCTGCCCTGGTCCATCCACCCTGGGCAGGAAGGTCCACACAGGACAGGAAGGGATGCAGTCCAGGGCAGGATGCTGCCAGGGATGCTGCGCTCCATTGCTTACTGGCTCTGCCCTCTGTTTTATCTGAAATAATAACTTCCTCGTTTTATCTGAAATAATAACTTCCTCACCCAGGGAGAAACATCCCCAAAGGCATCCAACTGACTGCTGCCTTTCCTGCGGGAAAATCCCTGTACCGTGAGCAGAGCCTGCTCAGGTGTGGCCTCAGCAGCAGAGCATCCCATGGAGGAAGTATGGGATCCAGATGCCAGGAGTAGAGTTTGGTTTGCTTTAAATATAAGGCATACGAAAAGGTCCAAGCAGAGAGTATTTATTGATTTTAATGAAAATAATATGTTGCCTTGAATGAGGATGTTAATTAAAAGGCACCCGCTGCTGTTTATCGCTGGCTGAGTCTCTGGCAGCAGTAAAGAGAGAAACGAGTTGGGTAGCTCATGCCAAAACCTCCCTGCGGGGAAGGTGGATGGTGCCGGGAGCGGGATGCGGGTCCAGAGCATTCCCGCTCCTTTCTGTTAGGAGGGAGCAGCTCTGAAAATAAACTCTTGTGAAAGGCGGGCCTGGCAAGCGATGTTGCTGGAAAAGGGGGACTAAAGCTTGTGGCGCAGCCCACCACAGCTCTGCTCGGGCCAGACCAGTCGCTTGCAGCGCGTGGGCGTGGGCAAATCCAGCCCCAGCTCCCCTGTTTACTTAATAATTTCACACAATAGCATCCTTTATATAGATAGATTTTTTGTTTTTCTTCTCCTTGTTATGCATGAGACCACTACGCAGACAAAGAGGCACCATGCACATAAAAACTTGCTACATCTTGCCTAGAGGCAGCAAATTTAAACGCAATATTGAGTTCTTAAGGCCCCATGGAAAGTCACTGAACCTGCCGTGCAAGGTCTGCTGGCACAAAGGCAGGGACGCTAAATAAAAACCCCTGAGTGAATGCTATATTTTTTCTGATAGGGATCCAGCACGCAAAGGCACCAGGCTCAGAAGCAGGGTAGAGCTTCTGAGGTGTTTTTTTTTGTCTGGAAAAGAAAGGTGATTTTGGCTTGTGGAGCATCCTGCTCACTTGCTGGTAGTCCTCCCAGTGTGACAGCTCACTGGGGCTCCTGTTCATCCCCCATTTCTGGCCCTGCACAGCACCTATTCCCTCCACAAAACCCTCTCAGGGGTTTGGAGGGTTTGTAAGGTTATTTTTCCCCCCAGCCCTCAGCATCCTCAGCATCGCCCTCGCCTTTCTCCTCCAAAGTTGTGTTCTATTGAATGGTGGTGGGTCAAACACTGCTCCTGGAGTGAAACGCAGAGTCCACTCCCATCCCTCAAAGAGCTTTGATTTCCTTTCAACCCTCCTTTTCCCCCACCTTGTACAACCCACCTATGTACCCAAAAAAGCCCCCAACTTCCACTGCGGGAAGGAGATGTTTGAGCGCAGATCTGGGCTCCTCGGCCGCCCACAGAAGGTCTCACAGCCCTGCACACACCCCAGCTCTCTCCAGGAACACGGGCTGAAGCTGAGGATGTCAAAATCTATAGAGAAAATACATTGGGTTGCTTTATTAAGCAATAATCTATTAAGAGTGCTTCTGTGGGCTTTGGCCTACTTAATATGGAGCTTGGGGCTAAAAGCGACGTCAAAGCCAAGATCAACCCATTACTGGAGGTAATTCCTATAATTTTCTATTAGATTACTGGTATGAGATGTTCAGAAGCCTTCCAGAGGCTTTTGAAGTATCTGAGCTTTTTTCTGCTCTCCCTTTCAGCATTAACTCTCACGCAGCCCATCCACGGCTGCTCTTTTCAGGGGGTGCCCTGTGTCCCTCCCATGTCTGGTGGGGATGGGGGCAGGCAGGGATGTGCCCAATGTGCTTTCACAGAGGCGGAGCCTGGGGTCTGCACTGCCTAAGCATAAATGGTGCTCTGGGGGACTGCAACCAACGATTAGACATGTTTACTCATGTATTCACCAAAGATGCTTCCCCGAGCTCCCAGTAAACAACATCAAGATCCACCTCCCCTCTACAGAGACTTCCTGGGGCCAATCCTGACCTACCCAAGGCTCATGGTGGGGTTGGCCATGTTACCGTGGTCCGTGGCAGCGGGATGCCCAATCTTGCCCATCAGATGGTGGCAAGTTTGTGTAGATGGGGAAGAAAGAGGGAGCGCAGCCGTTCACCTGTATCAACCCTATCTGTTGCCAGGCTCAACCACATCAAACAACCCATGCAGATTACTCAAAACTCGAGTCAAGCTGTGTGCAGCAGCGGGCGGGCAGGCAGGCAGGCTTTGCAGGGCTGGTCTCACAGCCTGCCCACAGGCATGCTGAAAACTAATGCATTGAAACATTTGGTTAGAAAATTGTTTAGGGTTTTTTTTCCTTTTCTTTTTTTTTTCTTTTTTTCCCCTGGGTCTGCAAGCTGAGGTTGAGTCATCTACCAGCTTTCCTCAATGAGAGATCTAAAGCACTTAAAAAAAAAAAAAAGACAAACCAAAACACGTCTGTTGTTTTAATCACGGCTCGGTTTCACAAGACATAGCTGGTCTGGGCTGTGATGCAACTGGGTCTCTTCTTCCAAGTCACACACATGGGTTTTTATGTTTCTTCTGAGATTCTCTACCAGGCTGGCAAAGCTGCTCTGCATGCACTCCCAGGCCCCCCTGGGGACCTCCCATCCCGTATGTCTGGGAGCATACAAAGTCACAACATGATAAGCAGGACTTCTTGCCTTATTTTCTTGCTCTTCAGCATGGAACGAGGTGGTTGCTATTCTTATTTAAACAGGCAGCCATTGCCATCAGCTGCCCAGTGAGGTAATGGTGTTGCTGTGCCTTAGCACCCGAAGTGCCGAATGGTTTAGGAGCTGGTGCACCACGGCCGCACGTTGGTGGCCAAAAGCAGCTCACCTTCTCCTCTGGCTTAGCCCCCACTGTGCAAATACATCCATACCCATACAAGGAAGGTTAAGGCATGATTTTTTTCACCCATGGGAAAGTGAAAAGCTGCAACCCAGGGGATTTCTGATATAAAATATCAATCGATCTTTATCTGGGTCTAAAACCCAGCCAGAGACCAGGGCATGCCATGGAGTATGGGCAGAGCCAGCGCAGTTTGCCTGCTCTGGGAGTACTTTGGTGAAAAATGCAACAGCAAAGGGCTCTGGGGCTTGCTGCTGAGCCTGCAAAGGCAGGCAGCTGCAAGGAGCCTGGCATGAGGACACTGGAGCAAAGGGCAGAGCTGTTTTCTCCTGCAAAAGCTAAGCCCAGGCAGCTCCATATGCAGAGTTGATTTTTTTTCCTTCCCGTGCATTCAACACAAAAAGAAAGCTCACAATCCCAGTCTGCTGCATTTCCCCCCTCCCCTCCAAAAAAAAGTGCCCCCCCCCCCAAACTGGGGAGTGAGTGGGCGTATTTATGAACTGAGAGAACATCAACCACAATGTTATTTATAAGTTTGTTTTTTTGACAAGCACCTCTGGCTTTTCCACGATATAAATTAGCTGGTGGGTTGCATTCTGCTTGTTTTTTTGATCTGAAGGTGATATTTCCATTGCTGGGAAACACCTGGAGAAGGCTGGCGTCTCGCAGAAAATCGTGCTGGGCTCTTCCCATCTGTTGTCAGGATTGTTTGCCACGTGTTATCATTTAGAAACAAGCTCTTTTCGTTTGGCCAGGCAAGAAAAGCGGTTGGAAAACATCGCAGGCAGGAGTGACCCACGGAGCCTTTTCCCTCCTCCCTTGCATCCCATGTCTCCTGGGGGAAATAGGACACCTGGCTAACGTAAGCTTCTCCATTACATGCTTAATGTTAGACAGCTCAGATCTGGCCTGTGAGCCTTTGGAGAGCCGACACTGATTGTCCAAAAGGAGTGTGGGCTGCCAGTTAGCTCCAGTGGTCACCAGCTGTGAAAGCTGCTGGAAAGAGTGGGGAGGACCTTGCCAGCCCCCTCCCTTGCCCTGTGATGGGCTCAAGCTCTTATACTACAGAAATTCCCACCTTCTCTTGAGAAGCGCAAGTTTTCAATGTCTCCAAACATCAGCTTTCAAAATCTGCCTCTCTACAATGCATCGAAAACATAGCCCTGGATTTATTACAAAAAATGTACATTATAAAAATATTAAACCTGCTTATTGTATTACATGTATTTTCCAGACAATGGCTTTCCTTCAAACACTGCTAACCCTGCTCACTTGGGCACCCATTTCCCTCCTACCAAACCTGGAGCTTCCCATATTCAAGGGGAGAATCAACCCTTGAATCCTCCCTAGGGGATGTGCATCCCCCAGGGCATCCCCTCAGGGGTCCTGCCCTCCTGACCAGCGGGGCGGTGTGCTTGGGCACAGGGCCCTGGGCACAGGCAGGCTGGCAGTAAGCCCTTCGGCATGCCCCAGGGCTGCATCTAGCTCCTCAAGGGAGCTACAACAGCCCCATTTTACAGATGGGGCTGCTGAGGCCAAAGTGAATGACATGGGAAGGGACGCTGGGACATGGTGAGGGGCCAGGGTCCCTTTAGGAACAGGGAGGTGTTTGGTGGGAGGGTGGCCCATGAGTTTGGTTTCTGAGGGGCAGGTGGGACTCCCTCCCAGCCCTGGGGAAGAGCATGGGGAAGGGCTTGTCCCAGCCACCTGTGGAGCCCCACACCTGAGGAACATCAGGCTGTTGCCCCCAGGACTATAAAAGGCTGCAGCCAGGGTTAATATGCCCTTATGGGGTGCTTGTGATGTTTGTGAAAAGAGAAAGGGCCTGTGCACCTGATTTCAGGCTGAGGAGCTGCTTGAGCTTCTGCTCCTTGCAGAAAGGGAAGAAATGGAAAACAGATAAATATGAAGCAGTGGAGTGGTGCTGCTTCTCGTGGGGTGTTCTGCTCTGTGGGGCTGTGATGCGGGTCTGGGTGTCAAAGCAGGGAAATGTTAAAACAGGAGTGTCTCCTGTTTGAAAAAAAAAAAAGAAGTTGGGGCTCTCAGCAGCTAGAGGTCACTTATGGGTCTTGGAGGAAGGATTTTCTTTGTGGTCCAGAAGCCTGGAGGTAGTGACAGAACAGTCTGAAGAAGCCCTGGGGTCTGTGTGTGGAGACTTTGCTAGGAGTTAAATGTACTTCTGCCCTGTGTTAATTTAGAAATGTGCTGTTTGATTGCAGGAGTGAGCAGGGCCTGGAAGCATGGGTGCAACAGTGTTTCTCTGTGTGTGTACAGAAAGGTTTTGAAACCAGAGGGCGGTTCTTCCTCAGCTGGTGTCACCTGATGCTGAACCAGGGGCTCAGAAAGAAGCTTTGGTGGAAAGCGTACAAGATGCTGCATGAAAGGGAGGGGGTAAAAGATGTTGGTCCTGAACCGAGTGCTAGAATAAATGCAGTGGCGGACTCTCAGCTGAGATTTGTAGGGGTTTTGAGTCACAAACCCTGCAGGTTATCAAACATCTCTTCAAACTCCCCTCCTCCTATGGAGGACGACCAGGCATGCATCTTCCTCTTCATGTGGCAAGCCATATGCACTGCAGCACCACCAGCTCACCAGTGGCACTGAGTCAAGTGAATATGGTGTTGCAGGAAGGCTGTGCATTTTACAGCAAGGTAGGAAAGTTAAGAGCATATACACCTATGTGTTCTTTCCTACTAAACTCTGTAGATGTTGTGGGTCTCCCCATGTGCTGCTGGCTGCTTTGGGACAGAGGCGGGGGTTGAGGGCAAACAGATTGAATATTCCCCTGCCAGGCTTTCTGGGAGTTAGTCCAACTTGCCCCTTGCATGTTGGAAAGTGAAGAGAAAAGGCTGAGGCTTTGCTTGGCCCCAGCAGTAGCTGCATGTGGCTGGTGCACCTGGGAGGAGAGTGCAGCAGCTTAGGTGAGGGTCCTTGCTTATACCATAGCTTGCAGGGCACCCGGGAGGGATGTGGTTGCTTACTGGCTGAAACAAATCTGCCAAAAGGGCTGAGGAGGACCAAGCAGCATTAGACGTGGTTATTTTTGATGTCAGCCTTGATTTGTATATAACAACAACCACAGCAGCAGGAAGGTGAGGAGCTGTGGTAGTAGATCTAGAGAGCAATTACTGCTCCTGCATCGCTTCTTGTGCTTGCTGCTTGCTGGGAGCTTGGATCTCTTCTGCCTGGCCCTTGCAGCCAGCTGCACTCCCAAAAGGGTCCTGGTCCCATCTGGGCACAGTCACCACAATGAGATCTCTAGGGCTAGATGCTGATGCCTGGGCTTTGTTAGTCTTCCTGTTGCTTGATGCCATGCTGGTACCCTCCTAGAAAGCAGAAGGTTTTATAACTCAGAATAAGCTCCTTCCAGTGTAAACCCTGCACAGAGCTGGCATGGCAACCAAGCATGCACAGAGGGAGTGCTGTGGCCCTGACCGCCTGAAGGAAGTGGGCTGAGAGCAGGGCAGCTTGTGACTCAAGCGTGGGGCCACCCTCCCATTCATCCCTGCGTGCCCTGAAAGCAGGCAGGGAGGCCTGGGAAGTGCCAGGATGAATGGCTTCAGCACTCCTATGCTGTGCCCCAGCTGGGCCCTCCTGCTAATTTAAAGCAGGCCAAAATTATGTGAATAGTGAAATCCTGCCAGTGCTCTCCTGGAGGGACAGGAGCTGTTCGAAGCCCTAGTGTGCTTGCCATGGGGAGGGAAGCAGTGCAGGACCTGGTACGTTGGCCCGATGCCGCCAGAGGATCCTCCTCAGCCAGCTTTGTCTCAGCTGGTGTCAGCCATGAGGAATCATGGTGGATGGGGCACAGCATCTGGCACTGGGCATGTAGCTCCCCACTGCTGGCCTTGCCAGCAGAGCTGGGTTCAAAGGTGCCCTGTTTGAGGCAGAAGAGGAAGCAGGAGTGTATTTGCATGCTGCAGCTACACCCTGCCTCAACCAAATTACCAGCAGATGAGCATAGGCGTACCTCCTGCCTGTTCCCTAATTTATGGCAGCAGAAGCAGGGAGGGGAAGGTGGGAGGGAGCAGCAAACATGGCCATTATACATGCAAATACAGTACTTTCTGGTTCTCTAGTGCTTTCCCTCTGAATGCCCCCATGTATTTTCCCACTGCTAACAAACGAGCCATTATTCTGCATATTTTGGGGTGCAAAGGGCTTGGCAGGGAGAAGCGCAGCTTGTGCCAGCAGTGCTGGGTGTCTCCATCCCTGTGCCTGCCCGGGCACCCGGGGCTGCATGCAGGCAGAGCCAGTGTCCACACCTGCCTGCATGGCCGTGTGGGAACCCTGGGGCTCACGAGCTTGCCTGAGGCCACGCACTGTGCCTGGGACAGAGAACAAAGCCAGTGCTTCACCTCCCTGCCGACCCGAGCAGACTTCCTCCTTGGGGTATTTACCATTTTTCCAAGGCAGCTTCCCATGGGGACAAGCCAAGGAGAACCACCTCTGGGGCTGGCTGTGGGCACTGGGGTGGAGGTTTTCTCCTCCTTTACCTGCTAGAGCTGCTGCCTGTGAGGAGCCCAGCTACAAAATGAGGGACGTGCTGACCCCCCCTTGCCCTGGAGCTTTTGGGGGGGGCACACCTCAGCCTTGGTACCTCTGGCTTTAGGTTGATCCTGTTGGAGAGGCTGAGGTTTGCTTGTCCCTGCAAATCAGGAGCAAACCTGCTGAGCCACTTCAGTATTAAATCCTGGCTAGTCCAGGATTAAGCAGTGGAAGAGCAGGATCAGTCTGTATGCAGCTCTTCTAGAAAAGCTCCGTAATGAAGTGGTCCTTTGTGCATAGCAGGAATGGAAACAACAGCCCTCAAGTCTGACCCCAGACAATTGTTTTCAGCAAAGAGGTCTGGGGAGGCAATTAATAATGTTTAAATGAAAGAAATAAAAAAAGCAATACTGTATCTAGAAATTCTTCTAAGGGCCAGAGCTGTGACAGAAAGATATATGTTTTAGCACTTCTGTCAGAATAAATGACCCTCCTGAGAGAAGGATTTTTTGAGGCTTTTTCTGCCCCACTGGGCATAATTTAAAAAAAAATGCATTACTGCTAAAAATCACTAATTTTAGTCAGTATATGAGTTGCAAAGGGTCATGTTTTTTCTTGTATGCTGGAAGGACAGGGGATGTATTATTAGAGAGCCATAATGCAAACAGTTTCTGATTAGAAGAGAACATCGTCAGCATTTCTCCAATTAGGCGTGGGCATCAAGTTCCCTGGCATGTCAAGGGGCTGTTAGCAAACCTTCATCTCCTCTGCTGGGAGCAGAGGAGTGGGCTGAGAAAAATGCAGCCCAGCTCTTCAGAGCTGCTGTGAAGTTTCTCACAAGAGCCAACTCTTTAACTCCAGCTGTCGGAGCACTCCAGCTGTGCTGTGAAGGGACCCCCTCTAAGAATAAGAAAAGAGGGTAGTTTTCTTGTCTCCTTCCAGACCTTGCCCTTGCAGAGGAGCTGAGCAGTGCTGGTTTTTCTATGACATGGATGCTCACCCCCTGAGACATGAACCCAGACCACCAAATTCACTTTGCAGAGACCACCAAATGGCCATCTGAGATCAATTAGCTTGTCATTACTCATACCCATCAGGTCTGGACTGCTGACCCACAAGTGAAAGTCCGTATATTTGTCTCCAAGCAATGTGCAGACCCACCTAGATCTCTGATAAGAGCTTCCTCAATAAACAAAGCCGAGGAGTTTGTGCTCTGGCTGTCCATTGCCTGCTCTGATCAGCTTGAGCCCAAGGGCCAAGCTGAGCCTAGCTTGATGAAGAGGTAAGATTCTCTGGGGCATCCAGCTCTGACAACAGGCTGATGACTGGAGAAGAATGGCTCCTGTTAGTGACAACTTCAAACAATTTTAGAACTTGAAATGCCATTTTAACTTTGCATTTGAATGGTTACATTGTTATTTTAAACTGCTATTCATACCTAATTAGTAGTTAAAATTACAGCCTTATTTATTGGAGATATACTAAATATGCAATCTGGAGGCAGTATTTATTGGGTTGTGTGTATTGAAAGCTTATTATTTAGATGAGGATATTTAACATGGAAGGAGAGAGAGCCCTTTTAATTAAAGGAGTGTGAACTTGACTGAAGCATTTGTTGCATGAAAAGGCTGTAATTATCACACGTGATTCAATTCTTTGTTTAAATCCGAAAGACTCATAACACCTTTGCTCATTTAAATTTGTGTTCTTGCATATCTGTTTTCTGGTAGTGTACGGGGATACATAAGTCTGAACATAGCATTAGCCTGACCTCTAAATTACTTCAGGATGGCTGGGAGGCACCAGTAGGTTTTACACTATTTGGTAGAGTTACTCCAAATTTCCAGAGGTCTGGCATGTTTGGCTGCCATGGTGCGGGTGTGGTGGTTGGGTGTCTCATTGTCTGGGCTTTGGGAACAGGATGGAGCATCATTGGATGTAGCTGCTCTCTGCCCTCATGGAGGGTTGCAGCTCCCTTCTCTCAGCCCCGTGCTCTGCAGGAGATGGTGTCCAACAGCCAGCCCCTAAAACAGCTCAGACTGTAGATCATCCCCTCCATGTGATTGAATGCATGGCTTCAGCTGGGTCAGTACCCCAAAGTGCAAGACGCTGTTGGCATCTCTGGGGCTTTTGCTTGTGCTTTTCTGGTGTTGGAAATGTGGGTACCAGCCTGCTCAGGGACATCTTCCCAGTGACAGTGGCCAGCACAGGCAGACCGCGGGTGTGACCCTTCATCTGTGGCTATGTTCCCCTAAGCACAACTGTCAGACTTGCTTATAATTCACTGGTGTTACTACTGTTTAATCTTTCATCCTAAATATAGACCAATTGTTTTTCCCTTAGAGTGATGGAGAATTTTATTGTAAGCTGTATTTTCCAAAACTTTCTCAGGAGGGTAATAGCTATCAGGGAAGCAAGTGCTTCTTCCAGTGGGTAACTTTGTTTTGTCTTAAACTTCCCCACTTTGGTATGGGTGGGGTCCAGTGTTGGCCCCTTTATGACTATTTTAATTAGAAATACCCAAAGGCAAATAGCAGCAGAACATGACAGATGAGGCTAGTTTAGTGTTAGTGCTGCATGGTAGAAACCCAAAAAGTGCTGTTCTGTTTTTTTAGAAAAAACCCACCACAACCTCAACTGTTGATATAAAGAGGAAGCTTTTTGGAATTCGCCACAGCTTGGAAAATAATGGGTCCTTTTTTTAAAGTCCAAGAGTTAAACAAAACTATAATCTTTATGATTAAGACTCTGAATGTTTTCTTTACTGTACCTTTAAATTCCAAATAAATCAATGCCTCTATGGAATTATTCAGTTGACACAAATTTGTTCCACCTAAAATGAATAGTAAGCCTGAGAAAGTAATAGGAAATTGTTAATTCATCACTGCCTGCCCTCCTCTGGTATATGTTTCTCTAATCAAAATGCAACCTGTTATTCAATCCAAGGAAAACATTTCAGAGTCCATCATATGCCACAAGCTTCCAGAACTTTTCTAAATCTGATAGCAAGAAAACATCGTACATCTTAGTCACTAATATATGCTGTGGAAAGATAAATGTAAAGTTCAGGTTTTTACCACAGTTGCAGCAACCTGTAACTGATGGCCTTTCCACAAGATTCATGAGCTGATGGAACAGCAGTAGAGGGACACTTCAATATACTGTGTTACAGTCTTAGGTTTCAGTGTTTAAATGAGCAGAAAAAATATCCCGTCTTTCAGGCCTTGATTCAGAACAAATCCGAAGCACAAGCTTGAGTCTCATTCAGGTCAATGGCTTTTAGGCATGTGCTGAATAAATGTCTTCCTGACCTAGGGCTGTACTTGTGAGCACCAGTCATTGGAAACATATTGGCAATGTAAAGAAAACAGCTGCTCTTGATTTATTATTTCTGCTTTTGCAAGTCGGGATAAAGCTGTGCTTGACAAGCCAACCCTCCGGGGCTAGGACAGTACATCTTGCAAGAAAATCCCACAAGAGTAATGAAACTTTGGAAGAAAAATGAAGCTGGAGCTTATGTTTTGCTGCTGTTAAAGTACTTCTGAGCTATGTGCTAGGTGTGTGTGTCTTGCATGCACCAGGAATGCAAGAAATGGAAAAGTGGTCCTTTCTTCAGCCATTAGCAGCTGGAGCACCTTCTGCCCCAGATGACTGTTTTAATAGTTGCTGCTGGCTCAATACTTCAAGAAACTCTAAGTGTCTTTTTGAACATGTGTCTGCTCGCAGGTTCATTGGCAGAGAAACAGGTGTACTATTGGGGAATGCTTGTTATAGCAAAGGCTTCGCCAGCCTAAAATGAAAATTAGGAAATGAAAAACACAATGAAATTATTTAAATAGTTTGAGCAGATTAATGGGAAAAATGCAGGAAAGCAAAGGAGGGAACATGTTTTCTGTGAAGGTCCATGAGTTTCTGAAACTTTTGGTGAAATAAGGCAAGGATGCATTAGAAAAGTTCAGTGCTGGGCTGCTTTCACAAACCTATAAGCAAATAGTTGGTGGGAATATAACTAGCTGCTACACGAGACAGAGGCTTTGGCTGGAGGTCTTCAAATTGCAGTTTGGTGCTTTGCTCTAGCCCATCTTGTGCAGCTGAGCTGGAACATAAACTACACCTCAGCTTCCCTACTGCTGCTTTCAGGATTTGGGGTGTTTTTTTAATCATCTCTAACTTGTTTTCTGAAGTCTTTGAAGAGAAAGCAGGATGAAAAAAAGTGAGTACTTTGTGGAACTGCAAATGAAGACAAAGTGCTGAATTTTAGTCTCCTCCTAATCTTTTGGTGGTCATGTGTTCACTGGCTACATATGTTTTCTTACAGAGCAAAGCATAATCAGCTTTGTATCCTGTGTTGCCACAAGCACTTCCTCCTCAGTTCAAAGGCTGTGCAGAGGAATCGAGATGGAGAGGCCCAGCTTTATGTCCATATTCACGCACACCTCTGCTTTGACTGTACTTTGAATGTAGCTTCTTGCACTTAACTCAGGGCTCATGATCCTGTTTTATCACTTCTTTGTTGCAGCAATGTCACTTTCCTTGGAGAAAAGCTCTTGTTTGTCATTAAATACTAGTGTTTAATGAGAAACAAGGTGGAGGAGGATGGTGCTTTCAAACCAAGGGCAGCAGCGTTTTTAACAGCCTGCCTTTGTGCTTGAGACTGCGGCTAGTCACGGAGGTACAGTTTTGCCTATGCAAGCATAAAAGGTGGATTACAGGCAGCTTCAGAGAAAACTGTGCAGACCTGACTTTCAAAGCGCTTTGGACACTCTTCTCATGAAGCGGTGTGAAAGCTAGTATGCGTTAGTAGCCACGCAAGCAAAAATCTCCCAGGCAGCAAGTTCAATTGCTGCACAGTGCTCCTGGGCTTTTGTTAGATGTTTGCTGACAATCACTTTATTCCTAAATGCAGTGTTAGTGATAGTGGGAAATGGATCCACAGGAGAGCGCTGCTAGGACTTCCTGCATTCCTGTGCCTGGGTGGTGATGGTAGTGGTGTGTTGCTGTGACACTAAGTACTGGTTACCTAAAGACCAGACTGACTCAACCAGCTTCCATTTCAGCATGCTCTAAGGTAATTCAGAGACTGTAACTAATTGAATTTTAAATTACTAGGATTTTTTTTAGTGGACAGAAAGTGGAGGCTTTTCCCAGCTTTGTGGTTCTCAGGAGGAATTTCCTTCCTGGAGACACCTTCAGGTATCTATGGATGCTTCTATGGGACACAAACTACAGCCATGTATATCTTAGGGGAGAAAACCCACTGAAATTCAGCCTTTCATGGCCAAGATATACAATGTGGTGGGTGACACACCTTGAAACAGGGAGTTGGACCTTAAAGCTCTGCTCTGAAATGCTTTTTTGGCAGCTCTTAGACAAAAATTAAAGTGCTTGAATTAGTATCTTTTGCTAAGAACAATTTCCCTGGTTGTTGTCTTGTCCCCTCTCAGTTGAGCAGTGCCCAGAGTATGTCTCTCCTTTGGCAGAGAGAAACAGGTCTGCCATGATAACTTACCAACTGGGAAGGAGCTGCAAAGTAACGATTAGTTAAGCTTGTTTTCCCCTTCATAATGGTCTGCAAGCTTTACCTCGGAGGTGATGGACTATGCTGCCTGCAGGCAGATCTGTCAGGAAGGTAATCCTTGAATGCCATTGCAGGTTGTCTTCAGCACACTTTCATCTAGACTGGTTACTAGTGAAGCCGAAGGTGTGAATCCCTTGAATCTGTCCTTGGCTTTTACCGGAGGCAGAAGCCTAAACTGGGTGGCCAAACATACCTCTCCTTGATGCTAAAACAGTAGCATGAAGAGCGCACCTGGTTTTCATCTTCAGAAATGAATGTTGCTTCACGTTCCTGCCAGATAAAGACATATTAAAAGGCAAAACTCTGAAATGGAAGTAGACTCCTTACAAGAGCAGGAAAGAACCATTAAGATACCATGGTGGAAAAATTAGTATGTTGCCAAGCTGAGTGAGAGCAGATGTGGGAAATCAGTCTGCAGAGTGCAAAATGAGAACAGATCCTGAATTAATTGTAGCTGTTTCCCATCTAGAACCAAACCAAAGAAAAACAGGTGAAAAAATTGGTGCTACTGAGAAAATGACTGTAAATATGAAGGAGATGAAAATCAAGTCTTAAAAGACAATGGTGTGGAAGAACCAAAAACCTCTGGATCTCAAAAGATCTGTGAAGCTCAACACTGATACTCATAAATTTTGGGGTAAAATAATAACTTCAAGGAAGCTGCTGTTAAGAGCAAAAGAGAAGTAGTGAGGAAACAAGCTGTTCCCAGGGTCATGAGCTGCCCGCCAGATGTCCTTGGCTGGGCAGCAGTGTGATGTTATTTGTTGAATCTTCTGACACTCAAGTGGCTTCCTCCAATTCTGGAAGGATTTCTTTTACTTTCTACAAATAAGATGAAGCCTTGAAAGAGAAGGGACAGAAAGAGCAAATAAACAGGAATCTCCATTTTATGCAGTAGTTAGGCATATAGTGAAGACCTGTCAGGTCAGAAGGGAACAAGTTGAGAAGTAGATAATGAAAACGGGAGCGGGGGGAAGCTCCCATCCAGGATCTTTCCTCAGAAAGATGAAGCACAGCAGACTGCTAGACAAAAGGGATGTATGCAACCTTGGATCTCACACAGTGGAAATCCCCTGGCTGGAGAAAAGAAAGAGAGGATGAGGCAGCTGTAAGGAGATCCTAGGGTACTGGGCTCAGATAAATGCTAGAGCAGAAGAAGAAGCAGCCAAAAAAAGAAGGAACTCCATCAATCAGTGGCTGTGAAAATGTATGTGTGAACTTTTCTGAAATTCCCAGGGAGAACAATTTGGGTTGAGAAGCAATGAATGCAGAAGTCTAACTACTGGTGTCATCAGCCCTACTCAAACTAGTTTTCTATGAGAATTGACAACTCCCAGAACCTCCGTGTGCCTCTGCTTCATCGCTTCTGTCAGATGGGGGTAGAGATACTGTCTTTGTTAAAACATGGATGTGAAAAAGAGATCACTTCAACAGTTATAAAATCCTTCTACTAGGGGAAGAACAGTATTGCTCATTGTTACCATTTGTAAATCATTGTGTATAGAGTAAATATTGAGGAGTCTTGATGTGTCACCTCGTTTGCTTTTTAGCTGCTCTTTGCTACAGCAGGGATGGTTGCGCTTCATCTACTTCTGACAACCTCCTGTGAAGGAAACTGATTTCTCTGGGGAAATCTATCCTAGGACTCAAGTTATCTTTACAGTTAAATATTTTCCTGATCTTGATCTTGCTGCTGCAATTTGAACCCTTTCATTACTGCTCATCCTATCTGCTGTGGAGCACAGATTTTTGTACATACAAAAGGTGTCTGCATTTTTATGAGTGGGTATGCAATGATCAAGTGTGTCGGGTGGTTTTCATTGTAAGAAGCAGTCTGACTGCTTACAGCTTTGCCAAAGCTCAGCTATTTAGGCTGAAGCTTTTCCATGTCAGGCATTTCCCTCAAGCTGTTTTCCACCCCCTGCTTTTTTCCTTCTCTTTGCCTTATTATTTTAAAATGCAGCCAAAAATCTCAGCTGTTTCTGAGAACGAAGTTAGGGAACGATACAGCTGCTTTATGGCTGAATGAGAGAACTTTGGTGATGGGACTATTTTGGGAGACCTTGAGTGCTGTGATCTGAAATCTGGCGCTGTGACTTGAAGACAGCCAGCCAGGTGCTAACCCCTGCAAAATGACAGCTCTCTGTGGTGGACACAGGTCAGTTGGTCTGGCTCCAGCCTGGGAATCTCAGTTGATACTGAGATGTTTCTTGAGAGAGGTTCAGGAGCAACTCTCCTTGTCCTGAAAGGACTTTCTGTCCAAAAAAGTCTCACCCTCAACAAACTCAGTTTGACACTAGACTCATAGTAAAGCAAGGTGTGGGTGATTGCTACACCTGTGTGCCTTCCCCCCCCCCCCCCCCCTTTTGTGTTCTCCTACACCACAAATTATTGAGTCTGCAGGTCAAATTCAAGCAAATTTGAGAGTGGGAGGGGAAAGCAGGCTTCAGAAATTCCTTTGAAAGCCTTTAAATTAGGTGATATGGGTGAAAGGGGAGAATGGAGGTGCAAATCTTGAGGAAACCAGCCTACCTTTGTTTTAATGCTCCCCAGTGCAAGCTTGTGTTTGTTTAGAACATTGCCATTTGTTAACCCCCCTGCAACAGCATCCAGCTTTGTATTTGAGCTGTGTTTTCCCTCTTTCAGCTTTCAAGGGCAGCTTGGTGGGTTTTTTCCCCTCCAAACAGTTAAGACTGTTCAAAATCTAGGATCTCTGAAACCAGATCTGCCTTTGATACACATTAATCATGGCTGGATTATGGGGTTGGAGTAGCCACTGGAATTTTTTTCTGGTGAAACTGGAAGTGACCTTTGTTTCTCCTTGTTCTGTGGGTCAGTTTTGAGCTTAACTGGACATCTACAAATGCTGCAACTGCTAACAGACCGCAAAGGTGACAGAGAGGTGAAGAGCAACCTCTGCTCTTTTGCACTGCTGCTTTTGCTGCTGCTGCTGCAGTAGCTTTGACTTGTAGATGTCTTGCTGGTCTCCTTCCTGTTGGTAAGCATAAGCCTGGGCAGGGGGAGCAAAGCACAAAAATGCAGCAAATTACCTCACTGAAGACTTGAGGGGGGGAAATCCACATCTAATAGGAAAATCCTATGGTAGAGTGTGCTGAGGAATCAGTCTTGGGACATAGAGAAGGCAAAGTGGTGGCTGTAAATACACCCTTCAACTTGGAACATGCAATCAAATCTGCATAGGAAATTCTTGTGCCCTTACAAAGTCAAGGGAAAGTCTATAAGACTCCATTCTGACCCAGGGCGTGCCTGTTCGGATCAAGGTGGAGGACTGGGGCCATCCTAATTCCTAGTCAGTGAAAACAAATAGCTCTAGCAACAGACAAGCATGAAAACAAAGTTACTATCAACACCCTGGCTCTTTGAAATCCCTTCCAAATTCTCAAAGGATAAGATCAATGTGAATAAGAACAGTAACAGCACTGTATTCAAAGAAGGTGAAAAGGCAGCTCCCTCAGCCATACACACCCAAGAAATGGGCTTTTGGTTTTTTTGCATTCTCAGAGCTG
This sequence comes from Phalacrocorax carbo, assembly GCF_963921805.1. Classification (NCBI taxonomy): domain Eukaryota; kingdom Metazoa; phylum Chordata; class Aves; order Suliformes; family Phalacrocoracidae; genus Phalacrocorax; species Phalacrocorax carbo. Next base: position 25,353,926 of record NC_087520.1, read on the forward strand.
ACATGAGGCAGGCAGAGTTTGGTAGCACCTCAAAGTAGCAGCCAGATATTTTTTAACTTTGCAGACTCCATAATGAAAGCAGCAGTTGGCACCCCCTGTGCCAGAGTGCTCCAAACCTGCCCATGATGGAATGTACTGATAGAGAGGAATATTTCCTTGTGGACTTGGTTTGAGACACAAATTTAAATATTGCTAATTTTCAGTATTGGCCTCAGCAAGAGACTTCACCTCTCAGTGATCAACATGTAAGTCGTGGCAGATCTTCCTAGCCTATGTCTAATTAGGAAACACGCTTCATGACTTTGTCTCCCAGTCTCTACATTCACCAAAGTGGAGTACTGATTTCTCAAAGTACAATAAAACAGCCGTCGGTCCATTTGTTACAGTGCAACGTGATAGCCTGGTGAGTTAGGTGTATGGAAAAGTAAGGTTTTGATGTGTTTTGTGTGTAACAAGACAGCAGAACTCTGCTCAGTTCTGAAGTGCAACTTTGCCATTGGAAATGAAATTAACTTCTTTAGGTAAGAACAAGATTATTATAAGATATCTGATGGCTTGATGTCAACATATTGCTGCCTCTTGTAAGGCAAATTTGAGGTTGTACATCTGTTGTAAAGGTGGATAAAGTGTGAGTAACCAAAAGGACTGAATTGCACGAGAAAAACTAACTTGTAGTGTCTTCAGGAAAGCTTCCTAGAAACAGAACAGGGGATTTAAACAAAATTCTCATTAAGATTAATGAAAGTTGTGCTGATAAATCCTCTGGAGTTGTCTGATTCTTCTTCCAAAATTCCATATTTGTTTAGGAGAGATTTCTGTGCATAAACTTCTTTGTTTCTCATCAGCAAAGCATTTTTGGCTAAGGTGTGACTCTGGCAAATCTGCCCTACTGTGGAGCTTATTGATATTTTTATTTCAGTTGGACAGAGTTTTAAAATCCTTGATTGCAGTTGGGAGTTCATTTCTCATTCGACCATAGTGAAGGTAAAAAAGCTTCAGAAATGCAATTGCTTTCTACCACTGGATCTATGAGAGGAAATAATTATAGCTCAAAGCTTACGAGAAGAGTCTCTTTTGAATCTCAGGAGTCACTTGGACACTATCTGTACAAAGACTAAATCACCTCTAAGACTTCTGCTGATTATAATCAAAAGTACAACAGACTGTAACACAGCTTGCTTAATGATAAGCACTCACATATGAAACAAGAACAGGGCTGTTTATCTTCCTCCCCATCACTTCAGATTCAACCCGTCAATAGCTATCCCTATAAGTGCTTGGCTTCCATGTTTTGAGTTCGAACATACCCTGTCCTGCTCATGCAGGAACAAGAAGGGATGTCTGCAGGACCAGATACTTGTGCTGTCCTGCACACGAGCTCCTCTCTCACATCAGCCACCAACTTAGTTCATATCAACCAGTTTCTTACAGTGCTGTGTATGTGATTGGGGTGGAGAGGGAACTCCAACCAAAAAACCCTGAAGACTGGAAACAGAAGAGGAGCAAATATAATTAATCCAGAGAGATGATGTTGCATTTAGCTTATCTGGTAGAGATTTGGCTGGTGGAGGCTACTAGATCACGTGCATTTTTTGACTCTTTCTTAGACAGGCTCTCTGCTTGTGACCACCTAGTGTCACCCTGATTACTTCCTGTGGAAGAAAACCTCAGATATCCTGGGTGGGCAACTTCATGTCCACTCTGAGCTGCCAGAGTACTACAGCTGGGTTGTGCTGGGCCTGAGGAACTGAAACTGTCTGCATTGTCCATCCTTGTGTTGCTTCCTGTAAGCCTTTGAGATCTGAAAATCTGCAGGGACTTCTAGAACAGCTACAAGATCACAGATCTTGTCTGGCCCTTTTATGTCTTGTGCCTCATGTTTTTTAAAACACATAAAAGGCTCTCTACCAGAGCATGCCACCCCCCCAAAACCATGCATATACTTTTGAAGGAGTTTTGAACAGGGCAAGAAATGCAATGTAATGAGACAGTGTGGCTGATAGCAGCACAGTAGATAATATACAGAAAAAGCTATGCCTTGAACACCATACAGTTGCGTGCTATTAGTGCTGTCTGTATGCTGATAACAGCATCTTCAGAACTAATTTCACAAAGGCAGTTTTTTTAAACACTTCCTTTTAAGTATGTAGGCCTGGGTGAGTCATGCCTTGTGCTCAGTTAAACTTTCTCCTCATTGCTCAACATCAGGGATAATGACAGTGCCTGGCTCTTTACACAGGTACCTCAAGATCTTCATCTGGAGTCATCTGATAGGTGGGGGGATTGAGGCAGGTGTGGTGAAGTGATATGCCCAAAGTCATTTAGCAGGCCACATGCAAGGCTGGAAGAGGCACCCAATCCTGCCCTCTGCCTGCCAGACAGTGGAGACTCTGAGTTCAGATAATACTTCTTTTCAGTTTGTGCTGTGATTGTAAAATGAAAAAAAGGGGGTTTCAACATAAAGGTTGCATAGTTCCATTGCTAAAACATGTATAGATAGCACAGAATCATAGGAATATATATCTACTTCGCTCATCATCACTGTTCCCAATAACCAGTATTGAAAGTCAAGTAGCCTTCTGGGATAATCTGGTTTAGTTATCTAACTGTGTAGTTCAGCCTCCATGGCATCATTGGAGGAATAATTGGTTCTGATGCTCTTGAGTTTCATTTCCTGTTGGTTTCTAGAAAAACATCTGTATTCCCCTGGTTAATTGAAAGAACTTAAACAGATTTTCAATTCATTATGATGATGTTTTCCTAAGATGGTGCCAAGCTCAATCAGAGGCTGCCTTTGCTATACCAGACCCCTCTACCTGGTATCACATTGTACTTCTGTAGTTGTATGTTCCTGATTTCTTGATGATTAGACGCTGGCATGCAAGTGTCGGAAGAGTGTATTCAGGTGGATGTCCCAGGCTGTACAAGCTGTGCTTTTGTGGGAGGTGCTGTGTCATGTATGTAATTGAAACAAAGGCTATTTCTTTGTGAAGCATGCTACTAAACTGCCAGTGCTTAAAACCAGAAATAGCCCATGGTGGCCAAATCACACAACTGGGAAAGGATGATTGTTTTCACTGGCTCTTCATTTAGGCCTGCCCATGAAGCCTAGGGTCTCCTGTTGCACTGTGGTAGTTACCCAGCTTGAAGCAGAGGTGTGAATGCAGCTACTCCTGTGCTAGGGTCACTGTGACTAAGCTGCTTGCTGGGGAGGCCAGGAATTTGGGCTTCAATGCCTTCACTGTAGGGTAGGTCTCCAACACGGTGTCTGAGTACTCTGAACACTTGGGAACAACAAAGGCAGGCTGGAGTCACCTTCTGATAAGGGAGAGTCCCACTTGGTTATTTCAAGTAGCACCTACAGGCGTTTTCTTTCAGGAAAAGGCTTCCAGCTTTGGTATCTGGAGCCCACAGATACATCTCTTTTGTAGCCTTGTTTAGAGAAAAGAGAGATCAGGTGCTGCTTCTTCCCTCATACCTGCCGTGCTTAGCATTTTTTAACTGGTAGGCAGCTTCCCACTCAGAATGCAAAATTAGATCACTTTGTTTAGCTGTTGCGGTATGGCTCTTATCTCTTTGTGTGCTATGTGAGATGTTTAGGTATCAGCTTTGGACTTAGCCAAGTCCTGGAAGCTGCATGTTGTCACATTTGGAGTCCTCACCTCCATCTCTGCATCAAGTGCTTCCACAGATGTGAATTGACTCGGATAGCTCAAGGCCCTCCACATTGCCTACATCCCTCATTAGGGTTGTTTTGGGTGTCCTGAGATAAGAGAGATCTTTATGCTGATGTATGCAGGCCAGACACGAAAGGCAGCTCTGGAGGTGGGTTAGAGCATTTCAGGATGGCTTCTGCCATCTGGATTGTGGACTGTGGGGCCACAAACTGATCAGCAATACCCTGTGTTGCTGTTGGGGTGACTTCAGCAAGGATATTCTGGCTGGAAACTCTAGTTGTAGTAGTATGGAAACGAAAATTAGTCTGGGGGAAAGAATACGATTCATCTGCTCGATTTCTCCCCCTTTCCCTGAATTTTGTAGAACGCATAAGCATGGACCTTGCATAAGTGGATTGCATTTCACACCTAATTTGCATAATTATATCTTGGAAACAGTTTATCTATAATCATAGAGTAGCTTGTAAATCCATAACACTGGTGTTTGATTATGCTGCAGCTGCCATAGATCAATGGATACAGAGGAGTCTTGCTCATTAGTGACTCACATGTGTGAAGCCTGTGTGAAGCCTAGAGAACAATGTAACATTGGTGCTGTGCAGTTGTTCATCAAATATTGCTACCTAGGGGAAACCAGGGGTTTTAAAGACTTGGTGGAAAAGGTTTATAGAAAGTGCTGTCTATACAGGACTTTTCACTTGAAGAAAGCTCCCTTCCCCCAAAACAGCCCACCTGTAAAACTCTAAGTGGTATTCTGTATCAATTATCCATGCACTGTAAACACGTTAGATCTTATTTTGGAAAGGGGTCTGTTCTGAGAAATTGCTCTGGAAGCAGCATGCCTGCAAGCTCGACCATTTCTATTTTCTGAAGGTGATGCACCCAGAGGCCTGATGAACAGCCAAAGTTCTTGTGAATCAACAGACCATGGATTTGCAGACCAACGTAAGCCTACTAACATGAGCAGCCTGAACCACACTGAAAGGGTTTGTGGAGATATCGCCAAGACGCCTTCAGGAAGCAGTTGCATTTGGTTATGCACGAGGAAAAAGGTTCGAGCTCATTTTGGGTGTTGATGATACAGCGCTAAAAACTAAAAGCACACACAAAAAGGTTAGGTGAGCTGCAGAATTCCCGTGAGTTCATATCCCATCTTCAACACGATAACCTCAGCTTTCCCTCTCATGTCCCCCAGCTACCACCTGCAAAGCTGCTTCTGATCTATGTTGACTGTCTGGCCAGTGGCCAGTGACTCTGGCCAAACAGCATAAATAACTGTGGAAATTTTGCTCTGGCCTTTATTGCGGCAAAGACGTTAATTTGTGTGCCTCTCCTCTGTCTAGCTAGGAACAAAGTAGGAACTTCTGTCTTTAAGACCTAAATTGCCTTATTAAGCATTGAGGGCTGCATGGGGTAGAGAGAGGAAGAGCTGGTCCAATTTTATAAGCTTCCCTTGATGAGAAAACAGGCCTCAAATAATTGCTTTCTCTTAGTTATCTGTTAAAATATAAAGGAATTGGTTCCCTTCACTAAGGAGGTATTCTTCAGAGCATGAGTTCTTTTTTTTGTGTGTGGGTCAACTTAGCACAGAGAAACTGGATAAATTCAGAAGAATGATATGATACTGTGCTGCTGTTCTCCATCAGCTGGAGACCAACTGAGGCAACAGAGGCAGTGTCTGATCTGTTACTGACTTTCCAATAATATTGACTCACTTTATTTAAAATAAAAACTTTGCAGTGGAGAGATGAAAATTCCAGGATGACAAATGTTAAACAAAGGGCTGCCTGGAAAGCAGGCAATTTTGATGTTGCTCCCAAAGTCTTGCAAAATATATGTCAAGGTCAAAAACCCAAACTTGCTAGGTGGTTATGTCTCCTGTTTCTTACTTTAGGGCTTTACAACCACTCATCTTGCTTTTGACCTTGGTTTTTTTTTTTTGGGGGTGTGGGTGTGGGTGTGAGGAGGTGGGAACTGGGCAATGCACTAGCAAGTAGTGAAAGATTATTGGAGGTTGAGAGCTGTTTTCTACCTTATGAACTTGGCAGTTCTGCAGGTCTATGCTCTTGGTATTGATCTTGCTGTAAGATGAATAGTGATATGGATTTTTTTAAAAAAAGTCTAATTTTGGGACCTTTAAATGTGCCTGACATTCACAAGAATTCTGTCTAAGGGTTGGCATTAATCTAAATTAATCAAGATAATATATAACATTTTTATATTTTCAGTCTCAGGGTGTTTTCTTTCTAGATTTGGTTATTATTGAAGAAAGCTTTTAACATGGCCCCTCTAGTGCTCTCAAATTCTGAATTTACACACATATCTGCATTACAGTAATGTACCAAAAACGGGAAGATACAGCTTAAACACATACAGAATTACTGCCTAAATCTGCAGTTCACAAATGTGTTAAACTTGTCTTGGAATATTTTTCCACATTTAGAAAAAAGCTTCTACAGTTTTTTATGAAGTCTGTATACAATTAGTTAAGGGATACAGATGCTTCCCTCTTTTTTTTTTTTTAAATTAATTTGCTTATACTTGATTCAAATCATGCCTTCTGGCTAACCTTAGCATTGCCCTCTCCCAATTTGCATGAGTACACGTAAAGTTAAATTTGTAATACTGAGATATTAGAAAACCTAATTTCTTTTGATAAGGTTCTAATATGCTCTAATATTTTTATGTTGGCAATAGGTATCGTAATATCCAGCTGGTTTTTGGCATGTGCTGCTATCCTTATGATGCTCCAGAGCTGCTAAAAAGCTGGGGGAGTGGTTGCAGAAAAAAAATAATCAAGGTATATATGAGAAAATGGATTTAGGGATGGGTGATATATGTCCTGCTGTGCTCATTGATTGAATTAGCTTCTGTAAAATGCCTCTTTGTGAAGATGGAGAATCAAGAGTTCAGGCTGCAGCCTTGGTGCTGTATTTTTAGCATGTGAGTAGGTGAACTTTTTAAGTGCTGGGTTTTGTTGTGTGTGTGTGTGGGGTGGTGTTTTTTTTTTTTACTCTAGGCTGACACCAGGACTTCAAAGACACCAAGCAGCCCTACTGCGCATTTTGAAGTGGTGGGTGCTACTGCTGTCTTCAGGACAGGCCCCTCGCTTGCAGTCTGTGCGGGGCTCAGGCTGCTCCCGGGAGCGCCAGTCCCGTTTGCTTTTGGACAGAACGGGCAAAGGAAGTGATGCAGCCCCGGGACAGTCATGTTTCGGGTGGCAGCCAGACAGCGGGTCCTTTGGCAGCGGCAAGGTACAGCTCTAGGACCATCCTTAGGGCTAAGCCAGGCCTTGACCTTACCTCCTGGGCCGGGGTCAGCCCTCGCTGCCTGGGAGGGGAGCAAGAGACGGCTGGTGGGACGCCGGCACTGTCCCCCCACCTGCCCCCTCACCACCACTCCCAGCTTGGGGCGGGGGGCCTAACCCAAGCCGGCCGGCCGGAGCAGGTGCGAATCCCCGCCGTTTGAGGGGACAGCGCCTCACCGCCATGGGGGAAAATGAGGGGGTGGCCGCCGCCCACCCGCGACAGAGCTGAGGCTGCCCCCCTTGAAGCAGGAAGCCGGAAACAATCGAGACAAGCCGCGTTAAGATGGGGGGAGCGACCCCGCTCCCCTCAGCTCTGCGGGGTGAGTCACGGCGCGCTGTGGCGGGGCTCACTGACTCACACCCCCCCCCCCCACCATCACCACCACCCTCCACACCCCGCTTCCCGCCTCGGAGGGAGGCGCGCCAGCCCCCGCGGCGCATGCGCGGCGGCGGCGGCGGCGGAGTTGTGAATGGCACGGCTGTTCGGACGGAGTTTACGAGCCGGGGAGGAAGTCGGGAGGGGAGGGGGGGGCGGGAGCGGGCGGCGCGCGGTGGCAGCGCGAGCTCTCGGCGGCTGCTCTGCGCGCGCGGCGGGGGGGGGGGGGAAGGAGGAGGAGGAGGAGGAGGAGGAGGAGGAGGGAGGGAGGGGGGCGGCGGGGGCTAACAAAGGGCGAGGCGAGCGCTGGGGCTGGGACAGCGCGGGGCGGGCAGCCGGCGGCGGCCCCACCACCATGCCGCGGGTTGTCCCCGACCAGCGGAGCAAGTTCGAGAACGAAGAGTTCTTCAGGAAGCTGAGCCGCGAGTGCGAGGTGAGGCGGTGGCGTCTGTCTGTCCGTCCGTCCGTCCGTCTGTCTATCCGTCCGTCTCCCTCACCCCTTTCCCTCGGCGGGGAAAGTTTCTGCGGCGGGAGCCCCGCGCCTCGGCTCGCCTCAGGCGCGGCGGGGGAGCCGAGCCCGGCGGGGAGGCGCAGTCTGTGCACTCCGCTGCCCCCTTATCGCCGGGATTGGCCCCTCCTGATTGCGCGCCCTGTTCTCCGCAGATTAAATACACCGGCTTCAGGGACCGGCCCCACGAGGAGAGGCAGGCCCGCTTCCAGAACGCCTGCCGCGACGGACGCTCCGAGATCGTAAGTGGCGCCGGGCTCCCCTCGGGGCCCGCCGGGACCGGGCCGGGGCGGTCCCCGGCGCCGGGCAGCCGCGGGCGGGGGGGGCGGCCGCCCCCGGGCCCCATCGCCGCTCGCCACCTTTTTTTTTAAATAATAATAATAAAAAAAACAACCCACAAAGTTTCAGGGAGGGTTTGCGGAGGAGGAACAACGCTTCGCAGTGGCGGGGCAGCGGCGGCCGGCGCTGGGTGTGGCGGGAGCGGAGGGTTCGGAGCGGGGTGCCTGGTGGCGGCCGGGGGCCGCGCCGCGCCGGGAAGCTCTGCTGGGCGGCGGGGGCGGGAAGCCGCCTTTTGAACGCTGAGGGAAAGGACGCTTTGGTTAAAAGGCGGTATTTCTTTGCTCTTAAGAATAGTGCTTCTTCGCTAAAATGTATCAGCTCGCTCTGCCCTGGCGGGAGCAGTGGAAGACTAGTTGGCTTGAGCGCTGGGGCTGAGGGGAGGTGATGGGGAGGTGAGGAGCCACCCGCGAGCGGGCTGTGCTTCCTTCCCTGGGCACGTGTTACCATTGTAAGCTCCTTATTTCAATATTCAGCTGCTTCCCCCCCTCCCCCTTTTATTTTTTAAATCGGAAACAGGAGCTTTCAGAAGTAAGTGAAATCATTTAGAAGATGCTAGCTGAAAGTCTCAAATGAGCTGTTTATGTAGTTTTGAACTAAATCAAATGCTCTTAAAATTAGGCTTTGAAAGTCACAACTCCAGCCCTGTTTTTCTCATTCATTAAGGTTAGTTGCATACTACTCTCTGCTTCTGAATTAAGAAGTGAGATAAAGTATGGCTTGCCGTAGTCAAGAACTGACTAGTTATTTCCTGGTTTGATTTCTGCTATATGTTCGTTCTGATCGCTATCTTGTAGCATTGTTGTTAACTCTTCACTGTTCTTAAAATGCAGAAGTAACCTCTCTTTCATTTACAGTGTATAATGAAAGACGAGGTAAAAACTCTTTTCCCATAGAAAATAACCCCAACTTCCACCAAGTTTGGCTTATGATGATTCTTTAATTTCACGTGGTATGCATACTGCTAGTCAGTTCACAATTAAATTATTCTTATGCACAATGAAATTATTCTTATGCACATCCAAACAAATAGAATTGAATACCAGTTACCGTACCTGAGCTTGCGTTTGTCAGTGAAAGGATACACACTCTAGGACACAGTTATCTTTTACCGAGTGACTTTATTTTAGCTGAGTCTTATCCCTTCTTGTTACTCTGCGGTCTTCAAACCTGTAATATTATTTTGTGAGAGGCCCCCTGTAGTCAGTCCCTTTGTTTTCCTATTTTTTTACATTCATTTTTCATTGTGCATGTTTGCTTCCTTTAAAAAAGTTACCAGGGAAACAATGCGTAGGTAAGGAAAACAGTTGGCTAGCAGCATCTGAAGTTCCTGAACAGGTGAAAGTGCATAGTATACCTGAGTTCTTCCCTAAAAAAAAACAAACCCCAAAACATGTAGCTTATAAACTAGCTTTCTAATGCAGCCTCTGCAGTTATTACATAAATGAGAAATCACTGTAGTTTCACGTTTGTACTTCTAAGCCTGATGCTGTCTTTCTCTGCCAGAAGTTCATCCCTCGGAAGCAACCAGTGATGCCTGGTCTACATATTTTTACTTAATTATAAAACAGTCTCTGAATTTCTTGATCTGAAACATCTGGTTTTGTTTTGGGAACAGTGTGCAAGTAGTCGGGTTTATTTAGAAATGTAGTGTGTGTGTAATGACTGATGTTAAAAAGAGCTAGCAATTTTGCTTTTTTTAGCCTTGAACGTTTTTCCAGACATTAAGGATTTATTCTTTTATCTCCAAAGGGAGCCTTTGCAAATGATGTTACATATTTTTAAGCAGGCAAAAAAACCCTGCTGAACAGCTTAGGGATTTAATGTAGAACTGGAAGTAGGTTGTTGGTTACTTCTGTCAAATAACTCTTGAATAAAGAAAATAATTACTGGTATTGCTGAGAAAGTAATTGAAACATTAAATAAGATTTTGGGTTTACTGGTATTGCTTCGATAACCTGAAAAATAACTTTACATGTTCAGTTTGTTTTGGGAGATTTCCTAGCTACCTATTTGTTTGGAAGGTACTTGTATTTACGTTGGCTATGCATGGGTCAGATCACCCTCATACTACCTGATAAGCTTTTTGCAAAATTTGAGGCATATATGTAAGATAGCGTTTCAGACTGAACTTTAAAAGGCTCTGTATAGAAAAAAAATTTCTTATTTCCAAGTTTAAGACCAAACTAGGGGTGTGATTTTTTTTTTTTAAAATTTGCTTGTTGCTAGAATAAAATTGTTGGGTTCAGTGCAGTCCTGTATGGTTACTAGTGAGACTGGTTTCAAGTTTTTTAGTATTGACCTATGATTTTGATTTGAGAAGCATGTGGGTATTTTAATTGGACTGTTTTATCTGTTCAAAGGGAGGGAACAGGCTTAAAAAATCCAGAGAATAAATTTCTACATTGCTCTTTAAATAGCCTATGGTTTAAACGTTGCCCACATGACTCCATGAGGATGTGGGAATTTGTGTACTTTCATTTTCTTAATTTCTCTGATATTTTTCCCATGGATTTTCACAGCCCTCTGGCACAGGTTGGGGAGTGGAAGTAGGGAGGCATGGGCACTTCACTCTCTCACTCAGTTTCCCAGTCCTTCTGAGCCAGTATTCTTGGGGCCTGCAGAAACTGGAGTGGTCTGGAGGGCTGCATGGTCAGCCGGTTTACACTCAAAGATCTCACTCCTTGGCATTTTGTTTTAACTGTAAAAATTAAGGAGTATCAAACACATATTTGCTAAAGATCCTTGGAGGTGGGAAGGTAGTTCTTGAACAGCCTAAGTGGTGATGACTTACCAATCAAACAGATTTGGAGATAAGTATAATTTTTTTTGTTGATATGTAATAGAATCACTTAGAAAAGGAAAGTGATTGTTATACAAGCTGGTCAGCCTGACACTGATGGTCTGCAGCCCTTGCAGTTTTGATGCTTCCTATTTGGGCAAGTGTAACCTTCTGTTATGTTGATATGTTTGTGTATTGTAGAGCAAACAAATATTAATGTACCAATACAATATTCCCCCCTCCCACTGCCCCAGTATTAGTACGACCAATTTGTCAATTTTAGTGATATTGAGAATGTGCTTAACAGGAGATTAAAAAACCCAAACCAAACCCCTGCTTTTAAGGATAGTCTGGAATAGAACCTGATTGCCAAGTATTAGTCTCCCTTGGCAGAGGGGAAAAAGTCAAGACAAAGCATTTCTTCTTTCAGAAAGGGACACATTAATCCTGTGACATACAGCACTGCAGTACATGACCAGAACTATCTTAAATAACATGTAGAGCTGTTGTGTCATAGTACAGTTATACCATAAAGTTGTTGAATTCTGGGTGGCTCGAAAGGAATACACTTGTGAGGAAATTCCAACTATTAGAGTAGTATTTTTATAGCTTTTAAGAAATGGTATTCTGGATTAATGACCATTTAAATCTAAGTGATCGTGGTAATCAAGATAATCGATACAGTTATTTGACTGCAGCAAATTTCGTTTTAACCCTGGGATTTTTAGTAGAGTTATATTCTGGGAGCATGTTTGAGTATTCACATGCTTACAGGACACACTCATGTATCAGAGAGGGGTATAAATATTGTGAATCCAATTTCTACTTGCAAAAATTGTTCCTTATTTCGTGGGTAGAAATTGACATACTCTCCACGGCTTTGAGTTGATAAGATATACAAATAAATACAGAGAGTTTATGAAGAAAATTGAATCTTATTTTCATTTGAAACCTGAGAAAATTATTTACTTGAATGCAATGTACACTTTTTCTAATATGGTTAAGTCAGTCCCTTTAATGATTTTAAAGGGCTGCAGCTGAGAAGAATTCCTATGGTTGCTGGTTCTCACTGACACAGCATCTGCTGATTTGGATTTCGCTGGTGTCTTAATGTGGCAAGAGGACTTCATCCTGTGAAGTTTAATTGAGCCATATATTAGTGCTCCGTGCCTGTAGATGGTGAAATAGGTATATTTACATTTCAGTTCAGATAAGCATTTATCTAGGTACAAGTAGATCGTGAAAGTTAACGAGTTCTTTTCTTTGAAGAAAGAGTTGTCCCTAGTAACAGGTCTCAGGAGTTCATTGTCCTTCAGCAGTACTTCTTTTAGAGAGAAATGCAAGCTCTTTAAAAAGCATGGGTAATTTTTAATGTTGGAGGTACTAAGTTGGTGCAGGGTATCCAGACAGAACTGAAAGGACAGATTCTAATGTCAGCAAAACTGATTTGAAAGAAGTATTGATTCCGTGCTGTATTTTATATCTGAAGCAGCCAATGGCAAATGTTGTCAAAATGGAATCAGATGTTTGTAACTTAATACTTAAGAAAAATGATGAGTGCATGTTTTTGACTTTAAGTATTCTCTATGCTGCCTGGCTTAAGACATAAACTGATGTAAAAATAAATGACTGCCTGCATAATTTATGTAATGTCTTGCTCCCTGATCCTGTTTGTATTGATTTTTCTAAAAGGCTTTTGTGGCCACAGGAACCAATCTGTCTCTCCAGTTTTTTCCGGCCAGCTGGCAGGGGGAGCAGCGACAGACACCGACCCGGGAATATGTCGACTTTGAAAGAGAAGGAGGCAAGGTAAGAAGGGAATTGTTGCGACTGAAAGATTTTTATGTTGTGCTTATGATCTTATTAGTATGGACTGCATGTATGATGCAAAATTACTAATATTTCACATCTTGGTGCATGAGTACATCTGAAAGCTGATAGGATAAAATCTGGTATTGCTTTGTTTTAAAGCATGTTCATGTTTCTGGAGGGAAACACATGGGCAGTACTGGTGGCTTTTTATTATTTTGAAGAACAGAACTTCTACTGCCATGCTGTGCTAAAATTTTGGGGAACAATTTAAATTTGGTGTTGAGTAGGAGCTTATAAAAAGGTTCAGAAATTAGACTTTGGCTAATGAATTGTGGTAGACTGAAATTTGCCCTTTGAACAGGTTACCTTGTTGGGTCTTAAGTTGCCCATTGATATAGCAAGCATTCAGTGTGCTGCTTAGTGGAATGAAGCTTCTTTTCTTGGTTTCACCATAAGCTATAATACAGAAGAAGCATCGCTTTCAGGATTGGTTTCTGAATGGTTTTTTTTTTTCCTGAGGTGGTTGTCCCATAGACTGATATCGAAAGCTAGAATTCCCTAATGAGTGTGATGGTTGCTGTGAGGTTGTATTAGACTTAAAGTCAGAAACCTTGCTTTTAGTCTCATCAGAATAAAGTTACTGAAATCACAGCTGGTTTTGGTTTACAGAAAAAACATACCTTTAAAATGTAGATGCTGTCTGTTATCTTTGCTGCTGTAGATGATTTGGGACTGATCCAAATATAACTGAACTAGATAAAAGACTTTGTGCAGACCTCAGTAGGTTTGGACCAGCACTTACACCCCTGTAGTCTTTCTGTTTCAGGCTTATTTCTGGTTTGGGATTTCTTGGTGTTTTTCTTTTTTTTTTTTTAACTTCAAAGATTTTTCAATAGACTACAAAATTCTTGCTTTCGCCTAAGACTTTTTTTACCTACTCTGTAACAAGTAACAGCTAATGCTACCAAACCTACCAGGCTGGAGGAAATATTTGAAGCATATTCAGGTTTAATGGCATATTGGATCTTTCAAATGCTGCTAGGTGGAAAAAAAATATTTCCTATAGTGGGAAAATGTGATTGGAAGAAGAAAAATTCCTGAGGGCAGATATGGTATTTGGAATTCAAGTTAATGAGGTTTTTTTTTTTTGAAAAAATTGTTTTCCATTTAATCCTGTGAGGCTTGCAGAAGTTTGACAAATTGAGGGAGGAGGAGTGAAGTTGGCTATGCTGGGTACTAACTGATCTGCTAAGGAAACTGAATTGAATCTGGCTCTTACTGAAAAATATTGATTCTGGCTCACAATTGAATGAGGAATTTTTTGTGTAATGTGTAAGAAGACTGAAGTCTCTCTTCTTGCCAGTTCAAAACTAATGTTATTTACTCCTATAATTCTTTTAACTTTGTTTTCTCTGAATGAATTCTTAAACTGCTGAACTACTTCACCTATTCTCTTGTGTTGTCTTAATCATGTAAGAGGATAGTGATATGCTGTGTATTAAAATAGAATAAGCCTCACTAATGAGTGCCACTCCCTGTTTTATGTGTGTTTACAATAAATTCTAGAGTGCTTCACTAAAATGTTTAGAGGAATTCATCTGTATGAGGCTAGAGGTGGACACACTAATGAATGGGAATAGTGTTATGGTGTAGTATGAACAAATCACAAATTCACTGTTGTAATCAAACTTTGCTAGAGTAAATCACATGTGGAGGCAGGCTTGCTCTGCACAGAATTTAACTTGTCTGAAAGTAAGCCACTTCCATAACTTCAGAAGAGGAGTATGCAGAATGCAAGAGTTTCTTATGTTATCAACAGAAACAGTTAAATGTTTCATATGAATTGCCTGAGATTTTGTCCTCTGTAGATTTTTGTCACTCGATTTTATTAAGAATTTCTTTCATAGGCTTCAACAGTCTCTTAACACCATGTGATTTTTGTAGCTCTGTGCACCATTGTTTTATGAGCTTTGATTCTTGAGGCAGTGCATAATGTGTGTTTGTTCATCACTGGATTTAAGCCAGCAAGGCATGTTTTTAATTATATGAATAAAAAAGGCTATGGGTGAAGCTGTCAGTTAATTATTATTTTAGGCATTAGTTTGAGATCTAGAATGTAGATAAACTTAACAGTACTGGAATATTTTTATTCTGGAATTCTGCTTCAGTGTTTGGCTAAGCAAATGATGGCCCAAAATAGTTTGTCCGGAGTTGAAATATGTCACTATTGTGCCTAAGCAGTTTTGGCCACAGGTTGACAAAGCTACCGAAGCAGCATCTGCTAGAATTGCTTCTTAAATGGTTGAATTTTAGGAAGAGCAACACCCTTGTGAATCCATGTGAAAGCTGTGATTCTGTGAATATCTACTTCATGGGCTTAAGGTTGTTCATTCTGGTATTTCTTAACTGAGGGGTTTTTCCTATGCTTAATTTGCCTTTTAATTTGATGCATCTGATATTCACAATGGGTGGGTAGACCTCTACTGGATATCCTGTCTTCATTAATTCAAGAGTTCACTTAATGTTTCTACTAATTTTAAACTCAAGCTTAACTTTTTTTAGATAGTTGTAAGATTCTGTGCTGTCCTTGACCTGTAGCAATATTTTTTCAGGTTTGTTATGGCAAAAGAAAAGGTAGTACTAAAAATAGGTTGCTAGATTGTAAAAATCATAGAACATTGTGATTGTGGGGTTGTGTCAAATTCAGTTTGTGTCCTGCTTCTGGATATCTGAACTATACCAAGGCTTCCTGATCCTTTGTGTTGTCAGCTAATGTCCAGTTTGAGGGGGGGGATTTTAATTGGTGGTGTGTGTTTTGGGTTTTGTTTTGTGGTTTTTTTTGTTGCTGTTGTTTTGATTTTGTTTGTTTTTTAAAGAATAAATGAATAGATGAATGCTAAGAAATTCAGAGGCAGATGGTGTAGTAGTTTAATGTATTGCCTGAAGTCTCATGTAATTAAACCCTGGAATGAAATGGAGAGCTTTATTTTCACTTTGGTTCTCTGGTATCATTAATTACTTAGACTAGTTTTATTGTGCTTAATGAAGCTCTTTAATTTTTACTTAAGTTTTATACTGGTACCATATGAACTTCAGGCTGCACTGTGTGTGTGGGTTTCAGTGCTTCTTAAAATCCAATTTTATTGAAAGTCTCCTTGTTTTAAGAACTGTGTGATCTTAGCATGATTCATTTTGTATACCTCTTAGAGTAAGATAGAATGTCCCCAGTTTTCATTTGTTATTCAAGATGTTTATATAGCTTTGGTCTTTCTTACCTGCAAGAACATTAGTTCTAGGACGTTATTTTTTGTTTAAATACCAGTTACTACCCTGATGAAGTGTGTGAAGTTGTTTTACTTCCCCTCCCCTTCATAATATTATTCTCCATCTCATTTCTAACGCAGCTGAACTTCCTGTCTGCTGTTCCGTGGCAGCTGCTTGTAAACCAGAATCTTCAGCACAGGCTTATTTCAGTGTAATGTGCTATGAACTCTGCAACTCTGGAGGAAAGCACATCAGCCGTGATTTAAATTGATTTGGAGTGCCTGGTATGCCACATGTGTGATGTAGCTAGGATTTCTACTTACTAGTCTATCAACTTTGTTCTAGCCACAATTAAATGTTACTGGACTTCAGTTTTCTTCCTGAGGGTGCCGAGTTTCTACTCATGTGCAGCTTTTTCTGTTTTAACTAGGAAATATTATTTGGCTATAAGTCGACGTTAAGTGCTTGGATGAATCTAAAAAAATTATCTCTGTGGTGCCGCAGGCATTACAGCAGTTCCAGAAATGTAATGAGAAAGAAAGGTGCTGTATTTGAATAAAAACTATATTTAAATGGCAGCCAACAGCGCCGGATTTCCACTATGTCCTCCTCTTACTAGGGGTTCAATAGGTAGCACTTGTCTCCAGCTTTTTATTTTCTGACTTTAGCAATAAAATTTCATAATTACTGGGATGGTGTGTTGGCTGCTCCATTTTCGGAGCAAATAAAATTTCCAGTTAAACATAGGATCACAGCATACTCAGTGGAATTTGCTTGGAAAGTGAAGGCTTAATTTGAGAAATATCTGAATATCAGTGCTAACCTGTATTGAATTGGAAGTTTTACTTTATTTTCTTTGGTCCCCACTGCTTTCTGAAGATGAAACATTAAGTCATTCAAAGTTGGAGTAGCAGCTTTGTTTTTTTTAGTTTCTTTAGGTACCCTTATGCTTTAAAAAATCAGTAAGGGTGTTTGGGAAACTGATTTATGGTTTCAGCTCTCATTTTACCATCACTGTAGTGCTAAAGGACGATATTCTTTAAGTTCCTGTATTTTCAGTTCAGCAGTATTTGGGGTTTTTGCATTGTCACCATCTAAAATGTTCTTGCAGTTAGCAGTCACTTGTTCCCTGCAATCCACTGAGTTTCTGGACAAAAGTATGTGAGTTTTTTTTCTACATCAGTGGGAAAGCATGTCTGGTAAAGTCTGCTAGAGCCGTAATATTCATTAAAGATCATACTGTGGTGTGCCACCACATAGGGGAAACCATTTTAGCCATGAGATGCATGTGGCCTTAACAGTTATTAAGTCTTCATCCTTTTATTTGTCTGTAGTAATTTAATGCTCCTTCAAATTATCGTGAAGGTCGCTCCTTAAAGCACTTCAGGAGGCAAGTGCTACAACCCTGAAGAGTTGGGCATCACCCAGCAAAAGTACACGGAGCTGTTTGTATGTGGTAGAGGCATATATGGGCATGTAAGATGTAACTTGGTTAGAAAACCAGCAGACGTCAACCATGCACATGTGGTACCATGCACATTCTTCGTGGATTGTCTCTTAATATATGAGGGCATTTTGTTTCCCAGGAACTGTCCTGCTTAAACGCTTTCTCTTGCAGAAGTCTTGTTGCTTACAGATCTGAACTCGAGCTGAGGTTCATTGTGTAGCTTTATGCAGTGCTTCACTGATTTTTAGGGTGGTTCCTTAATGCACTGGTGAGTTAGGAGAAAGATATTTTGGGGTCAGATTTTTATCTTGTTCATGGGTTGTTCTCTCCCTCTGTGCTAGCAGAATGATACAGGATTCCTCTTCTGCCTTAGTTTGTTTACTTCAGGAATGTGGGGCAGGGAGGATCTGACTGGTACTTGTCCTCAGGGCTGGTGCTTTTCTGAGCACCTTTAAACAACTCTTCATCCTCCTACTCGGGTTTACCTGATGACCCCACAACCCGAATATGTGGTGGTAACTGAGAGATTCTTCTGGGAAGAGCAGCTGGTGGTCAGTGAAAGCACATCAGCTGCTGAACTGTCTGCGTGCTCAGTCCCTTGGAGGTACTTTTGCCTGCTTAAGCCAAGGGAAGTGGTAGAGCCCTGAGGAAGCCCACATTGCTGTCATTGCCTTTTTTTTTTTAAGTCTTTCTCAGGCTTGTTCTGTAAGGTTTAAACAAGAAAGTCAGTATGTGGGGTTATTCTGATGGCAGATTTTAGTGGTGTATCCAGTTTGTACCCAGCCTGGCTAAACAGCTTAATTTTTTCTTGGAGTTGTGTGGTGGGAGTCCTGCAAAGGCTTGGTGAATGAGAAGAATCCACTTTCCTGGATGGTCCCCTTGATCAGTTTTCATCCAGGAATGTCTACATGGTTTGGGTAAAATATTAGTATTCTGTAGATGCTTGTGATCCTAGATTTAACAGTCCTTTATTTATCAGAGACTGCTTAGTTTCTTCCCCCGCCCCCCCCAGATAATTCATGTCTTTGTTTATACCCCTGTACCACTTCTGCTTTAGAGGAGAGTGACACTTTTTCTTGGTTTTGCCTAGATACTTTGAGGTGTTACTCATTATGACCTGCTGTTGCACAGAGGAGAGAGATCTAATTGAAACTCTGTTTGGAGCCAGGTAGTCATAGTGTATCTTTGCTTTTTCACTTCCCCTCAACATTGGGAGATGCCTCTATCTGCATCCAGTTCATACATTATTAATGGTTAAGTACTTGGATTTTGGGAAGAGAAATCCTCAGGGCTCGTAGCTTGTTAGGCACGTGTTCTGTGCTGGCAAGCAGCCACTGGCTGAGATTTGGACAGTTGTTCGTGAAGTGATTTATCATAGGGTGCCCTCTGCCACTAGAGTCACACCAGGCGTCTCATGTGACAAGTATCCACAGCCTTTTCCCTATAATCCTTTCACTCCCCCATCCTCCAAATACTTTTGGTGCTCTACACAGCCTTGTTTCATGCATTGTGGTGCATGCGATGACTAAGCCATTTTGAAACAATGCTTATGACCAGTACTGTGGCTGTGCTGTTTGTGATGCCTACCTTTCAACCCTTTCTATAGGTCCTGAGTGCTTAAGATCTGCCACCAGTAAACCTACTTTTGATTAGCTTTTATGACATGTTGTAGAAGTGGTTAGTCATATTTTATGTATTACCTTGAACTTTCCCAGTGGTCTAAGTGCACCCCTTTAGAGTTGTATAGACAAGACTTCAAATTTACTTATACCATTCTCCTAAGGTTTCCCAGAAGGGGAACAAAAGCAGGGTTAGTGAGCTAAACTTTTCATTTGGGAACTAGCTATATATAAGGGCCAGTAAGTGCTGTGTGGATGAAAGCAGTATTTGAGATATCTGCAGCATAGATGCTGGAAGAAATCCAGACATTTGCATTATTGAATCCTCTTGTTTGCATATCAGTCTCCACTTACTAAGCAAAGTTGTTAACATTATGCTTCTCTGCTCTTCTTAAATGAATGAGAAAAGTAAGAGCATTGCTGTTGGAGGATGTCTGTTTCTTTGTGAAAAATCATTTAATGCTTCATATTTAAAGAAAGAAAACTTCAAGAAGATGTTGAAACATTTACTACAAGAAACTGTAATTTTTCTGAAAGTTACTGAAATGTTTCTTCAAGCTTTATTGTCCAAAGTACAAGTAATAAAATGAGCTAATTAGCTTGCATAATTGTATATTTGATATTTAACAAGTTGGCCTGGTGAAATATGTACTGTGACAATAATATGAAAAAAAGAGGATGCTTGTGCAAACTCTTATTCCAAGAACATGAGTGCTAATGAAAAGATAATTTCTGGGGGAATAGCTGATGTTGCAGATCTTTTGTCTAAGAAGAAAGTCCATATATTTTCTGTTACATTGGTACAGAGATTTGTACGTAAGACCCAAGTTGTAGCTACTTAAGTCTCTGCAGAACTTCTCCCTTCTTTCTGTATTTAAGATACTTGGCTTAAACAGTTGCAGGCAGCAGCTCTTTGTTGTGCATCTGGGTATGCTTCTTGTTTTACCTGTTCACTTCAGTATAAATATAGAAGATGAAACTATGGAAGGTGACAAAAAAAGTTCTTAAACCTGCTTTAATTTTTACAGTAAGTGTCACTAAGCTTTTAAATTTTCTATTGAAACACAGTGACTGAGGACAAAGTGGTTTCTGTCACATATTTCAAATACTTCTTAGGTCTGAAATCTAGGGAAGAAAGCAGCAATGAAACACTGAACGGGGGCTTTTATGTCCTGATGAAATATCTCTTGATAGCATTTGAGGAGTAGCCAGCATTGTGTGACAAACCAGATTGCAGGTGACAAGAAGAAACTTTTTAGCTTATTTTCAGCCAATGTATTCCTTTGAAAAAATAAAATAGATTCAAAAAAGGGGAAAGCTTATGCTCTTCAGTAGAGGCACTATTGGACTTTTCTCTTTCCTTTTGGAAAACTAATACAAGCCTAAAGAATACTTAAGAATAGGAAAACTAAGGCAGGAAGGCATCTAGACGAAGTAAAACAACTAGATTAGTTGTATTTTTCTCATGCTACTGAAGAGCCTTTGGGGATTTCTTTGTAAAGATTGCGTGCTTCTCTGACTTTTTCTTTCTTTCCTGCCCCCTGCCCTAATGAGGACAAGCATTTTCATTTGGGTAGAGGGGCAGTGGGGAATCATCTTATGCCCAGATGCCCCCAACTAGGGGAATCAAAATACAGTACCCTGTAATGTAATTGCACAGTCTGGTAGCCTGGTGGGTTTTCATCACAGAAAACTACCAGGATTTTAGTTCTAGCAAACCAGAAAGCTGTTTCTAATACCTTCAAAAGGTCTTAAAAGAGACTGTTCATAAAACATGCAGGGTGGGACTTTATTCACAAAGCATTCAGAGAAGCAGTATGAATTTTTTTAAGCTCTGTTCTGATACTTGGGACTTGAGAATCAGATTTTTGAGGAAGTATGGCTCATGTCAGCTCTAAATTTTTTGAACTTCAAGAAAATGAATTGGTATGTGGTTTATAGGGAATAAAAATAAATAGTGCATAAGAACTTAAATCCGTTCCCCTCTCCTGCAGATCATACATTATTGGTTCTGTCCTTTTCCTGCTCTTGTGCTGGGAGAATTCTTGTTGCATTTTGGCTAACCAAAGCTTTATTTGTATTCGCTCTCTTTAACTGTGTTGATTTTTTTTCCTGGATTTTGCTGTTTGGAACTTGGTATTAAACATATATCCAAACGTGCTAATTACTCTGAATAAGAAAATTCACAGCCATTGCTAATGATGTTTCTCTACAGAAGGTGATAGTTTTCTACAGAATAATTAGGACACTAGGAAATTTTATTGGGTGATGAAAGCTAAGTAGTTATGGTATACAAAAGAGAAAAAAACTACTAACTTGCATTATTTTAAGGCTTGATGCAATACTACTTGTTGAATAAACGTTCATGCAGTTTTTCCAGACTTGAATCCTGCCTAAGGGGAAAGGGTGAGGCTGTCAAAGTGCTCAAGAATGTAATAAAAGCCAAAGGGTAGAAGAGGCAACTTTCCTTGCCCCTCTCCTGCTCAGGCCAGTTCCTGGATGGTTTTTATTAGTTGCTTACCCATGTTGTCAAAATCAGGTACCTTCTAATTGAGTATACTTTCATTACATGTGTCAAAATTTCAGTTAAAAAATACAGGTAAAATAGGCTATTTATTTGCACACAGGTAGCATGATATGTACATAATGTTTTGGATAAACCTCTCTTTCTAAACCCTCTGTTGGAGTTTCTAGTTATAACTGCTTTTTGCTATGCTATTTTCTGAAAGCTTGAAAAGAAATAATTTCCCAAGCAATTTTGAAATTTCCATCCAGGAAAGGTATTTTGTCAACATGGCAGAAAACAGTGTGTCCCTGTTAGTTAGCTGGTTTTGTGAGCATAAGTGTGTCTTACACACATGCATACTTGCAGCAGCAGGCTCCTAGCAATGTTTTGCTGCAAAAACTTACTTTTCAAATGTTGCAAGAAAAATTGGATCTTTCTTAATGCATGCTGTTTCAGGAGAGGAGATTTAAAATCCAGCATCTTTCTCATGTAGTGGTAATGGTAGGATGATAAAAGATTTAGTAAAGTTACACAGGGGAAAACCCCAGCATATATTTGCCTTTCAGATTATCCTTATAGTCTTCTCGTTGCATTTTTGTTGATTCTCAGTTCCAACTATGTGGTTGGTTTTTTCTTTCTGAAGGCAAATTGAGTGAGTCTGGGCATGAGATGCATTTTGTGCTGGGAGGCATAAGGCATTTTTGTAGTGATGCTGCAGAAACAAGAAGCCACCTACTTTTTGCTTTGTATTAGGGGGGTTTTGGTGGCTTTGGTCAAGTGTAGGGTATGTTTCCTGCTCAGGCCAGCAGTTGGAATATTTTGGAACTGTGTCTGGAGACTTATTTGTTCTTATATGAATATAATTACTGTGCAGTAGCATTTTAGGGTTTTTCCTCTGTTAACTTCCATAAGTACTGATCAGTGATCTTAATCCAGGAATAAAATGCTGTAGTCTCCACAGATCTTAATTGCATCTGTTCTGGCTTCCTTAATGCTTCATACCTGCTCTTATAGACTTGTTTTTTAGTTAAAGTAGTAACCTGCATAATTTAATGAAACATTGATCTGCTTTTGAAAAGGAGTCATGATTACATAGTTGAGCTAACTATGCAGGAAAAAAAAAAAAGAAATAAGCGACAATACCAGGTTTTCTAAAAGTGACTTGAAAATTCTCTCTGGTAAAGCAAGGAAGATTCTTCTGCCATTCTTTTTTTGAAGTTTTAGAAACCAAAGCAAAACCCATCACTGTAATATTTCAGTAATACAGAAAGCACGTTGGGAGAGGTTTTGTCACAGCTCTGATACTACTTACAAAGACATTTTTACTGAGAGTCCATACATGGATATTTTTACTACATAGAATTGTAAAAACAGATTGCGCTGCAACTGAATCTTATCTACATGGGCATTTTCCAAAACTTTAGCTTTAATTGTAATAAAAACAGGTGATTTATATAAGCATACTTAAATTGGCTGAAGTACATAATACCAGACCATAAGGTTTTGCTGCGAAGTTGAAAATTGTAACAAGTATTTTTCTGAGACAGTTTTCCAGTTGTGAATCGGAGTGTATTCTTTCCTGAGGGAGGACAGTATGGGAATGCTATCACTTGTTATCCAAACACCTTCTGCTATGGTTAGCTAAAATAGATTTTTGTGTTGTTGGTGTCCTTGAATTGAACATATGGCACAAGGTTATTTTTTTTATCTTCCCCCCCTCCCCCCCCCCGACAGCTGTGAAATGCCTTAAGCTAATATTTCAAGCTTATATGAATCACCTTTGACATTAGCGTGCATATATAGGCATGTATAAATTCGCAGGTGTCCATGGGGGGTAGGGGAGGGAAGAATTTATGTGTAAAACTTGTATTTAAAATAAAGTATTCCTCTGACTCCTGAATCTGGCAGGTACAATATTTTGATAAAGGTCAGACTAGATTAAAAATCTTTCTGAGAAATAAATCATAGCTGCAACTCTTCTAATATACTTTAAGCTTTAAATTTAACTTAGTTAGCTCCAGTATGCAGAAGCAGAATGAAGAAGGGATGTATTGCTTTAAAGGGGGAAAAAATACAGGGGTTTAAAAACTTTAACAACTTTAACTGCTTAAATACAACAACCCTCTGCAAATAGTTAGCCCTCTGCTCAGCTACTTTTACTTGTCGCTATTAAAATTCTAGTACAGGCTGTTAGCAATTCATGACATATTTTGTATTTCATCAAAATCTTTTCAAGATAATTTGTTCCTCATAGCGAGTTTGTATTTCCACTGCTTTTTGTGATCCTAAAACATGAAAGACAGTATTTACTACTTTTATTTTCTTCATTTTTTTTCCTAAGCATAACAGTCCCAACTGAGACTCTTAGCAACCATACTGTTTTATTAATATTCTGGCTTTGCTTGAGGAATCAACCTTTGTCATAGCTGATGAAATAGAATAACCCAATTTCATTTTGAATGTTAAACTCTTTTTTCCAGAAATTCTCCTTGTGGTCTTTTTTTTTTTTTAAAAAAAACCAAACAAACAACCCAATCCTAATGCCTGCGTTCTTGGTTTTTTGGTTTATTCATGTTTGGTTTTTGGGTAGGTATTATGGCATGTGTAGGTAACATACAGGAAAGTGGAAAACTAAAAAGTTGAAATGGGCTTTTTCCAAGGGCTGCTTCATGCACTACAAAAGGTCTGATCGTTCCTGATCTTACCAGGGTCTTGTCAAATGATTTACATAGTCTGAAGTTGCAAGTGAGATGTCTCTGTGTGATTGCAGATTGCACAAAGGGAGAGCTACAGAAACAGGTCAGAGGCAGAGAAAAGATGGTGCTGGACCATAGGGTCTGTGCTGCCCATGGTGGTGTCCCTGGGTGGCCCTGCTGCTCTGGCCAGCACTGTCCTGGCAGTCCCACCGTGGCAGCGGCTTGTGAGCCAGCAAGGGCCTGTTGTTGGTGGTGTGATACAGTTGTGACATAGGTGCCACCCTTGAGAAGCTTAGAGGTGTATTCATCTTGAAAGCCACGGTTTGGTCATCCATATACAACTGTTTAGGAAAGACTCTTGCTTTGTCAGGAAGTATCACTTTCTTTGTGTCTTTACAAAGTAGTCAAAGGTTTAAAATTTAGCAAAACCTCATTTTCATATAGTGGAAGCTGTTTCAAGATACAGCTTTCAAAAATAACTTAGACAATTTTTTTTGTATTTAAAGGAAGAATAATGCTTTGAGGCATGAGACAGAAGGATTGATCTAAGGATTTTTGAGCTCTTATAGTTTGTAATGATGTGTCTATTGTTCTAAGATTAAAACCACTAAAAAGTCTTTCACTCATCGTGATTTTCTAAATGGGATTCTTTTTATTGTTTCTATTCACTGTTTCATTCCCAGTTAAAACTATGTCACAAAGGTTTTGCTTCAGAATTGGAGTGATGAAGTCTAACTGCTGTAAACTCTGTCCATGACTTGGTTATTTTTCCTCGTTTCTTTTAAAATACAAGTGATCTCGATCTAGAAGTGTAGTCTGAAGCCTTGTATGGAGTTGTCAGCTTCTGCTGTGAACTTAGTTGTTGCTAACTAATGAAGATACTATTCTGTTTTGCTCCCCAAATAATTGAGGATTTTAATTTGTAAATTCTGTTGCAAAACCTCAGAAGAACTTTTTTTCCCCTTTCATAGATTTCCTTTCTTATGCTTTGCCTCTTTGAAACCCAGGCTAGCAACCCTTCCCTGATTGATATGTGAGAGTCCTGGTATTTGGGGAGGGAGGACTGACTCAACTTTACATTTCAGAACAGTTGTGCCAAATCCATATGGCAAGACCATAGCATTTTATTTATGGAAATGCATATATACTCCCTTAAGTTTTCTGTTAAAGGAAACATATGAATACATAATTTTCTATTTTAACCTTTTTGAATAGGTGGTCTACTTTTACTTGGCAATGTATACAGACCATGTTAAGACAGGCTGAAATTAGGTTAGCCTTAACTGATATAACATCTTCCTTACTTGGTGTAAATGTTTACAGCTGTTTCTTAGTGGTTGATGTTTCATATACGAAGTAACTGGGGAGACTGCAGTTTAAATATTTAAAAGTGGGGAATGGTTATGGGGAAGGTGGAATCAAAACGGGGACGTACTTGGCTCTAGCGAGAGAGAGGCAGCTTGTGTGAGCAGTTATGAATGGGCAGATGTGCGTGTGATGAGGTAGATGGTGAGTCAGAACTGAGCCTCTTCTGAAAGAATGTGTTTTGCTCCAGTGTGCTGGGAAAATGAAAACAGAAGGCAGGAGACTGCACCGCTTCACTGGGGACTGGTGTTTCCTGGGGGAGTGAAGTTAGTCCCATTGGCGGCAGTGGCCGTTGTGAGTGTGCTGATTCATTAGTCAGTGGGTGGTGAGAACTGTGTGCAATCTCTGGGGAAGGAAATGGCTTGGTTGCTTTAGGGAGAAGGAACATTTTCTGTAACTGCAGGATGTGTGGATCAAGCATACAGATAGCATATCTATGGTACATCAGTTAAATACCCTGGTGGTGCGAGATAAGGATTTACTAGAGGACTAAAATAGGATATGAAACTGAGGTTTTGACTCTTGTGCTCAAGTAAAGCAGCTTTCTTTAAAGTCATTGAGAATTGTCCTCTGTCTGCTTCGCTATATTCAAATCAAGTTTGGTTTTTAAAATATGAACAAATGGTGTTACAGGAGCCAAGTCCCTGCCTATTTCTAACAGCAAAGCTAACTCCCAGTTAGTCAGGAGTTGGAGGAGAGGGCTGCTCATTTAAGTGCAGATGAAAAGAAATAACAGACTAGTTGAAAGGGTAAAAAAAGGAAGGTGAGATACAATACGTATTGAAGGTGTGGCACAGAGGTGTTTTTGAATCAAGCCAGCTGGTAGGCCGAGAAAGCACCAACACAGCTCAGCAACTTGGAGCCTAACGTATTCATGCAACACCTTTTCAGGTTTAGGTGTGTTTATGGTGCTGTCCATCCTCCATCCAAATAATCTGCCAGGAGATAAGTGTTTACCCTTGCTGGCTACTCAGTCAGCAAGCAGAATATTTGTTCTAACACTAAAAGCCTCTTTGAATGTAAAAGCAACATGTTTACTTTTCTTATTAAAAAAAATTCTAATGCTACTTTGATTTGTAGTAGGAGTCTGAAATCAAAGATGTAGTTTGAGGTAAAATGAAACTTTTTGTGTAACAGCCACCTGAACAAAAATTCAGCTGGTATAAACTAGTAAAACTGCACGTTTTAGTATGTGACAGTTTACCTCAGTCTCAGAATCCAACAACTGGTTAGCTTTGGCTGTGCCACTGTGTGGAAAATGAAGGTGCAAAATGAGGGCGAATTTTTCCTTCATGATACAGTGATGCTTAACTACACAACTGTCTCCTGTCACTGTGAGAAGTCATACCTCATTTGGTTTATAGGATAGACTGTACTCTGAAAGGAGAGAGCTGTATAATATATCTTTTCTCTTGTATGTCCCTGTAATGGTGTTTCTCTATGTAGCATTAAATTTGTCCACTGAATATGAAATTGGTAAGTGCCTGACTTCCAACCCCTCCTTATTCCTATTGCTCTTTAGTGCTTTCCACCTGAGTGTCTGAATTTTACAAGACTGACTTCCAGATGATATTTCAAAAAGCACCCAGAGGTGTGGGGAGGATTTATAAAATTATATAAAAGACAGCTAATCTGCCTTTATATTCAAGGGGTTAGCAACAAAACCGTGAAAGTGTTATTCTAACAAAGACATCCTTTTATCTACTTCTAATCAGATTGTATAGCTCAGTAATATGAAGGGGGGAAGGTTGGGGTCTCTGTAGAAATAATGTGGCTTTTGCCTTTGCTCTCTTACTGTGACTGTCTTAAGGCAACTTTGAGAATAGAGAATTCTGAAAGTTTGGTGTGGTTTTTTTCTTTAAAGACAACTTTGTGCTGGATTTTGAGGTGCCTTTACATATCATGTGCTCATAGACAAGAGCAGTAATGTATTAATAATTCTGTTAAGTTCGGAAATTGAAACAGAACCAGCATGGCTTTATCTGAAAAGAAGGAAATGTGTGGTTAAACGGTTTTGGCTGCAGCCTTAGGTGGTTTCCATTCTCCAGAAAGGGAGAGGGGGGGGTAAAGGAGTCTAAATTCCTTTCCCTAAAATAAAGGAAAAAGCACCAGTATGCTTTATTGTGTAATTTAATGAGAGAAAAGTTCCTGTATAAGTGCATGTAGTTTCAATTGAATTATGCTAAATTTGAACGATTATATAGTTATTTTGAAACTCGGATACCTTGCTGAGGAATTCATCCTTTCAGAGGTGAAAAATGTTTATCTGAGTTTTGAAGACCTACTGAATCCAGTGGTGTAAGGCTTTAAGGCCTCTGATTCAGGAGCAAGGGCAGAGTACTTTATCTCAAAGGTCAGGCTGCATGCCAGTGGTTCCCAAGCTGCTTTGTCAGCAGCTCAGCTGTTGGTCAGTGTGTTTAGGGCAGATAGTAGGCATCAGTAATCACATTGGCTCTGTCAGCTTGTTTCCCTTTTCCCTTTTAACTTCTGAAGACTTTCACAGAATTTCCAGCACTGCTTAGGCTTCAAGCGTGCACAAGGCAGTGCATTTGAAGTACTGAGCCCTCAGCAGCTGCATCTGAGCTGCCTACTGTTTGCACTGAGCTACAAAGTTTGCACATAATGCACGGCAGCTGCAGTGGCAAAGGCAATTGAACAGTCACTGAAAAAAGGCAGTTAGTGGCAGCATAATATTCCTAGTCTAACAGGCAAAATACTCTCATTCTGGACAACTTGAAAAGCTAGATTGTAATCTGTGGGAGGTCCTATGTATGTAACTTTTGATTTCCCAGGCTTTTATTGTGGGCCAGGATAAGGGAGGCCAGGTGAAATGTAAACCCTAAATGAAGATCAGCAAAATGTTTGTTTGCTTCTGTAAAAAGAAATTAACATTAGAGTACAGACTGTCATTGGTACTGAACCATAGTGAGGTTATACTGTGTTTTTTTTCCTTTAGCATTATTCTGCATTCTTCCTAGAAGAGAATGACTTTTGATTCCAATAGCCTATTTAACTCTTTTTCACTTCTAATTAAACACATCTATTAAATTGGTGCGTGCTTCATTTACCTCTTGTGAGATGAATGAGTGAAGACTGTGCTGAAAGGGAGTAATGTTGTATTTTGGATGTTTGAAATGATTAATCTTGAAATGAGGGCTGTGGGAGGCGGTTTCCTGGTAGTTCACATCTTACTCATGCTGATTCTGATGCCTCTGCTCGCAAAAGCTGTTGGCTGATAGATCTACACCCTGCACAGTGTGCTGTCATCACGGAAGACATAGGTGTGATGGCTTGCATAGCTAGTCTGTGAATACAAGGACAGAAAACCAATCTGCGCTCTTAGTGGAGTCCCAGCAGTAGGAGAGCTTATACAAAGAAGATATGCTTGAACTAACTTTTATTTCTTTGTTATTGAGCTACAACATATTGTCATAATTAAAACTTCCAGAGTATGTCGCTTCATACTGCAGTCTGATAAGTTGTAAAAGTCAAGCTCAGATCAAATCTGTATTTTCTTTGGGAAATAATGTTACTTGTTTGTCAGTTGGTTTCATATTATTTGTTTCCTTTCTTCAACTTATGGATTGACTTTCATGTTGTTCAGTGCTTAATTTTACCAGGACAGCCTGTGTATTAAGGAAGGGGTACCTTCCTTCTGTACCTCCTGTAATTCTTCACCTTTCCTTTTTCTGCTTGAGTGACCTTAGCTGCCAAGTGTGGAACTGAGGAGGTAGGCACAGTTGGGGTGCTTTGAAATGTGCTGTAGGGCTATACATCAATTATACTTCAGTAAGGATTTGCCAGAGGATGAAGCTAGATCTATTAGAGGAGGTGCTGTGTGAAAAATCCCCTGCCTAGCTGGGCCGCTCCTGAAGACCAGAAAGGCTCGACAGGACTTTGAATGTCTAGGCAGTCTTTAAATTTGAAATGAGTGCTGGCCTGTATGCATGGTTTGCCTCCCTAGCAATTCAGCATAGACAAACTCCTGTTCCATGAGGGGTTTGACTTGCCAAGTAGGCTGAAATAACCACTAGAGGTTGATTTTTCTGCCCCCATCCCCCTTAGCAATTTAGATAATTTTGCCTTTAAAGGTTGATGTCATTTAATATAAGGTGTCAAACTCATTTAGTGTTGTATTTGCTTCTTCTTAAATTTCCTGTGTGGAGATTAATATCTGGTCTTTAGAAGGGGAAATACTTCTGCTTTAAATCACTGTATCATCTACCATTATCTAGATGTAGGGCCTTAAGCTCATGCATTATTCCTTGCTGCAGCTCAAGGCACTGTGCACATTGATGCTGTAGATGGGTTGTGATCTGGTGATGCTTTTTTTCAAAACCCTTTCATAAATGCTAGAATAGACACAGGAAGACTTTTTTTATTTTTAGCCTGATGTGTATATATAGTGTATTTTACTAAACTCTGACTAGTTTGTAGATTTGAGGAGGACTGAAACTGGTGCTTGTTCTTTGCTGAAAGAGCTTATGTATTGGGGTAAAATACAGTGCTTCTTGGGAGTAGGAAAGTGTGTGTCCATTTAACCATTTAAATGTGCTGTAAAGGATCCTCCCTGTCTTGCAGCATGCAACTTTGTGACATGAAGGTAAGCTGACAAGAAAAACAATTCCTTGAACTGAAAGCAATAACAGTTCTAACCAAATCTTGGTGCATGGCAGTTTATAAAATGTGAACACAGCTTAAATTTATTCCATCCAGTACAGTAGGCAAAAGTTATAGCACTCACTTGATTAAAACGAGTTCTTGGAAAGGAGACAGGAGAAGCTGTTGAGTCTCATGTTACCAGCTGGTTTGGATGTTTTTCTAAGAATACATATAGAAGCTTCCTGCATCAGTATTTTCATTGTGCAGGCATGTGCGTAAATGCTTTCAAAATTCGTATCATGTGGTTTGCTTTTATTTCAGGTGTACTTGAAGGCACCTATGATTCTCAATGGTGTCTGTGTAATCTGGAAAGGCTGGATAGATCTACAGAGACTGGATGGTATGGGATGCCTGGAATTTGATGAAGAGAGAGCACAGGTAAGACAGTCTGCCCATGGCTACTGTGCCTTAGATGTTTGTTTGTTCTTCTGGAAGGAAACATCCAATCAGGTAGTGTTCACACATTCTAATTTGCTTGTTTTCTGTCTTCACTTTGAGTACAAATTCCAAAGAAAATTTACAGTTTTGAAGTTCAGAAGCATATGATTGTAGCTGAACTAGTGCTTTAATTAGATCAGAATATTAGGGGCAGAAATCATCTGTAGTTTACAACTTTATGGGTGACTTAGCACGATGAAAACTCTGTAGCATAGTAAATCTCAAAGTATTTGAAAAGCTATGTCTGTAACTTGAAACAGTTTAACTTGCAAGTCTTTTCTAGCTGTTTATCTTAAGGTCTTTTTGGTAAGAAGCTTTTTGTTTTATTGCATATGGGGGTGTGAATAGGGTTTTTCCATTTGTTCTCTTAAGTTGTGGATTCTGTTAAGGTACAGCAGCTTTTGAGAAACCTACTTCCTATCTACCTACTTCCTACCACCAAAGTGACTGTCTAGCAGCTGAATCTTTGTACATGCACAAAAACAGAGGAAATGACTTTTTAAGTCCATACCACGTACTCAAGTTTCACTTACACAGCTGTAGGGTTCCTTAATTTAGTGAAACTTGAGACAGGGCTTTGCTTTTTCAGATGTAGCTTGGTAACAAAGATACTTAACTGATACTAAAAGCACTAGGTTTGTGTGGGCTTCCACACAGACCACCCCTCTCTGTAGTGGACAGTAAATCACAGAATGGTAGGGGATGGAAGGGACCTCTGGAGACCATCTTGTCCAGCCCCCCTGCTTGAGCAGACACACCTAGAGCAGGGGGCACAGGAACATGTCCAGGTGGGTTTTGAATGTCTCCAGGGAGGAGACTCCACAACCTCTCAGGTAGAACTTACTGTGTTCCAGTTTGAGCCCATTGCACCTTGTCCTGTCGTTGGGCACCAGTGAAGAGAGTCTGGCCCCATCCTCTCAACACCCACCCTTCAGATATTTATAAGTATTGATAAGATTCCTCCCTCAGTCTTCTCCAGGCTAAACAAACCCAGGTGTCTCAGCCTTTCCTCATAAGAGATGGGTGTAGTACCAGAGTTATGACTTACAATCTATACTTTATGGTGAACTCAGCAGCTTGTTTCTGTAGTTTGATAATTTAGAAAAGTTAGAACTATATGAAAGCATAGTCCAAGGAATACAAGGGTTTGTTAAGCATGCAGATTAAAGAAGGGTGAGCAATTTCCTGCAGCCTTTTTTTTCCTCCCCAAGTTCTGTATTGGTACTCCAGCAAATAATTCTTCATAACTTACTCTGTACCTGTATCTAGCCACTTTCTCCTAACTTCTCTCTGAGGACTTCTTCTTTCAGCCAAGATAATCATGACTTCCCCTAACTTATCTGAAAACTTGAGTAATTCACTTTGAACCATAGTTCAGTGTCTCTTAAATGGTAACTCCTGCCTTTTTCATCTTGGTAGCATAATAAAATTGGAGCTTTCTTTGAGGGAACAAAAGGAAAGAGAAACTCAGGGACCCAAACCAACTCATTTGTCTTAATTGAACTGACCTGTGTGACACTGGTGATTCCCTTTGTTGTTATTACACCTCATGTATTTTATACATACAGGTCATTTTTGCAAAAACTTACTATTCACACAAACTGCTTTTTCAAATTGCCTTTACTTTCATTTTGTGCCCCTGGGGCACAGAGTCCTCTGGGGCATTGCTTCTGGCAGTTGTGAACTGGAACCAAGTTAAATAAGGATGCGTTTTCTGTTCCCACTGTGTGCCCCTCGTTCTCAGTCCTTGCTTCCTTGCAGTTTCCCTTTTTGTTCTACAGCCACAGCTGGTCACTACTTAACAGGTAGGAGCCCTTTGATTCCATCTAAATAGAAAAAGCATTCCTCTATTCCAGGTGTGCAGAACTGGAGAGCATGTTGATTGATTTGCTTCTCTTCAGGAGCTGGAAGTATTAAAATAAAGTTTTACATGCAGTATGTATAGCTGCAAGCTTTATGGTACCTTGCCTCTCCCTAACTTAAGAAACCAATTTACACATTAATGAGATCATGTTATTGTGGCTATATTCTGCGTTAAATCAAAATACTTTGTCAATGAAATAGTCAAAGCCCTTCATGCTTTCTTCAGGATGCCTAGAAAGAGAGGGTTCTTGTCTCAGAATAGTCCTGCCACCTTTTGTTAATCTGCTAGAAAAGCCACAGAACCAAGCTTTTACTTGAATGCTACTCTTCGCTGTGGCATTTTGCTTCTTCCAAAGCTGGGTGTCAGAATTTGAGCTGGCCAAGTTCTACTGCAGCAGCGTGTTCTTTGGAAAGAGTGACTGCTGCAGGCTCTGCTGATTAGAAGGCCTTTAGACTATAAAGGCTTACAAAGCAAGGTCTAATGAAACCCTTGAGGACTGTGCAAGATAAATACCAAGATTCTTGATCTATGACAATTAAGTTTGATACAGAATGCTAAGTCACTTGACTTCTAAACTGAGAGGAGACTGATTTGAATATGCGCTTGGAAAGAGATAGTATCACTCTCTTCCAAAATTGGGTAGTTCCTGAAAAGTGGGCACCCTTCTAAAAGGAAGGTGGTCAGGTGATCTGTGAGTTCAGTTTTCCTCTTTCTAATTTACTGAGAAATGTTTTTGCATGCTCTTGTATTATTTTAGTTTCCCAATGTGTAAATGCTGTCTTAACTACACTTAAGAATTCCTTTTTGCTGCCTTCAGAAAATGTTTGTGCACTGAGCATGTGATGTATTTTTTTTGTGAGGGAATGCTCTCAGGTGTCAGCACTTTGAGTTTTGAGTACAGGGTGCTGAGCTGGAGGTATTGCGCAGTGTGAATTTACAAAGATATGTTTGCACTCAGTTACAGGTGTGTAATTTGGTTTGTGCTTCTCAGTGATGAGGAGGTCATCTTACTACAGCAGTAGCAGTACCTAAGAGTTACTGGTGTTATAAGGCACTATATAGACACAGAGAAGTAGCTGCACCCTTGATGTTCCATTGTGTTTTTTATGTATCTATTTGTTAGTATTGTAAACATTTGGCAATCTTCTACATTCTTCAGTTTCCTTTTTCCTATATCTGTCATTTTGCTTCCTTTTTTAAAACTTTGAATATTGCTAGTGGCAAATGACCTAACTGCTGACACTGATCCCAAAATAACACTGAGGTCAGAATGGGTTTGAGAGCCTCGTACTGTGCAGTGCTGTGCCTGTGGTACCTACTGTATTGTAAGAAGAGGCCCTATTGGCATTCCCACACACCTGCATACGTGTGTGTGCAAAAACCCTTACTCCCATTTTCTGGAAGGCTTCCCTTATACAAAGGTAATGAATGCTCTTGGATTTTCCTGTCTCTTACCACTTCTTACTAGTCCTGGGATCGGATAAAATTTTTATTTGCTGCCACGCTTTGGAAATGATACTATCCTTCACCAGGTCAAAAAATATTTTAGGAAGAAAAATGACATGCATAATAATAAAGTACTTTAATTGTAACTTTTAAGCTAGTGTTCTTTCTATTTAATTCACAGTTTATTCATGTCTTACTACTAAGCAGTCTTACTGGAGGCCCTGATTCAGCTGCTTGTTCAGACTTCAGTGGACTGACATGCAAAGCTCTACATACATGCTTGAATATCTTCCCCATTTGGGGCTGAAATTGCCCTGGATTTGATAATTATCTTGAGTGTCATTAAAAGACTGTTTCTGTCTTCAGTACTTCTGTATGTATTTTGTAATGGACCATTCTTGCTACATAGATTTGGTAGTTATAAATGGTTGTCCTCACAGTCTTTTCCTAACGGGCTGGGGGGGTGTATGTGTATGGGTGTGGGTGTGTTTAAGCTTCTCTTTTGGTATTTTGTTTTTCTGGGCTGGGGGGTTTGTTTTATTCTGTTCTCATGTTGTTATGGTTGTTCTGCTTATTCTTCTTTTTCTTACTAGACTCATAACAGGAGCATTTTTATTGACTAAAACTAAGATGGATAAATGATTGAGTTTCGCAAAGCTGAATTTGCTAGACTAATTACTAGATTTGACTGACATTTGACAAAAAGCTTGTTAAACTCCTGTTGTACGAGATCCTGAGATGTGTGTTAATTTCTGTTGCAACACATCACCAGGAGCAAAGCAGAATTTTTTTTTACTTAAATATGTTCTGATGATTCTCCCCCCCTCCCCTTTCTCAGACATCACTAAACCGGTGTTTCAGCTGTCAACATTTGTTCAGTCTGGATGTCAACATACTGATTCTTCTCCTATGAATTTCTAATTTAGCTTCTTTTGGTTGTGACCATCTCTTCAAAATATTCTGGCTTAGGCTATATGTCAGTCTTTTATTTCATGACCACTTTAAATGATGGTAAAATGCAAAAATCTTTCATAAAAAAAGTCTGCTTTCATTTAAGTCTTGGGGGGAAAAAAAGGGTAATAAAGACATACATAGCTTTTGTAAATTAGGAATAAAGTAGCTTTTCTGCAGTCATCTGGGAAACAAACGTATCTATTATCTCTATCCTTCTGCATTATTAAGAACAAATTTACTTTCCACTGTCTGACCTTGGCTGCTGTGCATTGCATGAACATTAAGATAGCTATAAAGGGCCAAATTCTACTTTTAAAAATAGTAGGTAGTGTTAAAATGTTATCTTACTGGCAGCTTTAAACATTGCCTTTCAATATAGCTTTCTGGGGACTTAGCTATGGGGAGTTACTGACAGATGTTTGTATTTAACTGTGTTAGGCCACGAGGGGCACTCATTCACATCATTTCACAAAGTAGCTTCAGGTTGCACAATTGTGCCGATGGCAAAAAAAGCCATTTAACATTCTCTCAGACTAGAGATGCCTTAAATTAAAAGATTTATGCACTTAATCCCATGGTATATTAAAATTTAGTTGGGTTCTCAACATGTTTTTGTCCTCTAACGGTCAAGGTTAGGGTTTCTTTTTCAAATCTATGAACCTGAAAATAACATTTGTGTGTATGTGGGAATCATAAGCAGAGTTAGTAATTATAGCTGAGGAGTTACAGGGGAGAAGCAATACAGTTTATCCCTTTGTTTTGTAGAACCTCTTTAGACTTCTCCATTCTGAGTGTTTTAAGAGTCTGGTTGGGAACAGAGCCATCTGTTTTCATTCTGAGCAAAATATGTGCTAAAAGGTCTCTTGAAGAGAAATAATTTGTAACCCAATTAATAATGGCTTATATATTAGTAACACTTTATTTAAAACCTTTTCTAAAAAAATATTATTCAAAGAAATTTTTGAGTGTTTATTAAATCTATTCCTGTGCATAAGCCACTGCTGAAAATGAAATAAACAATTGGTCTGTTGCAAACCTGCAGGTTTCTTCTGCATTGGATGTAAATGTGTACACATTAGTGGAGGAATAACTTCTGCTTTGCACTTTCTTATGCATCTAAATTTAAATTATTTAAATTATGCCTAAGGATTAGGAATGTTCACACCGACGCACCTTTAGCAGCTTTGGATAAAATGGAGGATTTATTTAGTTTGTAACTTAATACTATTTTTAATGACTATGTCTTTCAGTGATAACTACCATTATTTATATAATGATGGTAGTGAACTCTACCTAGATATACCTGTGAATGCTGTTCTTCAAAATGACTTCTATAAGGAGAATAAAATGTATTGCCTCTTTCATGTAACTTCTGAGAATTCCTAGGTTTTTAAAACCAGCACCTTTTTAAACTACTTTTGAAAAGCAGTTCTCCTTTGAAAATGTGGTTTAGTAGTAGCTGTGTTGCAGCTTTGGTTATCTCTACTGCATTG
Source organism: Phalacrocorax carbo (assembly GCF_963921805.1). NCBI lineage: Eukaryota > Metazoa > Chordata > Aves > Suliformes > Phalacrocoracidae > Phalacrocorax > Phalacrocorax carbo. The sequence goes on from NC_087520.1 coordinate 25,390,478, forward strand.
ATGAAGGTGAGTATTATTTCACTAACGTTTATTGGCATTTGCTGGAACTCATCTATTCTAGTAGATTCTGTAGGACATACTTGTCTTTGCTGCTGAGTGTTCCCTAATATTCAAAAGAAATGTGATCTGGTAGAAATGAGGGTAGCCTTTTGTGTCACTCTGTCATCTGGTTTGGTAGCAGGAGGATGCATTGGCACAACAAGCCTTTGAAGAAGCTCGGCGAAGAACTCGTGAATTCGAGGATAGAGACAGGTCTCATCGGGAGGAAATGGAGGTGAGGGTTTCACAGCTGCTGTCAGTAACTGGTTAGTACTCTCCCAAAACTTTAGATTATTTCCATTTATTTGTCTGTTTGTGTGATGTTTATTTTCTGTTTGCTGTTCGATGTTGCTTATAAAAATTGCAAAATGCATTATTTAAAATGAATTTCAAGTTTTTGAAGTTTTCATAAGAATTCTCTGATTTTATCCTTTATTCCTTTCTGTAGATGGCGTTTTCTGTGGGTACTTAAGCTGTGAGGATACATTTGTTCACAGAGGTGATGTATCTCTCTGAAAGGATACTTTAATAGCAGAGGGAGGGATCTTTTGCCCCATGCATTTCTTATGAATACAGGAAAGGCTTCAGGAGTTGCAGGCACAAACTTTGTAGCTTGCTATACTGTGTTGTGGGAAACATTGCCAGTGAACTGAATCAGATGCTACAGCTTGCTTTCTTGTACAGGCTAGTTTTATTGTCCTCTCACCTTTTTCTTACTAGCAGGGAGTCTTACTCCTCTATTTCACTAGTGTAGGTCCCCCTGTCTTGGTCTTTGCTTCTTTAGGGCCCCACAGTCTTGAATCTTGTTCTTTCTTGATGAAAGCAGAAATTACTGGGATCAAGCGAAAAGGAGCCAGAAAAGGGAATGGAAACCAGCTGCTCTGAGATGTCAGAAAGGCAAGAGCTGTGAGAGGATGAGTAATACGTAAGGAGAGTTGGCAAATTAAGGGAGGCTGTAGGTCAGGCAGAGAATGGGGAGAAAACAGAAGCACTTTGAATTTCTTTCCCTTACTGTTCACTACTTCCTGCTTCATCAGTACAGCCTGACTTTACTATAATCAAATGTGATCAGTCTGCTGCTTCTCAGGTTTTTAGAAAATGTGATTGTTACTGCTAAGCTACTTTTCTTCTGGCATCCTTACTGATAATTGAGATGGTTAGACTTTCTTCCTTTCCAGGTACAAATGGAAGACACTGAGAATGAGAGGCAAAAAGCAGATGCAGAATATAATATCTCTCACTTTGAAGGGATGGCTGGTGTGCATCTCCTTGCAAATGCTGATGTAGCCAGGTCAGATGTCAGCTGCAGCAAAGGTAAAATCCCTTGCCTCAAGGGATTTTGCTTGCTGCCACTGGATCGTTGGAACAGCAGCTAGATTACCTGAATCATTCTGTCTCTGTCACAGCATAGCTGGAATCTTCTTGTAAGTTCAGTTCAAAAGGAAGGTAGAATTAACTTAAAGCTGTTCGTGAAGACCTGTGGCATCCTGCCTTAATTTTAACAACACAGTAGGAACTTTAAGCCTGGCCTTATGTCCTTGACCTCAGTTTACTTCAAGCTTTTCTTGATTTATTTTCCTTTACTCTGCCCTTTTCCCCCATTCCTATTACTACAGAGAAGCAGCCATGTGTTTACTGAATGTTGAAGGTTAAAGAAGAATGAGGCTTTCTGAAATAAATTCTGGTGTTCTGAAACTTATCCTTTTCTCTATGCATAGAAAACACTTATTTGCAGCTAGGATGTGCAAAAACTCTTTCAATTAACAGTGAGATTGAGGTAATATTGAGCATCTGGGGCTTCATGACAGACATCAAAACTTGTGACCCTGAGACACAAAAAGCAACATCCCTGGCCAGCTGTAGGAGCTGGGTTCAATAACTACTGAAAAGACTTTCACTTCTAATAAAGACAGCAGGCAGTTGTTATTAAATTATGTCCTTATTAGCTGCTAGTACCCATTTTCTCTTAAAAAAACAAGAATAGTCATTGTCCTGGCTCTAAAGTACTGGCATAGATGGCCTACAGAAAGGAAGAAAAGGAAAAATCACTGACTTGAAATATGCTTAAGCAGAATGAAAAACATTGTTAAAGGTACTTCAAACTCACATTATATCAAATACAGCTTTTTAATAATTGTAATACATTTTGTTATGCATACCTTTTTTATTTTATTCTCCATGTTTAATATGTATAACAGAGACCTTTGCTTGAATTAATTGTTGTAGGAATCAGTTCTCCAAACCATTGTTTACCTGATTTTTATTTCAGTTGTATTCTAATGCAGCATTCAGGCAGACTCACATGAACTTTAATCAGTAAGCATTTACATAAGGTGCTCGTGGTCATCATATAGAATTCTCAATAGAAAGTAATGCATCAATGTGCACTCCCATGTTTTCTGTGTTTATGGCCTGTATGGAATTTTCTAATGCTCACATACCCAGCTTGGGAATGCGACAGTTGCAGTGCTGACAGCTATAAAAGCATTAGTCCAAACTTTATTGTGTACTGTTTGTGTAATTTCAATAGGTCAATAGGTCTTTGGTTGCACTACAGAGATGGTCCTTGAAGGTTTTTATAGGGCAGCTAGAAAAGGTGGATTCTAATTGTGCTGAGAATATTTTTTGTATGTTACGCTACACACAGATTAAGATCTCCTCAGCATAACCTTTTTAATATGATATCTATCACCCTCATGATTACTAAAATTCTAATTTTTTCTTTTCTACTAAGCTTGACATGGACAGTAGGGCTTGGAATTGCCAGACCTGGAACAGGATCTCATCAGTGCTAATGGTTGTTTTAGGAATTGCAACACTATAAAATCAGGATAGTTCAGACAGTAGAATTACAACTGAAATGCCTTTAATAGAGACCAGATTCTGCTTCAGTGGGCGGGGGGGAAGGGGAATCCTGCAATATTCCACCCACTTCTACCCAAAACAGAGGCGCCAGCTCTTTGGAAACATTTATCCGTCCAAAGCCTGGCAGCATATGAAAATGATCAGGTTCAGTTCTCTATTTATACAGTTTTCTGTGTAGAAAAGATTCCCTATTCTAAGTCTCTCTGTAGACTTTCAAAACAAAGTGGTATATCCTTGCTTAGAAGTGATCAGTGAATGTTGTTGACGCAGTTAAAATGGCTTATATGTGGCAGTTCGATATGAGAATAGTGATACTTTGAAGGGCAGAAAAAACAAGTGCAGTAACAATTTAAGAATAATTGTTATACTAACTTTCATTTTTAAGTATCCTAAAAAACCCCAACCAACCAATTAAAAAAAAAACCAAAAACAAAAACAAAAAAACCCCTCAGGTTTGTTTGCCTTCCTTTCGTCACATAGTATCCCTTCCATTGATGACTTCATTAGCACAACAGATCTTCATTTTAATGAACATATTCCTTGTATCTGAGGGCAGAGTCAGTAGTGGTTCATAGGTTGTGCTTGAATTTCCAGAAGTTATCATATTTTTGTGCAATTACAGCACTCCTCTGATGTAAATAGGGTGTGAGTGGATTTAGGAATTGTCACTGAAGTTTTTAAGTGCTGAGTTGACCTGTGTTCTGTTATATTTTTAACATAGTTTCAGTTTTGAATACAAGATGCTTTAGGTTTTTTTCTGTGAGCTTACGTAGCTAGGTCACATCAGATACCACAAAGCCTGCCTCTGTTCAAGGTTCTTTTGTTTTAAAGATGCTTTTGATGGCAGTGAATGTTTTTAATTACTGCCTTCAAAATTAATGTAGCCCAATGGTTTTTACTTTTACAAAAACATTGAGTGCTGAGACATGTTTAATGATACACATGAAGAAAGACCTTATCCCCAGTTAAAGACTATTGTAAAAATAAATGATTGTATGAAGCTTCAGAAGTTCAGGAACACTGAGCTACCTGGCAAACTTGGACTATTTAATGACTTCATACCAGTCAAAGTTCACTTTCCATGGGCAAGTGCTGTAACCATGGGGAACTTGGTCCAAGGCCATTACTTCACGGCTGTGTTCTGGAAACGATGCCATTGAACAGGTATATGAACCTGAAGTATTTGCATTTCCCTTTGCCAGACTAATCGAAGAGAGTGAGGAGACTGAAGAGAGAGCAGTGAGGCAGATGCTTAATTCTGATTATCTCTTTATACCCTTGTGTCTTGGTTGACAGTCAATACTAGTGATTTCTTCTGTTGGGTATGGTTTCAGTATGAATGACCAGAGTTTGGTGTCAGGATAAGAAGTGTTCTGCAGAAATTACCATGAAGTTGCTGTCTAGACGTGCTTGAATCTTCCATAGACTCTTCTGTTCTGGCTGTAGTAGCATGATGCAAAATGCATTACACTGTCCAGAATTACTCTGAGAGATTTAAACAGCCCCCAGTTGGTGAATACGTTGAAAGAAACAGCCTGTATTCAGTCCAGAAAAGCAGTGAGCAGGTGCCTCCTGACAGCTCTTCTCTGGAGCAGAAGGGACAAAGCAGTGGATTTTCAGCGAGGGGATGGATCAAGAGAAGATACTACCTTTGTGTTGCTCTGTGCAGATAGTTTTTCTGAAAGTTTGTTCTGTGTAGGCAGAATATTACTGTCAAAACTTAAATTATGTATTTGAGTGTGCAGTTTTTCCTACTCTGTTACTCTTGAGCTTAGCTAAGGGTGCTCCACTGATTGCTTTACCTAAGGGTGGGTTGGATCTTTTCTCAGTTTTTCAATGCAACTTGTACAACCAGCGTTTCTGAAATGTCATATTTTTCTATTGTGTTCATTTCCTATGTTACTGCCACGCTTGTTATTTTAGCAGTGCTGTGAGTAAAGAGGCAGTGGTTTGTTCTTCCCTGAAACGGTCTAGTCTCGCAATCTGTCTGTTTGTGGTCTTGTGCTAAATATAAATTACATTAATGGCTAAGCAGAGCCATTTTAGGAAACTGCATGAAATTCCCATTTTAAAAACTTTCATTTGGCTGAAAAAGAAACCCTGTTTTGAAACTTTTATTTCTTCCATTAGAAATCCCGCTCAATACAAAGCACCAGAAAACCCCACCCTTTAAAAAATTACTGGAGTAAAAACTTAAATTTTAAATACTCAGTCCTGCCCTAGGATTCTACACATTTTTGCTGGTTTTGGGGGAATTATGAGTTGAAATGGGAGAGATGTATTTCATTTAATTGTGCTGAAATTGTGAGCTCTTGGAAAGCAGAGTTTTGCTACAGAAATGTAAACAGTTTACAGTTGAAACAAAATCAAGTAGTAGGATTAACTTTCCTGTTCTTCCAAGTGCTAGACACTGAAGTTATTCCCATTTCTTTAAAAAAAGGAATGTAAGATTAAACTTCTAGTGTAAATAAATGCTCTAACTAATAAGTATTCTTGTCAAGTATAACTTGCTTCAGAAGAAAATACAATATTCTAGTAAGGTGTGTGTGTGTTGGCAACTCTGACTTTTAAGGGGTGTTTTCATCAAAAATTAATCTGGAATGAATTTAATTACTACTTACTGTATGTGCTCTCCAAACTGACAATGATGTAAAAATAGTACAACCTTTTAATACAGCTTTTTGGATGTGAAAGCAACCCAAACTGTTAATTCTTCATATGCAGTGGGTAGTTCAGACTTGGTATATGTTTGCATGTGTGTATATGAGCACATGTATTCATCCTTAATATAAAGAAATTATGTATACACAACATTTTTAGAAAAAAAGCATTAGCATTAAAGTATGTGTGTGAATGTGTTGCTTCAAAAGGTTCTAAATGCAAGTACAGTACAAAGAGGCCAGTAATGTTCTGACTAGGTTGTTTCACAAGAATTTTAAATAGCTGGTATTTGTGCAAAAGTGCTATGGAATGCATATATCAGAAAAACAATTTGTGCTGTACTGAATCAATGCTGACTGTAGTACAGAGGAGATCAATCTTGCAAATCAGGGAATACTGTAATACAAGCATCTTCTTTCAGTCAATGAAGGTTAGAAAGGGGCTGAGCAAGAGAGGAATACTGTCTGGGGGTAATCAATATTAATTATAAATTAATAACCTTTATACCTGCCTTCAAACAATACTTTCTAAAAGGGAGCATTTCAAGCTCACTCCCCCATCTGCTCAAAAAAAGTTTTCATAAAAAGGAAAAAAGATATTTTAGTCCATACTTAAAGCTCTTCAGAGAGATACTCTTGCCATGCTTTTTCCTTTCTTGGCTTGCTGCGCTTCAGTCCAGTTACCGATGTGGTGTACCAGAGTCCGTAGCTTTATGATAGCTTATGAGCAAAGATACAGTCGTTGCAAAGATCTCAGGCGAGAGAGTGCACCAGGATTGATAAGCAAATTATGCTACTTGGTCTGGTCGTGCTCTGTAGCTCTCAAGTGGCTGGTGCTGGGAGAGCAAACTCAGCAATAACACAATTGATGTGCGTTTTTAGTAGACAGTATCCTGTTTCTAGGAAGTAGATCATTGGAAGCTTGAAATAAAATCTTGATGGAGGTAGGTGCTGAACTATTTTTATCTATGGCCTTTGTCAAGGAAATTGTTTATTTTGACTTTTAGTGAGCTTAAAAGGCAATGAAATTGGATGTAGGAATAAAAAAGAGCATCGGGTATAGAGTTCGTAACATTAATTGTTCTACAAGGACTTTAGCCTAACATGCAGATCTTCAACCAAATTTGAGATTGTTGTCCATTGTTTGCATAATTTAATTGGTATTTGACATTATAATTAAGAAAGATAAAGGCTACTTCTTCCCAGGTTCAAGTGAAAAGGAGAGGTGATTGCAAAATGGATGTCACAGCCAGCAATCAAAGCAACTCCAGAGACTGGACCTAGGCTACAGTCTCATGCTGACAGCTACACCTACTAGGAATGTGGTAAAAATCAAATCCCCAGCTGACTGCCAGTGGCTTATAGATGCAATATGTAGTGATGATGGAGTCCCTTTGCTACAACTGAAGTTGTTCTGAGAAGCAAAGATTGAGAGGGAGAGTCTCTTTTCAAGGCCCCCAGAGACCTGGAAGCATACGGGCTGCTTCACCAGGCTGTAAGTGTGACCAAAGAAGTTCTATCGTATATAAGCTGTCATTCTCACTATGTGGTAGTGGCCCAGTTTTGCTGACTTCCATTCTGGGAAGGGTGAGTTCCTCTGCCCCTACTCTTCTATTGAGTAAGGGTAATTGAAGTGGAGGCATGTCCGGCATTTTAACCATGTTCAGATCTCTACTGGAGAGTCTGTTATTAACTAGCAGCTCAGAGAAGAGCTTTCAGTTTGTTGCTTTTCTTGATGTGGGTCTGCCTCAGTTAGCAGGACTAATGTGGAGATGTGCTTGCCTGTAACTGGTCATTTTTCTGAGTATTGCTCTCATTATTTCAGGTTGGTTTTGTTTTTTTTATTTAGGGGTGGTTTTTTTGTCATGTGGTTGTATGCTTTTTAGAAAAGTATCTGCAATGTGTTCTCAGGGGTTGGGGTTTTTTTAATCCTTTTCAGGAGGTTGACAGTCCTTCTAAGAGAATCCAAATGTTCACTGTTTAGCTTTTCATAACACAGCCTGATTTTTCACTTATTTAGTAAATTATAGATGACAGATGCCAAGGCACATAATGCATCTGCTCTGTCTCTTTCAGCAGTATGGAGTTGCCAGAATGCAATTAAAGAATTGCAGTGGAGTTGTCCATGGAGAGACTTTATTTTGGCTACTCTTTGTGACAGCCCTTCCTCAAATTATCTCCCTCCTCTTTCCCTCCTCCTCACCAGTGTCCCAAGTTATATATATGGAGTGCATATTGTTTTGACTTCACTGCCTGGTATTCAGAGGTCCCAATTTTGTCTGCTGGGTTTTTCTGTTTGTTTTGGTGGGGTTGTGTTGTTGTTTTTCAAGTGATTCATTGAAAGGAAGGGCCATTTTCATGGCAACCCTGTCCATCCCTACCAAATTTGCCTCCCACTTTCCCAGTTCTGCTTTCTCAGAGCTATTGTGTAAACCACACGGTGGGACTGCATTATCTTTTCCTGATGAACTTGTGGTAAAAGGAGGTGGTTTCCGTAGGTATGTCGGTGGCCTCTGAACACACACAGGAAGGGGGTAGTTACAGATGCTTTCTCAAAGCCAGCTTAAGGAGTTTTGTTGGCAATTTTTGAAAGCATAATCAACTGCACTATGGGTCGGTATCGAGTGGCTGGAGGAGGCAGATGGTGTCTGAGGGTCTTGGCTGCTAGAGGAACTGCTTGTGTGCCACCTTCCTTCATTGCTATTATTCTTAGATCTGTTTTACTTAAGTGCCCCAATAATGGATGTAAACGCTCCAGCATGATCCTTGTCCAAAAGAGTCACAATTCTAAGTTAATGATTTGACTTCAAGCTAATTTATTTAGAAGAAAATTAATATAATAGAGATATTACTGTATCGTTCTCTTGATACGACTTTTAGCCCATACTACTTAGCCTGTATTTAGGCTTGGGAAAAGCTCAGAGATAATTAAGGGTTGAAGAGAGACTAGGTATGAGAGTATTGCAGGGGATACTTTTTGCATTTGCTTACCCTCAAATCAAAATGATTTTGTTACTAACTTTGCTCTCGTTTGTTAGTATGTTATTACCCCTATGGTATCGGCATTATGAATTCAGTGCAAATAAATCTAGAATAGCATGTTAAAGGAGGCTTTGAAATGTTTTTTCACATATGTTTCTGCAGTTCTTTCAGTTGGTCATCGTATCGTCTCCAGTGTTAGAGTTTTTAACTGGCTTGCGGCCAGTTATAATTCCTTCTGTATTGCAGAAGATTTGCATGGCTTCGTGTGCTGAAAGCTGAGTGCAAAGTATTTTTGGCTATTGAAACTCCCTATGTGTCCATCACATTAACTATTCAATTTCAGCATATTTGGAAAGAAACTGGCAGTGTTGGTTAAAATACATTAATTTTTAAGAAAATTACAACTCTGGTGGCATCTGTGTGCTCTTTACAAGTTTTTCTTGCAAGCAAATATTTGTGATCCTTTCACTAAATAGATGTGTAACACTGCAAGTAGTGCTCCTTCAAACTTAGAACCATCATTTAACTGAAAAATTAAATATGCTGAGATGAGATGAATAACTGCTGTTTTCTCATGACTCATTATGTATGACTCATGGCAGAATATTGCATTTCCCAATGGCAAAGATAGATGCATCTTTCTTAATTGAAGCAAGTCTCTTTGACAAGCGGAGCTCATTATTCACTGGCAGTTGTTCTGATGCTTCTGCATGGTGCTCTAAGGTATGCATTTCAAAAATTACAGCAAATACTACAATTCAAAGGATTGATTAGCTATGCTGAGAGTATGAGACCCCAAATTGAGAGAATTTGGAAATGCCATTTTTAAATCTCTAAAAGGGAACTCTCAGCTTCCTATAATAGGCTGAGGAGAACTACCAGGTACTACCATCCTGGTAGTCACACTCCTCCTGCAAGTGAGTGTTTAAGGATCTTGTGGCATTTCTTATGAAAGTTGTATTTTGCCCATTGTCTGGACAGAAATATCACCCAGTGCCTGATGCTCTACAGTGTACTTGCTGTCTACATACAAGATGGTTTCTTCTTTTACAAGTACTTTTTATTTTTTAGATACAAATGGATATGATGCTTTTACTTTTTATAGCACGTAAAGCACAGTTGTAGTTGTTACATACTGTGCATGTGTGCCTTGGCAGGATGGTGACTGATAGAATAAGCGTTTCACGTGTACGTATTGCATAGTAGTATAGCACAAGTAAAAGAAGGGTGTCTGAGACAGAGCTGTCATTCCAACATGTTGCAGTTGCTTGTGTAAATCCCCACTTACTGAAATGCAAAATTACACCTTTATCCACATATACTAGTGTAAAATATTGTAATGACTGCTTTCAGCACGTTTGAGGGTAATTTGTCATGCCTTTTGCATATCACTTGAAAGGGCAAATCTGGTAGTTGTTCAGTAGTGGCTTCTGCAAACTCTACAAGTAGCAATGAGGTCATGAATCATGTGAATTCTTTGATATGTTTTGAAAGAAAAGGCCACTTTAGGCGAAGCGTAAATGCAACCATATGCCCATACCTTGGAGTCTTCACTGAAATTTGACAATAAAATTGCTGTGCATACGATTTGTTTTCTGAAGAAGAAACTGTTGCTTTTAGAGCAGTAGTATAGTGGCAATTAACTTGCTAATTTTTTCTAGTTAAGTATAAAAAATGTTTATTGCGTACAGAATTGGTAACTAGATTGGTATAAGTAAGATTTTTGGTAATTCTTAAAGACAGTGCATGCCTTTGTTTTCTTTTAGAAGAAAGAGGCAGCAGTTAAAACCAGGAGAAATCTTGTTCCAGTCTGTTTAATAAAAGTATGCAAAGTAGAACTGTTTGTTAATCTTAGTACAACTCAAGTTAATGTAGAAGTATCTATTTAGACTTGTTGAACAAGCATTTTTTGTATTAAGATCTTTGCAGCACAGTTTACTTTTCTGTTGAAGGAAAAAAAAAAAAGCACAGACTTTTCCTCATTAACTTTCCACAGTGATCTTGATAGTCAAAGCTGAATGATTTAGCTTTTGGAAATAATGTGAAAATCTCAATTAAATGTCATCTCCCAATATTCTGCGTCTCTACAAAGACGGCAGTTTGCAAAAGTTGGTTCAGGGGCTGAAAGGAATACGCCCTTTAACACTTGAAATCTTCAGCAGCATGATTACAGCTGTTTGTTTTAATGCGATTCCTCAGAAAGATTACGGAGAAATCTGTGGGTTTGTGCACCAGTAGTGATGCCGATTGTCGTGTTCAGAGTTGTTCTGCAGGTGGGAAAAGCAGATTGTTTCCTTCAGTCAGAGTGTGACCAGTGCAGATAAGAACAGAGCAAGATCATCTCACCCCTAAATATCTAAAATGCAGCCGGTAACAGTACTGGATAAATAAATGTAGTAGGTAGCAATTGCAATGTTTAAAATAGGGAGGGTGTTTCCAAAACAATAATGGCAATGCTACCACTAAATGAAGTGCAGGAGAGAACCGTCTTCTCTGGCAACATGCTGATTACTAGAAGGATTTATTGAATGAACTCTGCATCAGAATGGGATCATTGCACATGAAAGGAAAAGGTAGCTTTAAATCAGTATTTAAATAGAAGGCAGCAACAGTTCTCTGTCTGGGTGAAGCTAACCAATTGCACTGGGTGCATAAACTTAGGCAGACAAGAAGAATGGTAGATAAGGGAGGAAGACGCAAATGGAGAAAGAAAAGTCTAAATTAGAGAAAACGGAGTTGGCAGTATATGCCAGAGGGTTTGGGAGTCAACATGCTCTGCTCGCTTGCCGTTTGAGATGGGAGTGAACAAGCAGCACACGGCGAGCTGGGGTAACCGCCGCACTGGCGGGAAGGCTTCCTCTGTGTCGGTAAATATGACTCAGAAGGGCCCAGGGAACACCTAAGAGCAGCACTTGTGTCGCTGTTAGTCAGAGTTTAGTGTATCCTTCAGTGCGATCGTGTAAATGGGGTAACTGCTTAAACTGCATATTTCAGCTGCCTGCATTAAGTCTGTTCCTGCCTTTTCTAACAAAATAAGAGAAGCCTTTCAAAGAAGGGAAATGGTCACTTGTTTTGCATTTTTTGGGAGAGCTTTTTTCTTTTTCTGAAGTGCTGAATGTGGCAGGTTATTGCAAGTAGTGCAACTAAGGGAGGTACACTGAATAACGCTTGTGTAGTGATGCCTTCTGCCAGCTGAGAATGTGGCCCTGATACTATTTGGGTCACGGGGTAGTTACAGACTAAGGTCCCAGCTAGTCACTCTGTAAATGTTACCAAAAAAAAAAGTATCAGTACTAAAATCTCTTAAATAGCTCACATATTAGATATTCCCAGAATTGAAGTATTTAAGTATATTGATATTTCTAAGTATTTACTTGCAACATTTGTACACATGCAGGCTGCTTTCAAAGAGCGCAGGTAGAGAAAGTAGAGAGCATGGTCTCTTACTGTGACTCCTATTACTATGACTGACCATTCTTAATTTCCTTTTTAAAATGCCATCAACTCACACGGTTTAACAGCATGATCTATTTAAAGGAGAACTTATGTTGCTTAAATGCAGGGGTGCAATCGTAAGTACCAGAGTTCTTTGTTTTGTAGTATTGCTACCTTCACAGGTGCACCAAAGAAATCAAATGTATGCTGCAGTAAAACTCCCACTTTTAAGAATTCTTAAAATGTGTGTCAGTCTATAGGTTAAATTGTGCTAGTCTGTTATATTATAAGCCTCTTTATTCCAGAAAAAGCCAAAGTAAATGTTTCCCACATAAGAATACTGAGGGGAGATTTATTCGGAAATGATGTAATATGCTCTGCCATCTTGGGTTGCAGCCTTTCTCCCCAAAGTCTTGATCCTGAAAGCATTTACAGAAAAGGTTAACAGAAGAGAGTTTCACAGGAAAGAAAATGTGTTTTGGAAGAAGAGACACAAAACATTGCCTAACTCTTCTGGAAGTCTCTTGCTGACTGTTAAAGTGATGTTGAAGCGTTCCAGCCTGGCTGCAGAAGGACCTCCGAGGCAGTCTGGGTGTGCACAAGTGTGCGCGCGCGCACTCCCTCCCGAGAGTGCCAGCCTTGCCTGCCCCGGCCTGGATGGAGAGTCAGAGCCAGAGCTCTGTGCCCCTGCTGAGAGAGGATGGTGCCCGATGGCTGGGTCTGCAGCCCTCCTCTAAGCTTCCTGGTGGTTCTGGGGGATTATTGAATTAAGGGGCTAAGAGAATGATTTTGATGTTAAAAATTAATTCATTGGTTACTGTTTGAAATGTAAAGTTTCTGCCTTAGAATTGTTTGTCTTAGTCTTGTGCTTAATACAGTTAAGAAATTAACTAAACTGATAACTTCTAAGTCGATTTTTTGATTGTAAATGTGTTTATTAATGCAGGCAAGAAGACAACAAGACCCTAGTCCTGGATCTAACCTAGGCAGTGGCGACGATCTCAAACTACGTTAATCCACAGCAGTAGGCGTACCATGGGTCTGCACATGTGCGTTGCTTCTACTTGGCAAAGGATTTAATAAAAGACCAGAAACTGTGATAACTGGGTATACTATGGTCTGTTTCCTGACCTGCGGCAGTCAAAATCACCACGAACTGCCATGGTTTGCACTATGTTTATGTTACAATACCTGCATTTCCCATTTCAAGCATGTAGCCAGTGGCAATTTGAAATTTTGTTTTTCTATGCAAACTTATTTTTGTTGGCACTATTTTAGTGAAATGGAAACGTATGCAGCTATAAAACCATTTTTCTCAACTGTAATAAAAATTGTCACTTAAAAATAGGTCAAGATATTACGGATTTAAAACTTTTTTGTTGTTGTGCTTTGTTTTTGTTTTGGGTTTTTTTGTAAACTGCTGGAAGCCAATGCATTCCAAGCTTAATTTTTTTAACATGGGCTTTTGGAATTTTGATTGTCCTTACCGTGCTCCTGCTTTATTTTAGATATGCATTCTTATCTTTCAGTTTTTCTTTTCTGAATTTGCAAGACCTTCTTAAAACTGCTGACATTATTTTGCATTATTTCCAAGCTAAACCCAGAAATCAGAGCTGTTGGAATCAGTTTTCAAACTTCGTGGGTTTGTAAACGTTACAGTTGCAGTATTCTTTTAACTGCTAACAAGTCGTTCGTTCCACTTAAAATGATAAAATCTTAAAACACCTATTTTCATGCATTATTGCGTTCTGCCCCAGTATCTGTCTTAGATTTTATTCTGTATCAACTGAGTTTGGGTGGTTATTGTACCCCTGTATATAAGTACTTTACTGAAACTCATAGGAAGTCGCAGGCTGGCTTCTGTTTTTATTCAGGGATTTTTTTAAATAGTTCTTAAAAGGGATACTGCAACTCTACAGTCAGATTCAACAGCATGCTAAACTGGGAACAAAAGTGATCAGCTGCCAAGGTGATATATATTAAATCATGTTTAAGATAGCTGCTTTAAGTATATTTTATATCTTAGGCTTTTTTGTAAAGTTGTGCTGAATGGTGAAAAGTTGAGATGAGGTTGTGTGCAGAAAATCTCATACTGTGCATAGGAGACTTCTATTAAATCTTATGCAGATTAAGGCTACGTTGCAGTATATATTGCATTTTCTAACAGGGTAGGATTTGGGATGAGGTAATCTGTGTGACTTATCTTGTTCTATTTGGGGTGATGGTGAATGGACTTGTTCCAATACTGGATGCAATGAAAAATTTGGAAGATTGGTGGGAAATGTGATGTCATTTGGCTTTGTCAAAATGTGGTGCTTCCTGTACAGCCTGATTAATTAAAATGTCACTTAAATACCTTCTTAAAATAGGTGATCTGATTTCAGTATTTTAAGAATTATTTTGAAGATAGAAACTCTGTATGGCTAGAACAGTTAGATCTCGCTTAAATTCTGTAATTAAGATAATCACATTCCTTATTGATGGCAAAACGATGCAAAAGAGGTCTTGTAAAATGTAAGCAGATGTCAATGTGAAGCAGAATCTTTGTATGTTAATATGAATATTTCACATTCACTTAAAAATGTCAATAACTGTAAACTGTGAGAATGACATCAAATAGAAATATTTTGATAGTTCAATTTAAATGTGATTCACCTGAAAGATAACTTTTTTCCACTCTGGCCACGTATTCTTGCTCTTCCCCCAAGAAAATAGTTTTTCTAAAGTGTTTCTGCAATGAGTTATTTAAGGGACACACGCACGCATCCCTAGCCTTGGATCTTCTCCGCCATCTGTGTATTTTTGATGGAATAGTCTGAAGATTTATTTTAAAATGTTTTCCTAACGTTTCAGACAGTGGTTTTAAACCATGAGTACACAGGAAACTATGCTATCGGATATTAACGTTGCTATCTTTGTGTAAATACTGAACTTTCCCTATCATCATTTAGCATTCTGCTGCTTTCAATATCTTAATGCTGGCATTAAGATCACAAGCCCTTACCCTCTGCTGGTTAGTGCAGACTTTTTAAAGTGCATTTTAAGTTATTGATGCAATTTGATATTTTTCATAATTTCTATTTAAACTGAAGTTGCATCATCTTTCTTGAATTAATCTCCTGTAAGAGTTGCCTTAAGCTACAAGACTGCTTTTGCTACTTTTTGTGTTGTATGTTTAACTTTCATAATAAACTTCTGTGTAGTGAAAACAAGTTGCTGTAAATTTGTTTCTGACGTCCTGGTAGTCTGCTCTGACACGTTACATATTTCGGGGGTAACTTTCCTACCTGCTGCCAGCGCAAGGCTGCCTTTTATGTCCATGGTTAAAGCAATAGTGACATCCAGTGGTCACTTAACTGATCTGAACACCCCTCGTGTTCGGGGACTGCCCAGGGGGATATCCGTGGTGCTCTCAAAATTTCTAATATAAGAGCATATGTTGGGGAAAACGTGGATTTTGCTGCCCTAAAACTCTTGCGGTTTTTTTTTAAACTGATATGCCCTTGCTTACTCTGAAAGCGTAAATGAAGTAACCCTAAGAAATCTTCTTTTAATCTCATTGTGTTACAGCAGTTGTGCATGCTTGTTCATGGACATGTTTTTATAGCAGCCATTAAATATTGCTAATTATGCTGCTTTGGATGAGAACAAAGTAGTTTGCACGTTGAAATTGACGAACTGGAGAAATGGGGTGAAGTACTGTGGGGAAGATATGAATGTTACATGCTACACCTGAAAACCTTCTGAAGCTGCCAAAATTCTGGTAGTGCAATTTCAAATATCTAGTGTGAAATGACAGTGATGATTATGTACTGAAATCACGTAGAGAACTGATGCCTGAATAACTTGAGACCTGCAGTCTGCTTTGGAAGTTTTTACATGCAAAAGGATAAATTCATACTTCTAAAATCTGACTGGAAACAGATCAGAGAATGCCTAATAAAAATGGCATTGACTGTGACCTGAGCTGCTTCTGAAGGTACTCTCTAGTTTGGAAGGGAGGTAGCTTTTCAAACAGACATAACCGACAAAACTATATTATGCTGATTCTGTGTTCCCGGGAGCAGATGGTGTTTTTGTTAGCTGCTGTAGGCTCTGCCATCAAAGCAGTTCATTTTGGAAGGTATCTTTAAAGAGCATTAGTAAAGTCATTAGGTAACTTGTGAGTTTACCTGCAAGTTCGTGTAATGATTCACTTTTCTACCCAAGGTGCATGAGCACCTTATTCATAAACGATTTTCTTGATGGAGGCATCTGAAGGACAGAGGCACTTTGTCCCCTGACTCCTCTTAGATGGAGTTTGCCTCTGAGGTGCATAAATAGCTGAGGGAACGCAAAAATCTTTGTGCATGAGGCATGTATGGCAGAGGAGGATTTTTAAAACGTCACAATCCTTTCCCTCAGTTGGTGTGACTTAGAGATAGCTGTGTTCAGTTTGGGAGTGAAAGACTTCTGGAAGCGCTGGAACTTACTGGAATGGAGAAGGATGCTAGTGACCTGGAGCCCAGCTGGAGCAGGAGAGGTACGGTCTCTTCTGGCTTTTTTAACCTCTTGCAGTTACACAGCCTTTTCCTAACTTGAGACAATCCAGAATATTAACTGTTTAGTGCACTTAAGTTTCCAAAACCTGAAAGGATAGGTTTCCTGGTCTCCCTTAAAGGAAGCAGCAGCTACTGGCTGTCCTAGTGTGGGCTCCTGGTTCCCCTTTTGAAAGCAGGAAACGGTGAACATGAAACTGTGGGTGAAAACAGCAGCTTTTTTGTTCCTGCAGGTCTACGGTGTTCTGTCTAATGATGGCCCTTGTTCAGGTAAGGGCTGGGAAGTTAAATGGAGGAGGCGTGGCTTTTGAGAACTCCAAAATTGCATGGCCTGATAGGATCTTGGTGGACTTCCATATTTTTTGCTGTCTGCCATTAGGTCAGGACTCTACATCCATTATGGATGTATTTATGAATCCATCCTCTGCATAGAAATAGGGCAGCTTTCTATAAAGTTACATTATTTTGTTACTGCATTTCCAATGCAAATAGGAGAATGACAAAAATGGCTTCGAGGATGAGGATTGCAGCGAGAAGTTGCAGCAGAGCGAGCATTTACATAGGCAATGTTTCTCATAACTCATTTGGCTGACATCCTGTCTTCACGCTGCCACAAAATGTAAATCCCAGCACATGCATATTCATCAGCTACCACACAGCTCTGAGCTGCTCAGGGTTTAAGTAACTTTAATAAATAGCTTTCTCAATTACAGGTTGAGATAAGTGAATTTCCAGTATTGCCTCAGGCTCATTTCTTGAAGCTCAGGATTGAGGCGGGGGGAAGTAATACAGAAGAGCTGGGTGCCACCTTGGCCGCTGCTGTCACCCTGTGGGGGGTGGTCATGGAAAAACCAGTAGGAGGGGAAGAAGTTGGAAATGGGAATGTTTCTTGCTTAGCCTTATGCTTACTTGTCCTAGTCCAGAGTTTATCACAGCTGATAAGAGTTTTGCTAAGTCTTTGTTGCTCCCCACAACTCTTCTGATGAGTAACTCGGTATTTTCCAGTCTGTTAGACTTGATGATGGTGTCTTGAGGGACATGGGTTTTCCCAGTGCACCACTTTCACAGGCTGTAATTTTCCATCTTTCATGGGAACTGGTGGCCTTACCACCTTTCACACTTTGCAGTCCTCTCTCCTTCCCATAGCAAGTGATGAGTTAGCTTGAAAACAGAAAAACCTAAAGCTGGAGAAAAGTTTGCACCTGAAAGCTCCTCTGTCTTTTCCAGCTGTTATCTGCTGGTTTGCTGAAAGAGACTGTCCCATGAGCCTTGCCCACTTGCATCCCCAGACCCTTTTAGCTACAATAGGACTGTGTTTGCTGTTCGCACAGAATATTGGCCTAGAAAAACACGGTGTGTAAGATAAGAGTTGTACTTGGCCTTCATCGCTTCTTACGTGAATACACTGCTGCTGAAGCACATGGGTGGGGATGATGGTGCTGCTGCTGCTGGGATATTTCAGCAGCATTTCAGAGCTTGGGCCCTTCATGGCAGTGATGCAGGTCATGGCTCTTTGGGCTGAGCTCCTTGGGGAGATCTCGGATGTGAAGAGCTGAGGTCTGCACGAGGGGGAAGTGTGCCTGTTTATGGAAAAACCCATGCAAAGGTAGATTTAACTGCAGAGGTTGGGTGGTAAGGCTTTGTCTTCAGGAAGGGCACAGGTACCCGTGTCCCTCAGTTTGGAAAAGAAAATGGGCGTAGGTAGGAGGGAAGGGGGGACCTGCTGGGGGAGGCATTCCTGATCATGACCCTTCAAGTCTAGCAGGTGCTGTTGTGTTTGCCCTCGCTTTAGGCTGGCTAAAATGGTTGTGGCTCTTGGCTTGAGTCTTGAGCAGAAGGGGGGACATGTGGTACTGAGGGCTCATTAGTGCATCAGTTCTGGGTGCTAATTAGTGGATTTGGTGAGAGAAGCAGGAGGTGAGAGAAGGTCCTCTGTATGAGCAAGGATGCCAGCACCTGAACCCCTGCGTGAGCCTGCTTTCTGACCCTCTTGTCTCTTCTGCCTTTGTCTGGAGATATGATCTCAAGTCCCTGTTCTCTTCCTGACGCAGCGGAGTTGAGCCCTTTGCAGAGCTACATTTGGGTCTTGTTTTTAATCATACATCATGAAGCCTTGCAGGAGGTAGGTCTGAGAGGTGAGCGGTGCTCACCCTGGGAGGTGGCTCCCACCAGGCAGATGCACAGCAGATTGGGTGAGCGCTGCTGGATGAGGACAGTGTTCCTGCTTGAAAGCACCTTGCTGACCAAGTTTCTCTGAGGTAGTTGGGCATTCAGTGGTCAGACATATTGAATGAATGGCCAAGGATCATTCATGGCTTTTTCTGTTGGCTTGACCATTTTAACTCAACAGTGCAGAACCTTGTTCGTATTTTGTACAGTTTTGGTGCAGTGGGCTGCTGTTCTCAGCTCCTGAAGGCAGCAGGGGAGGAGAGGTTGGTCACAGCTCAATGTACGGCTGCGGGATTCTCTTCTGTGGTACATGCTGATACCTCTTCTAAAATCCTGCCTGTCTTGATGTTGAAACTTCCCCCAAACAAGGGCCTCGGTCTGTACCTCAGCTGCTGCAGCAGCAGTCTTCTCCCATGGCAAAGCTATTTCTCTGCAACCCCCATTTCTGAGTGCATGGATCTGCACGGGGGGAACAACCTCCTGGCGAGACCCCAGGAGCTCTAAGCTTGGAGGAGAGCAGAGAGGTTGGCGAGGGCAGCACAGGTTTGCTGCTAGATTGCAAACAAAGCCAAGGGGGGGAACAACTCTTATCAGAAGATGATTCTTAAGAAATGGGTGGCTATATCCAGAAACACTAGTGTAACCATCACCTCTGAGCCAGGAAGGCTGCTGAGCATCTTGGTTCCCAGAATGATGTATCACCTACCCAGAAATAGCTCCAGGTCCCCTCCTGCCCTACCAAGAGCCAAGCAGCCCTGTGCTTCGCAGCATCCTGGCCCATTCTGCCCAGTGGCCCCTGCTCTCTGGCAGTGCCACAGTGGGACATCTGCCCCAGATGTGGGATGCTGCAGTCCCCTTTCTGGCACCATCCCCCTCTTCAGTGGCCTTCCCCAGCACTCTGGGGCCTCCAGCTGCTGCCTGTGCCTCGCTGCCAGCTTGCAGCTGCCTGGGTAGCCCATCCCTGAAGCTAGGATTCTGTGCTGCTGCTGCCGCAGCCCAGAAGGGGAGGATACCTGGGGGATGCTTAGCCCTGCATGCAGGATGGCTGTGCTTCAGCTCCAGGTCCTTTGCTCTGGCTGTGTTTGAGGAGTGGGAGCCAGGGTGAGGAGGGAAGGGGAGGACAGGGAGCATTGCGTGCACAGACCACTCCTGAGCTGCACAGCTCTCGCTTTCTGCTTGGGTCAGAGCTGCTGCTGCTGCTACTGAGAAACCCCCAAGCCCCTTCCCAGCAACGATGGCCCTGGCCCAGAGCTGTTCAGCGGATGCTCCCACACAGAGGAGAGGACAGATCCTCTTTTTGGTTCTTCTTTCAGTTCTGCTCTGCAGAGTGCATCTGCTGTACGACCGCCAGGACCTAACCTGGTGTTAGTGGGCCCACAGGGCAGATGACTCTCCAAAACCACCAACCCCACCAAGGTGCCTTAGTCATGGGCTCCTTCAAACCCTCTGGCACCTTACCGTCTCCTCGTGCATCAAGGGCAGGACATACTGTCAGGGCCATGGGGCACTGTGCTGCAAAGTGAGACCAGAGGGAAAGGGGGAATAAACTGGAAAGTGAGACCCTGTAGTCCAGGAATGTGGGAGATGGCTGGGAAGAAAACAGGAGTGGGGTGGAAAAGCAGAATTGGCAAGAGGATCCTTACTCCTCCTAGTCACCTCTGGCCAGGGAGGGATGCTGGCCATCCCTCGCAGCTCTCTGGCATGGCACATGGCAGCTGGGAGCCACCGGCTGTAGTGGGACCTCTTGCCAGCAAACTTAGCTCATGCTCTGCTATGATGAATTCTTAAAAGACTTTTAATTGTGACAGATAGTGGGCCCTTTGAAAAGCTGTCCTCATTACTGTATTGATCTGCCACCCTTTTAACATGCTGCCCTGCATTCCAGATCTGTAGCCCTGTTGCTCTGTCTGGTGGCTTTAACAGAGCAGCAACCGGCAGACAGTTCCTGCTCAGTGTGCTGTGTTCACCCATCAGCGTGTGGTGTGGGACCTGGCCCCCCCTACCTCTCTGAAACAATTTCTTGCTCTAAAGAAAACATTGGTGATGGTGATGCATCAGTCAACAGAGGTCGAGGGTTTGCACAGGAGACTGGCAGCGTGGCTCTGTGGCAGACGTGAAGGGGAGCTCAGGTCCCTGCAGAGCTGATCTTCAATGTTTTACAACTTTCTGCTGTGTGGGCTGGACACCACAAGACAGCAGCAGCAAGCATGGATGTTGGTGCAAAATTGATTCTGTGGGTGCAAGACCCTCTTTTGCCAGGGCTGGGCTGGCGGTGGGGGATCTTCACAGCGAAGTCCCTTCTAGCAGCACTGGTGGCAGTGTAGGGCAGATGCACGTGCTCCTCCTGGCTCCCCAGAGGGCTGCAGGGCAGTTGGCTGGTGTCCCACAACATGAAAATCTGAAAATGGAACAGAAACATACCTATGGCTATGGGGAATGCAGCCCCCACCACCTGAGCAAGCGCCTGGGCTATTTCACATGCTGCTCCCCAAAACCCAGCGATATCTGGCACAGTGGGGACCAGGGTCACTCTCAAACACCATTTAAAAAAGCTTGGCCACAGGGAGGAATTTCCAGTGATGCGTGAATTGGACCAAGTAATTTCCTGCTGTGAAACGAACAGGCTGCAAAGGGGGCTGCGAGCTGTGAGCGAGGCTTAACAGCATCTCTTTTGTTTATTTGTCGCAGCCTGTGAGTAAGATTTGAGTCTCCCCTGCGCTGCTTGTTTGCCAGAAGTCAGTGACAAACTCAGCAGCCAGAGATCTTCAGGGGCTCTGAGAGGGGCCCATCACCCAAACCTGCTGCTTTGACTCATCTCCCATTAAATGACGAAACCCTGAGCGCTGGGGCTGGAGCATGCTCTGGCCCCCCTCCTCATGTGCTTTGCACCATGGCCTTTCCTCCTTATCCACTCTGCTCAAACATCCCTTTTAGAATCATCTCTGGAGGTGAAACTCAGCCCAGGTGAAAGCCCTGCCACCTGTGCAGCGCTCCTGGCTCCATAAGTCCTTGGGATAAGGGTTTTGTGGGATTCTATAGAAACCTGTCTTTAACTTCTTTTATAAAATCTGTGCATTAAATTTTAATATTTTTTTTTTTCCAGAAACCCCATGCTCTGCCGCAGGGTGAATTTTCCCACAAGTTTTTGATGCACACTTAAAAGCCCCGAGCACCTGGCCTCTGAAGGAAGGAAGCAGCCAGCAGCTCGCTGGGAGGAGGCTTTCCTCGCGCCAGCTGCCGATGCCAGCGGCTCTGTGCTGACAGATGTAGGAAAGGCCA
Organism: Phalacrocorax carbo; assembly: GCF_963921805.1. NCBI lineage: Eukaryota > Metazoa > Chordata > Aves > Suliformes > Phalacrocoracidae > Phalacrocorax > Phalacrocorax carbo. The sequence goes on from NC_087520.1 coordinate 25,412,445, forward strand.
AACAACTGTCACCTCCACCAGCTGCCTCTCACCCTGCCACACCTCTGGCTCCCTGTCTGGCAGCACCGGCACCGCTGGACTTCACACCCTGCCCATGTCTGGCAGCATCTCCCAGGCTAAACCACCCTGAGAAGTAAAGAGAAACAGGTGCATCTGTTTCTAATGAACCCAAAGCCAACTTAGATCTAGCCCTGAATGAATCAGAGCTTTAAAATATATCTGGAGGGGCCGAGTTCTGTGAAACACGCATAATTGCACTGGCTCTTGAGTGGGAAATGGTGCTGCTGTGCTTGGGCGATGCAGAGGAGCTGCTGCTGTGTAGTTAACAGCCCCTCCTGCCCCAGCTTTTACTGCTGCTCCCTTTCCTTCTTGGAAACACTTCATCCTCATCTATACAGCCCTCCTCCCCAGTCCCAGCCCTGTGAAATGCCCTGCAAGGGGTACGAGCTGTACCAGCAATCCGTTGGCATTTAATATAATGTCTGGGCCTCTTTGGGTGAGCACTGAGAGCCTCCCATTTCTGTCCATCTCTAGACACCAAGCATGGTGCAAAAATACAGGGGAGATTTTGCAGCTGACAGGTGCCCAAATGTGGGATGTGGGAAGCGATGCGAGTGGCCACCATGGTCCTGACTGAGCAAAGCACGTGCCAAAGCCTCACCATGCTCTCCAGCCTGTGTTGGGCGCACATCACCTTCCTTCCCCTGGCCAAGCACAGAATCATCTTGAAAAAACTTTAATTCTTGATGAGCTGTGAGGCCGCAAGCCCAGCACACCCTGGGGCTGGTGGGGAGGAGGATGTTCTCCTAGAGCCTGCATGCCCCAGCCCATTGAGGCTTTCTGGATGAGGCTCACAACATGTTGAAGACTTTATATGCAGGTAACCAGACTACTAAAAAAAGGCACTTTCTGCCCTGCTGCCCTTGGCTGCAGCATCTGCAGGCAGAGCAGCAGGGCAGCTCCTCACACCCCAGCCAGGTGCTGATGCTGCGCATTCTGCCCACGTTAACCTTGGCCACCACTCCAGCGGGTTTCTGGGTGACTCAAAACATCCCAGCAGGGCGTGCTTAGTGCAGGGAAGGAGGGGAGAAGTGCTATGCCAGGGAAAATGGAGCCAGGGGTCTTCCCCGAGGAAGGGCCAGGCTTGGCGCTGCCAGCCCCTGCCTGAGCAGAGACCTCTGCCCTGGCACTGATGGGGTGCGGGGTGCGACATCACTCTGCCTGAGCTGGGTCCATGGATGCTGCACACCTCAGTGGGACTCAGGGCACCCAAAGCTCTTGTTGTGGGATAAATCCCCTTGAAGAGGTGGATAAATTCCCTCGGGGAGTTGAGATAAATCCGCCCCAGAGAGTCTCAATGCTTCTCCCAGGAGCGCAAGCAAAGACCCCCTTTGCTCTCCAGCCAGAGGAGCTGCAAACGCTATTTGGAAACATTTTTAACTGCAAACACAAAGCTTTTCAGCAGGAAATGCACCTCCAAAAAAATAAGAGCAACTTTAGAGCTTTACAGCAAATATCCTTCCCCAACCGAAACAGTGCTGCCAACTTTGGTGTCTGTTTCCAGTGCATTTTTCTGGGCAGCCGCTGGGCAGATTTCCTTACGGACGTGATTTGCGTCACTGTTAAACCTCATCGGGAGAGCGCAGCTCGCCCTCACCATGAGCCGCCAGTGCTTTTCCGCGCACCCAGCTGCAGCCCCACACCCTGCGAGCCCTGGTGCATTTTTGGTCCCTCCTGGTAGCTTTTGCATTTTTTCCCCTTGTCTTTGACTTGCTGGATTGCCAAGCCCAACTGTTCTCTGCTAATGTTTCCCCACATATGTGTGGAATTTAGGAAAGCCAAGTAAAAACCCAGTAATTCCCTACACCTGCTGATCCCACCCCAAACTGTGATGGCATCACAAGCCTTTGGTATCAGGGAACCCAGATTGCCTCTGATGAATGCACCCGCTGCTATTCCTTTGGTCTGAAACGTTAACAACTGAGCTAGTCTTTAAAAAAAAAAAGCGGTTATAATTTTCAGAAAGCCATGCATTACTTCCTGAGGTCTGGGGCCAGACTTGGGTATTTTCTAAGAGTTGCTCCATAATCTGGAGAGTGAGAATAATAATTTTTCTTTTAATTTAATTTTTACCTGTGCTAGGCTGCTGATGAAATGATGATGCTTTACCCAATCTGCCTTGAAAATGCCATCCCCCCTTGGTGTCACCAGGGGAGCACGGGAGGGCTCCTCTCCCATCGTTCTTGGGGTGTTTGGTTTCAGGTGCCCAAATCAGTCTTTACTTGTGACCTCGACCAGCCCTGGCCAGGGAAAGCACCCAGTCCATGATGGGGACAGGCAGGATAGCTCCATCCCTGGCACCCCTGCAGATACCGGCTGCTCCCAGCTCCTGAAAGCAATCCGCGGCACAGAGTTGTCCAAAGGGAAAACTGCTGTCCCTGGGCAGCTTGCTGGTGCTGGCTGCATTAGGAGTAGAACTGGTGCTGGGTGGAGGCAGGAATTTTTCATAACTGCTGTCTCAGCTGTGCAAAAGAAAAAAAAAACCCAGACCAACCCACCTTGCAGCTGGATGTCTGCCTGGGACAGCCCCTCCAGGCAAGGAGAAAGCCAGGGGAGGGGTGTGCTCAGAGGGGATGGAGGTGACCCTGGTGGGTTTCTAGCCTCTCCACAGAGTTGATGGTCCCCTGTGCAAACCCTGCTCCTGCTGTCTTTGGAGCAAGTGGCTCGAAGGCAACCTTCAAGCTGCTTGCTGTCTGTGGTGTGACCACCATCTATGCAAACGAAGCCTTGAGTGAGTTTTTTGCCTTCTAGTGACTTGGGATTTTATTTTTTCTTTACTGATTTTGGCTAGTGGAACAAGAGCTGCAATCTGAAAGGAAACCAGCCCCTCTGGGAATCTAGAGAGGATCTTAGGTGCATGGGGGTACCTTCTGGCACCTGGGGAAGCAGAGGGCTGGGGCTGGGGCTGGGGCTGGGTGGTGGGCATGAACAGGAGGAGGTGCTCTGTGCCTGTGCCTGCTCTCCTTCAGGATGCTGTGGTGGGATTTTCAGCTGTCTGGGATTTACTGTCACTCCGTGCCTGTGCCCTGGGACCTGGGGGACTCACTGCAATTGTACCGACTGGCCAGAAAACACCCAACACACCTGCTGTATAGTGCCACTGCCCTTGCTTGCCCCCCTGGCAGCTTTGCTCTGCCCTCCCAGTTATTTAAGGCGTGTATTTTAAACTCAGAGATGTAGAAGAGGCTGGCATGCTCCCTGGATGAAAGCCCCCTGTCAATACACTGGTTATTATTTTAAAGAGCAAAGCCTCAGCGTGGTGGGCCCTGGAGGTGGTGGTGGCTCAGGCACCAGCCTTGGCAGCACTGAGCCCTCCTCTGCCTTTGGTTAGGATTTGGGGTGATGTGTGAAAACAGATGGCAGGGTAAAGACATCCAGAAATGAATTAGCTCAGGATTTATTTTTTCCCCCGGTTGTATTTGGCCTTCTTTCTCCTTGCTTTCTAATCTCCAGACCTACATGGGGAATTCAGCTCATACTTCCAATATTCTTTTTCAAAGGATACTGAATTTTTTTTAAAATGAAAGCCCAGCCTGTTGCATTCCCCACTTTTCAGCACTGGGCATTCAAAGGGCATTGCCCAACACAGGACTGAGTTGGAGAAGAGTTTCTGCAAAGCCCGGCTGATCTGCATCTGGCTATTTTCCATCCAGCACCCCTACTGAGGGGTGCATGTGTCCTGGGCCCGTTAAAAGTGGGTGCTTGTGTGTTCTTCATGTCCCATTAAATAAATGAGATATGCAAAATTTCTAGCTAGGTATTTCTTCTCTCAAGTATGTTCCTTATGGATGTCATCTTACATATGTATATACATAGATCTATGGTGAGTTGGAGCACCATGGGTGGCTTGTGATGAAGGATCAGCCTGTGCTCCCTGGAGAGGAAGGGCTCATTTCTCTTTTTGAGCCAATAAAGATGTGTCAGAGGGCTGGAAGGAGAAAAATTGGCAGCACCTTTGTGCTTTTCAGCATATTAAGATGTCACTGTGCTTAGATTAAAAAAAAAAAAAAAAAGCAAGTGAGGCATGAATAATAAATAGAGCAACATGCAGCTGACTGCAAGGGAAAGCTAATTTCCCCAGGGCTCGCTCCATGCTGTATACATTAAAATCTGGCCTGCTTTGGCAGCTCTGTGACCTGAAGGCCAGTGCTGAGAGATGCAGCGTTTAGAGCAAAGCCTGGCCAAGGCCCTGCTCCCAAGTGTGACTGGGATTTTTTTTTTTAAAGCTTTGATTACCCCTGTCAGCCATGGCTTGATCTGCCCGTGGAAAAAGAGGTGTGACTACACCCATTGGCATTTATGCATACTGGTTGTTAAAAGAGTTGTTTGACACTATAATGGACAATTTGTCTTTGCAGTGGGCTTGGAAGCGGTGTGTGCACAGCCTGTGTACCTTGCGTTTTAGAGAGCAAAGCATGATGCTTTGCCATGTAAAGGCCATGTTGGTGCAGCAGGCTGCTCACCAGCAGGTATCAGCTCAGGCAGGAGGGAAAAGCAAATTACTGCTTTTCTACCCAGGAGCCGGGGCCTCTGGAGCAGGCTGGCTCACTCTGGGCTTTATGAAGACCATATGTTTCTGGTGACACAAGGAGCACATGGAGTGTCCGACACAATCACGAGGCTGCTCGTGGGAAGGAGATGCAGTGGAGTGCAGGAATTTTTTTTTTAATCTTTTTTTTTAATATGAGCAACTCAAACTTCTGTGGTTAACTGCATGAAGAGTTTTCTTAAATGGTATTTTCTGCCCTGCTGCGGATATTCTGTGTGATAAGTACAATGTGCAATGGTGCTAGCCTGCTGCAGACCTCCATGGGTGGGCACATGGGATGGGGTGGGTGGGCAGCATGTGGATGGTGGGGTCAAGCCAGGACTGAGCACCAGTGCCCCAAGGGATGCAGCAAAGGAGGGGGGATGGGAGATGGGTATCGCCCAAGGAGAGGTTTTTCTGCTACCGCCCTCAAATAAACATGGAAAAAATGCATGTCCCCCACTCCCTCCTGCTCCTGGAGCTTTGACCTGCCAGCAGAAGGAATTACAGCCTCTTCCAAACCCTCTGGACTCTCTTGACTTTTCCATCACTTGAGCAGCCCTACTCCAGCGGACGCATTGCTTCATGTGAGGCTGGCACAAGTCCGTACCCTTGGATTTTGTCATGTTTATTTTTAATTCCCTGCTTTTGTTGGGCAACGCTTGATCTGGTGCCATTCTCCTTCAATCAAATTTCTGCTGTAAAAACAGGTGATGGTCTGATGTGGGGTGTCCGAGGTGGTGGCAGCCTTGGGAGGGTGGCAGTATCTCAGCGTCTTGGGAGAGCTCCGTTACCCTCATTCATAGATCATAGAACAGATTGAGTTGGAAGGGACCTTTAGAGGTCATGTAGCCCAACACCCCTGCATTGAGCAGGGACATCTGTAACTAGATCAGGCTGCTCAGAGCCCTGTCCAGCCTCACCTCAAATATTTCTAGGGATGGAGCCTCAACTACCTCTCTGGACAACCCGTTCCAGCTTTTCACCACTATCATTGTAAAAAATGTCTTCCTTATATCCAGCCTAATTCTACTCTCCTTTAGTTTAAAACAATTACCCCTTGTCCTGTCATAACAGGCCTTGCAAAAGAGATTGCCCCATCCTTTCTATAGTCCCCCTTGAAGTACTGGAAGGCTGCAATAAGGTCTCCCCGCAGCCTCCTCTTCTCCAGGCTGGACAACCCCAGCTCTCTCAGCCTGTCCTCGTAGAAGAGCTGCTCCAGCCCTTGGATCATTTTTGTGGCCCCCCTCTGGACTCGCTCCAACAGATCCATGTTCCATTCATTGCGTGGATGTCAACTGCTTGCACCTTGGGGTCTTCTGGGTGTGAGCAAAACAGATTCATATATGGTGAACACCACCCCAGGGGAAAGGTTGGACTTCTTTAGGGGAAAAAGCTCAGGATTTGGCTACCACAGCCCCCCGGGTGGGATCCCCCTGTTTCCTCAAATAACATTGCAAAGCAACGAGGTCAACGGCAACTTTCTTCCTTATTGAGTAATTTCTGAGCTTCTTCCGGTAACTTTGCTCGTGCCACTGACTAATTTCTCCGTAACTCCTTCCTCCATGCCTTTGTTCTCCACCCTGGCCTTTCAACCAGAAAAACTGGATGCAACTGGCTTTGGTTTGGGTTGTTTTTTCTTTTTTAAAATCCTGAACCTACCGTGCGGACTGTGACACGGTGGGCTCGTGTTGAGAAGACAGGGGGGTGGCAGCGGGGTACCCACCACCCCTGAGGCTCCCGCAGCGGGACTCGAACACGCGGCTCCCCCTCTCCAGGCCGACACCTTCCCCTCTCCCCCACGGTCTGGGGGCGGGGCCGTTCCTCCCCTAGCCCCGCCCCGCCTCACGCGCGGGCTCGCCTGACGACAGCTGCAAAGCACTTTTTCAGCAGCCGCAAGTGAGGTGAGTCGCAGTCCCGCAGCGCGGTGGGGTGGGGGTTATAGCCCCCCCGTTCCCCTCCCGTTTCTCTTCCCCTCCCCCCCCCCGCCGGCGGGCGGGGGCCGCCCTCGGTGCCTCCGGGCCAAGCGGCTGAGGCGACGTGTCTCCTTCCTTGGGGGGCGGCGGCTGCCTTCGCTCGGTGGCCGGGCAGGGCTGGGGGGGCGGGGAGGCGGGACAGGGTCGCTGTGGTGGCGGCGGTGCCCGGTGCTTCCCCCCTGGGCCGGGCTCGGGGGGCTCCGCTGTGACCCCTGAGGGGGCTGGGTGTGGCCGGTCCTGTCTGGGGCGGCCGCCCAGCGGCGGGGACCGGGACGCAGGCTGCCAGCTGCCTCCTCCCCACCTCCTTCCCTCCTGCTTCTTCTGCCTTTCTCCTGCTCCCTTGCCTCCTGTTTCTCTCCTGCCACCCTCCCTCCTGCTTCCCTCAGAGGTCCGGCGCAGCGACCCGGTGACCCGCCGTGCCAGCCCGCGGCCTCCGCGCTACCTGAGCCAATGCTAGATCTGGAGGTGGTGCCCGAGCGGTCTCTGGGGAACGAGCAATGGGAGTTCACCTTGGGTAAGTGTGTGTGTGTGTCCCGTGTCACCCCCACCCACGGAGCCTAGCTGCCCCGGGGCCTGTGTGCGTGAGCGGGCGATTGGGGTCCACTCGTGATCCGGCTCTCATAAGGTCTCTCTAAACACTTTCAGGGAGTTGCAGGAGTGAAAGTGAGAGAAGAGTCAAAGCTCACCTTTACCAGTAAAAATACTAATGTACAAGCTCTGAGGATTCCCCTGTAGCATATAGCCTCATTTTTAGCTTTTGTACGCTGAATTGTGCTTTGTTTATCAGCTTGTATGCTTTCAGCTACTTGTTTACCTTGTTTTGTTTTATTTTGCCTTGCCATCTCAGACTGCTAACTCTTATAACTCCCAAAAGAGGAGGTGTGGATGTGCTGGCTGTCACCTGAATATATGTCAGGTGACACAAGTGTCTTCAACTGTATGCTAATAATTAGCATAAATGCTGTGCTTTTCTGTACAAACCTTTCATAAATATGTCTTGAGTTTCATAATTTCTTTGTGTCATTGCTGGGTTGCAACATTAGAGTGAAAAAAGTAAACTTTTGAGAGGTTTTCTCCGGATTAGATATCCAGTATTTCTCCCCTCACTGATTCTTACTTCTTCAGCTCTCTGAGAAGTCCTTCCTTACCAGTCATTGCTGTATTTACTGTGATGAGAAAGAACTTCCCCCAGCTGATGGAAATTTGGCTGGCGCTCAGCCTTGGGCACTTAAATGTGCACTTGAAACTTAGGTGGTACAGATTGTTCAGACGAACTGAGTTTTCATGCAGATATTGGTAGTCCTTAAAACTCAGAAAATACGGTAGCTCTTGCGTTTTCCAAGTGATTGTTTGATGTATCAGCCTTGGACTCTCTCCTTCTCTCAGTTTTCAGTCTTTGCTGACGCTCTGTCTAAAGCACTGTTAATGGTGGTAGTAGTTTGACTAATGTAAAGAGGCTCTGTGTGGCAGCCCTCTATCTGCCAGAAGTTGAGTTAAGCTTCTGCTACTCTTGTTGGCACCTATGACAGCAGGGGGACAGACTATTCCTTAAAAACACTGTTACACAGCTTTCATGAACTTGGGTTGTGCCAAAGGAGTGGTGCTGTGGTGTGGAGTTGTTTATATGAAGCCCACCAAACACAAAGGGCTGTTTTATGCTGCTGTGACTTCAGAGTCAAGTACAGCTTGATGGTTACAGGGAGTGTTAGAATGGCTTTTGGAGGCTAATTATAGGACCTTGGGTCCCACCCTTTGAAATCTCCTTGTACCGCTAAGGTGTTACTGTGAAGTCTCAGCTCTGTGTGACCTTCCATGATCCTTTAGTGCCTGTATTACCTGAAAAGAAAAGCAATCTCAAATTATATACCCTGATAGTCTTCATAAATATGGAGTATCAGCTTCCCCCCATTCTCCTTATAAAAACAAAGGGAAGAGAGAGAAAATAATTTTTATTTTCCCAAGAACCCCCAAAGAAGCTCGTTAATGCTATCTCATGGTTAAAATGATGTACTGTGTCTCTGTCGATGTGCGTGTGTGTGTACGCAGACGTGAGAGGGAGGAAACTTAGCTGTAATTCTTGGAGTAAACATAGCCACCACGTGATGCGTCTAATATATAATTAGCATGACCTGCTGGTACAGAGCAGGAGGCTGACTAGGTATTAAGATCCTTAACTTTGTCCTGTGCTAGCAATGTTGTATGAGCGTTGTCCCTGCTGGTTCAGCAGCTGGTTCAGCTGTGTTAGTGTAGTGAAGTTGGAAGCACCCGTGTAAATGGGATTCTTGCTGCCAGCAGTATTCTACTCATCGTTTGTTTAGATCTGCTCTTAGCAGAACTAATGGCAGTGTTCCTGACCTGCTGCTGACTCTGGCATCCAGTATTGTGCCCACAGTGGAGATGACTGAGGGGAAATGCCAGGAAAATTTTTTACATGAGTTTTTAGATTCTGTTTCTGGCTCCAGTGTTGACTCACTATGTGACCAGAGCATAAAAAATTTAACCAAGGCTGAGTTTGTGTTCACTTAGATACCTGTGTCACTGTACCTCTCGGGCTATGTTCTTGCTGTTTTAAAGGAGAACAATTAAATACTTATTCTGTAGTGCCTGTAGCTGCATTTGAGATGTATAATTTCTGGGGCATACTTGCATTTCTCTTGCTTTTTATACTTTTCCTACTAAGTTTCACTTCTCTCTATTTGATGTGATAATATTTATCTTCTCTTAGATTTTCTTGTATTCTTTTTTTTTTAAATCTATCTTCGCTCCTCTACCCCCCTCCCTTTCAAGACACATCCTCTTAGCCTAGACTAATGCTTCAAGCTGTGTTGTTCGCAACTAGCATGTGCGAGAGGAGTGTCTTTGTAGAAGATACTCTAAGACACTTTAAAGACATTCCCTTTAGGAGAGGGAAAAGTTTGTGATAGGAGAGTCTGAGCATTGACCTTTGCAGGTGTTGTTTGCCATGGCTCAGTTTGGTTGACTGTTTGATGTGCTGGAAACCATGTTTGCTTCCCCATTGCCCCTGACTAGTGAATAGGGGAAAAAAGAATTCTTTGTTTTCCTCTTTGACTGCAAAGGCTGATGAATGTTGAGGAAAAGGGGGTGTTGTGTATGTTTGTGAGAAGGGTGGAGAAAAATAACCCAGTTTATTTACTCTTCCTTTGGCTCCCTGCTAATGGAGGCACGGAGGATACTGGCTCCTCCACGCATGTCTTAGGTTCTGCGAGCTGTTCTTGGAGAACTTGAGTTGCTTATCGTAGCTTTGCTAAGCAGCTGCATGGCAAAATCTGCTTGATTCTTTGTTGCTGAAATCTGAACAAAATCAGTCCATGTCCATTTGCTTGCAGCTTGAGAAAGCTCTGAGTAAGAGAGTCACATGAGCCATCTGCACACTTACCAACCCAAGATTGCATCAGTTTACGTTGGGCTACAAACTGAACTTTGTGCTTGTGCACACTGTTTTTAAACCACATGCTTTTTTACTGAAACCTTACCTACTTCTGACGCTTGCTGTTGGCATGTAGATCCTGTCAGCTTGTTCGCTGGCTTTGCTTGAGCCTTTGGCACTTCTTTATTTTAAAAGAGCTCATGCTCTTACCTCTGCAAGTCTCCTAGAGATACTGACTTTGAAAATGGGTCTTATACTTTTAAATAATTTTCACTTTTTTTTGGAATCATAGCTCTTACTAGGTTAAGAAATGTGAAACTTTCACAGCAGCATCTCTGATCTTAGCTTCTTGCTGTTATTTACTTTTCTGTTCCATTTTGAAAATATTATCTAATACATAATAACTGTCTCTTTAAAACTCAGCTGCTTAGACTACAAGGCAACTGCTAGTTCCTAAGTAATAGGAAACAGTGCTGATTTATTGTGTGGCTCTGCCTTTTAATTTTATTACCGTTATTAAAATAACAACTATTGTTTTTGATATTTTTAAAAATATAATCTCCTGCTGTATAATTTCTAGCTGCAAAAAAAATTGTTTCCAGGATTACGGGCTAACGTGAAAAACAATTTCACAGATGCAGTTGTATATGGTATTTACAAACTGCACCACTGTAATTCTAATCTATAAGCCTGTTTTGCCAAAACTTGATTTCACAATTGCAGAAAAGCTGCAATGTATGGGTGTAACAAGGACGTATTTTAGTGCAACAGTGAAAAGAATAACTTCCCCTTTTTTTAGTGTTATGCTAAGATTACATTAAAGCAGTACCTGTGGTGATCTAGGCGCACACGTGTGTGTGAGAGAGAGATATTTCCATCCATATATATGGAGAGAGAGAGTTTTCTCACTTCAATACTGTCTAAAAGGTGCTTTGGAACATGACGTACAGTCTGAGTTTGAGAGGTGTAGCTAGTAACTAGAACTTTGAATGTCTGAACTGTTAACTAAATAGAAGTGTATGTTCTGTGGTAAATTTTCCCTAATCAAGGTGACTTAATGTTTAAAAAGTAGAAGTAGAGAAGAACGGGGCAAGGAATGTAAACGAAATGTCAGATAACTAATCTAAATTGACTTGCAGCGATCAGTAGGGAAATAAAACTTCACGATTATGAGCTCATAACCTGTCTTTATAAATGCCTGCTTTGAATCCCGGAAGATGATCACATTTCATTTGGAAAGGCAGCAAAGGTTTTAAGGGTGGTAAAGGATGAGGTGGTGTGGTGCTGCTATTTCTGCAGAATCAGCTGTTTCATTCCACTTCTAAAAATTTATAGCTTGAGGGAAAAATAAACAAACAAACAAGCCCTTGAAATGGTGTTAGAGGGTGAATGACTATTAAGTGTATTACTTCAATTGAACCAAATTGCTTAGTATGTTTATCTTGTCTGTAAACTGAGAAGATAAAGTTCCTTCCTTTACACAAATGTAGCCATATCAGCAGCTAATGTGGCCTGTTAAGTCTAAGGAGAATCATCGCTCCATTTTAGTGTATCTATCTTGTGCAACTACTCAGTACTTTATCAAGCTTGATAAAGGGTACGCAACAAGTTGTGGTCCAGGAGCCTACTGAATCTGTGTAGGACTGCTCTAGCCAGCTCTAGTGGTGTTTGGTGTAGGCTATTTTACCAGTTATCAGATCGCTGGCCCCAAAAAGCAGAAAACTCTGCACGGATTGTAGAAAGATCTGTGCTTTTTCTGCCTGAACTTCGCTGTTTAATTTTGTGGCTAGAGGTGCTTTTCTTTCATATATGCCTAACAAACTGGTAGATAAACAAGACTCTTCTGTTCCAAAAAAAACAGGTTTGTGCTGATACCATGAGTCAAGTAGACTTATTTGCGGATTGCATACCTTTCTGTTGTAATGTACTGTTTGCCAATGATGGCTCTGTTACCTTATCTGTAAGATGTCTGTTAAAAAACAGTTAACTGGTCTCTGAACTGAGGAAATGCAACTGTTTTGGTTTACAGGAATGCCGTTGGCTCAGGCTGTAGCAATTCTTCAGAAACACTGTCGCATTATCAAGAACGTCCAAGTTCTCTACAGCGAGCAGGTGAGTAGTGCTGGTCTGGACAGGTCATTCAGAATTAAGGCATTAGGGGGTATGCTGATACTGTGTCATGCTAATGTATGTATCGTATGAATTGTGGAGCTACTTGAAATTGAATTACACCAAATTACTGCTACCACATCAGAAGCGTAGCTTTTGTAATGGTTTCATGTCAAGTGTAGTAATCCTCGACACAGTGCAGTGATTTAACAGGTATGTTATTGTATATGTGGTGGTGCGGTAGTGTTGCTTTTCCTTTGAGAAGGGAAATGTTCTGTTATTAGCTGGATAATTTAACTCTAGTCTTCTTACATTATACTTGTCAAGCGTGGCAGTATTTTTGAAGTACTGAATCACTCGTTACTTTCTGCTTTCATGATTGATCAGTGGTGATGAACCCCCTGAAAAGGCTTCCACACTTTCTCTCTGGATCTGCAATTTTGTCTATAGAAAGTGGATGCAATAATTTAAACCAGCTGTAGATCATTCTTCATACCTAAGCATTAAGTTCCTAATATGTTTGACTTCCATCAAAAAGGGAGCTAGAAGTGAAACCCTTCTGCTAGATCAAATAAAATGTGTTATATACCCACCTTTACTTTGAAGGGAGTGGAAAGGAAGAGGAGGTGGGACAAAGGAGGATTACAACTCTCCAGATGTGTATTGTGTAAAATGCATGTTAATCAGAAGGTGATATTTATATGTTGTAGATTACAGACCTTTGCATCAGGAAAAGGGCAAAGTCCACTAGAATGTCAGTTTGTATCAAAATACTGATTGAGGCCTCATGCATTCACAGGGAACACTGAAAGGCTAAGGAACAAGCTCAACTCTGGCCTTTAATGCTGGAATCGTATTTCATGTGAAACAAAAAAGGATAATTCATTTAATTAAATGATGTAGATTTACAGGTTTTATGATGACTGAATTGTAAATTGAAAATCTAACTCCTTGTAATTAATGCATGGGAGCATCCATCTGGCAGGGAATGCATTCCTTGGTTTTGGTATGCTTTGGAGTTTTTTCAGTTTTTCTTACCACAGTGTATTCCTGAATTATTTCTAGGTTTGTTTAGATAAATGATGAGATTCCCGTTCCTCTCAGGTTTGTAGAATTATGGAAGGATTAGCGGTCCAGTGCTAGAAAGTGGGGTATGCTGCTGCTTGGCTTTTTATGCCGCTTGGAAAGCTATATTGTGCTTGACCATGTAGACTGGATTTTTATTCAATCTGTGGGGAGGGTGTTGTGTTAGAGTTTTTCCTCTGCAAACTGTAATAAATGTAAAGATCTGCATAGTCTGATAACATTTCAACTCTGTGGAAGAGTTGTGCTGATGCTATTTTATTCCTGTATATTATTCCAATTCAGTGCCTGATATTGGTGCAGTTTTTTCCACATGCCGCGAGCGGCCTGTGTTGACTGTCTGGCTGTATCCTCTCCCTCGTGCAGAACATCATGCACTTCATTAGCAGCTGAGCACAAAGAGCTGCTGCTGTTCTTAGAAGATTCAAAGCTTTAAATAAACTTTGCCATGCACAACTTTTGTCTAGCTGAATAGCCCTCATGTCTTTCCTCTGTCTTTTCTAAAAGAATGCCTTTGAGCATAGTGATCAGATGTTATTCAAAGTTGTATCTGAAGTGCTGGATTTCTGATCCTGAAGCTCCAGCCCTGAATATTTTATTTCAAAAATATAACAATTAAATGCAATTAGATCAGCCCGTGGCTCTTTTTAACTTGACATAAATGCAGTGCCCAAAAAGCTTGAATGAACCTTTTTCTGTGACTAAAGAATTTTAACTCCTTTTTGATTAGTTTAAGTGGGGTACTGAATTGCCTTAGTATGTTTTCCTAAGCCTCTTCTTCTGGATTTGTGTGGATGGGATTGGTCAGTGATAGCAGTTTCTCCTGCAGCGTTATGTAGATTAGCAGTATAACTGCACATCTGAGTTGCTCCCTTCAGGAAGGACTCTTCTGTTGCTTCCTGGCATCATCCTTCATACTTGAGGTTTTGTTTTGTGTGTTAAGTCACATGAAGTAAATTTGTGCCGTTGAAACTTTTCTTCTTTTAGAAAATATGCCAGCATAGAACAGAAGCTATTTGCTGTGCTAGTTATCAAGCTTTTCCTCAGATGTTTGGGGTCTTTTTTGTTGGCTTTTTTTTGCCTACCCACTCAAAAGTACTTGTAGTGCTCTCATTTAATTTTGGAATAAATTTATGAAAATTCTGCTTAGAAACTAGTGATATGCAGAGCATATCCCATATCAGAACAACTCTTTTGGTATATTTAAATGCAGCATGACACATGGGTTGTTCTGGTTTGTTTGTTTTTTTTTTTTTTCTATCTGTAGCCTTTCTAAATTGGATTGATAAGGGATTTAAACAAAGACCATCAGGATCAACATTAGACCTTTTTATCTCAGGTTCATGGTTATACTGCAGTGCTGCTTCAGTTCTACACTGTGTCGTAAAAGTTTGCCAGTGTTAGTGAAGTATTGATGCCATTGTGCAAGGCTCTGTAAAGATTTCATTTAAATACAGCTTATATGACAGATCACTGGTGCTCATGAAAGATGAGCTTGAACTGAACCTGTTTCAGGAAATGCTACTGGAGTGATCAAGGGGAATGGGAAATCTGCATCACAGGGGATTGAGAGCCCTGTGGGCCTGTTTTGACTAGCGATGTGAAGTTTAGGATCTGACTACTTAAATACATGGTTTGGGAACGGGTAGGAGATGCACGTGAGAGTGCACAAATGTATCCAGGCTAGAAGACAGTGCGGAGGTGAGAATAAAGAGGTGAGAAACACAGACCACCTCCCAGGAGAGCAAAGGGGCGAGTAGCAGTTTTTAAGATGGCTTATACTTAATTCATAAAAAAGACTGTACTGTGTGGCTGCCCGCATTAGAAGCCTGTATATGCCCAGATATCCCATCCCCATTCTGTCTTCTGCTAGATAACTGTTTGGTGCAGTTCTAGGGCGTGAATATTGCTGCCTGCCTGTCATTCAGCCTTTTTTTTTCCTCTGAGGAGGCAGTTGTGGAGGGTAGAGCTTTTTGAAGCAAATGTGCTTTAGATGGGACGCAACCCAATAGCCGAGTTTGGGCCAACTGTCTGTGTATCTGTGGATTGTACCAGTACAGGAGCGAGCAGCTTCTACAGTGTTGCAGCAGGCTGAGATGGCATAGAGCCTATACAGACACCAGTGAAGCCAGTGGAATGTCTCCTATTGACTCCAGCAGACTGCAAATTAAGCCTTTAGTTGTTATGATTCACAGTAACTAAGGAAACCTAAATTTGCAACATAAGAGTCTGAAGCCTTCCTTTTGAGGCCTGAAAAAGCCTGTGACACTGATTTTTTTGAAGTGGAAAGCCCTCTCACCATTTTTTCTTGTCAAGTGTATGCTTGGTTCTGATGTGAGGCTTGGTGATATGGGCTATTATTTTTGTGCACCAAGAATGTAACAGACTGTCCTTACATGATGTCTCTCATGCCTATTTTTGAATGTTAATTTTCAAGGTGGGTTTTTTTGATTCCCCCTCCCCCTCCGTTTAAAGTAATGGGCAAGTAGCATTTTTGGAGTTCTTGCAGGGTACAGATCCTTCACAGGCACTTCTATTTCTTTTCATAAGGAAACTGAAGGGGTTGAGAGGTTTGGCCAAATATGTTTGTTATGCTTATTGTTTGAACAAGTGGTTGTTTTCTGAGGCAGGTTTGTTTTTCCAAAGTAACCAATTTATACTTATACAATATGTATCTTCACAAAAAAGCCTTGAAGTTAAAAGCCTAACAGGTTTTTTTCTTTTTTGTTTTACAGTCACCTCTTAGCCATGACCTCATCCTTAACCTGACTCAGGATGGAATCAAACTGCTGTTTGATGCTTTCAATCAGAGACTTAAGGTAATAAAACACCCTTCCTGCAAACAAAACAGTGCAAACCAAAACCCTAGGATATATTGACACTTAGCAGAGCATAAGTACATGGTTCTTTCAGATGTTTAGTTTGCCACATAGCACTCTTTTGTGATAATGAACTGCATTTCTTTGTTTTGGGGGTTAAATCTTTGCTTATAGGATTAAGACACTTTATCATCGTGTTAGCCACTGTAAGAGTGCCATAGAAATATGATGGTCCAGCGTGGTCTCAATTGCCCGTCTTGTCTCAAGTTGCAGCAGGGGCTGCGAAAGGCCATTACTAAAGCTAAGCCTGGGATTTGAAATCAGATCATCGGTTAATGCAAACCAGAGTGTTGTGTTATGCCCAGGTTGTTCCTGTATATGTGCTGCCATTTTATTTTTGAAAGGTACTTACTTCCTCCTATTCTTAGTTTTCAGTTGAGTTGGGTTCACAGAGTACTTGTGGGCTGTGAGTGCATGATTTCTCCCAGAAAGCCCCATTCAGGCCTGTTGCGAGCAGCTGCTCCCTGCACTGACTTCAGTTTATTCTGGATGAGTTTTTATTCTTGTGATTGAAGCCCTCAGCCCAGCAATTATGCTTCTGTGCTTTTAGGTGACCAAGTGTTGATCTGCCTCTCTCTAGGATGCTTTGTGTAGTTAAGATGCAGAAGGAAGGACAGGCTGGTCACTAACCTCCCAGGGCATTAATGTTTGCAGAAAATCTGTTATGAAAGTGGTATGTTTCATCCATACAAAATGGGTAACCATGGAACTGTAGAGATATGACTAGATCAGTACAAAATTTTGTGAAGTTTTCTGACTGAAACATTTAAAATATATAATTTCTTAGTTATTCAGGGTGGTCCTTTTGGCAGGACCAGCTGTGCTGAACAATAGGTTCTCTCATGGTGTGCATAAATTTCTGACTGAAGTGCCCAGGTGTTGATTTGGCTAACTGGTTGAGAGCGTACTGCTCTAACTTCTGTGGTATTTCACATTTCAAGGCTGAAGTGTGGTGTTAAATGTGACATTTTAATAGAATGCTTACCCTTTAGGTAAGTCTGGGATATAGCACTCACAAGTGTATTTCCAAGCTTTGGAAGCCTTGTTCCCCTTACTCATTCATGTCTCCAATAAAACCAGCAGCAAAACGTTGCTTTTGGAGCTCTTGGAGGACTCTCCAAAATGTTAGACCCTCAAAATGCTTTATCCGAAAAATGACTGTAAGAGTGTAGGAGCGTGCTATCAGCTGGATACTGAGCTCTTCATAAAACTTAAAAAGTATATATAAAATTGTTGAATAGCCACCCAAATCAGTAGTTGTTAGAAGTACTTATTTCTTTAGTAGTAACCTGTAACACCATGGTACAATTGCATTTTTCCTTTCAAAATCATTTTGATATTAACTATAAAAATAAATATTTTGGAAGAACAATTTTCAGTTCAAATTGAGCTCATTTGGGTGACAACTGAGCACTTTTTTGCTGGCCTTCAGTTTGTAATTGCCTTATGGTAGTTTCTGTTTATTAAGTTATTCTGTAATAATGGTTTTTATTTTTGCCAAGATTTCAAACTCAATTATTTAGATTGTATGTGTGAATTCACAATTTTTAAGATAATATCTTGAAATTTCTCTTTGTCAGATCGATCTTTATCAGTGTAAGCTACACCTGCTGTACAAAATCTTTCCAAAATACATTTAATTCTTAAGGAGACTGAACTCAAACGTGACATAATACTTCAGGTGCATGGCTCGCTTACTGACTTTTTTGGAATGTCGCAATCTTGTAGTGTGTTTGAAGTGCAGTAACTAGCATATGCCGGGTCTCTTCATTACCTGTTTTTGAGGGTCTGGCTTTGTCATTTCCGCACGCAGTGTTCTAAGAACTATGTTCTTTACAATGTGTTTTAAAATTTGTTTTAAAGAAAAAAATAGAAGAAACCAAACTCTTCTGGTATGTCTTGGTTCAGTGGTCTAGTGATACCTTTGGTTTGATTGTTTTAACTATGTAGAGAAAGCTGTGGAAATATATACAATGCTATGAAAATGTATACTTGCAAAAGTGTTCAGAAAGCTTTTAGAAGAAATTCTGTGGGATCAGTTCAGAAGTGAGCAACAAGATTTGTTAAGGAAAGGTGTAGGTGTAGAATAAGTAATGCCTGTCTTTAAGATGGCGTGACTCTGTTTTCAGTGTTGCTCGGCAGCAGCAAAACTGGAAAAACCAGGATGCCTTTTTCTTTGCTTTTTGTGTTGTTTTTTTAATACACACTTGCTATTAGATTTGGTTGTGAAAAAAGAGATTGAAATACAGGCTGCTAAGATGGAAAGTCTTGACAGACACAAAGAATCTGGTGCAGAAATAAAGCCATAGCAGTATTCCTAAAAAGTTTCCTCCCTTTTTTTCAGGGAGGGGAGGAAGCCTCGTGCATAGTCTCTCTGTGTGCCTTCATAGCCAAAGCACTGCAGGAGATATTGTTGATGTGAGCTAATGTGAAGGAGTGGATCCAGGACCAGGTTCCGAAAACATTGTTATGAATTTTAGCAATCAGGTGTCTTGCACATGCTCCCTCTGAGGTGCAGAAAGAGCTCGATTTCACAGCATTGGTCTGTTATTGCTGGTTAGTGGGTGCCTGAACATTTTTGAGTCTTACTCAGTAGTAATTATCAAAACAGTGAGTGTGACAAAACATCAGGTTTTACTCACTTAAACCAACTGCCTTCTGGCTGTGTAGTAAACCCATCGCTGAATAGTCGTTGGTCTTCTCAGTTTTTGTCCCTCTGCACATAAAAGAATCACATTAACCCTTCTGTCAGTGCAGCTTCTGTAGTTCAAAAAAAAAAATCATTTTCTAGTGTTGTGGCCTCTTGCAGTGGCTATTCAATGTATGTCTCTCATAACTTTTATAAGATCTTTTGACTACCTTTAAATTTTGCCAAGTTGCGCTTGTTTCTTCATCTGCTGTTAGAAAAAAGAAAGGTTGACATGAATAGATCTGTCTGAATCATGGGAAGAGGGCTGATGGCAATTGGTACCTGTTGGCAGATTGGTACCTGTTGGCTGCCGTGTGCAGTGTGTTTCAGCAGAACTTCAGGAGAGTATCTGATGCTCTCCGGTAGCTGCTGCAAGACTAGATCTGGGCGGGGTGTGTGTGTGGTTTTCTCTATTTTCAGAGACTTTTCTGGGGGGCAAAGAAGACATGGAGAGTCACTAAAAAAATGTAAAATCACTCCTAGCCTTTCTAAAAGTAGCCTTTGTTTTTAACAAGCTGTGCAGTAAAGGAAACCTGGACGTGTCAAACTGCATTTGAAATAAAATACTGGATAACCAGGTTTTTCCAAGAATCATAATTCAAAGTATAAAGAAGAAAAATTTGTTTGCTGCTCTTTATGTTGGTTTTGCCAGAATGTTCATTTGTTACTTGCTTTGTGCTGCATTTGTTACTTATGTCCTGAAATGTGCGGGCTTCCTGAGCAAAGTGCTTCAGAGAACTATTCCAACTTTTTGAGTCAACAGTGTACCATGAAATGTTGATTTTATCTTTTTTTTAAAAAAAATATTGTGGTTTAAGTATTGCAAGTTATTTTATTTAGGGTTATTTGCCGGGAATCTCCCAAAACCAAGACTTCCTTCTCAGCTGGTGATATTTTTAGGATTTAAAGCCACATTTGGTAGCAAGCTCCCTGGGGAATTCTGCTTTATTCTTTAGCTGAAAAGTGAGTCCTTTCTAAATCTGCTGGTGATTTTGTTGAAGGGTTATACACAGCAATATGAAGCACTTTAGCTTTTCTTTACAGCAGTTATGATGTGCTCTATGTATTTTCCTGCTGACACAGGCACACACATGTAGGGTGGATGAAGCTTGTGTTTGACCATGGTTACTTGCCAAAAAATGATATGCTGAAAGCCCAGTCTAGCCTCAAGATCCAGTAGCAGTCACATAAAAATCATATGAAATCAATCTCAGATGCAGGTTTGCAGTAATGTATTCAGAGCAAAGGATCCCTAACCAATATTATCTGCAGAGAGGGGAGCTCCTTGGAATATTCGGTAATGTCTAGAATATTTAATAAATATCAGAACTAAGTATTACAGCTTGCTCTGTTTGATTGTGAGCTGCTCTTCTGATTATCATCTGTAATGCTTGGAGAGATAGCTACATGTCTTCTTTTGTAGTATTGAAATGGAATACTACTAGTTCGTTTTGCTGTGTTCATCTTTTACTTTAGAAGGAATTGGAAAGTTAGAACAGTGCAGTCAGTGCTAGGACTTGCTAGCCTGCACAGGCATTCCTCAGGGTAGCAAGAGCAAGCCAAGGAATGGCCTGCTGTTTGACATTCATTAGAGGATTCCCTAATTAGCTAACCTTTGCTCTTACTTTCCTTTGAACTTGCTTAAGGGTCATCTTTTCAGAAATCAAGAAACAGATTATTGAAAAGATTACTTTCTGCAGGTCAGTGCTGACCTACACGGGGTCCAAAGGTACTGTACTGAACCCATAGTTGTTCTTCAGCACTTTTAAGATGCACAGTTGCTGAGTCAGTTTTTGGAGTTTCATCTTGATGTAATTTATCCTAGCAGAGTTCTGTTAAGGAGGGGAGTGAACAGCACTAGCTAGGCTTGCAACTTGATGAGAATTTGCCTCTCTAATGATTCACAAATGTGTGAAGTGTGGTAATGTCCATTTCTTGTGTTTCAGGTGATTGAAGTTTATGACTTGACTAAGGTGAAGTTAAAATATTGGTAAGTGATTTAAGGTCTCCCATGATTTCTTCTTGATTAGAGTGACTGGTTTCTCTCCCTTTTTTTTTTTAATCCTGAATTAACTTTTTCAGTCATTCTTTATTAAAAAAAAACAAAAAAACAAACAAAAAAAAAACCCAACAAAAAATCAAACCCAAACAAAACTGACAAAAAATAATGTAGATAACTATCCTTTCTTGAACACAGCACTTGGTTAAATTAGCAGTTTACTCTTTCCTTCACTCTTGGAGACTTCTTCCAATTTAGATGTGGTATTGCCATTACTAAACGTGTGTAACATCTATTCAATATTCTTAAGGCAGATTGATTTTTGTTTTCTTTTTCAGTGGTGTCCATTTTAACTCTCAGGCAATTGCTCCAACCATAGAACAAATTGATCAGTCGTTTGGAGCAACACATCCAGGAGGTAAGCTGAGGTATTTCTGAGAATCATAAGCGCAGCTAGATTGACAGACTTCTTTCTAGGAAGTCTTTCCTGTATGTCTGCCTACAGAAATGTGTAGACACTTCTGTTGTCAAATGATCTGAAGTTGTGTTCCAGAATGGTTGTATTCTTATAGCTGGGATATCATGTGCAATGTACTCACTGTAAGTTCAACTGTGACTTTCTTTATGTGAAATAGTGAGGCAGAGAGTCATTGGCACAGAGTGGTATGTTCAGATACCATTAATGATCTGTTTTGAACTTCCAGTACCATAAAACTGTAAGCTTTGTTAATGCTGCTGTTCTTACATGTTTTTATGCATGGTAAGCTCTTGAGTGTCCTTTAGGGATTCAATATACCGTGAACGTACAGACATTTGAGCTGACCTCTGTGCAGAGTCAGCCAGGACTGTTTGCTCAGGCTCCATCCTATAAGAATGTGGTTATACCCTTGTAAGGACAGGATCAAGTCTGAGCCTGTGTATAACTGGTTCACACCTCCCTGCACCTCCTTCCTGTTCCTGGGAGGCCTGGGGAGGTGTGAAGCCAGCCTGTGTGCAGCATGCCCAGAACCAGGACAAGTTTAATTAACCTGCCTGAACCCACTCTGCCTCTCGCACAGCTACTTGGCTGTTCACCACCTCTGTAGCAGGAAGAAGGATATCTTTAAGCTCCTTGTTTACATGTGAAAATGGAGAGTGTATTTCAGGGGTTTGTTAGGTGATGAAAATAAGCTAGTTGTGAAACTTTGAAGAGCGTGCTTGTAATTAAACTGCTCAGGAACCTTCAAGAAATGGAGCCACAACCTGGCATAGCAAGAAAGATTAACTCAATATAGGCAAGATACCCTTGTTAGAGCATTGTTTTCTCATTTTCAGTGTAACCCAGTCCATTTGCAGTAGTCAGGCTGGTCCCAAATAGGCTAGTATTCTTGGTGATTGATGGCAGTTTCATTCTTTGTCCCTGTTCTCTGCAGACAATCTCTTGCACGTTACAGAACTGGATTTATTAACTGTGGAGGGTCATGTGGCTAATGCAATATCATTGCATAAAAGCCTGCTGTAGTAGATGAAGCTCAGATTGAGATAAATGAAGCTTGGATGATTTCTAGCCATAATACTCCAAGGACCAGAGTCAGCCTTTTTAAACTTCACTTTGGTCATGATCTTAACATTTCCTCTTAGGCAGAAACTCTGAGAACTATAGTTAGCTATTATGGAAATAGTATGCACAAGACACTTTAATTTTAGCTTGTTCTGTGACAATGGTTTATTTGCAAATACTTAGAGCAGAAGTGCTTGCAAAATTGTGATATTATGAACCATGAAAATAAATACCCAGCTGTAAGCATTGTTTATGATACCCATGGCATGTTTTATTACTGCATAAAACTATGCAAACACTTAAAAACATAGCTTGGCACAGCATGTCCTCATGCTGAATTTGCCAGATCCTGTGCACCTATCGTATACAATTAAGAAAACTTACGCACTTGCTTCATCTGAAGATAGTTTTTCATAACATCTTTTCATCCAATAACACATAGATATGAAAGTGTATTTATTGAAATGTTGGCCTCTATTACCATTTCACTAGTGCATTTGCTTATTCGGTTTCCTCACTGGAAATTCAGTATCTTCCATTAATAGCCTACTTAGCAGAAGTAAATGCTCTATATTCAGCTGGCTGTCATAAACAGTTTGAACTGTACCATGTAATGCAAGTCTTTGATAACTCTTTTTTTCCTTTGTTTTCTGAAACAGAAAAGGCAAAAAAACCAGAATAGATTTCAGCATGTGGGAGGGCTGACGATGGTGTTTTCATGTCCCACAAAAATTTGAGCTGAGGTGGGGAGAGAAAGGTGGGAAGAGAAGCCAAAGTACCAAATGTCAGTTTTCAAATGAAAGTATGACATAACCATCCCTCTTCTTTTCTGTACCAATGCTCCTCCAGAACCCCAATGCAAGCCCTTAAAGTTTAAAAGTATTTTGTTGTTAATCTCTGTGTTAACCTCCACTAGAATTTAAAACAAAATGTTGTCTTTCACTTAAAACCAAGGTGGTTGCAGCAGAACTTTCACTGTACCCTGTTGCAGGATAGTTTCAAAACATGTTTCAAACAGTTAGCAACGGTTTTGTGTTGAAACTGACCTTCAGTGACCAGTTTTGGTTTTGCCAAATCAGTGGTTTTAAAAGAGAGTCATGAGAAATTTCAACCAGCTTCATTACTTTTTTGAAATATTGTAGTGTCTTTTGTCACGGGGCTGATTGAAATATGACCACTTTGGAGGTCAATAGCTTTATCCAAGCCAAGATTTTATTCCACATTTCCATGATTCTCTGACCTGACCTCCTGCTGGGAAGTGCTTGCTCTTGTCAGTGATTCTGTTAAAATCACATCCTGTTCTGTGTCCTTCTGGACGTGGCTGTTTGCTGAAGTGCCATTCAGCACGGGTAAGGGCTGTGGGATTGAACTGAAGTCATAAGGTAGAAGAAAAAAACCATCCTTCCCTCCTGCCACACTGGCCTTGCAAGGATGGGGGGATCCTGTCTTCTAGCTCTGTAACTCTCAGAGACTTCAGAGATTACCCAAGCTCCCCTAGGGTGCCAAAGAGTCTTGTGCTTGATACCAGGAAGACATGGCTTTTGGATCTGCTTCTGCTTTTATGAGGACTGTGTCCGTTCTGCAGCCTTGCTGGTGTCAGTGGCTTTGTCCTGTCCTGCTCTACAGAAACATTTCCCAGCAGCTCACACTCTGCTGCTTTCCTGGAAGGCAAACTCTCTGCCTTTCCCTCACCCAAAGTGTAGCAGCAAAGAAGCAGTCTTTTTGCTTCGATCAGCAATTTTTAACAGAATTATTCTGCAGGGTACCCGTGTAGTAAATAAATTTTTAAAAATAATAACAACAGGCTTACCTTTTTAAGTCACCTGGTTGTGACATATGGTCTCGAGGGAGATGAGACACCTTCTTCAGGATAAAAACATTCCTTGCCCTTTAAGCCTAAGCATCAACAAACATTGCAGGGATGGGAACTGATGGGATTTGTATAACCAGATATCACACTTGGCATGACTAGGGGAAAAACACTTCTCCAGCTGGCTGTGGTCTTTGGAAAAGATGCATCGTAATTTATCACATGAGAGAGATTTGTGTAATTTTCCTGTAGATCAAAACATTTCCCTCTCCCCACACATTTTCCTTCGAGTGACAAGCAGGGAAAATGCTCTTAACCAGCACATTCTGCAGAAAAGGCAAATGATGACTTTTGAAAGCTTAATGCTTATTGCTCAACTATTATTTTTCTATCCTGGGTGGTCTGGCATTGTCCAGATATCTTGTGACATGTCTCAAGTTGAACATTTGAAAGATGCTTTGTGTATGTTTGAAATACATATTTAAATGTGTTTTCTCTCTATTTTGTATATAAAATTGTAAGAAAAAAGAGAATAATGAACCAATTTCCTTTGGTAAAGTGGAAGAAAGCAGCTTTTCTTGAAGTGTTTCTTTATTGTTTTTTTGCCTCTGCTG
This sequence comes from Phalacrocorax carbo, assembly GCF_963921805.1. Taxonomy (NCBI): domain Eukaryota; kingdom Metazoa; phylum Chordata; class Aves; order Suliformes; family Phalacrocoracidae; genus Phalacrocorax; species Phalacrocorax carbo. The sequence continues at coordinate 25,437,120 of NC_087520.1, forward strand.
TTTTCAAACTGTTTTGCAAATGAGCCAGATTTTGTGTGTTAGAAGAACACTGTGTTCCCCCCAGTGGCTTCCGGGCACAGGTAGTTTGGTAGTGTCAATCCCAAAACTGTTCCCAAGCTCACAGTCTCCTGGGATTGTTTTTAAGCTCTCCAGTCTCATAAAACAGTATGTCTTGTTAGAATAAGTGCCGGGATTACTTTTATTGCTGTTTATAGTTGATGTGCAATTTATTGCAATAAATCAGGTCATCTCATGACGTGATGACAGCTGGAAGTCTAATTTATTACTGCTCTTGCAAAAGCTGACCCATCGGCTGGTGTTTCTGGTGATACTATTTTTAATTATAATTGTAAATGGCCTAGGACCTGCATGTCTGAAGCATTTCCTTCTTGTGCCATATTACTCGGGAATGCAGGTAGCTGAATTGGGGCATGCAAGAGGGAGCTCCTCTTGAGGAGGAGAGGTGGAAGTGGTAGGGCGGTACCTGTGAGCTGCCACTTGGGAATGTGCTTCCCAGTGGTGTGAAATATGGAATTTATCGGTGTTCTGGGCACGTCTCTCTGAAAGACTTTCTGGTTAATATTGTGCAAGTGTTTCACGTAACAATGAACAGAATTGTTTTGGACTAGTAGCTGTTTAAACTACTTTAGGGGTATTGAAGTATAATTGATATGTCATATTGTATAATTGTACCATTAGGGGTATGTCCATGCCTACAGGCACTATAGGCAACTCTTAATGAATATATGGTTTCTTTTACTGCTATATTTCTATTGCAACAAATGAAAAGGAAAACTATTACTGTCCTGTGTAATTGTGTTCTTCCCACATCTTGAGAGGTAGTAAATTCATTGAGGTGATGAAAGTGCTGTTAGATCTGAACTGGAGGATTCTTAGTTTATTTTGGTAACTCTGTTTTTGCTTTCTTTTTCCTTTTAGTGTATAATTCAGCTGAGCAACTCTTTCACCTCAATTTCAGAGGACTGTCGTTTTCTTTTCAGTTAGACTCCTGGACTGAAACGAAGTACGAGGTCAGCAATCATTTAGTTAATGGATAGTCTTTTTGCCTCTATGGTACTTGCAAAATATTATGTACAGCACGTCTTGCCTGCAAGCAAAAGAAACTAGTAATTTGGAGGGAATTGAACTCAGTTTTGCTCTTATTCATGCAATGTAATAATTTCAATTATTCAATCACTCAGTTATTCAATTCAATAAATTCAAATTTAAAACTTTTCTTCCTTTTAGCAAAAGGTATGTGCTTAGAGGTTTTGCTTGCATCATGAACTGGGACTAGCAATTCTGCTGTTGAAGGGAGTCTTCTAAAAATATGAACACTCTCTATGCAAATAAGTAAATATTAAGCAATCTACCGGAAAGCTGTTCTTTTATCAGATATTTTTGAATCTCATCAAAGTGATTATGCAACTAAATTAGGGTAGAGTTCATAAAATACATTTTCATCTTAAGCGTCCTTCAGTATGAGTGCTTTTAGCAGGCCAAATACAGGCATTACAAGTAAAGCTCATTTTTGTGTATTCACCAAATGTTTGGATGAGGTACTGAATAGTTGAACGTATTGCTGTGTTCTCTGAACTCTTTGAAAATTGCTGTCTGTATTGGAAACAAGATCAGGTGTTCTGTGATTTCCACCTATACTAACAAAAATGTAGGTATAACTTGTTTCGTGTGAGGATGGAAACGTTCTCAGTTGTATCATCTAGGATTATCAGTTAAAAAGAATGTGTGCTGTATGGTTCTAAAATAAAAAGGAGCCATTAAAGAGCTAAAAAAAAAGTTGGAGAAATCAACCAACGTGATGACACATGTTTTTATGTCACAGCCCAGTACTTTAGTAGTTGTGTTTTGACATGTGAAAGAACAGGGGGTAACCGGGGGAAGTTACTCTTTAGCAGTAGTGAAGGTCAGTTGGGTTTCAGAAATATTGGAAGGTAAATAGAAACCTAATAAGGCGAACAGAAAGAATGTCCCAACAAAGAGTAGTTACTTTTCATGCAAGAGGTCCCAGGGCATTTATGAATGAAATGGCCGAGCTGCTAGAAATGTCAGTTGTTATACCAAGATTTGAAAAGATCATAGAATTATAGAATGTCTCAAGTTGGAAGGAACCCATAAGGATCACTGAGTCAAACTCCCTGCTCCTTGCAGGACTATCTAAAACTGAAAGGTGGTTAAAAAAAAACAACCAACCAAAAACCACAAAACCCAAACAAAAAACCAAAACTGCAAGAATAAATTTTAGTCGCTGTGTCTGTGTCTTGTTTTGGTACGTGGTTCAGTTAACTAAGAAAATAACTAGGGATAGTTACAGAATGCTTGGTGTGATTATGCTTTGAGAGGGACATAGTGTGGTTCTTGGGGATGATACAGTTCTTTGTAGCTGCTAGAACAGTGGAGAAAATAATTTTGCCTTCTCAAAGGCTTTCATCCAGTTGCTCAAATGAGGTTAGTAAAATGTTGCTTGCACGAAGCAAAAGGTGAAATTCTCCCCAGGATTATTAATAGGTAGAAATAGGATAGTTTAGAAAAGAGAAGCATGAAACAGTCCACAGGGAAAACTACTATTTGTGGAGCCTTTCAAGAGGAACGTTAGGACAGACGGAAGACTGAAATGAAATTTGAAGATGTCAAAATCTTTCAAGTTCAGAGAAGAATGCTAAACTAGGACTACTAAGTAGGACTGCTAAACTAGTTAGCAAAGCAGTGTAATCTCTGCTTATGGAAATGAAAAAAACTTTGAAGAAAACTTAGGGCGTTTTATATAGGTGGTAACAAGTTGCAGGTGAGGAGAACACGAAAACCTACTCATGCTGTTTCCATTAAGAAACGAGGCATGTATGGCTCAGCCACTTGCACAGCTCTAGAGAAGATTCCTCTGTTGCTAAGGCATAAGTATTTTTAAAAGTAACCTAAAGTCTGATTGGTTTAGAGAGCTGTGTTTTGAGGTGTTCATGTTTGGGACAAACTCAGAAAGAGTATTGAAATCAGGACATCTCTACATTTGCAAAGTAGTGGAGGTTCCCTTCTAAATACCTACAGCAGTGAAAGTCATTGCTCTAGGTTAATTTTTTTGTTTTCTAAGAAAAACTTTTTGTGCTTACCTTACATGATGTCCTGCTAAAGTAGACCAGGATAATAGTTTGCATATTGTGCATCTTGTTTTTGTTGACTGCGTGTGACAAAGTTAGTTTCTTTTCTGTCCAGTGCCAGCAAAGTATGTTGATAGCTTTGAAGAAGGATCTGTCATCTTCAGGTTTGAAAGGAATAGGCTCTTACCGCACTTGAAGAATAACTCTGACTTCCTTAGCACACTCTGTAGTTGATGAGAACACTCAAAATCCCTATCAAAACAATACACGTCATAACGTGGTGATAAGGAGAACAGAAAAATAATTTAATGAATGTCTTGTTCATCAGTTAAAGGCATTTTACAAAGGCTGAAATTAATACAGTGGGAGAGAAGAAAGTACTGCATTCGAGAGCTGATTTCTTCAAACTCAAATGCAGCATATGAGTAAAAATACTTTTATATTGCTAGTTGCCAATGATTGAACCAAGAAAACTTGAATGCTCAGTATGCACCATGGCTAGTTGTCAGACTAGTGCCATCTTTTGGTGGATAAACATAGTGACCATTCCTCCCCACCTTGGGAATCTGGGAGTAGTGTAATGTAAAGAAACACCTCCTAGAAGGGATTTTTGTTGTTGGTTTTTTTCCCCCCTTGTCTTTGGCTAGAGACTTACCTGAATTGCTAAGCATATAGTTTATTTCTAATGTAATCTATAACTTTGACCTGAAGTGTACTGTGTGTCATGTAACAAGAACAATTTTGTATATCCACAGCCTAACTTTGCCCATGGTCTAGCCTCCCTGCAAATTCCACATGGTGCGACTGTGAAACGTATGTACATCTACAATGGAAACAGTCTGCAGGATACCAAGTATGTATAGCTGCTGTTTTGATAATTTAGAATATAAGTTTTCTTCCTCATTTATATAGGGTTTTTTGAATGCTAAATATAATCATATACTCCTTTTTTTTGGTTCAGTTTGGGTTCTTATGAGTTTGATAGTGTGCAGAATGCCTTTAGATACCAAGCTCTCTCAAATTTCCTCAGGAATTGTCCTCACAATCAAATGTTCGTTTGATTTATGTTGCTATTAAATCATCTTGGCTCAGCTGTAGTAGGCTAATTCCATGGACCTGAAAATGAATTAAGTAAAGAGGGAAATGCAGTGAATCTAGTAAGAGATGCAGTTAGGCTATTCTTACCCTAGTTTTTGTTTGCATGCTAATGACCTCTCCCTAGAAAATCAAACTTGGTGTAGGCAGTTAGTAATTTTGTAGTGTATTGGTACAGTGTCTGTCATGGTAGGGTCCTACCAAGGGTCTTAATCTCCCTTGCTATGCAAAAATAATAAAATATGTATTTTCAGGCTTAGCCATGTGCATAATCTACCCTATACTCAAAATATTTGCAGTTACCTGACTGACTTCACTATTCTGAGGAAACTAATCTTCATGCCTTAATATTAATGGAATAGTTGTTTTAATGTGGTTAATATTTTCTATGGTACTGTATTCTGTCTTCTCTTTAGCAGTAATTTATTGTACAATATCTGATGTCTTGTTCTTTCTGAAAAACATTGTTCCTGGAGTTCCTTACTCAAGGAAAATTTGGAATGACTTCTGTAAATTCTTCCTTTCAGCTTATAAATAGCTAGACTGATAAGGTGGTAGTTTTGCAGAGAGAGTTGGGTTTTAATGCTGGGAGAAGATTGGAACATTTGTGGATTACTGCTCAGAAGGGAGGGAACCTTGTTTATGCAGACATTGTCTCCTAATCAGAAATAAGTGTACTTCAGAAAAATGTTGTTGTCTGTGCCTATCTGTGAAGTGGTGGGCTTTAGTGAAAGCACTAATTACACGGAATCACAGGTTGGAAGGGACCTCAGGGATCATCTAGGCCAATCTTTCTAGGAAGAGCAAATTGTCATTGGGGCTCTTGTGTCTGTGTGAGAGCTCAACGCCTGACTTACAGCTCCTGTCATTCACACACAGGAGACGTTCAGGTAAGAAAAGTGAATTTTACAGAGTATATACAAACTAACACACAAAAAAAGCAGCCCTTCCTTTTAAAATATCTTTCTTGGGGCTGTTACAGTTTTCTCAAATATTATTGTAATTGAATTAAAATGAGAGCTGTCCCAGTAAAGCAGAACAGTTGTCTGTGGTGTACCTGCACAAGCTGAACTATGTTCTGAACTATGGAGTACCTTCCCAAGAGCAGTGAGAGCATCACAGAGAAGGCTGTTCTGCTGCATTTGGTTGATAGGTATCTTTAAAAACTGTACAATGTCCGTTTTTTCCTGAGAAGTCCGAAATGATACGTCCTCATAGAAGGTTTCCAAAGGCTAGATACAGTTTCTCTAATTTCTGGAGTCTTTGAAACTTGCTGTTTGTTTCGTTAACAGTAAAGGTCCTGCATTTGAGTGCCGCCTTGTTGTTCTTCCTTTTTACCCAGGCTTTCTCATCCTTGTGTTTGATATAACTTTTAATCTTCAGTCTGAGTTAAATGCAGCTATGTCAGAATTCACATGCTCTCTTCCAGTGAACTGGTACCAGCTTGTTAATGGAAAATTTAAAGATTAAGTCAATCTTGTGCACATTGATTGGTTTCAGGGCTCCCTTGATGCCCCTCAGCTGTTTCCTTGGTAACGTGTATGCTGAGAACGTTGATGTTCTGAGAGATGGAACTGGACCCTCAGGTTTACGGCTTCGCCTACTTACTGCAGGTATTGGTGACACTCAGAGCACTGAACTGGTTACTTTCCTCACAAAAAAAGGGATGAACCTGTATAAATTAAGCATAGGTTATTTGTGATGATTTTACAGGTGATTTCAAAGTGTTCTATATACCTTATTTTGAACTATTGGAAACAAAACCCAGTAAAAACCCTGTGAAGGTGAGTCTGTCCGCTGCTGCGTTTCCCTGGCCTTGGAGAAGTCACGGAGGACTGTAGCTGTGTCCTCTGTAGTTCCAAGTCCTTAGTCTGTTTGCAGGAATGGAATTTGTCTCCAGATGTATATGTAGATTAAAACAGATGCAAGTACATTGCTGAAAAAACCCGTGATAAATCAAGAAACCTTATGTACGTGTGCTTTCTCTGAGATTCTGGTGAGCTGTATAATGTTAATATTTTTGTGATTTAATTCTGGAAGGCTTTTAAAAAATGCGAGCAAGAGACTACACCAAAAGACTACATGCAGGCTGCAGCCTTAGAGTGCACTTTAAATGCAATTTCATTTTCATTTGCTGTAGGAGACAGCAGTGAAAGTGACAAGCTGATGAATACCTTCTCCTTGTGTGTGCTTTCAGAGATGGGGGCGTGGGGTGGGGTGGGCTTAGAAATTAGGGAAGGATATGATGACTGCAAAGGAGCCTTGTTCAGTCACCATAAGTTGAGACTTGACAATGATTTTAAGAAAAAATACTGAGATGTTTTTAACAATTTTTATTAGCAGGCTCAGTTTTTGACCTCTTCTGATTACTAGCTGTATGTATATTGAGGAAACACTTGGAATACATTCCCAATATGCAAAAGTTAAAAAGGAGAAAACTTAAGATGAAGAATGAAAATGGAGCCGATGTCTTCAAGTTATCTTGCTTCTCTCTTTACAGAGGAAGATAATGGAGAGCTGCCTAGGACAGGGAACATGTATCCTCGTGTAGTAGGGAAGGAGTTAGCTATAACATCATAGTAATATAAATGATTTTGGGAAATTGGACACATCTAAGGTAGAGTGTCGAGTTTAGTTAAAAATATATATATATGCGCAGCTTAAGGGAAATGTTTTCAATGAATAAAATTATTAAATATTTAATTTTAATATTTTAATAATTATTAAAATACATCACTGATGTATCAGACAAACTTGCAGAGATGCAATCTGGACATGTGCCGTTCTTGTCTTGCTGAAGTTTGCAGAAATTCCGTTGTAGAACGTTACACACCTGTTCTAACACAAGTTTCTCTGCAAACATATTAAGTTGAAGTAACTCTTAAGAAATCAGGGATGACTCAATCAGATTTTTATCATTTATTGGGTAACTGGCTACATAAATAATGTACAGTGAGAAAAGCTAAGTGTGTATTTAGAGCACATCCTGTATTTTTCAGTAACTGCTGCATATGTGTACGTGCATTCTTGTAAATGTAAGATGCTGCGTTCCTGAAAGCAAATGGGGTCACAGACTGCAAGATCTTTCAGTTTCTTGACATCTAGTAATGTATGTCAGCCATTAATCTTTGTAATGGCTATTCAGCAAGATCCATTTTTAACATTGTTTGCATAGGAACATACTTGCTATTGATAAGCTATGGGAATTCTGAGTAAAGGGTATATGGTTTTTGATACAGTTAATATGGATGAGGAATGTCATTTCACGGTCTTTACTTTTTTTAGCTGGAATACATCTCTAGTTGCTAAAGCAGAATATTTTAAGGATAGAAATAATTCCTGGTACTTACTGCTAATAACCATCTGATAAAGCTGAGACTGAAAATAAGTCACGTTCACGTGAATGGCAAGGAAGTGAAGATAGCATTGCTGACGACGGAGGTTATGTGCTGACTGTTGCACAGATCCCCACCTATGACACTTTGATAAGAAACATTTAAACTGTTGCAAACCAAAGGGTTAAATTTAGGTTGGCACTGTTGTCTAAAGAATGCAGCTGTTTTGTGATTAAATAGAGGAATGCTCAGCTTTTGGTGTTGATTTGCTGATGTATTCTCTGATCAGGAAGGACAAATTTTGAGTTGTTTTCCATTCCTCAGGTTGTGGCCCGGGTGTTTTAGCCGATGCCAAGATGCGGGTATTTGAACGTTGTGTGTACTTTGGTGATTCGTGCCAGGATGTGCTGAGCACCCTGGGATCTCCGCACAAAGTCTTCTACAAGTCTGAAGATAAGGTGAGGGAATTGATTCAGGCACAAGACTTTCTCTCCGTTCAGTGCTGAGTTTAATCAGAAGGCCTGTGTTTTGCAAGGCCAGTGAAGTTAAGCTTCCGTGTAGCACAAATTATGAGTGCTTCGTTTAATATAACATTTCATCCTGGTCTATTATATATAATATTATTTTTAAAAGCTTTTGTAAGCTAAATCATTGTAAATCTGTTTAAATGAAGAAAAAGCGCATTATTTTAACTGGTTTAAAAATTGATAAAAACGGGAGCACTTTTCAATCCAAATGAGCCTTAGCGAGTGTGCACTACCTATTTTTAATTATAGTTTATGTAAAAGAACTTTAGCATATATTTTGATCCTTTCCTAATGTGTTTACGTAGCATATGAGTAAACCTTTTACTTCAGATAACTAAAAAAGAAAAAAACCCTGATGTGTCATTGTGTCACTGCAAGGAGCTGATGGTCCTGTCATGAAGCACAGTATCTTACCTATCTGAACAAGGGCTTCAAATGAGATTATGACAATTTATGTGAGTGTAGTGATGATGTTAATGGTATTTGTCTTTGTGACCGTTATTAAATACATTTGGAAAACATGTTTCTTAGATATTTGTGGCCACTATTAAATACTTTTGAAAAATGTTTCTTGTAGATGAAAATCCATTCGCCCTCGCCCCATAAGCAGGTCCCATCAAAGTGCAATGACTACTTCTTCAATTATTTCACACTTGGAGTGGTGAGTGGGAAGCTTCCATAAACAAATTCATGTAAAGTTTTGATTTAGCTACATGGCAATCCTTTTCAGAGGGCCAAAGGCTGTAGGAAATGAGAGACTGCAAAACTCTTGATCGCTGCCTTAGGAATCTGCATATGAAGAATAACACTCACTTTTCTCTAGCACTTGCAAATTCAATCCGTGCCCTTATATCATCTCCACCAGTGGATGGAGGGCTCTTTATGTTTGCACTTTGGCATTCTGTTAGGTTTTCTCCCTCTACTGTGCCTGATGCATAGATACACTAGTTGTTATTTCTGAAATCCATGCTTCTGTCCCACAGAACTGAGATAGGTGTATCAATTGTGAAAGTTTGCTAAATTCTCCGATGTAGTTCAACCTTTATGTCCTTCCTTACAGCTATTTTGCTTTAGTCTAAGTTACTGTAAATAATATGCAGAAAAACAAGACCTCCTTAGAAAACTTGCCAACGTTAGCAAATGAAGCTGCAGTTTTGAATTTACAGTCAGTCTCATTTTCAAATACTGCTTTTCATAGTTCCATTCGGTTCCAATGAGAGATATATCATTATATACAGGTACTATTGTAACTGATCTCAGGTTAGGTTGGGGAACGCCACCTTCTATCCAAATTGTTACATGTCTCTCTGGCTTTTTTTCTTCAACAGGATATTCTCTTCGATGCAAACACTCACAAGGTGAAGAAATTTGTCCTGCATACGAATTATCCTGGTCATTACAACTTCAACATGTGAGTGTAGAGAACTGATCTATTAAAGAGTATTTTAATGCACCTGAAAAGGAAATCTTATGTTCTCTTTATAGATTTCCAGTATTTTTTTCCCAAGTGTATCTGGTAACTTGTGGAGATTTCAGCACTTTTTTAAAAAAAAAAATTTTCTTTTTACTTTTAAATGCCTTTGTATTGTCAAGTATGTCTTAAACCAGTAAAGGAGGTAAGGTAGTTCACAGTCCAGCTATAATGTGCAAACTCTCTTGCTGCAGGCAAAGTTCTTATTAGCAAGAGTGTGGTGGGTAGGCTGCTGGGTTTTTTTCCTGACATGATTTCAGTTAGTGATTTAAAAAAAAACAAAACACCACCTCTCTTGCTTCTGAACATATTTTCAATACTTCAAAAATGTAAACTCTTTAGGGGAAAAATGAATTAGGGAATAAATGATCGGATGTCTGATTAAAGTGAACGTATTTTCAAGCAGTTGGTGTTAGTGACAGAGAAATCTATAGTACTGTTTCTAAGCTGAGTATTTCTCCATCCACTCTGTGTAACAGCAGAGTAATTTGTGCTGAAGGACCTTTTTGTGTCCTTTAGAAAATTGTTAGGACATTGCCAGGCTGATGCCTTTTTTGGTGTAGAGAATAGAAATGAGAACTTTTCTTCTTAATCTGTTAGCATTGAGACTGTCACTTTATTATTCATGGGACTTTTCATTAAACTGGTTATTAAAAGCCCTAAGTTAGTGCTATGCACTTTATTTTAGGTCTTCTGTTTTCTAATAGCTTTATGATTTACCCTTTCTAGTTACCATCGCTGTGAATTCAAGATTCCACTAGTGATAAAGCGAGGTGAGTAGTTCATCTCTTGCCCTGCTTCAGGGGGCATTTATCACAAAATGCTCAAAGGGGTGGTATGCTCAGTTTTAATTTCTAATGCAGCCTTCGTTAGCAGAGGATGCTAACTGTGAAAGTCACTGAGACAGAGGAGAAATTCTGGGTTAGGTTTCTATTTCTCAAGTGAAAAAGATACTTCAGTACAAGTATCTGAAGAAACTGGCTGTAGATGTCAAAAATAACAAGAAAGGTTTCTTCAGGTATGTCAACCATAAGCAGAAAAAGAAGGAAAACATAGGCCCACTTTTAACAGAATAGGAGAGTCAGTCACCAACGATGTTGAAAAGGCAGAGGTCCTCAACACTTTCTTCACCTCTGTCTTTACCAGCAATGTTGGGTCCCAGGGTTTGGGAACAAAATTGCTGGTTGATCCAAACACCGACCCACCATCAGTGAAGGAAGATTTATGTCGTGGTTTAGCCGGCAGCTCAGCCCCACACAGTTGCTCGCTCACTCCCCCACCGGTAGATGGGGGAGAGAATCAGAAGGGTAACGCTCGTGGGTTGGGATAAGAACAGTTTAATAATTAAAATTAAAAGAAGCAACAATAGAAATGCAATGTAAAGGAGAACAACGAGAGGCGCAAAGCCCCGGGGGAGGGGGAAGGGAGGGGAGAGGGGGAACGAACTGCCGAAACAAACCGCGTGCGCCGCAGCCGCTCGCCGCCTGCCGACCCGACGCCGCGCCGCCTCCATGCTGCCACTGCCCCCCCCAATATACTGGTCATGGTGTCACATGGTATGGAATGAACCTGCCATTGGCCAGCGGGGGTCAGCCGCCCCCACCATGGCCCTGCCCCTCCCAGCCTCCCCCGCCACGCGGCAGAGTGCGGGAAGCTGGAAGGAGAATTAACCCCTTCTCAGCCAAAACCAGCACAAGTTAGTACATGAATTATTACAGGAGCTTGACCCCCACAAACCAATGGGCCCTGATGCTGTCGTCCTGAGGGTGTTGAGAGAGCTGGCTGACAACATCGCAAGGCCACTCTCCATAATCTTCGAGAACTCGTGAAGAACCGGGGATGTCCCAGAGGACGAAGGCAAATGTTACCCCTATCTACAAGAAAGGATCGAGGGAGGATCCGGGTAACTACAGGCCCATCAGCCTTACTTCAATCCCTGGGAAAGTTATGGAACGAATCTTCCTGGGGGCCATCGCAAGTCAAATGAAGCACGTGATTGGGAAAAGCCAACATGGCTTCACTAAAGGCAGCTTGTGCTTGACAAACCTGGTGGCCTTCTATGATAAAGTGACTTGCCTGGTTGATGTGGGGCAGGTGGTGGACATTGTCTACCTGGACTTCTCCAAGGCCTTTGATACAGTCCCCCATAGTCTCCTGCTGGAGAAATTAATGCATTATGGCCTAGACAAGTGGTCTGTGCAGTGGGTGGGGAATTGGCTGACAGGCCGCACCCAAAGGGTGGTGATAAATGGCTCCTTTTCCAAGTGGCAACCTGTCACAAGTAGGGTCCCCCAGGGATTGATATTGGGCCCAACGTTATTCAATATCTTTATAAGTGATCTGGATAACGGTATCAAGTGTGGCCTGATGAAGTTTGCTGATGACCCCAAATTGAGTGGGGAAGTAGACGCTCCAGAAGGGAGAGCTGCTCTGCAGGGACATCTGGATAGGCTGGAAGAGGGGGTCAGCAAGAACCTTATGAAGTTCAACAAGGAGAAGCGTAAGGTCATGCACCTGGGAAAACATAATCTGGGAGTGCAGCACAGACTGGGATGCACCTGGCTGGAGAGCAGCTCTGTGGAAAGGGACCTGGGGGTCCTGGTGGACAGGAAGCTCGACATGAGCGAACAGTGTGCTGCTGCGGCCAAGGTGGCCAACAGGATGCTGGGTTGCATCAAAAAGGGCATCGCCAGCAGAGAGAAAGAAGTCATCATCCCGCTCTACTCAGCGCTTGTCAGGCCACACCTGGAGTACTCTATACAGTTCTGGTCCCCGCTGTACAAAAAGGATGTGGACAGGCTGGAAGGAGTCCAGAGAAGGCCCACCAAGATGATCCAAGGACTGGGAAGCCTGCCATATGAGGGTAGGCTGGGAGAACTCGGTGTGTTTGGCCTTGAGAAAAGGAGGCTTCAAGGGGATCTCATCTCCATGTACTGGTACTTAAGGGGTAGCTACAAAGAAGATGGAGGCTCCTTTTTAACAAGGAGCCACATGGAGAGGATGTGGGGGAATGGACACAAGTTGCTCTTGGGGAGATTCCGATTGGACACCGGGGGGAATTTTTCACAGTGAGGACAGTCAACCATTGGAATAATCTCCCCAGGGAAGTGTTTGACTCGGCCACATTGGACACCTTCAAGAGTCGTCTGGACAGGGTGCTGGGCCATCTTGTCTAGACTGCGCTCTTCCTAGAAAGGTTGGACTAGATGATCCCTGAGGTCCCTTCCAACCTGTGATTCTGTGAAGTTAGCAGCTCTTGGATTTTACTCACACTACCTTGGTCATTGTCCTGGTTTCAGCTGGGATAGAGTTAAATTTCTTCGCAGTAGCTAGCATGGGACTATGGTTTGGATTTTTGTTGGAAACAGCGGTGATAATGTGGAGATGTTTTAGTTGTTGCTAAGTAGCGCTTACACTGGTCAAGGACTTTTTCAGCTCCCCATGCTCTGCTGGGTGCACAAGAAGCTGGGAGGGGACACAGCCGGTACAGCTGACCCAAACTGACCAACGGGATATTCCATACCATATGATGTCATGCTCAGTATATAAAGCTGGGGAAGAAGAAGGAAGGGGGGACATTGTGGAGTGATGGCGTTTGTCTTCCCAAGTAACCGTTATGCATGATGGAGCCCTGCTTTCCTGGAGGTGGCTGAACACCTGCCTGCCCATGGGAAGTGGTGAATGATTTCCTTGCTTTGCTTTGCTTCCGCGCGCAGTTTCTGCTTTACCTATTAAACTCTCTTTATCTCAACGTATGAGCTGCCTCACTTTTACTCTTCTGATTCTCTCCCCCGTCCCACCAGGGGGGAGTGAGCGAGCGGCTGCGTGGTGCTGGGTTGCTGACTGGGGCTAAACCACGACAGTCATACAATTCAAGTAAATAATCATTTAACTGGAACATCACTAATTTTCTATAATGCTGCCACTCTGCTAAGATCAATTGTTTTGTACCTGGAGGCCCAAAATCTATATGGCAGTGTTAGTCTGAGCTGGTCTGTCCAATCCACTGTTGAACTTCTTAATCCTGAACTCTTTCTTGAAAGGCTTGTTCATGATATTTAATATAGACTGGTTTAGCTGGAAATGAGAATGAACATCTGGAATATGTTGGCTCTATGAGCTGTAGACAAGGTCTATCTGTTGTGTTCACTTGAACATTTCTACTCGGAGGAAAAAAAAAATACAAACTGTAGTGCTGAATTCTACAATATATTTAGATGTGCCCAGCTCTGTGCATGTAAGCAATTGTAACAAAGCATGGGGAACCTTGTTTGACTGAAGATCACAATGACTGACGTAGAATTCTTTTATGTAAGAATTAGCAAGTGTACTGGGAAAGTGTGTATTTTGATTATCCAGGGAATACTGGATATAGAGGCTAAGGTTTTGGCCAGGGATGCTTTCTTCATTTTGATGGGTTTTCACTGAAACTACTTCCCTGTGGAATGTTGAATTCTCCTGTGGCTGTCATGGCAGTATGAGCATGTATGAAGAGTCATAAAAACCTGGGAAACTGATGTCTGTATTCAAATCCATGTAAGCTTATGTAATTCAGCCAAAAGAATAAGCATGAAAGTTCTTGCTTTTTAAACTTTCTCTTAAGTTATTGTGCAGTACTTGAAAGGCATTAATTTCTTTTTTTTTTTTTTTTTAATTCACCTCAGATAGTACCATGATTCTCTTCTGAGTATGTCCAGTGTTTTGGTTTGGTTTTTTTTGGGGGTGGTGTGGTGTTTATTGTTTTCTTTTTTTAATTCACCTTTCTGGTTTCTAGTGTATGTTCAGGACATGTAACAAGTTGAAAACAAATGTTACAAAATTTGTCAGGAGCCCATCTTTTTCCATCTGGTGGCAGTGCTTGATGCAGCTTTATTAACTCCCTTCTGTAATTCAGCTACAGTCAGTAAATGGACAGCTAGAGTTCAAATTAACTCTTTCAACATAAAGAGAGCATTAGAGGGTGGAAAGTACAGAGGAGCTTTCAATCAAATTAAAGGCTGTTTGCTATGTTTGACTTGTTTAGTGTCTAGGTCCATTCACACTGCTTCAGGAAGGTGCTTTCAGTATTCAGAAGTCCTCAAATGTATGTAGGAATAGTGTTTGAAACCACCAGCAATGTAGTTTTAAGACTGTAAGCATTAATTAATGCTGGCCTCACCTGCCACTTTTATTCAGTAGGTAGACTGCATTTCCCAAGCTCTCTGCTCTCTTTGTTTTTGAAAGTGGCATTTTAGTTGAGTTCTGGCCTGCCAGCTCCCGAGTGTCAAGCTGTCAGTTTTAGCCAGCTTTCTTTCCAAGAGTGTTTGGACTTGATGAGTGGCACATCATGTTATCTCAATGAGTGGCTGTGCTAGGCAAGTTAACTTAGTGCAGAGAGATGTAGTTTCTTTTATGCTGGCATTCTCCTATGTAAGATTACAGCTTAAACATATATAGTGTTAGAATTTGAAACTTGCTGTGAATAGGCAGATCTGTTTAACCACCTGAACTGGCATTTAATCAATGATGTTGACAATTCTGGTTGCTAGTAAACTTGTATATGAACTGATCTAACGTTTGTATGTTTCCTGTTAACTGAACTAACCTCCCAAAATAAAGGATTATATAGGAGATTGTTCAAGCATAAACTATAAAGGCTTTTCCTTTTTTTGTTCATAGATAGTGCTGATTCACAGACTGAAACATGTACAACATACAGCAAGGTAAGTCTGTGCAGAACTGAATGTTTTCCTTCTTTTCTTAAACCATCTAAATGACCTGTGCTGAATTTGCAGTATGTTTTGAAGAAATAATAGCAGTTTTATCATGTTTTAAAATAGAAAAGTAGAAGGCCAAAAGTTAATGTATGCTTTTTTTGGTTTAAACGTTTTGTTGTGTTAAGGACTGATGGCATTTGTAATAGCACACTTCTAGAAAATTTGGTTATTGCATGCTTTGCCTTTTTAAGATAGCTGCAGGTAGACGTAAAATAAGTGATATGCGAAAGTGATAGTAGTGGTGGCTGAATGTTAGATGAAAGAGATATTTCTAAACAAAATTTTCACAGAACTTTTCTACTTAATGTAGCTCTCGAAGACATTCAGAATTTAACCAAGAGGGTCCAGTGCCCTTCCAGTTTCTTCCGAAGCATGCCACTAGTGGGACATTTCTCAGGCAGCAGCAGGCCTTACAAAAATGTCACTGCCAGCATGACACCTCCTGATGACAGCAGACTCCTTGAAGACTGTAGAGCCTTACTACCTAAATAAAGTTCCCAACCAGGCAGTTGCTGCTGCATGTTTGAGAGCTACATTAAGTTGAAAAACTTCTCAAAAATTGTGTCCAGCAGTGTCTCTACAGTTAACATTCAGTCAGGGTCAGTGCTTCCCTCTTGGCTCCTGGGGTGTCAAATGGAAGCTTTCCATGGTGAATTTTGGATCCCATATTGGGGAAAAAAATGAGTCAGCAACCTGGAAGCTGCCATTCTTTGCTCATTGATTTGAATTACTTACATCCTTCAGAGCTTTGACTTATTTCAGTCTTGTGTGTGAAACTGCAGCTTCTTAAGTCTGCTTAGAATGATGAAAACTGCTGGACATTCCCCATTAGTAAATAGTGCAGCTTTCCTCTTTTTCCAAACTTGTCACTTAAATCACAGAAAGGCTTTTGGGAGAGGTAGCAGTGATGCTCTTTTTCCCTCTGCAAAGGTATGTAAGAGGATATTTGGCTGAGGTTTCCCACAGCTGCTTTGTTCTCTTGAGATGTCCCTGAAATGCTACAGGACTTTCTAGCTACGTTTTACCCATAAGACCCACAGAATTTTTTTATATTAGTAATTCTAATTCAAAGCTTTTATTGAGACAAAAATCAGCGTAAACACTGAGAGGATTTCCTAGCCCTAGTAATAGATCATTCACATTACTGAGTATGGCTTCAGTCACAAAATACTTCTGTAAATACCACCTCTGTTATTTGGAAAATGAACATGTCACAAACAAAAATGTGCACAACTCTTTTCCTAGGTAGACTGAAGAGTTTTCCTGTGCCTCATTTTAACATAGTCTTTGGTATATTTACAGTGGGACAGTATTCAGGATCTTCTGGGACACCCTGTAGAAAAGCCAGTGGTACTTCACAGGTAAAGTTCTCTATGTTCCTTGCAGGGATTGAGCTAATAACAGAGGTTGACTATAGGCAGACGAAGGATGTTTTTTGCACTAGTTACTTCTTATCTGCTTTGCTGATATAGTTTCAGACTTTTTGACCACTAACAAGACTAGATAGCTGCTCTCAGACAAAATAGACTGACATGCAGAATGAAAACTTGGAAAATTGTGGATGAAATTTCAAAAATTCCTTGAACTGTAAAATCCAGAGAAGAGCTAAGCAGCATACAAAGAAGTATCTCTGTTCGTGTGTCATAAATAATATGGGTTTCTTTTTTTACACTAGTCACATGCATTTCAACAACGTAACATCATATAGCACAGCATGTAGTGTATATGATAGCAATCTGTCTGAAGAAGCCTTGCTTTTATGAACATACACAGTTGTTCTACAGTTCTTTTAGGCTGACTGAAGATAGAATAGTGTGCATACACTTCCTCAGTTCCTACAGGGATTGAACTGGGTGTTGGGTTAAGTAGGCATTACTTGCCTGCAGCACTATCATTCTATGATTTGATATGAAACTGATTTCTCTTGGGACAAGTATAAGTCATAGGTACTGTGAAAATACTGCAGCAATTTCAGATACACCTAACAAGGTATTTTTCATCAGGCTTTCCTGAGTTTTATTTCCCACACCCCCCACCTCAAATCATTGTGCCCTTTGTTCCCCTTTACTCCTGTTTTATTCCAATGAGATTGTTAGAGCAGACACCATGTAAAGCAAAGCTGGGGTGAAATAGTGGCTGCGTAGAGCCCTTCTGTTTTTCATCTGTATTGTAGAGAGTAGTTCAATCGCAGTTTGCCTTCCTGAGCACATCTCAAATGTCTCAAACATGCAATTTGAGAAACTGACTAATTACAGGAAAGGCCAAAAAAGTAAATATTTTCTAGGGTGTGTTTTTGGCTGTAATGTAAAATCCATTGCAGTCACAGGAGTCTGCTATTGTTATATATGTGAT
The DNA here is from genome assembly GCF_963921805.1 of Phalacrocorax carbo. NCBI lineage: Eukaryota > Metazoa > Chordata > Aves > Suliformes > Phalacrocoracidae > Phalacrocorax > Phalacrocorax carbo. The sequence continues at coordinate 25,454,766 of NC_087520.1, forward strand.
CCAAAAATAACAGAAATATCTGAAGGACAAGTAATACATTAAACTTGAAAAATACTGTTTAATAAAATTTAGATTATTCTATTTCAGCGTTTACAGGGTAATCTTTTACCATGATAAAACCAGTTATTTAATAGACAGCATATAGTAAATATATTTGGTAAAGGCTGGGAAATAAAGTAGATTGAAGAGTGGGAAAGGATCTGGCACAAAAATAGTTAGTAATAAATGACATGGTGCTTCTCCCTATGTATCTACTTATTTTCAGGGTGGTTCTTGTTCAAGTTCAGTGAAAGAGTTTTCCTGTAGTGGTTGTTAGTCAGTTTTTGATTACTTGCTCCCTGAGTATTAATAATGGCTCTGTGACATTCAGCAGGGGTATCCTCTGGCTCACTTTGGAGTCTAGCGGTGCTGCTGTATAATGTAGATTTACTTTGTTTTGATGAAAGCCATGATAAAGATGCTGTAATTTACCTTACATTACTGAGTGGTTATTCTCCCTGAAGAAGTTCCTGATCTTCACACATCTTTTTTCTTTTTTTTTTTATCCATACTCCCCCCCCCCCCTTTTCTGTTCAGGTCATCATCTCCGAACAACACTAACCCATTTGGGTCAACCTTTTGCTTTGGACTGCAACGAATGATCTTTGAGGTTAGGAGAAAAAACTTTCATATTGGCTTGAGCAAGAGAAGATGAGGAGATTGCTGTTGCTACTACTGGCTTCTGATTTCCCATTTCAAGAAAAGCCAGTACTTGGGAGTGGCTGTATTTTTAAAGCTTATTGGCAGAAAATGGGCAACCTTCCAGTCTCTTCTCTGAGGTTGTACATTCGCCTGTTACAGCTGGGACTTCAATTTTTCTTGTCTAGAACTCATACTAGCAGGAGATGCATGCACTCAGGTCTGAGTAGTTTAAATGATGTTTAAATGTGTCATGGAAATCTAGAGACCGTTTTTAGGAACTAGCCAAGAGCTTGTTGCTTTCTTTTGTTCCTGGGATTTCTTTTTTCAGGCAGATTGCTTCCATATTCACTGTTTTCACTCTCCAGAGTTCCTGTTTGGCTTACAGTCCTTTTAATTTCCCTTTTTCCCTGCCGTCCTTTTGCAGGTGATGCAGAATAATCACATAGCTTCTGTTACTCTGTACGGCCCAACGCGGCCCAGCAGCCAGTTGAGAACATCGGACCTTCCCCAGTGAGCATCCCCTGCAAAGTCAGCTAATCTCAATGCTACAAAATTAGTACAGCGTGCCTTGATTTGCTGCCACTTATAATATGGAAAGCACGTTATGATTTTTTTTTTCCATAAGCCTTTCCACCCAGGAGCGGTGTGGAGGGGGAAATTCTCTCAACCCTTCATCATGGGGCATGGAACTGTTGATGGAGGAAAGCAGCTTGGGTGCCTGTGCTGTCGTTTATTCCTCTCCGTTGCCCTCATCCTATGCAGCACAGACCTGAAGAGACTGTCCCCCCATCTCGGCTGGCAGAAGGGGGAAATAGAAGAGGGGCATGTAATGACTGCAAGAGTTAGAAGCACAAACTTTCTGAGCCTTGGAGCATCTGGAAGCAGGTATTGATTTTTAGTCTGTTTGTGTTACTGTATTGATGTGGTGGTCACATTTTAAGAAAACGTGTGTGTGTATATATATAGATATAAACACATCGGTATTTCTGTGGCTTAGGACATTGTACCAAGTGTGACAAGGATGTATATATGTCCATGATTTCAGGCACCACATCTTTGTGTAACTTTAAACCAAGCAAGTAGCATGTGCATAATACTTGGTTGTAACATTTGCACTACATACACTTTAATTACTTGATAAACGTTTATCTTCACTGAGGAGCATCTGTGTACTGGGTGTGAGTGGGGTGTGATGGTTATTTAATATACGCTGCGCATAAAGCTTATTTATACAGTGGATCAGATTTATCCACCTTCCTGCACTAATATGTACTTGATATGCTGAAACAATTTTTTTCTGCCGTGGCTGGTTTACTGACTTTTTTTTTTATATATAGTTTTAAAAAAAAAATCTGGAAGAGGTTGTTTCTACGATTGAACTAAGTTTTAGTGAAAAAGTTTGATACAATTTTTCATACTCAGAAAAAGTTTATGAAGAAATAGCGTTGCCTCATTTGCCTCTGTTCAAAACCCTTTATTCCTACTCTGTTCCCTTAGAGAAAGAAAAGCTGTATATAACGGTATCTCAGAAAGAAATTCCCGAGCTCTGCCATCACCAAGAAAACCTTTTCTGTAATGTCTGATGTATGATTTTAATTTATGCCAAAGGTTTAGCCAAAGACATCCTTTATTGTAGTTTCACCATTTCTGTACATACATGCTAACTGCACACCCCACCCCAGCAGACAGGATATAGGCTTCTTTTATAGTTGGGAGATGCTGCTCATGACGTTTTATCCCAGGAGGATACCTTAGGTTTCTAGTTGTCCTACCAGTCTTATTTGGAGGAAGTAGGTGGTCTGTCTTTGAAATATTGAACCCTTTTTAAAAATGGACAAGAGAAATGTATAATTTTATCCCATTTTTAATATTTTGGTGTAGCAACTTGTGATACATAGATGACAATTTTGTGAGTTTTACTATGTGTGTACAGATTTTGTAAATACAACATTTTTGTAATTTTAACTCCATGTACAGTGTAATCCTGTATAGTTTATCAATGAATGAGAGATAGGAAACAGAATGTTACCTGAAGTTTTGGATCCTGGACCAGTAGCAGGGATAAATGTGGTGTGTGTGTGAGAGATGTTCTTTGCCATTTAGTCTTCCTGTGTACTGTGATACTCTGAACTGTTTTGCTAAAACAAAAAAGCCCCATGGAGAATCTAATGGATAAGGAAAAAGTTACTGTTTACCTTTATCCCTAGGTGTCACTCCTGTTGAATCCCTGTTCAATCTGTGCTGTCTCCTGTGATCATTGCTTGCTAAGAAAACTCTATGCCTCAATCTTCCTTTTGTTTCCTCTCTAATTCTGATTTCATTTTACATAGCCCTTCTGTAAATTAAATGGAATAATAATGAGCATGTACACTGAAAGAAAAATAAAATGAGACTCTCAGTTACTGTTTTTGTGTTAAATACAGTTGCTGGGTGTTTTTGTAATAAAATCATGGATGTTTTTGCTTTTTTTTCTTATCAGATTAGTCCTTTTTATTTTACTGTCTTTCAGATGTTATGTTTGAAGTACCTGACTATTGTTCCTCCTTTACAGCCAATACAGTACGTTCCCTGAAGAAGCAGTAAAGGAAGTAGCATAACTTGCAGTCTGTTTCCTAGCAGATACATGAAAGCATATTATAAATTTTTGCCCCAAAGTGGAAAAGGAAAGTCTTTAAAGTACGGTAAATAACACCGTGGCTTCTGTATTGTGTTCAAAAATGCAGTTGTTACACTCATCTCAGCCTTTGGGTATCATTAAAATTGATCAAGCTTTAAAGAGTTTGACTATTGCACAACAGAATGGAAGAAACGGCTGCAGGAAAAGGCGCAAACATGAATTCTCATACTTCTTTCTTGTTCCCTAAGATGCTTCAACAGAAAAGCATTGAAAATACGCTTACCCTGAAGTAGCTTAGACATTAATGCAGGGCATAAGAAATGGGACTCCTCTTTCCATTCACGTTTCTCCTGCACTGGCTGCATAATCCAGGGTAAAGCACTTAGCTCTCCCTCCTCCAGCGTCCTTCAGGTTTTGGGATATAAAATGACCTTGCATAGTACTTGGCTCAGCGTGCTCTTGGAGAATTTTATGATCTCTGAGTTGAGGTGGTGCGCATGCTTAAGCTTGTTGCTAAAATATGACAGCAATCCTGCTAGTTTTCATTAATCCTTTTCTAATAAAGGCTCCAGATTAGCTGTAGGTGGAGATAAGTTCTTGATGGGATGATTTGAGTAATGGCTACGCAGATGGTACCAGTATCCTGCTCTCAAGCTCATTCAGTTGAAGTTCTTCAGAAGTGTGAGGCCGGGACTGCTGCTATATAGCATGCACCTCAAGACTTAGGATAGGATGGCAGCGGCTAACCAAAGGTATTCACAACTTCAGTGACTCCCATCTTTACTTGTAATATGCTGGTGAGTCAAAGCGATTAAAACAGTGTAGCTAATGAAATGTGCTCTCTGAACAGCCCAGATGCTTCTGTAGGTCAGTCCCTTCATCTGGAAAAGTTCCTCTGTAACAGACAAAAAGTAAAGACAGCTTTGCGTCTTGGCCACTGCTGCTGGGCCTAGGGCAAAGCATTTGACTTTTTGAGTGAGGCAGAACTGAAGAAGGGCATGGGGAGATGATGTGGAGCAGCTCTTTTGGGTTTACTTGCCCTTCCTTTGTGATCACAGCTGTTCACAGCTTGCTTGTCTGAGATGTTTTGATTTGTTTGCTGCAATTTGGACTAAGCCAAGCCAAGCCGTTCTTGTGCTGATGCACTAGGGGAGCTGGTGTGGAGCCTTAAGGATATGCTGGCATGAAAAGGTTAGGACTGGGTGGGGCAGGGCCTGACAGCAGTTTTGAGTCACCAGAAGGAAGGAAAGAATAGAGGAGCTCTGGGGGAGAAGGTGAAGGGTGGCAGCGTGGCAGGAAGGTGGGGCTGGGACGGTGCTGTTTATTTGAACTAAAAGCCGTTCCTTGCAGAAGGGTGCTCAGGGTGCAGCAGTGTGCCAGCTCGAGCTCTGCAGGGTCAGCTGGGGTGGGGTGTGTCACCTTCCCCTCCCAAAGGAACCAAGAGATTTGGGATGTGTCAGATCCCATCTCAGCAGGTGCCCTTGTAATAATTATGTATAGTTTGGTACAGATCCTGCATGTTGGCACCATGTGTTGGTCCATCATTTTGGTTTCATATGATAAAACTGTTTGATATAATGTTAAGTACAGTTGCATTTTTCATAAAACACATTGTGCATATGATCCCATTTTGAAGTGTGCCTTTTTCCTTTGTATAAAATTAAGAGTCTCTGTGTGTGTCTGCTTAACCTGAATATTGCAGTGTACTTCATAGTATTTCATTTGTTTACACTTAATAAAACTGATGATTGTGCCCTTCTTTTTGGAGGTGAAGCTGACATTTCTTCCTGTGTTCTTTAGGCCTGCAAGCATTCCCTGGACTCCTGTGAGTATTACAGGCAGTACCCTATAGATCAGTGCTGCTGTGTAATACTCGAACCCTCTGTTCCCCAAAATGCAGTTCCTGTCAAGAAAACCCAATTTCCTGTTGCCAGGAACCATCACGCTTCTAATTCTGAACAGACTTTTTTTTTTCCTGCAATAGTAATCGTGGTGTGTGAGAACTGATTCATGCGCTCATGATGGTTCATATTCCAGAACTCCCATCGAACCTGTTCGAAACAAAATCTTTTCTGTGGCTCAGCATTACAGCAAGATGGTGATTCATCGTTACCAGGGGCTGGCTGGAGGTTAGACTCCAGCTGGCGTTTTCCAAAGGCAAACCTGAGAGGGTTGGTGCCCACTTCACATTGACTTCCTACATGTTGTTGGAGCCTGTTGGTCACTTAGCAACTCTGCTAAGCCGAACTTCTCTTGGGCTTTGTTTGGCTCTAAATGTATATGAGAGTAAATCTGCATGTGTGTGAAACTGTGTGGCTGTTACACTGAAGAAAAATGTTATGTCCAAGCTGTAGCTATTTGCTTGCTTCAGAGTATTCGGATAAGGACCAAGATGTCTGATACAGCAGAATTTCGTATGGGCTGCTTGTGTTCTTTGAGTTCAGAATAATTTTTGGTGTCACGATGCAAAAAAAGGCTATTCTGTGCTAGCTCTGCAGATACAATTGTTCTGTGTCAACTTTTGCCCCATAAACGCCTTTTATTTTACCTCCTTTATCTTGATTACAGCAACATAAAGGCACCCTCGTCTCTGGCTGATCCTGTCAGACACGGCCTGACACGGCACGTGTAGCCAAATAAATACATCACTGTGTGTGTTTGAGGAGTTAATAGAATACAAATTAGTTCTGGTTGGTTCTTTTCGTGTAAGGTATGGTCCAGGACGTTTTGGAGTTAAGGTAAGGTTGAGGCAAAATAAAGGGAAAGTAAAAATGGAGCTTACTGAAGAGGTAACTCTTGAGCATTAAAATAGGATCGGGAGTTACTGAAGGATGGGGCTTTGTTCGAGGCCAGGGTATAACTGCACCTATGAAGGGATTTGTTTTTTGGGGGGGGGGGGGTGTGTGTGTGTGTGTATGTGTTACCTGGAGGGTTCAGGTTGAACTTAAATACCGTATTCTCTACCTATGTGAATTTTAGCTGTAACTAATAAAGTTGCTGTTTAAATGTTTTATCTGCCAAGCCTTACATCCAAGGCTTTTGTTTTGTTTGTGGGGATGTGTATTTTTCCAGCAAGCGAAGTAATTCCTTTTCATGATGTAGGAAGAGTGACCGCTTGAAACAGCAGGAAAGGTAAAGTGGAATTTGCATAATAGGTCATTCAATGTGGTGTAAGATACTGTTGTAACAGTAACTTTTGTTCTGGACTAGACTGTAATGCTTTAAAGTAACCTGTTCTCTTTCATACCCTAATTAATTCCCCTTTAAATGTTACTAGTCTGGTCCTTTTAAAGTACTGCATATTGCAATTTTGGAAGCTGGTTTTAAGTGCCTTAATGTTTCACACCTACGCCACGTATTCCACTTAGTGCACAAGTTTCATTCCAGTATTAATATCCTTCAAAGGGACACTTAGTTTAAATACCAATGACAATTCCCCCTCCCCCCGCATGACTGTGCAGTCTAATCAGCTAAGCAATCAAACTAGCCTGAATCACTGCATTCCTTTTTCACATCTGCTGCTGTCTCTTAGGAAAACTGAAGCCCTGAAACCCTGAGTGTACCCTGTTCCTCGCTGGGTAGCTCTGTTGCATCCACAGGGATGGAGACTGCTACGATTCCTTCACCCTTTTTTTCTACTTCTATGGCCATAGAGAGAGTTTGTCTTAATGTCACGCCTTTATTCACTCCCCAGCTCAGTCAGCCCTCCTGGGGAGAAGGCAGTCACCATGGACCTGTGTTATTTTGGTTTTTTGCCTGGTTTCAGCATTAGGCTTGTCAATGGACTGGCTGGGAAAGGGAGGGAGAGGGAGATGATCAGTGAGCTGGGTTTGAATGAATTGGAGAGAGCGTCGGGCTGGTCAGGGCTGGTGGGGGAGCTGTTTGATATTCTTGGAGGGACTCAGATGCACTTGTGCATTGGGGTTTAGTTTCCTCTCTCATTTCTCAGTATGGTTTTCTTACCATAAGCTTAGAAAATAAAGAAAAGTTGGATTTAAAAGTTTTACTGGTTTTGACAAACATCAGTAGAGTTAATAGCATTGTTAGGGAAATGTGGTGGGCTGATTTTCAGGGCTGCCAAGACCTGCGACTCCAGCTGCAAGGTACAACTCAGGGGCTCAGCAGCTCTTCAAACTGGGCTTTGGGGTAGACCCGCCCCCATCTTATGGTCTTTCAGCCCTCTCCGGGGAACATTCTCAGTGCTCATATTTAGTGAGGATTCTCTGAGCTGTTTGATGATTTTGTACCTTTGATTTTGCAGTGGGGGTTTGCTTCCAAGAACCTGCTGTAGAAACATGAATATTTCAACTGCAGGCAGGAAGCACAATATTTCAATACTCAAGTGCTTCAGAGCCTTCTTTGGCTTTCTTTTTTATGATGTCTAAGTCAGCAGTGGCCTGACTGAATGATGGATTTTGGCATTTGCTACCAGTTTATGTCTTCAGAGATGCATTCGGAGGTGCTGAATGTGAGGTTCAAGCCAGCTCTACTCATTATAGTGACCAAATCTGGATACTTACGTGCAGTAGGAACAAAGTTTGTCTGTATGTGGGTCCCTGTGATTCAATAAACCTACTGTACTGCATTAGCTTCAGATATTTATGTCTGACTCGAGGAAGCCTGCTTGTTTTCCTTGCTACTGGTGGAACCCGCTTAGGATGTATTTATGTTTTCTTTTCCCATCATGGGTTAGTCATGAAAAAATTGCCAAAACGAGGCTGTGTAGCAAAGCCCTGACTGGTGCACTGAATGAGCCAGTTAATAAAAGCTGCTCAGAATGTCATTCTGCGATGGATGGTTTTGGTTTTCTGAGATGCATCAGAAAGGTCAGTAGAGGGTCCTTCCTGCCAGTTCTCATACACACCTAGGCTTTTAGGGTTTTCTGAAAAGACCCCCATCTTTTAGGAAACAATCTCCAGCTTTGGTCAAGTCAAAGACTTTTTGCCTAGTGTAGCAGTAAGTAGAATTCAATAAACTGCAGGGTGTGCAGTGCCGCCCTCTAGCATTTCCCCAGTGCGTTATGCTCGTGTGGCGTCTGAACTTCCAGCTCAACTGCAGAAGCAAATGGAAACTTCTAAAACCAGGTCAAACAGGCCACGCAGCAGAGGCTGGAGAACAAAAGCAGATGTATCTTTTGTTAATAGATACTAGGTTTAGTATTCATTGGGTAAAAGAAATGAGCTATTTCATAGATTAAGGCAACAGAGTAAACAGTTTGCTCCAGTTCTCTTTCTGCCAGCTGTTAGAGTATGTGCTGGTAGAGGTGGGTGTCGAACAACAACTTTGATCTGGGACAAAATGCACTCATTAATGCTGTATTGTGGGTAGACTGCGGATGTGAAGACATTATAGGGGGAGGAACCAAGCTTTGTGCATCTCCAAGCTTAAAAGGAAGACTTTAATAAGGACTGCTGAACCTGACTAGCTGCCTGGTAGGAAATCACAAGGTAAGCCATGTTTATTTTTCTGTCATTACCATTAATTTAAGTCCAGCATAAGGAAAGACTTACCAAGTTATCCAAAATAATGAATAATGTATTTTTCCTGTTGCTGTCTTCAGGAAAAATACGTGTAGTGTTAGTCTTACATGTGTGCAGAGGTACTTGACAGACTCACTCTGACCTCCAGAGGCACGTCTGCATGCTGTCTTTTAATTATGCTATAAATAATTTCCCAAATGGTAAGCTAATCACAGGTAATAGGTTTCTGTACATACGCATAAATACAGAAGTATCACACATGCTAGCAGACAGGGGTGTGACAGGCTTTCTCCCACCAGCAAGGCTCTGGTTTATTTCCACACCCTACAGGGCTCCTTGTGAAGCTCGCATACGCATTTTGTATTTCAGGATTACACCCTGAAAATACCCCACATCAACATGTGGTCTTTTGATTTCTATATAGCTGATCTTTCCTTGGAAATATATTAGTGTAAGTCTTAAACTCTGACAGTGAAAATGACATATAAGACTGTTGTTGATAATCTACCAATAGATATTACCAGCTTGCTTTCCTCCGTGCTGTGTACAGTTGATACGAGTACTGAGCCTGGACTGTTGCCGAGCGGGAGGAAGGTTATACCCAGATATGAAATGCAGCTGCACTGCAGGCTCTGTTCAAGGGAAAGCAACTTCGTGGACACTTATGACAGACTGTAGCTTCCTTTGAGGCTGTGTGAATGTGCCCTTCTGAAGAGGGATGGCATTGGGGGTTCTCTAATCGATAGGAGTTTTGTTGAGGGGTGGGGGCGGAATGCAAAAGGATTAACAAACACAGCATCAGGGGTGAATTCAGGCTCTTTGCCCTGTGAATTTCATAGCTTTTTAACCTTGATTTAGAGAAATTTACTGCTTCTTGGATGTCCAAGAAAAGGGTGTTCTTTTAAGGTAATCTGCTGCTAGAAAAAACGAAATGCTTCAAAGCATTGACTATTCTTTGAAAAGCTAGGCAATCCAGTGTTTTTGTCCAATGCTTAAAACACTTATGAAGTTACAGACTGACTGAAACTTGGAAAGCCCAACAGAAGGATTGCTGTGGGGTTTTGCTTTCTTGCAATAAATTTAGAAAGGCTTTTATTCTGAAGCCCTCTTGTCTGAACGCTACCTTCTCCCTTCACGTGACACCAGCAGCAATGTGAAGTGTCTTGGCTGCTCTTTGCAGCTGACTCTATGCCAGGCAAGAGCACCGAGGTCTATAGAAACCAGCCCAGTCCATTGCCAAGTTCTCCTTTGGTTTGAAGAAGCTCCCAAATGTGACGCAAGCAGCAGCTCTGTGTGGTTTTATCCCCACAAGCGAAGTCCAAAGAATCTCTCCAGATGCAAACCTTCCGAATATCTGGATTAGATTGTGAGGGTGATCAGATACTGTTGGATGACTCTGAGTTTTCTCTTAGTGCCAGTCAGCATAGTGTAGAGAGCCTGAGCTTGTGGAAGTGACAAAAACTCAGAGTCCTGAGCGTGTCAGTGGAGCAGATATTGTTGCTACAAATAATGAAAAATCAAGACTCAGAGGGATCAACTCAAAGTTCTTGTCCTTTCTTTAAAGAACCTTTGAAAGTCTGCCCCTTCCTGTTTACCTACTTATCTGTCCTTTGCTCAACCAGCCACACCAGCCTCAGCCTCCAGTTTGTTTGCTTGATAGTCCACCCTATTTGCAACGTACAGGACACCATTTCAATAGCTGTTACTTGTTCTGTCTCTTCTTAGAAGCCCTACGGAAGGCCATCCAGGCAGCGGTAATTTGAGTGCACACTAAGGTGACTTGATTTCCTTTACTCTAGTTACTGTGTAGTTTGGTCATTTCTCAATGAATCTGAGTCAAGAAAACAAGTTGACGACAACCCCTGTGCTCCTTGGCATCATCTCTTACACTCTATCTTCTTTCATTTCTCACATTTCTAACAATGCTGAAAAATCTCCAAGGACTGCATTGTGCAATGTGCTTTTACACATTGGCCCACTAAGCACTACTATAATTCTGATAAATAATAATAAATTAAAGATACTGTTATGATTATTTGGACTCACTAATGGAGAAGGACTTACATGGTATATGCGTGCACATGTGGAGTTTTGGCCAATTCCTGCAATAGTTTATGTTCTCTTAACATTTTAAATAAGATGTGCTAAAATATGCTATTTCTAAAGTTGGTTCATTTGCTTGCAACAGTTCCACGTTCCCTTTCTCAGCTGGTTTGCTATGTGTTTCTGCCGCAGTCTGCCTGCGTTATCTGAGGGGTGATGCCTGTGTTGTTATTTGAGCTTTCCTTTTCCATTGGAATGGCTTCTTCACTTGCTTCTTCTGAGTACAGGAAAGACGTGGGCTGTGGAGCAGGTTCCACATTAGCCAGATCTCAGCAACTTTCAGACTGTGGACTACCATGAGATCTTTGTAAAAACAGGGGTCAAATGTCTGTAGGTGTGGGGCAGCAGAAGGCTTGACGATGCCAAAGGTCTTGAATCCTTCATGCAAAATGGGTTTGAGGTTGATTCTCTGCAAGCACATGCCCAAAAAGACATCATCAATGGGGAAGAGTTCCACCTCTCTGCAAGCCCTAGAGAGCTTCCTCATGGTGTGGCTGGACAACAAAAACCCTCCTCCTCCTGCATAGGCTGGATAGATGCTTAGCCCATACATGGTCTCTGGGATATAGTATTTGCTCTTTCGGACTCGGATAGGGCGGGCATTGTAGATGATGTCCCCAACAAAGAGGTCCTCAGTGGGGTCATGTCTCTCAAGGAAGTCAACAATGTTCTCGACGTTGACAAAAACATCGGCGTCACCTTTAAAAATAAACTTCGCGTCGTGGCAGAATTCAGCAGCCCAGTTCAGGAAGTGGATCTCCTTCAGAGTCAGATTGAAGAAGGTGTCCATGAAGTCCCAGAGTAAAATGTCCCTGTAAGCCTGACTCTCCTGGTGGATCAGGGTCTCCCATGTTGCCAGCACTGTCCTATTCTTTGGTGTTCCCAGGAGGAACACTCGCTGGATCTGCTCCCCATTCACCAAACCCTCCCTGCCCCAAGTTTTCCGGACAATCTCACGCCTGTCAAAGTCTTCAACTACCGATTTGACAGCAATGAGCAGAAAGGGACCTCCAGGTGTTTTCCTGCATTTCTTGGGCTGGTTAATGAGGAGATTGAAGTTCCTGTTATCCTTGTTTAGGAGATAGTGCTTGAAGTTGAAGGCAGAATCAGTCAACAGGGGTGGAGTTGTAGTTTGGACCCTGTTGTTGGCCACTTCTGTTCGTCTAATGATAGGAGTTACTTGGGGTCTGGGTACCGTTGCCTCTGCTGGCATTGGTCTCCAAGGTGCTCTGGGGTTGGAAAATATTTTTGGTGTTACTGAAGGCTTCTTCTGTGTCAGCTCCTTGTTTCCTACTGGAACTAAATATTCCAGCTGGGAGTAGAGTAAAGAGCAAAGCGCTACAAGCAGGACAAGGGTACAGATGGCATCCCCTTTGAGACGAACTCTCATTGTCTCCGTGGTGTTTCTGGGACTGTTAAAAGCTGTGTTTGAGCCACCTGGTGCCAATGTCCATCTGTAAATAAACGTACGGTGTGTCAGCAACAAGGATTCAGCAGCTTTGAAGCACGTAGGCAAAACTAACTGAAACACCATTTTAAAAAAAAACTAGCAGTAAAGTGCATTTTAGCATGTCTCAGTGTTTTGTATGAGTAAGGAACTTGCCAAAAGGCACACAGGTTCCAACTTAACACTGATCCTAGTGCTCTGGCTCTGTGACTTGGTTAGTTAAGTCACCAAGCCATCATCCTGAAAATCACTCCCTAGGCGCAATGTGAAATCAGTCCTTCCTCCCACATCCCTCTTTGCCAAACACATTTTGCCGTTTTAGAGATTCCACTGCTTTTGGAAAAACAAGGTGGAAAACTATGAACAATGCCATTCTTCCATAAATCATTAGATATTCTTCCCCACCCCTCCAACCCCCAGCTTGGTAGCTGTTTCTTGCTGCTTTTACCCTTTTTGAGTCAGAATGGGGACACACGGGCCTGGCTGTTGAAGGGTACGCTTTGCAGCAGCAGCGTGTCGCTGCCATTTCCCCGCACGCAGAGCCAGCTCCTGTAAACCAGCTAGGTTTTGTGCCTTTGAAATGACTACATTAGGCACACTATGGAATGCACATAGGGTCTTTTTGCTGCCAGTAATTATAACATATTAAACCGTTATAACTAACTTCCATTAATAAGGTTAGGAGGGGCACGGGTGTTTTGCCTCTGCCAAATCACCCGAAACAGTAAGCGGGAGGTGGGCAAATAAATCCCAATACGCAGAAGAAAGGCAGAGCCTGGTGTTAGGAACGTTTTACTCATATGTCAGAAATGAAGCTGCCTTTTGAAATACTAGATTTGATTCCTCACTTACACTTTTCCCAAAGATCTTCTGTCTCATTTGATCAATTCTTCAACTGCAAACAAAAAAAAATAATAAAAGAGTAGTAAGAAGGCAGAAAGTAGCACGTAACCATAGTTCAGGGAAAGAGTTCGTCACGTGTCTGTAGCTGCAGCAGGGGCAGGTCCTCTCGTCACCACCATACACACAGCCACGCTGTTCCCCATAGTAGCTAACTACAGAGTTGAGCAGAGAGGATCTGACAGTCGCTCCGGGCTCCTGGAGAAGGCAGGCAACAATCGTAATCCCTACAGTTGTTGGCAGGGAGCATGTTCCTAAAAGTTTAGCTCTACCCAAAAATCCTCCCACAGTGCACATAAGTATTCTTACATAACCCACTGATAATGTCTTACACCTGTATGCAATTTACAGCTCTATCTGGCCTGTGCTGTATTAGCAGAAGCTACCTTTGAAGGTATGATGGTTGCCTGTCTTGAATTAGCTGAGATCATCTTACTCAAAAATTTCTTGATCAAAAGCTGCCTGGTTGAATGTCAGTCTGTCTTCACTTAAGGAACACTCCTCATTGAGGACTGAAAATGGTGGAGGAGCCGGTGCTTGCGGCTTCCTACGTAATTTATTTCTGCAGTACCCTCTTTTCAGCACTGTTAGCCACAGGGTGCACAGATGCTCTGCCTCCAGTCGAGCCCTGTAGCTGCTTTACTGACTCACATCTAATGGGCAGCTGTGTTTTTGGTAAGGATATTGTTATGCAACGTGATTATGACTTAAAACAGGCCCCTTCAGTGGTATCTGTTTTCAGCAAATCCTTTTCCACTGTTATGGATAGTATCACGCATAGTTGTTCATTAACCATCGACTTTGTATCAGCCACAATGTTATCTTTTCAAAGTTCAAAATTAGACTGATGAGCCTGCAGTTATGAAGTGTTAGAAGAGTGGCACAACATTACTTCTAGACCCTGTGGGATCTAGGTGATATTTCAAGACTAATGAAAAAGCAAAATTAATAAGCCAGTTGAATTTTTGGACATCCTCTTTAAAAATTCTTAGATGCGCATTACTTGGACCTCATAATTTTAAAATAGTTTGCTTTTCCATTACGGGTTAATTGCATCTCCAAGTTACTGTTGAAATGGAGAGTATTTCATCATCATGTGGTATCAGCTGTCTTTTTCCCAAAGCAGTTCCAAAATATTTACTGACCTCATCTGCTTTGTCTCCAGTATTACTGAAAATCTTTGTTTTAGTGAATATCTTATCTGTGCCTGGGTAAGGCTCTTTGTGTTCTCAGTGGATTCAAAGTCATTCCTCCCTGTCCTGATGACCACGCTTTTTTCCTCAGGCCGCCTTTCTCAAGGTTTTCTGGCCTCTAATAGAGGTTGTTGGGGCTTTCTCCATTTTTTGCCTTTTTTTTACTGTATCTTTCACTTCTCCCCTAGGCTACGCAGATGTTTTAACTGGCATAGCTTTGATATTGATACGAGGATTGTAGAATATTCTCTGATTTCTCATAAATTGTTATAAAAATGCTTACGATCATCAGAAGCTGTTTTCTGTTTATGCTTTTTTCTGCCACATGACTTGGCTCATAACTATTTTCAGCCTTGTGAAACAGTCTCTTCTAGCACGTATAAGATGTTAGTTTGTCATGTGCAAATTACCCTTGGCAAGTCCTCATTGAGGTGCTCTGCAGTTTTGTGCTAAATCATCTTTTATCTGTCGAGATGTGGCTCCCAGCAGGCTTTCCCTCACAATGCCTTCAATAATTTTGAAGGCAAGTTCTGGGGATATGAAAAGATGGTCCCGCTGCACCCAGGATGTGCTACTGAACTGGATCCATTAAGGAGAGAGAGTCTGCCCCTCTTCCGCCCATCACAAGCAAGAATTTTTTCTCGGTGCTATTGAGATACCTTAAATAGGAACCCTGTCTCAAAAACCTCATAAGAAATAAAACTGAGGCATTTTGCTCCTTTTGTTGCATTTGGTATAAGCTTTATTGAGGTGCTATGCAGCTCTGTGCACGTGGCCTCCAGAGGAAGCAGGAGATGCTGAGTCCCTGGTGGGATGGGGCCCAACATAATTGGGATGTCCACTCAAGCTCTTCATAAAGTGTCATCTCTTTCCCCGCTGTCATAGCATTTTTTTTCCTTTTCTGTGCAAAAATATGATCTTATTTCAGCTGCCAGGTTCCAGATGGTAATTAAGGAGCCGGATGAAAGTCCTGGCTCTTTCCTGTGTTTAATTTTATCAGTGAGGGTTTGGAATAAAATGTGTGTGTCATGAAACTCATAATTTCCATGACTTACAGATTTATCCTGCCAGCATCACAGAATCTGGCCAGAAGCACCCTTGGAAAAAGCCAAGAAAAACCAGGAATTGATACAAGTCTGGGCTGATAGCCCAGATTTTCTTCTGTGTTTTCATTTATTGAAAGAAAAGAATCCCAAATAGTGCTTTCCGTGCTGAAATAAAACAGTTCAGTGCTGAATATAGACATCTCATTTTCAAAAGAAGTTGCCAGCCCTTGAAGTGATTCCTTGATTGAATTATATGGGTTTTCCAGTTTTTGTTAGATATTTTCTTCTTTTGAAGGGAATACCCTCGGTTATTACAAAGGTGTGAGCTCTAACCATGGATGTAAGTGTGGGAAAAGCTGTCCTATTCTTGAATTCAGAGGGACTGATGATTCCGGCAGACACTCTGGTATGTCCTAAAGCCAACAAGATTATTCATCCACCTCGACACCCATGGGGGGAAATTATAGGGCTATCAAAGCAAGCAGAAAATATTTGATGCCAAACAAAAGAGATGTAAGCACAGCAGAGCATTTCTGGGCACAGCATCTCGCTGTGTGTCTGCATCTGTTTCGTACACCGCTGTGAGGGATCTCCAACCAACTTGGGATACGGAGCCGGTGTTATAAAACTGCTGCATCACTCAGGGAACGAGGGCTTAGCTGCCAGGGCTGCCTCCCATGTCCTCCAAACTTAGAAAAATGGGCAGTTGTCCCTCTTTGTGTTGGCTGCCCAGGGGTGGGTACAGTAGGGATCTTGAGTCTAGCTCGAGCAGGTCTGAATGGGACAGTGCGGTTTGTCCCAGCAGTGGGACAAGCCGGGTCCTGGGGAAGACCAGGAGTGTCATCTGCTGGGCTGCGAGCACCAGGAATGTTAGAAGGCTGAGCTGGGCTGTAGGAGGAGGCTGAGAGGTCCCGTATCCACAGGGTGGAAACACGGGGAGCCCCTACGTAGGGAACGCGCTGGAAAGACCAAGGGGGCCACAGCCTGCGCGACCTGAGAGGCAACAAAATGCTCAAGAGCTGAAAGTGGCTGGAGCTGGGCACAGCACCCTGGTGAACATCCAGGCAGGGAATCTGACCTGCGTTGTTGCATGCTTGGGCAGAGGGCCCGGTCCTCTGCCTGGTTTTCATTTATTTGAGAGGAGAATTCTGAAATATGGCCAAGGAGGGCTGCAATAAAAGCAGTTAAATGATGATTTAAAAAAAAAAAAAAAAAAAGTAGTTGCTAGTGTTTCGTTCCCAGTTGAATGACGTGAAGCCTTGAGCTCATCCTAGAAATTTCTTTCTTTTGCAGCAGCTGTCAAGTCTCCATTACTTGGCACTTCAGCTCACATGAGCCCAGCTGGGAGAAAACCTCTGGATCCTCTCCCTGAGTTTAGTCAAGAAGCCTTGGTGATTCCGGCATGTTGCTTTGTGCCTTGAAGAGTGATTATTCAACCCACCCAGCCTCTGGAAAAGCAGCTGTGATAGCAAGGCAAGCTGAAAATGTGGTACACTGAGCAAGAGGGTACAAAACACAGCAATGAGCTCTGCTGCCCACCTGTCCCAGCCTGGCTCACGGGAGCATCTGTCCTCACCATGCGCAGCTGTGGGTTGTTGCCAGATCAAGTTGCTGCCCCGCTGCATGAGAAGCATTTCTGGCTCCCCTCCTTGCTCCAGAAGCTCGAGCTGCCACTGGTAGGTTTGGGTTGTGCAATCGAGGGGCTGCATACATTGTGTGGCCATGCAATATGTGAGGCTGTGGTTGCTGATGGAGAGGTCTTACCTGTTTCTCTGTAAAATGCGCTAAAGGAAGTGTTGGGGATCGAGCACCGATGGGTTCAATGAGGTTTTTTGGCAATCCTCAGGGGAACTTGGAAAATTCTGCGTGATGAGAGTGCTTTGAGGTAATGCTTGAGGTTTTTGGATACTCGTTTTCATTTCATGTTGGTTGAATGCATTTCACGAGAAGAAAGTCAGGTTGTAACACCCAGTGCTGGAAGCTGAGACCCAGGCTCTGGCCTGCAGCGGGGAGGTCTGTGCACGTGTCCCTCTCCCACCTCATTTCCAGCAGTTTTTCCATCCTGATTCACTTAGTAAGAGTAAATCAAGCTCCCAGGCCCCTTTGCACCTTGTGCTGCTGTTCCTCTGCCTCCTGCTCCCGACACTGTTCATGAACCCACCAGCAACAATAATAACATTCCCTACGTCCATCCTGCAGCTGGGACTGTGTAAAATAGACGTGGGCAGATTAGCTTTATCCTGCCAGACCAGGATGCTGACAGCAAGAAGTCTGCACCACCTGAAGCTCTGGTGACTACATCTTCCTACTGACCCTTGCTTGGTCCCACCCTGCGAGCCCTCGAGGGTTGGGAGAGTGTTTGACTTCTGCATCCGCACCAGTTTAGTTTAAATGTATTGCTGAACACGCAGACATGAGTAGCGCGCTGTTTCATGTGCGAATTACTTGTTTTGCTCTCTTCAAGCAGCGTTGGGCTGCCATCCTCCTCTTACCCTTGAACAGAAACCTGAAGTAAAGCGCTAAGGCAAAGGTTTTCAAATCAGCTGAGTTATCTGACTATGGGTCTCGTGCAGGCAAACCTCGTCTTTGTTTTGCATCGCCTGGGTGCCTGGGCTCTTTGGGGTGTCCACAGGGAAATGTATGTTCTACCCCACATATAAGAGCATGCATGAAACAACTCAGGTTTAACAGTTTGAGTTGGTTTTGGAGCATTTAAAGGGAAAAAATAGCTCCAGGAAACCCTCTTTCATTTCTATGTTTGGGTGTTGTGTAATCAGTTTTATCCCCGCATGGTTTCTTCTTTTGGTTTTTTTGTTTGTTTGTTTTTAGGTGTTGTTGTGTGTCTCGTCCGTGTCCCGTGTCCCATCCTGTCCTCCCCCTGTCCCTTTCCAGGCAAAGTCAATAACCTCATCAAGTGGCTTTTGTGCCCGACAACTCCTCTCTGCATTATATGGTGTTTGTGAAGAGGTCTCATTTGGAGCTATAGGATTACCAAGCAACTCTGAATGATTTGATCTTCTTGACCAGAAGGCAGGGCAGGCTGAAATACTGGAGACACCCTTCAGTACATTAGTTAGTGCAAAGCCCTAGAAAAATGAACTAACCAAAACAGTTGCTAAGCTGCCTTACCAGAAAAAAGAGCTCACCTCATTCAGCTGCTTCGAAGTTTTGAAGTCTATAAATTGAGAATAAGCTGTAGGATTTAATTAGCTGAATGTCTTGAGAGCTTTCCCAGGAGTCAGGTTTGTGAGCCAGAGCCAAATGAACACCATGCAGAGGGGCAGAGGCTCGCGGTGCTCATCTGCACACCGTGGCGCTGCTTGGGCGCCGTTGGCCAGTGCCACCGCCGCGGCAGCGCTCCGGCCCTGTGCACGGCGTCACTGGCACAGTGTCACTGCTGCTGCTACTTGTGTTGCAACACCTGGAGAAAAAAGCTCTGTTGGTTGAAACACTGCACGAGCAGGTAACAAAAATGCAGGCCCCACTCCAAAGACCGTTTCCAGCTTTCCTGTTGGAGCTGCTTTTCAGGCCAGTTCAAACCATGAGATCCATGCTGTTCCAGGACAGGGTGCCTTATTTATCTCTCTGCTTGCCCCAGTCCTGAAATATGTGGTTTCATCAGCTTCCAGGCTGGCTGGTCCCACTTTATTAGAGTCTCTCCTCTTGTCATTGCCAGCCTTGCCTTCGCAATGCAGCTTGCAAATGGCTGCTGCAGTTGCCTCCTTTTAGCTTTCACCCCGGTCAGTGAAGCCTTTAAGTATACAAACTGAAATACAGAGAAACTGCAGGGCTGCTGTGCGAAGGCTGGAAATAGATGCTACAATGTCTGCTGTCATGTACAGGGGTCCCAGAAAGGAACGTGCACCATCCCCAGGGGGGAGCTGAGTGGTACCGCAGCAGAAGGCAGTGGCCATTGTGCATGGGAACCTCGATGACCCTGGGCAGCACTGGCTGCCTGCGCGACCATTCCCGTGACCTCTGGGAAAGGCTGCCTGCCTGCAGTACTCCTCCCTGCTCACCCAGTGGTAAGTCACTCGTGTACACGTGGCACAGTTTGGGGACTGCAGCTCTGCTGCATTTTAAGCAGCGCAGGATGTTTTCGTGCCACCAGGGCAGTGCCTGTGCAGGACTGCGCTGCTGCCAGGCATGCCATGGCAGGCCCTAGCGAACAGGGAGAACGCCAGCTCCTCCTAAGTGCAGCACCACGTCTCTAGTGAGAGCGTTCCGGTGCCTGCAAGGTAGGAGAAGATAACGTGCAATTATCTTTCACAGGCCTTAGCAGTCTCAAGAGGTACTTTCCTAAATCCAGATATAATCTTGTGTTTAGGTGGTCTGATTTTCAGAATTACAGAGAGCTCAGCAGCTCAACTCACACACTGAGTGCTCAGGGAGACAGGGTGAGGAACTTGCTCTCTCTTGCAAACATTCATTTCCCCTGGCCCCAGGAGAAAAATAAAGGCTTGCAGGCTTGTGAAGGGGTAAGAATCAGCCCCACTGAAACAACCACCCTCCTTTCCCAGCCCTCCCCAGGCTACAGTGCTCACTGCTTCTTCAGCTCCCAGACCCTCTTCTGGTCCAATAAATCATTTGCCAATGTGCCCCAAAACCCAGCAATTACAGTGCATTAGCAGGGATGTATTGTTACACCCAGACATGAAGGGGTGAGGGAGTATATGCAGACCTGCCCTGCTAATTTCAAGACGATACCAAAGGCATAAGTTTATCAGAATCTGCCCAAAAGCTGCTAAAAAATGTGGTCAGTAACTGCCCATTTCACTGGGACTGAGTTGTTTTTCTTTCTCTCTTTGCAACACTAGAGAGCTTGAAAATTCCCATGTTTTGTTCATAGCATACAACACTAACAAGGAAAGATTCATGTTCTCTTACTGATGAGGAATGGCACGTAAATGTGACATGCCGCCACTGGAACATGTTCGCAGCTGGGAGGAAACCCTGTCTCAGAGCACTGGAGGCATTGTCTAAAGAAGCCCCAAACTTTCTTCTGTAAAATCAACCTAAAACATTCAAAGTTCTGTGGAAAGTAAAGAGTAAAGCAGACATAGGAGGGCTGGAGACTGTGTATTCAGAGCCTGTAGCCGACCCTGCTGCATGTTAACCATCACAGTTCAGGTTGCTGCATGTAACAACATGGCAAGAGCAACAAGGCAAAAAGAAAAGCCGTAGGCTGGAGGAAAAGAAAAGCAGTAAGGACAGTCTCCAGTTCGCACTGCTTGCTGCATAACTCTCCCCAGCCCACCCTGATCAAACATACATAATAGATACTTACATCCCATTTGATAGCGCTGATCCTGTGTCCTCTCGGTAATGTCTCAGCAGCGGGCTGCCAAGTAGGCACATCTGGATATAGTTAGTGTTAGACATTCCTCAGCCTTTAAGTGAAACCGAGGAAATCCTTGCTGAGCAAAGCAGCGCTCTGTCTCCTGCACTCGGGACCGTTTTCATGCTGAAAGCCAGCGAAGTTTCCCCGTGCTTGTGTGCCTACCGGGGAGGGGCGCATGTACCAACAGGGTCTGAGACGAGACGCTGGGCTCCCTCCTTGCACACGCTTGCTTGCTGTAGCGTGGTGGAAGGAGCCAACCCCACCAGGGGAAGGAGCTGGGTCTGCTTCCAAGCGCCTGACACGTGATCGGCAGGCTGGGGAGTGCAGATGGCCTCCAGCACTGCAGAGCCCCACGTCTGGCAGCTCCCCGGGCCTTTCTGCACATGGTCACCCGCACCCCACGGGGCGGGGCAGGGACAGAGGCGTCGGAGGCGTCAAGGGATTGAATGCAGAGCCAAGTTGGGGACTTCCATCAATTCTGCTGTTTTAGTGGTTAAAAAGAACAACCACAAAAAAGGCGTTTTTTTTTTTTACTGCAACTATTTTCAATAGGAAGTGTGCTAATTTTTCTGTCTCCCCTTACCCATTTGGCTTTGTTTTAATCCCCTTATGATTATTTACTTTACCTCTGCAAAGGCTCAAATTAGAAATTGAGGATGGGTTTAGCTCAGAAGGAAAATCCACTTGGGAGCTGGTTTCTTTTTTTTTTATAGTAGGGAAATGATGGGAGGAGGCAGGGAGACGAGCGATGTGAGGGTCCCTCCCAAACACTGAACAAAAAAAACCCCGCCCATTTTTTTTCCATTGAATTTCAGTTACTTCAAAACAAAACATTTTTATTTGGAGCCAAATCTAAATTGGCATCGCTTGCGATGTGCCAGCTGACTTCGGGAATAGCATTTCCTATTGTTGTGGCTCTGTTTGTCTCTGCAATGGAAACAACAACCCTTATTCCTCTCACAGAGGCCAAGGGTCTGGAGAGTGTCTAGACCACGGCCCCTTTGGTATGCAAAGTTTTTAAATTTACAGCGAACTTATCATAAAACCAGGTTTCGAACTACCCTGTTGTTTATACAAACATGCAACTGGTTTTTAGACATAACATAAAAATTCTTTTTCATAAGTGTCTGTGGTTTCAATGCATTTTTTATTTCAGCTCAAACCTTAAAAATAAAAAGTTGTCATATGGATGAGTTCATGATGAGCAACCTACAGGCCCTGCGTTCGGGTGCTTCAAGCCGGGAAAGCTGTTTCCTCATGACCTGCAGCTGTCTGAAATGCAGCAGTTCCTCCCTGAATAGCGCAGCTGATCAAAAACCTTGGCCATAAATGTTACTCTGCTTCACCCTTTCCCTGTGCCAACCCAAGGTACCTTTATCCTCTTCCTCCAGAGCAGCCCCGGACTATTTTTCATCCCTCCTCAGTAAGGAGGCAGGTGACAGTCACAGAGGCAAACAGCAGACCAGTGTGCCCGCCTTAGCTCAGAGGGGCTGTCTGTGGAGCGAGGGGGACTGGCCCCTGAAACCATGGGGGACTCACAGCATGTACTTCCACCATGTTCCCCCACCCAGGTTTTGGGACATTCTACCCTTTTTGCTTGCTCCCATGGGGTAAGAGTGAAAACAGAGGCTTTCATTGCTGTATGGTGCCTTTGTGGCTGCTGTGGCTTGGAGACTCATGCAGGGAGCTTGGGAGGTGGACGAGTTTTCTCTGTGGATGCTTCTACTTGGTCATTGTCTCACCTGTCCCTTGTTCCCTGGGCACTGATGCATGGCTCATTTGTTTTTTCTCATTGCCAGCAAGAGTGGCCTTGATCTGTCCCATGGAATGTCACTGTCTTACAAGATTGGGTCAGTGATCTCATTGACTGTCATCAGCGGGTCAACCCTGTTGACCCAAGGTTGGGATGTTGGCATATTGCTTTAAGTGAGCCATGTCCCAGATGTCCTTCCAACCGCTGTAGGGCACAGCCACGCTCCCTGTCACTGTATTCCTGCAGGCATCCAGCCACACAGTTGGGAATACAGCTTTGTGGTAAACAGAGAAGGGCTGATCTTGTGATTTTCAAGTACTGTCTGAGATTTAAGTGATTCAGGGTGAAATACTGCTCTGCTCGAGTTCATGGCAGAAGGAATTTCCCTGGGTTCAGCTGTCAGGTCAGCCAGTGGCTTCCTGTACACAGCCACTGGAGAAGATTTAATATCTAAGGTCGCTGGCTCCCCAGCTACGGGACAGGCAGCATTGTGAGAAAGCTCACTATTAGTGAGGCACTTTGGGATGACAGTGATGCTGTGGCCTTGGAGGGGTCCTGGATGTACCACAGCATTCAGAGAAACACAGAGAGCTCTGCCAGGTACCACCTTTGGGACAAACCTCCCCTTCTGGCCATGTTTACTAAAAAAGGCTCATCAAAGCAGTAACTGGAAATTGAAAAATTGTGGTGGCTTAGCTTGGTTTTGTCTTGAAATTAGAGCCATTAACTTGCAGGTGGAGTACCAGCCTTGGTGTGTCAGTAGAAACGTATGACTTTAGGCAGGACCCTATTGTGCATCCAGACACTTCGGCTGGATGGTCCTCTGAGAGCTGGTGACAGCCAATGTGGCCAGAACTTCTGTGAACGCCTTTCTTACTACTGTGTTAAGTGCTTAAGAAAAGTCTCTGAGGCACTTTTCGTCAAAAGTATATATTTATTTATAAAAAGAACTTGGCAGGGGGTGGGGGACTAGACCAAAGTGCTTTTTTCTATGAAAGACAATTCCTTGGACATTGAATGTCCTAGCCCTGAGTACACATGGCATTGCAGTCCATAGCTGTAGATGGCTGATTGAGATCCGATGCTGAGTATCACGGAAATTTGCAATTAGAAGGTCAGCAAGGGATTTTTCCACTGATGACTAAGGGACTTACCCACACATCTCCTACAGCTTTCAGTTAGAGATGTATGCCCAAATTCCTTCAGTGGCTTTGAAACTCAATCCAGAGAAGAAAAAAAAATAGGTTTTGACTCCAGGCCTTAAATAGCCTTACCACTTGAGCCCATCCCTGTACAAAAGACAAATGGCCAGACCCTTGTCTGTAAAGCAGTGAACCTCACCAGTTTCATGTACACACTCCAATATGTGGGTTAGGCTGAAGAAACCCTCTTGACTCCAGTTCTAGTATCGCCTCAGTTTAAGGTGTACAATAGCAGAGGTTCACGGCTATACCAGAATTTTCAGTTAAACTAAACCAGCAGTTTAAGTGAATTTGAGGCCCCTCATTGCTGTATGTGCTCACTTTTGGTTTCAGAGTCTGTGGGCAGCTGCTGGGGTGTGACTCGGAGGTGGCTCTAAGGTACCTTTCAAAACCTCAGAGGGCAGGGGACACAGTGACCTAGGCAGCAGGATGGCTTCTCGATGCTGAACTGGATTTTGAAATGAGTGGCAAAATTAACAGGTAAGGAAAAACTGGGAAAAGACCTTTGTCTGGAGCAGTGTCTGCACCAAGCACTTATCCCCTCTATGAACAAGTAGTTTCCCTCAGCTCTAAGCCTACATGCTTTTTTCGCCTTATGTTCTCCACATCTTGACAGCTGTGCAAAGTATATTCTTATTTTCTGCCTCAGCTTCTCCCACATTTTGAAATGGATGCAGTTCTGAGGCTTCCCAGCTACGAAACTCCAGGAAACTCTTTTATTTGGAACACTCATTTTTCCATAAAGCTCTGTCACCTGCAGTGCTGTGACATTAGCACCCCATTTTGCATTAAAAATAATCCAGACATGTATCTCTTCAATGGTAGGGCTGAAGTTGAAAATGGAAACCTAGAAAGTGTTGTTGCAAGCTGTCAACATTTGTTTTTAATTTGACTTGCTATGAAAATCTGGAAGAAAATTTTATGATTTCTTTAAGGCCCAGCTCGTGACTTTTTAAGCACTTCCGATCAGTAATGCTGAACCCTTTCCTTATTTTTGAGTCAAGTACTGTTTTCACCTGACAAACTGGTCTCCTATAAGCAGTTGTGGCATGTGAGAACTGAAGCCATTGGAAGAAAGCACCTTCCCTACCTGCCTGATGGTGCATCGTCATCTTCAGCAGATGAATTAATCTGTGGTGTATTTTTAACAAGCATCTAAGAGGGTTAATGTCGGCCTTTCACTGACTCTACCCTCCAGGAGAGTTTGTTATTTTTCCTTCATGGCAATTTTGTATCAGGCCATACTCTCACGTTTACTGCTATCAGATGCCTCACATCAAAGTGTATCTGGTGAGCATTTTAACTTTTGCTTTCCTTTTTGTTACTATCCCTTTGACCACTGTAGCTCAGCTATGCCGAAACAAATCATTCAAATTCTCCTTTGGATGGATATTTTCATTCTTTCTGGCAGACTGAAAGGGGCCTCCTTCAAATCTGAAACACTGCTAAAACTACAAAAACAATCTGTACCACAGAAAAGCCCTCTTGGATTCCTTCCTGTAAGCACATTTTGGCCTGGTTTCAGCTGTTTGTTTTATACTTCATCTATTTCTTTTTTTTTTTTTTTTTTTTTTATATATATATGCAACTGAATAGCATCTTCATTTGTTTTTAATATCACATGCTGGTTTGCTGCATGGTTGATTCTGAAACATCACCACCCCCCTATATATATATATGTATTCACACACACCCCAAATATCTCAATACATAGAGAAGAGCTGTTGTGGGATAAGGCCAAATTCAGCAGCAGCAGCACTGCCCATGGTTTATCTCACACACTAGACATCAGCTAATCGGTATAAATAGCAGTAAGGGAGCGTCGCTTGCATGTCTGGCATCTGAGTAGGTGCAGTGTGTGTGCAATTAACTTTGCACAGGCAAGGAAGAAAGCGTGACTGTGCTCCTCTTCCAACAGCGTGACAGCCAAGCAGTCACCAGGGGTCCTTTAGTATAGCCCTTGGTCTAGCATATAGCACTGAGTTCCTGGTGTATCAGCAAGTATCCCCAACATCTAACTCTTTCTTCAGTTCTATTCATTGCATTACTATCTGAGGTAAAGACATGCCTCTCATTTCTTCAACAAATCTCTGCTAATGGTTTTTCCTTTGTGAGTGCTTCTTCCTTCCCTGCATGATGGAAGTTCCCTTGTCTTTGCACACTGCTGAAAAACTGCTGTCAAATCTTCCGGGTAAAACAGAAGTAAATTCAGAGTTGAGCCCCACCCAAATGCCAAATCAATGCAAATTACATTGTATAGTCATGATCCCATTGATCTATTTCATTCTAAGGCTTCTGTGGAAATTGTCTCTATCTGTGCCAGATAATACTAAAAAACCCTACTCCTCTAGCAGGAAGGAGACCGCTTGAGACCAGAATCGAGT
The DNA here is from genome assembly GCF_963921805.1 of Phalacrocorax carbo. Taxonomy (NCBI): domain Eukaryota; kingdom Metazoa; phylum Chordata; class Aves; order Suliformes; family Phalacrocoracidae; genus Phalacrocorax; species Phalacrocorax carbo. The sequence goes on from NC_087520.1 coordinate 25,480,913, forward strand.
TTTCATTGCATCTAATGACTGATCATGGAAAAGAAGGTATGAAACAGCCCCTGCTATAGTCCCCAAACCATGCCATGTGCTCAAGACAGTTCCACCATGGAATATCACTGGAAAACCCTCTTCCTTCGAATCTCTGCATTAAAGGCACCTGTGAATGCTGTTAAAAATTATGATATTCCAGAAAGGTTGCCAGGAGCTCCAGCACTTAATGGCACTTTTGAGAGGGAATCTGTGAGTAAGAGGAAACACATACGCCAATTGCTGGCAGAGGAATAAAATGCACAAGGTATGCATTAAGAAAAAAGCATTCCTGCTTAGTCCTCTGTAATACAGTAATAGCAGCAAAGAGGTTTTTTGGCCTTGAAGTAGATGCGGAATAACAAGCCTTTCTCATTTTGAACATTAACAGATGCTATAAAAGCTAGCAGTTCTCACTACTCAGTGGCTGCCTAATATATGAATAAGTAGTTTGAGAGCTTAGTAATATTCACTACAAACAAGACAGTAGGCTATACATATAACCTTGTTTTCTAAAAAATAATTTTGCAAAATCAAGAGCAAACCCTCTTGCTGTTAAAGTAATTTTCAAGTTTCTGATTTTTTTGGTTGGTTTTGTTTGTTTGTTTTTGTTTGTTTGTATTTTGTTTTGTTTTTGTTTGTTTGTTTTTAAGTACCATTTGCCAGGTGGGTTGCTGCCAGACAGAGTTCCCATGTTGGGATCTGGCAGGAAAGCTAAACACTTTGAGGTATGGTTCCAGAGCAGCCTAAACTAACTCAGATCAGCATCGCTGAGCTGGTCCCAAAAGCCAGACTGTCAGAGATATAACTGGTTCATTTTGGGAAGCACACTGGTACTACTGGAAGGGAGCAGGTAGGACATGGAGCAGGAATGGCGGAGATGAGACTGCAACAGCACTGATGTAGAATACCTTAATAAAAGGTCACGGAGCTGCAGACTTTGTAGAGGTGGTGCCTGCATGAAGTCCTGCTTCCCCTGACATTAAGGGAAAGATAGAAACAGGTTCACTCACACTCTGAAAATATTCTCCCCATCTTTGAGCCCCTCCATTTCCTTTCCACACTGTGTAAGTAACCTTGGGGATTCAAAATCTACAGAAAAAAGCTAGGTTCCTCAGGCTTATGCTGAGGAACACAATGCTCAGCACATCTGAGGCATGTGGACCCCAATTGGGTAGAAGCTGGCCATCTCAATCCTCCTGACTGGGTCTTCAGTTAGTTGATGCTCGCAGCGTGTGTTTTAGCAGAAGCTAAGGGAGCGGCACCGGTCCCAAGAGCTTGGATCTGAGCCCAGGTTACATCCCTCCTCACCAAATAACAGATTTGACTCCAGGAAGGATTAGGATGTGAGTTGTGGCTTAAAAGGCCATCAGGGTTTGCCTGTCTGAAAGCTGGTCCTACCATGACTGCCAGTGGCCTGATACTTGCGTGTGCACACAGGCTTTACACGTGCTGGCAGAGCCACCCTCTGCATATGAAATAATTTCCAAGGCCCACCAGCTATTCCCACAGATGGGAAGAGCAAAGAGAGATAGAATTATTGAAAAAGGATAAGTAAAAACATATCATGAAAGCATAGGGAATATGTCGAAGGTAATCAAACTGTTGTTCTTCATGGGACCCATGTCATGCTAGACACTTGTTGCTTTGTTAGGGGCAAAGGTGTAAACGCTGCTCTGTTGCAGTCTTCATCAACCATACCAGGAGAGAGCCAGCTTCTCCCACTGAAACTGAAAGCACAAGTTAGCCCTGGGGTTTGGGTGCTTTGTCCTTCAAGCCATTTTTAACCCTCAAAATCAGGGCAGGAAAATCCAGGCACAGTGGCCAATACCCAATTGTCACACAGTGACAAGCCCACCAGGGAAAGGCTCTGGGCAAATCCTGACTCTTGTGAGACACGATAGCATTAGCTATCCTCTCCAGTGAAGCTGGCAGGCTGAGGGCTGGTGGTTAAGAAGAGAGTGAAGGCACTAGCAGCCAGCTGGTCAGAGAAGATTGCTGAGCTCTGTGGGCTGGGATCAGGACAGTATGTGACGCTGTAACACACAGTAGAGCAGCAGTTCCAGTCTGCACTCCACAGGTAACTTGCTGACTAGGAGTCTGTTTAACGCCGAGCTCTGTGTTTGGCATTTCACAGAGGCAGACTCCCTCAGGTTGGTGGGAAAGAGCTAAGCATGATATAGTCAATATAGAATTGTCCACTGCTTTAGGAGCAGTCCTCGTTGGAATGGAGGCCCAAGAGCTCCTCAGCCAAGCTGATGAGACCATTTTCTTCCAGGGCTGCGATCAGCCGTGCTATTGTAGCCTTCTTCCCCTCCGACTGGATAAATCTGAGAAGCAGCTGATAGGCTTGTTCGTATAGTCCTTCTCGGTCATATTCGAGGGCCAAGTTATCAATGACGGGATCACGCAGGGCCCGGCAGTTCTTCTGCAAAGAGCGACCCACTTGCTTCCATTTCTTGGATACAAGTTTGGCAAATTTCTGGTGGTCGTCTGGTGTGAGCGTTCTGTTGGCTGAAAAGGACAGAGGGCAGATAAAGCATAGGGGTTTCATGGCTAGTGTGACGCAGCTCAGGCCAGTCCAATTTTGCTCAATATTCTGTGGCGCAGGAAATCTCTTCAGTGTCCACAGCATGTTATTAAACTGCTGTGGAGCTGCTCTGTTTGTCCTCCGGTGTTTTAACACTAGGGCAGCACTGTGAGTTTGGAGCAGCAGTGCAAGAGCAGCGAAGCTGAAGGGACTGCCCCAGCAGGGGGTCATGCACATGGTCTGCGTGCTCTGATGGCGTTCCTCTATCACTTGGAAGGGAATATCAGCTGGAGTGAGCCTCACTGCTCAGGGTCTCCCTGCTCTCCGTGTGGAGACATGTCCACTCTCCATGTAGCCAGCCATCCCTCAGGGCACTGCTGGTGCCTCGGGTGGCAAACTGTAGCACATGGTGACACACTTACCTGCTCACAGCCCTCTGCCCTGGCACATTGGAGCTCCCTGCCGTGCTCTGACAGTTCCCTTACTGAAATCGTTCCATCAGAATATCCAGGCTTGACCCCACCCTGCAAGCTTGGCAAAGCCTATTTTCCATTTTTCTCCCTGCCTCCCCCTCTCCAGGATGGGACTGTCCAGTGGTTTCCCAGAGCTTATTTTTTTTCTGACAGACATAATCTTTATTCGTTGCAGCCTTTCAAAAGCAACTTGGCAAGGCCTTTCTGAGCAAGTCCCCTGTTCCCTACCTAAGCATCCTCAAAATACTGAAATGCAGACAGGAGCTCTCTCCTTAGATGTTTAGCACTGGAGACTGTATACACAGCTTAAACACACTCAGAAATTATCTAGCTGAGATCAAGCTAAAATTGCTATGTGAGACTATCTGAAAGCTCTCTGTAGGGGACAGACCCCAGAGAAAGCCAGTGTACTGCAGGGAGCCTGGACAAATCAGTCCTGGCTGAAAGCGGGTCTGATAGTGTCCGTAGTAACTTTCCCAGTCTTATTCCAAGCTATACTATTAACTCACCTCAACCAAATGATGTGGAGGAAGAGAACTATTTTGTATTCTTCCTTTCAGTATTAAGGAGTTTTAAAATGTGAGGAACCTGGAAGGCTCTCAAGTATCTGGGTCTGTTCCACCCCAGAAAGAAAACAGGCTGAGCCCTGACCTGAAGTAGTACGGCAATATCTCAGGAGTATTGTAATTCCTTCCTTGTGGGATGCTGGGAAATCCTTGATTTATATCTGAGGTAGATCCCAATATGTAGTCATGTTAATCCTCCCTCTTGGGCTTTGAGGCAAGGAAGACCAAGGGCTCTCTTGGTCAGTTCTAGCTACTCACCGAACACTTGTCCCTGAAAGATGAAGGTGACTTGTGGGGAAAGGGAGCTGCCTCGAGATGGATAAGGTAGAGATGGGGAGTTCAGAGACGTGCAGTCTTTTACAGCCTTGTTGTTGTTGATGCTTTGGTGAACAATCAGGCTCTTGAGGCATTCCTCCAGCTCTGTGATTTCCTCATCCCGCAGGCGGTCAGGCTGTAATGCAAATGGCATCAGTGATTCATGCCAGGTCCACCACCTTGCAAAGCTGTGGATGCTTAGCTGGAAGGCGCAGCTTATGATGGTGTCAAGAGGTGAGCAATGAGCTAGCTATAGCCTGAGTTGTAAAGTGATCATATGAGATAGTCTAATGGAGTTCTGGCTATAAATTTGTGAATTTGAATCTGAAATATGTTAGGAAATAGGCACTCTCTTCCCCCCCTCCCCGGGTTTCTCACATGCAGCAGCGAGCACTTAGAAGTTGCACAAAACTGCTACTAGTCCATGATTATTTTCAGCAGCTCTCGGCAAGAATTAGGGTGCACCAACTTACTTCACACAAGGGTCAGACTCACAGAATGGGACAACCTGATCGAACCGCTCATGGCCACCAAAGCAGGCAGCTCCTGCTACTCACCTCCTCTCTCTCTGCCCCTCCACTACCTAAATTTTGTTGTTCCTGGATTCTCGCCAAGCCAGTTTTTCTCACTAACCAAGAGAAAACTAGTCTGACCTCCAAAAAGCAGGTAATGAGAAAAGGAGTAAAGGCGGCAAAGCACCTGGGAACAGTCAAACCTGGCAAGTGCTCTGACTCAGTCTAGTGTTTAGCTCACTTACAGCAGGTTGGTACCCAGCACTGCCCTCAGTCAGTGACAGCTGTGCCCCAGTGTAATCTTTCTGACTGTTGCACTGTTAGGCAGACTGAGTCAGTTTTGGGGAACTGAGAATAAGCTCATCTCTTTTGTCCAGTCAGCTAGTTCAGCAGAGGGAGGGAGCAGCGAGCAGAAGTTGACATGGTATGGGATATCACATGATGTTTGGTCCAGGGCTGAAAGGTTTGCATTTCATTCTCTGTGCTTGCAGAAAAGCAACCTGACAAAACATGCTCTTGTGCCTAATCTTCCCAAGTAAATGGTGACTACCTATTTCTCAGGACCACCTTGAGGGAACCAGAGCTATAAGGTATTGCTAGTTCCAGGAGGAAAAAAACGAGGAGAGGAGAAAGGCAATGAGTTTAATCGCTTCAAGTTTAGTCACCTTGGTTTTGTGGTGAGACAAGATCTCACTGTTCTTGCTAGCAGGATTAGAGTGCCAGCGCTGAAGTGTGTGATGAGCTAGACGTTAGATATTGCCCCTGAGAGAGAGATTTTGTGTTCACAAGGGCAGCCTGTTCCTGCTGGCAGCAGATGCTGTCTGTCCCCACTCTGTCAGAAGTTGTTGGTATATTGTGCAGAGTGTTTGCACTCACACTCATTTCTAGGTGCCAGTTACCATTGCTGTTCTCAGAGGAGGTGGTGTGTGAGGTGGGGCAGAAAGGTGCTAAGCAGTGATCATTCCACACAGGATCACGGCCCTCTCTGCCTGCCTCACAGGTGTATTGAGGCACACTTGTTTGTGCTCTCAACTGCACCTTGTATAATTCCTCATCTTAGTGGTGCTAACAGCCACACTAATTGTTATACACAGAAAACACACTGATTTAGCAGAACCTCTGTAGGCTGCTTCAGTAACTCTATTGCCCTTCCAGAAAAGTGCACGGTTCTTTTCTGGGGAAGGGCAGAGTTGTTTCTCCATATTACACTTGAGAACTGAAGAATGGAGAAGTCAACAACCCAGCATGCTGCAGCAAAGCAATATTTGTGCCCGCCTTCCTGAGTCCTGTGCTACTGCTCCTCATTGCTGCCTGGCCTCCCTCCCTCTCTCATTCACCTTTTCTCTGTAGATGCACTCGAGGCAGCGATCCTCATCCTTCAGCATGTTGTCAAGGTGCTCATTGCCAGCCTTCAGCTCCATTTCAAGAGGCACTGTAGTCATGGCCAAGAAGAGCTGGAGGTGATTCTGGAGGGACTCCTGGAGTGCTCCTTCCCGGTAACTCTGCAGGAACCGGCGGCAGTTCTCCTGCTTGCAGAACTTGAGCTGGACTATCAGGTGTGGATGGCTGCAGTGCACTTTGAGCATGTCCACACCATTCACACTGCCGGTGGAGTCTGGCAGGGAGAAGTGAGCAGAGTCACTACCTAGACATGAGACAGACAACCCAGACCCACTCCCATCCACCACCAAGCCTGCAGTGGAGTAGCTTTTGAATTCTCTTCTCTCTGTGATCAAGTCCTCTGGGATGCAAAACCTGTATGTAAAACCAAGGGGAAAGGATTACGTTTTTGCTGCCCTGCCACCATCAATTCCCATGAAGTATGGTGTCCAACTCAAGCCATGTGGTACTACACCCCAGGTAATCATCCCAAAACTGTTCATTAGGGGAGATTTTAAGTCTGAGGTTCTGTTTCCAGGACAGAAATGGTTACGCTGAACTGGTAGCACAGGAAAGTTTTTATAGATGAAAGTGCATAGTTCAGCTCAATGCTGACAGTCTTCCATCCTTGTCACTGGAGTTTTATGCAGTGATGAAGGTCCTGGAAAGAAACCCAGTGTTTCCTCACCACCCCATGTCTAGAGGTAACTTTTGGCTGGCTCTGAGCCTTCAACATGTCTCACAAGTGGCAAATGATAGATCCAGCCAAGGGAATTAGGTTGCTTGAGATTGGGCCTTGACTTGTTAAGCTCTTTGTCACAGAGAATTATTAATGGTAAAATGTGAGCAAGGAGAAGCTAGGGATGTACCCTCTAACATTAGTGCAGGGGGAGCACAAATGACATAGACAACAGAAATTGTCCAGGCCTTCATTCTTCCTTCTCCTGGCAAAATTTCATTTTGACTAGCTGTGCACATTGACCTTGTCTCCACAGGGGTTATATATGCTGCTGCTGATAGTTTAGAGTATGTGTTTTTCTCTTTTTTTGCAGCAGAGGCCTGTGAGAGGCTGGCTGTACTGCTTCCAGACACGAATAAACCTCTTGGCCTGTTGTTGCACAGGCCCGTACAGAGGTACCAGCTCAGACTGGCACTACATCAGGTATTTCTAAAACATGGGTCATGGCATTATTTAGACATGCTTGGAGGACAATCCCACTGCAAAGCAGACTTGTGTGCTCCATGTTAGGCAGGACAAGTGACCTGGCATTTAAAAGTATGTGATCTAACAGTGGCTTTAGAGGGTTTACTGAATCCTGGTTGCATCACAAAGTCTAGTTTGGACCAGATGTGTAACTGAGACATGGGCTCAGCACCTAGGAAAGGCATTTTAATTCACTGTGGTTGACCAGAAATGTCTTTTTATTGCTTCCTTCATGCTTTGTTTTTCATGAGTGCTGGTTAAACAAAAGCTTCCATAACAGGGTAAGAGGGCTGGGGAGCGAAAAGCTGCACAGACATGGAAACCTTCATGAATGGGTACGAGACAGCTGCAAATCGACCTCAAAAGAGAGGACTTTGCACACATTTCTTCATGAAACTTCAGACAGCTTCAGACTTCACGTCCTTTTTAGGTCTGAATAAGCATGGTAGGATTCAGCATTTTTGTGGGCTTTCCTTTAAATGTGTGAGCAGATTCACATTCCAGTGACACAAAGCAGCCATAAATCGAGCCTAACTGGACAACTGTGTCAACCTTCCTGCTGCTTCGCATCTTTGGCTCAAGCTGCAAGATGAGCAGGCCTGTATTGGATAAACTAGCCGACTTTGCTAGACTGATGATTGCCAGAGGAAATTACAGTATAGTTACACAAGCCCAGTTAAACAAGATAGGCTCAGCTGTGTGACAGGTAAAGAACACCATGAGTGTCCTTCTAGGTAAATATGATAAACTCTTAAAATTAACTATTATTCTGAAGTTAGCTTGCATCTCAAGCCCTTTTCTGGTGTAAATAGGATCATGTACAGCTGAAGCCAATGTAATTGTCCCTGTTTCTATCAGAAAACAACTTATACTGGCCATCATTCATTTTAAAAATTGGTTTCTGAAAGCACAAATCATGTTTCTGTGGTGGTATAAAGACAGAAATTAAATCTTCTTTCATAGCAATTGCAATCTTTTCCCCTCTTATATAAATGGGTTTAAACAAACATTCATAAAGTAGGATAACTTGTAGGATAGTTCAAGTTGGAAGGAAGCCCAGGAAGTCTCTAGCCCAACCTCCCATGCAAAGCAGGGTCAGTTCCAAGGTCAGACCAAGTTGTTCAAGACTTTTTCCAGTCCTCTTCTGAAAACCCCCAAGGATGGAGAATACACAGATGCTTTGGGCAACTGCTTGACTGTCCTCATGGGGAAAAATGTTTGTCCTTATATCTGGTGTCTACCTCTCATGTTTCAATTTATGCTTGCTATCTCTCATTCCCCACGCACCACTGTGAAGAGCATGGCTCCATCTCCCTGTCCCCGTAAGTATTGGAAGCCTGTTGGTAGATGCCCCCCAAAGCCTTCTCTTCTCCGGCTGAACAGGTCCAACTCCCTCAGCCTTTCCTCACAGGACAAGTGTTCCAGTCCCCGGCCATCTGCTGAACTTGCTCCACTTTGCTGTCTTCCCTAAATACAGTGAACACCAGCTTTCCTTACACACGAGTGTGAGATTAAAGAAAGGCATGGCATTGCACAAAGAGATGAGAGAGCATGCCAAGATATCAGAGAGGATGAGTACCTGCTAATGCCAGCTTCAGTGCCTTGAACACACTAGGTTTCTTCTGGGAGCTTTCGTAGAGTGATGGCAGAACAATAGACTTGCATGTGGACTGGAGGAAGAGATAAGCGCTGCCGATCCAAGGAGCAGAGCTGCCTGCCATCTTCAGCACCCTACAAAATCACACAGGTGAGCTGAGAGACCATAGGGAAAATTGCCTGATGCTGGATGAGTGCTTACAGCAACCACTACGTGCAAGCATGGTGGGATTATGGGGATTTATCCCTATTTCCTAGAGGTGGTGGTAAAGTTGTTAAAGCAAGCGTAACCTTTAAGGAGTTGACAGTTATTCTGTAAAGCATAGCACAGTGGGACATGGTATCCTGCAGACTCAGCTCACAAAGCTCTGCATTCGTTTTCCACTGCAGCCTGTTCATTTTATAGTTCAAAGAGACTCTGAAGCAGAGAGTTTCAGGCCTCATGCCCAGCTGAGATGCATAACTGGGGTGCTCCAGGGAGCACCCAGCAATCTTGGTTCTGGCATGTTCGCACAGGCTGAAGCCCTACGGCAGGCAGAGGCGTTTTGCCCAAGGTCCTGGTCCCCTGGTTTTCCTCACTAAAGGATATATTACAGAGCCCAGGGCTATCCCTTTGCTTTACATACTAGCTCATTTATTATTCTACTCCCGCTGTTCGCCTCTTGCAGCAATGCACCTAGAAGATAGCACATCCATCTCTCTGTATCACGCCTGTTCCTCTCTGGCCAGCAACGGCAACATTTACATCTAACGCAGCTGGACCCAACTCTTTTCCCAAGGCAAAGACAAACCAAAACTCCTCCCAGGCTATGGATATTCAGAATGGAAAAACTGTGCCTTACTGGGCAATGCCAGACTGAGCTGTGACAGCTGGAGAGCACATATCTGACAGCCCAGGAGAAGGCATTGCCACTTCTCCCTTCTGATGTGTACACAAACTGCCTAAGTGTGTCTGTGAGCTGGTCACCGCAAGCTCCCCACAGCTGCTCCCACAGAGCGTGCCACTTGGAGCCAGCCTTTTCATCACACCATAGTGATAAGTAATTTGGGGCTTTTGGCTCAGCCCCTGTCCCAAGTCCTATCTCCTTTCTCTGACTACTTGCTTGCACCTCGGTCACACCATCAGCTGCTTCTCCACAGGCACCCCTTCCTTCCTGCTTTCTGCCCTGTTGCTCAACCCCAAGAGCCTTCCCCTGGCTGGCAAACACCAGCCAGATAATTGCTTGCTCCAACAGTGTCCCCCTCTTCAGATGTCCTTTAGATTGTGGGTGTGAAGATCTTTTGTCACCAGGGGCTGCCAGAGGAAGAAGGATGACCTTCCATGGACTGGCTGTCCTCCAGGTGGTAGCTGGAGCTGGGAACCATCTTTATCCCTTGCAGCCCATCAAACCAGGACACTGGGATGCATGCCCACCTTGTTTCCTTACTGTAAACTTGAACTGTGCCCAGCACAGGAGCCTTTTGCTTCTTCAGAAAATACAGGAAATAACCAGTGAATCATAAAATTCACCCTGAACTGAAGGAGTTCAAGACGTGCCTGCAGAGTGCAGGAGTGAGTGTTTCCAGGCCATGGGCTCTCACATCACACATGCCTTTAGTAAAAGCATCTTGTAAAGAAGAAAGGAAGATGCATTGCTGCTGCAGTCCAGGTCTGGCCTGAGCCTCCAAACACCAGGAAGTTTGGGATCTGGGCACCCACCTCCTAGCATCATCTACCAGAAGGAGGGTAACAAAAAAATCTGAGTAACACCATGGAAAACTACAGATGTGGAATATTTAAAAGATTTAACCCACAGAAAAATTTATCTTTTGCAGTACAAATGCCTGAGAGCTCCCTACCAGCCCAGAGGCACATATGAAGTACAAGGACCCTGCTTCATTCTGCTCCCATCGCTTCAGCCTGGGCCCTGCTGCTCGTGAACCCTTTCCCCACACAGACGAGGTTCTCACTCCCTCAGCAACCGCCTGGTTCGATTCAGCAACATGGAAATTACACCAGGCTTGCCAAAACTCAGGTAAGGCACCCATTGCTGTCGTGCCTCCGCAGCGTTATCCCAGCGGGCGAGTTTTCCAGCCCAGCGAGCGCTGCCCCATCTCGGCAGCGGGGATCCCTCGCTCTGCGTTTGGGCGGCAGCGGCGGGTCAAACCGCCCTGGGGTGCTTTAGGAAAACCATCCCGAGGCGGTAAGTAACGTATGGGACCATCGTTATTGCCTTTTCCGCCGACTTTTGGCACGTGTCAGCCTGCTGAATTCCTGTAAAAGACTAACTGGGAGGCGCCGTCTTTATTTTAAAGGAAAAAGAGCCACCGGCCCCGGGCACGGCCGGGCTGTGCCGCCGGTGGGGACACCACGTTTTCGCCGGTGCCTGCATGCCCCCGCCGGCACAAACCCCGGGGCCTGCTGACCCGCCCCGGCACCGCCGTCCTGCGCGGAGCGCACCGGAGGGGCCCCGACAGCCCAGCCCAGCCCGGCCCGGCCCTTCCCCGGCCCGGCCCCCGCCTCCGCCGCCCGCAGGGCGCGGCCCCGCGCTCCCTACCCCGGCCCCGGCCCTCTTCCCCGCCCGCCCGCGGCAGTTCCGGGACCCTCCGGTGGCTCCGGCCGGTTTTACCTTCTGCCACCGTCGCCGACCGGCCTCGGCGCCACCACTTCCGCCTCTGCGCGGCTCCGGGCGGCGGCACCGCCCGCTGCTCCGCCGACACGGGCCGGGAGGGCCCCCGGGCGGCCCCGGCGGCGGCCGGCTCGGGAAGCGGCTGCGCGCGGGCGGAGGCGGGGGGTTTAACGGAAAAGCGGCGATCGAAGCGCAAGGGGTAGTCCGCTTTCCGTGAATATCTTCCGTTTTTCTTGCTCTGCCCTCTAAAACGGCCCCGAGAGCTGGATGTTGCTTCCATCCGAAGCCGGCGCCAAGGCCGGCCGACGGGGACGGGTGCTGTTTGCTGAGGAGGTCCGGAACGGTTCCTGGCCGTGCCCTGACGCCTCCAGGTCCCCGCACCACAGCGCGGCTGGTGGCTCCGGCGGCGGCTGAATGCCCACCCAGCTTCGGCCGCTTGGTCACCCGTGTAGGTGAGGATACATAAGACGGGCAGAAACGACTGTTCAGGTAGCTTAAGAGCTGCCCGCTGGCTGGGACTGGGCGCGCGCCCTTGGTCCGTTAAGGGTGGAAGAAAGTGGGGTTTTTGAACCCCCTGTGTAGTTTGTGGCTGACGACGCTGCAAGGCTGGCAGGTCCTGGCCGGCACTCTTCATTCAGCTTTCCACCGTGACACTGCTGACGAGGGTGAATGCTGGAAATGAAGATTGTGGGGTTAGTAATTACTGAGCAGCTCTCAGACCCTCCCTTCCTTGGAACTCATTTTGAAAAGGTGTCCTAGGATAATTTAATTGTGGAATGCAGTAGCTCTACAGCATCTGTAACAGCATCCAGGGGTGTCCGTTTGCTCATGGAGAGGTGAGGGATTAATGATGTGGAGTTTCCTTCTGCAGGCAAACCCAGCAGGCTCGGCAGGCAGGTAGGGATGCCTCGGCTGGTCCTCGCATCTCCTACAGGACCAGTAAGATGTTGGTGTCAATACAGCCGCTGAGTTCTGCTGGGTATTCTGGTTTAGTCCTTCCAGCAGTGATACCTGAACGGTCTCCTGCCTCTTTCTGAGCCAGGTGAGGCTGTGGACTCCGCTGTGCACCTCTGACGAACTGAACAGACAGGTAGAGAGAGTAAAGCAGCTTTTCCTGAGTCCATGAAAGGTTCTGTGGCAAGCAAAGCAAGGAGCTGGATTTGGGTCTCCATCGCTCAACCTCAGGTGGGAGCCTCCTGCCCAGGCTGCATTTGCCTTGTATAGCTGTCCTCCTGCGAGCAGAGGCCTAACAGCAGCCCCCCTCTTTGTCTCCAGATGGTGAGAAGCTAGCAAGGACCTGGGGCCAGATTTTGTGCCCACGTGCTAAGCTGCCATCACTCTGGCTTGGCTGTTGGTTTGCGCAAACTCCCTGGGGAACTGAACTTCAAACAAAAGCGGAAAGCATTATAAAACACTTTTTTATATATATAAAAAAATATATATAAATACCTATGTATTTAATGCTGTTTTACAGCAACAGTATTTTAATAATATAAGCAAATTTGTTTGCCAAAGGAAAAATATAATTGAAATAAATCCCTGAAGGGGTTAATCCCAGCTGGCTCTCCTGGTTGCTCACCTTTACAGTGTCAGGCCTTGGCGGGCAGGCAACACCCGCAGCCCCTTTCAGGGTCAGTGGCCTGGTGATGCCAGCACTTCTGGAAACCGGGCATTTACTTGCTGACAGACTAAGCACCAACTTGTGAGTTCAAGTGTTTAAGGGTTAATGGGGTGAAATGAGCCCAGACATCCCAACCTTCTCCTGTAGAAGACAGGGTGAGTTGCTGTTGGCACCATCACCCACCCGTGTCCCATAAACATTTCTCCTTGAAGCTAATTTGTTCGCTGTATATTGAGGGGGTGAAAAGGAAAGGTAAAAGGGTGGCTGAGACCCAGGTTTCTCTTCCACTAACCCTTGCTAAGTGTGTGCTTTCTGGGAGCATCCCGTGCAGTGAAATCAAAGTGTTTGATAAGCACTTGGAGTTTCACCCTGTTGTTTCCTGCTTGGGAAGTAAAAGATGCCTGTGCAGGGAGGGTTCAATGGCGTGCCTGCTTGGGGAACGCACGGCTTGGGGAACACAGGCTCTCCCTCAGCCTGGCGGCTGCTGGGGATTCAGTGCTGGGGCCCTGCAGGGAAGTGGGGTGTTAGGTAACTTTGGGGGGGGAGGGTGCTGAAAGAGGAGGAAAGCAGGGCTATTAATCTGTGCATTCCCATAAAGGATAGCGCAGCATCCCGGCTCCCACCCCGTGGGCAGGAAAGGTGCCTCTCATCTGTTATTTTTGGCATCTCCTCCTCCGCTCCTCCCTCTGGGGTGCAGCCGGGGCTGGGAGCCGCAGGCGGGGAGCACAGAGGAAGACAGGCCCTCCTCCGAGAGGTACGCTGCGCCCCTTCCCAGACTGGCGGGGTCTGCGTGGGGCTGGAGAGGGCGCTGTGGCGGGGGGCTTCCCCGTCGCTGCTCGGCTCGCGGGGAGAGGGCCGGCTAGGCCTGCGCTCGTTGGGCGTCTCGCCAGGCTGCAGCGCCGCCTGTTCCTGTCGGGGCTGCCGGCCGCTCGCTCTCAGCCGGCGTCTGCCTGGCTTCCTCGGGGCCTGCTGGGCTGAGAGCTGATGAAGCTCGGTGCAGCAACCAGCAGCGCTCCTCCATCGTGTGGTTAATAAAGTTCAGAGATCCTTCACGGCTTATGAGATGCGGTCTGACCCCGGCTGTCCTCACCAGGGCAGGCACCCAGGGTGGGCCAATGCCAATCCACAGCGTTCACAGAAACATGAACCGTGCTCCTCACTGACTCAAAGCCATGCGATTATTTAAAGTAACACTAATAATTTTGCCTTTCTGCCTGCCTTCCTGCTCTTGGGCCATATTTTTAAGTTTTTCCAAGCCATCGCCATGGCTAGAAATGCACCTTTACTTTCTAAGAGGTTCAAGATCCTTTTCATGTGTCTCCAAGGGCTTTAAGGAAAAATATCATAATGAAAATGAAAGGATTTCATGTAGGGCAAAGAGCAGTTTAACATGTTGCCAGACACGTATTAGAGACTCTATTAAAAGCAGCTAAAAGTAGAAGAGCAGGGTCTGAGCTGGCAAGGTGATTGTCAGTGGAAATGACAAACGATAGTGAGTTCCCAGGAAGGAAGGAGCACTGTATTGCTTGGTCGTTCTGGCTCAGAGGTGGGTGGAAAGGGGGTTGTCACTGATATGATAGTAGATAAGATAGTATAGCTGCTATGCTACTGCTACCTCACACTCAAAATAATGAGTCACACTTCAAAGCAGCATATTCTAGAAAAATGTGCAATTGTGCTCCTCTCGGCATTATGCTTTTTGTACCACTACTCCATACTTGCTTCATGTTTTTCCACTATTTCCCTACTTCGAGGATATCTATAAGCAAAGGGTTTTCATTCAGATGAAACCTGTGATGCTGAGATAATGCTGTAACTCCAGGTCCTGGGCCTTCAGAAGCAAGAGGGCACGCCATGAAATTCAGAGGGAGATTGAGAGACTTGGCCCAGTGCTAGCCTAGGGAGGCGATTGCTTGCATTTAAAAACCCCTCACTTGTTTATGAGAGGGTTGAAAAAATATGTCATGCTGGTAGTTTTACTTGTGCAGAAATCTAAAAGGTAGGTACAACACATTCTGGAAGAAGATGAATGAAAAAGTTAAGTAATGGTCTGATGTTATGAACCTCAGCCTTTTTCCCAGGTGCTTATTCTTTTGCATTATAGTTCACATGAAGGGTTAATCAAAATATGCTTTTCTGTTTCTAAGTCAGACGAGTATAAACACTATTTCTAAGAACTGGAATCACAGTAATAAAACATTTTTTTTCTGAACTGTCACATCTCATGACAGGAAAGGACCACTTTAATTAAGCCACCAGTTTCTGCTATAGATCTTCTGTTTCACCATCAGTAAAAAATGGGTATGTGGGGCTGTTTTCTGTGCAGGGCTTCTGCTTGCAAAGAGGTTTTTCCCCCCCACAGTTTGAGAAATCTGTCTCAGCTTTTTGAATACCAGTGCAGCAGTACTAGAAAATTCCTTTGCATTTTTATTACTCAGAGTAGCAAAACCCAACTGCAGGAAAAAAGGCTGCCCCCCCACCCCCAAGGTTTGATCTGACATCTTTAACTCTTGTAAAATATCACGCATCATCTTAGGTTTGATTGAAAAAATGTGCAAAAGAGATTTTCCTCATTTTTCTGTTCAATTTAAAATTTTGGTGAAATTTCAAGTTTGAAAAAATGTTGACCTCCTGTGTGATCCAGTTGCATTGGTTTAATTTGTTAAATAAATCCTAATGTGTGTGTGTCTTTGTCTTTGTTTTGTTTTGTTTTTCTGAACAGGGACTTCTGAGAATTAATTGCAATTTTGGAAGTTTTTCCCATTATTTAAACCTGACTGAATCGGCAAAAATGCCTGCTATGGTTCCAGAACTGTGGAATTACATCCCAGAAGAAGTTCTCAGGCAAATTTTCTATTATCTTTCTCTTCGAGATAGATACACGGTCTTCCAGGTGTGCAGGCAGTGGGCTACAGCTGTTTCCTCTAGCTCTGTTTGGCATTACACAGAGATCAGGTAAGAGGACTGCATTTCTAATGTCCAAGCATCTATGCAGGCATAGCTAGATCATTCTGTTTTCAGTGCCTGTCAAACGCTTACACCGCTCTTCTGTGACGTTATTGACATTAATTGTGACTTCTATGTGTGATATAATCTTACATGACTAGCACCTTTTTATGTAAGAGAGAAAGTTGTGTTATATGCTGGGGGTTTTTAATTGCTGCTGCTGATTTGGCATTTAGGCTTTAAGTTGCCATTTGAAAACGGCAAGAGACAGTAACTAACTAGTCAACTTCATCATGACACTTACTTCTCTGATGGGTTTTTCTGGGGACTGACTCCTTTCGGTGTTTGGCCTTCCAGTGACTCTCCAGGCATCAGGTGAGAAGAAGCGTCCGGGGAATCTGTTGATGTTTGCAGAAACGCTAGTAAAGGAGAGTATCTGCTCTGTAGTTGCTCAACGCAGCATTCACAGTGACTAAGAGTTTGTATTACCCTTCCAGCTGTGACTCAGAGGATGAGGAAGGCATGCTACAGAGCCTGCTCCAGTTCCTCAGCCAAATAAAACACCTAAAGATTGTGTTTGACCAGTCCAAGGAGGTCAACCGGAAGAATGTGACACGCATCTTGGATGTCTTGGCAAAACAGAACCACAAACTGCAGCAGCTGTGCATTGTGTGCCGTGGGGAGAACCCCTACTTTTACTCTGGCCAGGACATCCTACAGAGCATACGGAATATATGTGACACTAAAAACCAGATAGATCTTCAGCATATTGATTTTCGAAAAATGCCCTTCACTCTTGATGGTGAGCTTGTTGAACTCTTAGCTACCGCCAACCCAAACTTGCACAGTTTGTTCATCAACAACCGGACCCTGGTATGCAACGTGGCACCAGACACCATTAGGAAAGTTCTCAGAGCATGCCCCAGACTCTCAGCCTTGGGGGTTTACTATGCCAGTTTGTCTGACGATGTATTTCAGGAACTGCTCAAGCCCGAAAGAGCAGCTTTCACCCATTTAGACATTTTCTGTGAGCGCCTGGACAAATACATACCAGTCATCTCAGAAGAACTCTGGGCTGCTGTAAGTCAAAAGCATCCTCAGCTCTGTATAGACCTAGAGTTTGATCATACAGTCCCTGCCTGCAAAATACCACTGATCCTAAAACCGAATATGCCTGTGAGCACACTGCAACTCAATACCTATAACTACATGGTAAATCAGATTAGGTTTGTGACACAGAGCTACAGCAGTACTTTAAAGAAGCTGACACTGCAAACCACGTCCTCAGAGGACTTAAATTCCTCACTAGTAGATCTGGCCAGGCAGTGCAGAAATCTGTTGGAGATCCACTGCTATTGTGTGGTCAGCCAGGAGGTGGTAGAAGCGTTCCTCATGCACTGCCCCAGTTTGAAACAGTACACTCTGAAGGTCACCAAGGAACGGCACCCCTGGAAACCCGTAACAGTTCAGTGACCTGCTCCTACTGACTTCTTGGGGAAATTGTGGGGATCTGCGAGAGGGCAGGGAAAGAAGTTTTAGGCTATAAGGAAAACACTGCAAAATGCTATTTGCAGTCATTGAGAACGTGCCGTTTCAACAGCACTGGCTGTTACGTATGATACACACCTGTTCTGCAGGCCAAGCATTTACACTCAAATGTAACAGAGAAAGGGTTACAGAGAAATAGAATTCCTCTCTTTTTTTCCTTAATTTTCTTTCTTTCTTTCTACTACTCTTTTGGCGTTTCAGTGATGGTGAGATCACCTGTTATCCAGCTTGGAGGGATATAACAGGAGCTGAATTATATCAGGAAATACAAGCAGGACAAAAAGCGCTTAAGGAAAAGCATTGACAAGGTAGTAATAAAAGGCACGTGGCCTGCAAATTCCCTTGTCCATCTTGTCTTTCTGTTGCTGGGGAATGCTGATTTCCAGGTTATAATTTGAATGACTTTTGCAAAGGCCTTTGCTTTCATTACATTGTTAGTGTTTCTTAGGACAATCAGGAGTATTAACAGGTTTTGAATCTGATGTCTGCATTCACATGCAAATTATCTTGCATCTGAGTTAGGATACGTGTGTGTGGTTCTGTTCTACCAAAGATTTTGGTAAATGTTATTTGAAGAGCAGTTTCTGAGCTGAAATGATCCTGGCATAAAGTGACACTGCGAGCTCCTATTAGAGCTATCTAAAGCATTTATTATAATAATAATAATAAAATAAAGCATATTGTCATCTAGATTCTATGTGTAGCTGTTTTCATCACCCTCTCTTCTTACCTAAGAGCCCAATTGTTTCTCTTGACAAATAACATGGGATCTGTAGCCAAACCAACTTAAAATTTTGACTTTTCAAAGATGTGCAGCCCTGAGGTCTGGCCAGCCCTTGTTCATCTGTGCCAGCCAAAGTTTAGGACAAGAAAACTCCAAAATAACAATTCTGGCATTGGTGTGCCTGGGTGTCCCCCAGGCTCTCAGCAGGTGGGTTCACCCCAGTGCCTTGCTAACCTCTCAGCATAAGGTGCACAGCACGTGTTCCCTTTGCATGACGCTGCATATTTATTCACAGCTCTGTGAGATTGGCTGCAGTGCATTTTCATTCTATGTATTGTTCTCTGGGGCCAGTGATGCTATCGCATTGTGCTGAGTTTTTAAGAGTGTGAGCAGCACTGCTGATGTGACTCCCTGGGAGCCTACTTTCCACTGGTCTGGGATAAAATTCGGTGGTTCATTCTCTGTCAGATGCACACACGTGCAGGGAAGCAGACACGCAGGGAGCAATGGGGTTAGTGTAGCTGGGACACTGAAAAACTATGCAGGATTCACCCAGCTCCCTGGTGATGGATGGATACTCCAGCAATGTGCCAGCCTTCCTAACCAAACTCTGGACACTGGTGGAAGATCCTGAAACGAACCATCTCATCTGCTGGAGTACTGTAAGTACGGCAAATATCGGGTGTCACAAAGTGCCTGCAACACCAGGAAAAAACCCCAGGTGCAAGGCCTAAGTACTGTATTGCACAGCAGCTTCCTTTGCTTTGCAAGTGCTGGCCAACAACTGGGAAAGTGAAAGGACTGATAGTTTGTTAGGGGGGCTTTTGGATATGCTTGATATTGTTTATTTGTAATATTGTGGCTTTTCTCTTTCAAAGGGACAACTGGTTTGGGAGTGTTTTAATAACAATATTTATACATTTCACTTGAAGCATCTTAAAAAGTGTCTACTATTGAATCTTCTAAAAATCCTGACTCTTTCAGAGAGAGGTTTTTTTACCTTGCTTCAACCTGCGGTTCCCAAAAATTTTCTAGAAAATGTGCAAAGCCCTCAAAAATATTCCACTGCTGTTTCTATTAATTCACATGTGTTTCTTAACTGCCTTTCACAAATGTGCCTTGGGAGAAGGCAGCTGATAAACAGCATTCAGACCTCAGGCTAAAACCTATAGTTTAAACAGACCTCAGACTGGCACCCTAAATCACTCACGTTTTGGAAGAGCTTTACTTGATTTTTCAACGAGTCTCTGCAGTGGTCATGGTGGTGTGCATATGTATTGTCTGTACAGCTTCATAGGGCTAGGTTGCTTTGCTTTGGCTTCTTATTTGTCACTGAGGCATTAATATACTAAGTGCAATCAGAGAATTAAAATTATTTATTTGTCCTTCTCATACAGCATTTTGATACCATATTGTGCTTTTTGACCTAAAACTTGCTGCAAATGTGATTTGTTTTCACCAGGGAGTTATCAGATAAGTTGTGTGCATAAACTTCTTCTCTAAAATCAAGAATCTGTAACAAAAGCAGATTTAAAGGGGAAAAAAAAAAGTCTGAAGCAGCCTTTCTGTCATGTGTTTGTGTCCAGTAGAGTTTTCATTCAAAACTTGAGATAGGATTTGAGCTGCATTGTTATCCAAGGCAGTGGTTGCTTTCTGATTATGGTATTACGTGAACATACCTCTGAGAACCACCGAGTTTTGGTATTGTGTGTCTTAAGTAAGGACTTTCAGACCAGGAAGGATTTTCTAAAATGTGTAAATAGTCCCCTCTCTGTTACACTTACAACATCATTATTTTTGACTGACCACCATGCTCTACTTTCCTGCAGCCTAACATAGGCTAGAGCTACATTCCTGGGAGGTTTTAGTAAGGCTTTTAAATGCCTACGTTTCCCATTTTGCATGTTTCCACGTTTCCCATGATCTTCCTTTTCTGTCCATCAGTGTTGTTGGAGCTGAGAAATCGTGTGCATACCTGAGATTTCTGCACATAATTAGAACTCTTGGATAATATGACCTATAAGGACCCATGAACTGTTTCTTAGCATGAAGGAGAGGAACCCTGGTAATGGTTTATAAATACACTAAAGGCTGTTGTAAGGTGGAAAGGAAAAGTCTGTTGTCTGTGTCCATGGTAGATTGGACAAGACGTAATTAAATGAATTTTTGAAATGGAAGATGCAGTTAGGAAGAACTCCTAGCAAATCCCTGGAGTAGCTTGCTTGGGCAGGGCACCAGGTGTCTGTCTTCATGGGTTGGTCAAAAACAATTAAGATAAGCATCTGCCAAGGCTGATATGTTGCAGAGTGAATTTTGCCTTGGGCACAGAAGTGTCTCCTAGGTTGTGCTCCCATGATGTAAGGCAAGCAAGGCACAGCTGCTGTGTGGGAACAAGCTGGCACATGCATGGTTCATCAGTGAACACAAAGTAACTCCGAAGTCTTTCGTGTCTGTAAGAACCCTTTTGGGTGCGCCAGCTTCTGGGAACATTGCAGCCCTGAATTCAAAGGAATGATCCATCAAGAGAGGCCGTAAAGAGGTGTTCAGGTACACAAAACCCTCATGTTTCTCATTATACATCAGCCTGCCTGGCCTGGGACACACAGCTGTACCCCAGAGAGAATGAGTGGGCAGAAACACAAGGGAAGCAGGATAAAGCATCTGTGTCCCCAGAACAGCCTCTGCAATGTTGGGAAACCCTGGTCCCTGCTGTCGAGTCTGCAAGCTTAGCCTGCAAGGATAATTTCAGTATATGGATTGTTAGTGAATCTCTTAAGCACTTAAAGCACCAACAGAAGCCATTGCTTCTCCTGCATGGGGTAAGGAACAATAGGAGAGACCCTGGTGATGGTCAAAGGGCACTGCCAAGGTGAAGTTCAGTGTTTGCAGCAGTGAACAAGGAGCAAGAAGTTCAGCTGACCCAGAGTCATATGTTTGTGGGGGTGCAGGTTTCATTGTTAGAGCTGACAAATGAGCCAGAGCACAGAGGGAATTGGCACCATTTGGTGATGGAAATGTAGTGGCAGTGAGTAGAGCAGCAGGGTTTGCCAGCTGGCTGTTTGCCGGTAACCGTGGGCAGGCTACAGGCACACACCGACACCTCTTTAGTCACTGAAATTTCTCGTGGTCCTGACCACACTCCCTATTTTAGAAGCTTCCAGATGGCCCTGAGAGCACCTGTGCAGCTACAGACCCTGTGATGGGTGCGTGGTGAGATGCACACACCACTGGTACGCTCCTATTGCACGCAGAGCCTGAGCGCTCACTCTTACGAAACACTGTCCTCCTCTGTCAAAAAACAGTTCACTGTGAAATAATACCCCAAGCTGACATACCACTTTGACTGCTGGTTCACTGATCACAGCAGGAGGATGACTGTGGCTGTGCTGGTCTCAGACCCCTCCCTGCAAACACCGCACAGACCCTGGTGTCTCTAGCTAGCTGTCCCTTGAAACTTGGCTGCAGCTGAGTTGGTGAGTCCCAAATATCTGCTGATGTCTTTGCCCTGGCATAGGCCTCTGCATCTTGCCTGTTCCTCCATAAAGCTGTGGAGAGTTTAGGCTGCACAGCTGGGTGGTTCCTCATGTAGCTCTTGGCAGCTCTTTCTCTCTCCACAAGCAAAGCCAATGTGAGCCCCTAGAAGATACCACTCTCTGCAAGTTTACAAAAATGCCATATGTGACCCAAACTCCATGTCTGAAATCATGAATCTTCATTCCTCCAAATTCCATGTCTGCAATCATGAATCTTCATTCTTCCAAATTCCCAGTGCTGCTCCCAGTCTAGAGCAGGCAGGATTTAAGGTGGTCCCCCTTGACACTATATCCTGGAGACACTGATCTGTTCAGGTTGGAGAAAATGTTTCTAGGTGTTGGTTGCAGATGAAAATTAATTGCTAATTTCTCTGTCCCTTAAAAAGGTCAAGTGGATTGGTGTTTGCAAAAAGTTTCAAGACAGCTTCAACACATTGCGTCTTACAGGCCCTCTGTACCAGCTTAACTGTTAGCGGGTAGAAGGCCAGGCAGGGGAAGCACATGGCCTGCAGTGTGTCTGTCTCTGCCAACAATCCCAGGCAGTTTGCCTTGTTTTGCAATCACAGATCCTGGCACTGCAACCTCAGAAACAGATATTTTATCTGGTTAACAGGCACATTGCTAGCTTGCACTGCAAAGCATGCCACTTAATATTTTGCAGTTGCCCTTGGGGCTGTATACTTTCAAAAACAGTCAAGAGAAGGTTCGTAGAACAACTGTATCAGTGTGAAGTCTCCAGGGATGATTTGCTTTCTTGTCTTGCTGTGTTTCTTGTATCATGTCTCCAGGCAGTGCTCCCTCTGGGACTGCAGTGCTCTGGAGCAGATGGGTCAGAGTTAGACCCTGCAAGCAGATTGAGGGGTTGTAATGGCAACTCCCGCTTTCCAGGACCTTCTTCAGACACCAGAGTCTTTCTGTGAGGTCCATGCAAGGGTGGACAATCATAAACTACCAGCTGTTTATGTGTAAAAGCCTGTAGTTTCTTTCTCATATCCAAGGCTCTGAACTAAGCAGTGGCAAAGCTTAGTAGAAAAAGATCAAAACTGAAGTCATAGAGGACTGACTGTACTAGAACTGAGAGAAACGCATCCATCATTGAAGGCTGTTGTCACTCTTTTCAGCTTCAAGGTGACAATACAGAGAGCACAACTTCTCCCTCACTGTAGGACTCAAGGGAATCACCTCCTCCTGGGCACCTCTCATGGTCGGGGACACTCCTCTGACTTCACCTTTGTCTACGTCTCCTTTGCAGAATGGCACCAGCTTCCATGTGTTCGACCAGGGACGGTTTGCCAAAGAGGTGCTGCCCAAGTATTTCAAACACAACAACATGGCCAGTTTCGTCCGGCAGCTGAATATGTGTAAGTTCAACCTCCAGATCCTAGGGCAACTGGGTCCTACAAGACATGGGGGCAGTGACAGAAAGTGTGTGTGGGACAGGAGGCATGAAAAACAATTGTGGAAAGAAAAGTTGAGATCTCACATATATGCATTATTGTGACATTATTGATTTCGCTAAAGAGGACTTGCCTCTGAGATCCCAGGAGAGTGATTTCCTTGTGTTGACCTTAGGTTCCAGCATGAAATTTCTGTTAGATTACATTGTAAGATGTGAGCTAAGAAATTTCAGCTACCAGGTTTTCTGCTTCTCTTGCATCAATGTGATTACTTATTATTGTTTCTTTTCCATTTTATTCTATATGGGGCTTTTGTCAGCAGCCTGATACTGTGACACCTCCCTCAGAAACTGCTGCTTTTGAGGGTAGCATGCCCAGAGCTTATCCTTTTCACCAGCTGTATCACTGAACTAATTATGGACAGTACTCCCTGCATACCTTGCCTTGCTTTTTGGACATTTTCACCTCCTCATGGAGGTTTAGGTGTAATTTTTAGCCACATCTAGACCACAACTGTATTAAATATGGTTCTTTTGTGATAGCTTTTGGAAGTTTTTCAGTAACTAATTCACAAAGTTCCTGAATAAAGTTTTAACTTTGCTATTTATCTATACAGTAGCACTATTGTAAATTTTAGGCCAGTCTTTAGATACCATTTAGAAACATTTCTAGGACTTCAAAGAAGTACTCAAAGTAGATTTCCAAATGTGCATGTGACCCTTTTGTTTTTTTCCAAAAGTGGCACCTGACACTGGTCTGTGCCTTTAAAAAAAGCCTTCCCCTGAATCCCTTTGGCTTGCAAATCAAACCAGGGATTTCTGAAGAGTGGGTGTTTTAGCTCCTGGCAGATGGACCCACGTGTCCAAGGGATTGTCAGTGAGGCTTTCATGGTGTAGGCCAGTGGCAGTGTGTCCCCAGAGCCACGGGGTGTCCAGCAGGATGCTCTCCCTTGTACTGGATCTCTTGTAGATATGGCTCAAAAGCGTGCCCAGCCACGAGGAGGGGGCACGGCTGTGCCTCAAGCACCTGAGCAGCTCAAAAAGTGGGGGCAGTGAACAGAAATGTCCTCAAAGGTGAGGGGTGGGAGGCAAGGAGGAGGGCCTGGGTCTGCCAGGCCTCCACCTGCACCTTCTCCATGCAGATGGCTTCAGGAAGGTGGTGAACATCGAGCAGGGGGGTCTTGTCAAGCCCGAGCGGGACGACACGGAGTTCCAGCACCTCTGCTTCCTGCAGGGCCATGAGCACCTCCTGGAGCACATCAAGAGGAAGGTGAGGGGGCGCCGGGTGGGGGGGCGCACCGCCTGGCCCGCAGCATGAGCTCCCTGGGCGGGAAGGCTGAGGCGCTGCAGCCTTCTGTTCCAGAAAGTTCCACACCACTGGTGTGGAGAGGCTGCAGCATGCTTTTTCAAAACATCCCTCAGCAATATGCCCCAAAACTTAACTAACGGTCTGTGTTGGTTTGCTTTAACCCTGCTGCTGCTTTATTTAATTTGTTTCCCCCAGGCCTTCTGCTAAGAGAGTAGTAGTGAATACTTGTTTCCTGTCCTTCAGAGGCCTCAAGCGAGGAACGGAAGACTCCTCTGGAGCAGGAGTCCTGCCATTCCTGATGCCATGGCTGTGTGCCCTGGGCCTTTCTAACCCTCCCACCCTCCCCTTTTGGGGGCTACTTGACCAGAACAGCACTCCATGGTCATTGCAAGGGTTTCTACCACAGCTGCACTACTCTCTTGACAGCTCCTAAAATGTTTGTTTGCTTTCAGGCCATGGGCCACCAAGCTATTGACCGCTCAGTGTAACTCCAACATCACCCTGTGGTCTGGTTTCTGTCCTCTCCATATACATGTAGGGTTGGGGTGGGGGTCCTCTCTGTGCAGGGCTTGCCTTTCATCAGAGTTTTGTCCGTGGTTTTTTGCTCTGCCACTCAGTTTCACGAGACCTTTGTGTAGTGCTGCCTGGCCAGGCTTGCTTTGCACCACTCTGCCTTTCAATTGTTACCCACATTTCTATATAAGCACAACATAACTCCTGCTGGGTCTCCCAACAGTCATCTCCTGTTATTATAGAAGTGATAACCTACTCCTACGATCTGCTATCTTTTAATCTGTTATTGATGCCCCAAAAGGTCTGTTCTCTTACTGAATTAGCATATTGACTTCAGAAAAAGGACTATAGCAAAAGCCTTCTGGAAATCCAAGTGTAATATATCAATTTAAGGTAGTTCCTCAGGCTCATTCCTGTAAATCACGAGGCTGGATTTGGTCTCTCTGTAGTTAAAGTAAAAAGAAGTAATTGAACAGCCTAGTCCAATTCCACCCCATTCCTCAAAATAACCTTGGGTTTTTTTCCCCTGCAAGCTGATTTGAAGTAAGTCCCCACACTGGTAGAGAGTGTCCTGCTGCCAACAGACTCTCTGTATGAAAGCATTTTTCCTGATCTTTGCTCTATTTTATTTCTTTGACCCTTGCAGCAATACACTAAGGATAGTTCAGACTCTTATGCACATGTCACCTGTCCCAGTATTTCTGCACGTCAATGCCCAGCTGGTGGGAGTCCTGCACCCAAGCCACAGCAATGACTCTGTCTGTCCACGTCCTGCTTGTGTTGGTAAAATCCACCTTTAAGTTCTCCTCCGCAGGTGTCAGTAGTGAAAAGCGAGGAGACCAAGATGCGCCAGGAGGACCTCAGCAGGTTGCTATACGAGGTACAGATACTGAGAAGTCAGCAGGAGAACATGGAGTGTCAAGTGCAGGACATGAAGCAGTGAGTTGAATCCTACTCAGGCTGCTTCTTATGGGCATTTGCTTCTCAAGAGTTGTTGATCTTGGGGAACGTTTGAAAGGAAGAACCTTACACGCCTCCCTCCCAGGGAGCACAGGCTGAGCCAGGGGTTAGGCATAGGGACTAGGTCTGCTGAGACAATAAAAGGTAGGATTTCTATGTAGACCCTATGATCTACAGAATGAGTTTAATGCTCAGACTCTCTGTCTTCTGTGAAAGGTGGACATATTCTCTTAATCTGTATTTTTCCTTTACAGACAAGCAAAGCACAGAGGGGGCTATGCAGGAAGTATGTGTATAACCTGGGGACCTAGCTCAGATAGCTGTATTTCCTCCAGATAGAAATGATGGTAAAAAGAGATGTAACTCTTTCTCACACCTAGAAGAGTCCGTGGCAGAAATGTGGTGGTGCTCACTCCAGCTATCAAAAAAAAAAATATCTCTCCTACCTTCCACCTCCAAAATATATGACTGGCCTAAAGTAGATAAGAACATGAGAACTGCTGTAGTGTTTAGTCCACCTGTCTGAAGACTGTGTCTTCTGACATGGCCAAAATCTTTGAATCAGAGCAAAACAAGCAATGCTTCTTATGTGTGGCTGCCTGACCTCCAGCTGTCCGAGACACTGGGATTTTCTGAGTCAGAGGTAGTCACTGGGAATTTAGTAAATGGATACGGTTTTATAAGCCTCGTACTTGCAGAGGTTTTTATTTGCCTCCAGAATTTTAATCCTTACAGAGAATTTCAGTTTTTCAAGTGCTTTTTAAACAAAAAGACCTAAAAACTTCTTTTATAATGAGAGCTGATATTCCTATGTCACCAGTGGACACTGGCATCTGGGCCTTAAGAGAACACCAGATACTGTGAAACTTCATTGCAGCCCAGCCCCTTATGTGCAACGAATAAATGTTCCCTCAAATTTTAATGACTCCCATACACTAAATCATGAAATCCAGGTACAGTGGAAATGAGAGAGTTTTAGGCTTGTATCTTATTTCATTTCTAAGAAATACCAGTGTTGATGATTTGGCCTTGCTTTTAGTTTATTCTCTGTTTTCATTCGCTTGCTCCCTTCCTCCATCTGGCAAAAGGCAAGATTGCGTTCAACTGATTAAAATAATACAATTTTTATAAACTAAGACAGACCAGAAATCCCAGGGTGAAACCATGTTAAGAAATTTACAGTGGTGAAGAACCATTAGGATGTAACTCCAATACAAGCTGTCAGACTAAGGAAAGCTGCTTTGCTGGAAATCCCATCAGTACCAGCGCAGAAGGTTCACCACAGAGATTCTTGCTGTACAAGCTGCTGTAGTAGGGCAGCTGCTGTGCTCTTTGAGCCCTGGACTTTATCTTCCCAATTCTAGCATCAATCCACAACAGAAAGACTAGAACCACCTAAGGGCTATGTAGCAAAAGGATTTATAAATGCTGATGTATGATAGCTTTTGCTGGCCCGTTGCTTTTGGTACATCCATATACTCTTGAGATAAATTGAATGGCAAAACCTTTTTTTCAGCATGGACTTGGCTGGCATCCAGATTTGGAGGCAGCACAGCAAAAAATCTCTGCGTCTCCCCATCCCATTTTCTGGGGCTGACTGTTCAAGAAAGCCTGTAACTCCCGTGTGCTACATTTGCAGACAGGAAATGAATGTACTCTATGCAATTGCAAGCTGGGCACAGGTCTGTGCTGGATGAAATCAGTCACTCCAACTAATGAAATCATTACAGTCCTCCTAGTTCAAGGGTTCTGGATGCAGAAGCATCCCTTTAGCTGCCCCAGTCACCCCCAAACATGCCTTTGCACCACTACATGTATGAGGTTTCAGCCAGCAGCATACATAGGATCTTTGTCCATAGGATCTCTTGGTCTTTGGGGGGAGCTGTGGAGAGGTTGGGCTTTCTTGGCTCCCGCAGGACGAATAGTCTTGGTGATCCAAATCATTCAAAGTCACAAATCTGGCCCTGCTGAAACACTGGCCAAAATGTTCCACAACATCTAAATACATATATCCTCTTGTTACCCTTCCCTATAGGTGTTGGCTTCTCTTTATTTGTTTTTCCTCTGTGCTTTGGTCTGTAGTTCTCTTGAGGTCAAGGAAAAACAAGGAAAGCAATTGTGTGACCCCATTTGGGACACCTGAAAAGAGCAGAGCACTGCAAGAGCCCCAAAGTGAGACAGACTTTGCACAATTGGGTCTACTGTGCATCATGGCAGCACCGTGGGCTGTTGGGATGTTTCTGTGCTCAAGAAAAGTTTCTATTTCAATTTCAGGCAAAATGAAGTTCTTTGGCGGGAAGTTGTTTCTCTCCGGCAGAACCACTCGCAACAACAGAAAGTGATCAACAAGGTAGTGGTCATATAAACTCCAAATGTACTTGTACTGCCTGTTGTATGTCCTCTTCTGATTTTTTTTCTCATCCCATAATCTTCTCCACTCGCTGATATTGCAGGATATTTATTTTCCCTCCCTTTCAAACTGTGTGATGTTCTTATGTGTCCTACGGAAAGTAGTCATTAACAAAGCAGAGATTAAGCCCTAGAGCAAAATATTTTCATTTCCCTCTCAGTCCTTGCTGTAATGTTAGAAACCACTTTTCTGTCGAAGTCCTGACCAAGAAAGCACAACTCTCAGTAATTGCCTTGTATTGGCTGTGTTCCGGTTGTACCCAACGCCTTTGGGCTTCCCAAAGCTTTCCTCTTTCCTTCGCACAAGAAAGGAGCCTCCCCCTCCTGCCAGCACTGAAGCTGCAGGCAGCAGAATTGGCTTGCCATTCCCCCAGTGGGGAACTCCAGCAACTGTTCTATTTTCTGGTGCTAATGGTATAGCTGAGGAATTACTGTACAACCTTTCAGGCTGAAGGAGCATCTCACTTAAAATCTAGCATGACCAATACTAGAAAAGGCCTCTCCAGTGCTTCCCAGATGGTGCTGACATGACTGAGCATGTCACATTTCCCAGTCCCCCTGAGAGCCACGTTCTGACCCTCACGTGGCATCGCAGGGTCATAGGACTGGATAGAAATGCACACGGTTATCAAACCTTCCTCCGGCTCTGAGGCTAGACCAGCCACACCACTCATTGTAGAGGCATTTATGCAACTCTATTTTGTTATATTGAGCAATGAGTAAGAGACAGCTGTGATATATAATAATAATGCTCTCTTTGTTTGGAGGTCAAAGCAGAGCATTAAGCTCAAGCTGACCTGGGAACATGTTGCTAAGTGATTCCTCTCCAGAGCCATTCTGCACGCTTTTTAGTGTCCTGTTATATCACAGGGCTGAAAAACGCAACTGAAAGAGCTAAGACCTCCATCCAGGGTCTCCCCTAGGGAGTTGGGCCTCTCACTTGCAAAGTCTTTGTCAGACTTTACAGAACCTCTTATAAAAGTCTCTAAAGACTTTAACAGAGGCCAAGTCTACCTCCAGGCCTAGGAATGTTTGCATGTGTACTTCACAGGCAGATTCCCAAGTCTGATAGGGCTTGCTGGAGTTCTGCATGCACGGAAATGTAGAGAGTAAGTGCTGAGCACGTGCATCCAGCAGCCTTCGCACAAAGCAGGCACCTGGTGGTGTTTCTTGAAAGCTAGGCAGGTCATTTGGGTTCTTGGAAAGCCTAGTTCGGTTTTGGGCTCTGATATCTCATGCAATTTGGCTCCCATATTTCATGGCTGCTCCCAGCTTTGGGGTGGTGTCAGGAGGGAGGAATGTGTGAGATAAGAATGGCTGTGAGAGCAGGGAGTGCTGAATCACTCTGCTGATGAACACTGGATTTTGATCTCTCCTGACAGCTGATTCAGTTTCTGTTTGGCCAGCTCCAATCAAGCCCTAGCAGCACTGGGATAAAGAGGAAGCTGTAAGTACCCTTGTGTGGTGCGCACACGCTCACGGGTGCATAATGCTGCCCCCTCACTAAAAGCACAAGCTCAGCTCGCCCAGGCAGGCGGTCAGCGGACCAGGGCACCATGGTGATGGGAAATGAATGGGCTGAACTGCCGAGTCAGACCTGCTGACATGCCCCATTCAGTGGTCTTTAGAGAAGCACCGTGTCAGCTCGTGACCTTTATTTGGGGAATACAGAGCGAGATGGGAGGTGGGAACACTAACTAGTGGGAGGGTAAAGGGCAGGACCCCTCTGCTGGTCCTGCTGGTTCCAGTTTTGGCACTTGTCATCAGTGGGAGCATGGCTGGGCCCAGCCAGCCCACAGACACCTTTGGTGTGACCCATAGTCACTGAATGAAGTGTGTATCTGACACAGGTTTGCTGGCTT
This sequence comes from Phalacrocorax carbo, assembly GCF_963921805.1. Classification (NCBI taxonomy): domain Eukaryota; kingdom Metazoa; phylum Chordata; class Aves; order Suliformes; family Phalacrocoracidae; genus Phalacrocorax; species Phalacrocorax carbo. The sequence goes on from NC_087520.1 coordinate 25,510,937, forward strand.
GCAACCACCAGGCCTTACGGAGACAAAGGTGGACAAAGATTTTAGCTTCGGGTATCTTTAGAGTCATAAATAAGCTCTTCAAGGCAAGTAAATAGAGGAGCTTGAATTAGGAAGCTCAGTGCCTTCCAGGAGAGCAGCCATCCATTTCTTGCTCTGTGGTGCTTGTGATCTAAAGATCCTGTCAAGCCTGTTAGACATTACTGTGGAAAAAACTGTTGGCTTTCCCTGGTGCCCTCAGCCAAATCACTGTCTTCTAAATGAGCACTGCAGATGCTTTTCCTGATTGCAGGACAGTGGGAGGAGAAGAGGGATTTGCTAGGCAGTTTTATAGGATCATCACAGCATTAACAGTAGTGGGTGTGTAGCAAAATATACCAGTTCCCAGCTTCTCTGGGACTGTATCACAAACCCAAGGACTGCCACCCAGGAAGTTTCATGATGGAAAGGCAGAGCCATTTTGAGGCTCCTTCTCATTTTCTCTTGGTTTCAATGACTTACTAAACATAGTGTGCTCCTGCTACAGCACCCAGCATGCACACCCACTTCTTGTCAGTGGCCATCTGTAAAAGCCTGTCAGCCATTTTTTAAAAGCCTGTATGCAATGAATTTAGGCTCTGCTTTGCTTTGTGTCTCTCCCTGTTTTATTACTTACTTAGTGGGTGGCACAGGTTCCTTTGTGCAGTGCTATGTACAGAGATGTAGTTTTGCCAAAGAGACCCCAGGCACAAGGGAGCTGGTAACAAGGCCAGGTTCCCGGTATCGCACTAATAATTTCAGTTACTTACCTCCAGTTAAACAAGCTGAGGATCCAGCCCAGTGTTTAAAACCACTAGCAATTAGAAGAAAATATTGATTGAATTTGTTCAATTCAAAACATGAGTTGAATTTGTTACTTTACTTGCATCTTTCCTATAAGATCTAGAAAGCCCAGGTCACCGCTTCTCTCCATGGCTAATGCCCTTTTTTAATTATGACCTCCTCCAAAACTCTTGGTTCCCTTCCTTGCCCATAACACTGGACAAGAAAGTACCTTACAGCTGAAGCAAAACAACCCTTGGCTGAGAGACATTTCTTGTACGAGCAACTGGGAACCAGTCAGTATGTGCTGGGAAAACAAATCTGGTTCTCTTCACAGACCTCTGATGCTAGACAATGGGATCTCAGCTCCACAAGTGTCCAAGTTCAGCCGGCATTCATCTATGGACCCCCTCCATGACCCCTATTTCATACAGTCGGTAGGTTTACACCAGCCTCTGAGCTTTGGGGGATTTCTTTGGCCAGGGTGGAAAAATGTTTGAAGCAATAATACAGTTACAGAGTAAGCTTGGCAAGAGTTTGGCAGTGAAGAAGAGAGGAGGTTTGCAAAGCTGAGTGATGTTTATTATTTCTTTAGCTCCCCTGTTCCAGGGAGGGGTGCCTGCTTGCATGTGCTTGTGCTGTCATGTTCATGTGGGAGGCCATGGGATGTGGGAGGGAGAGGCAGACCCTGCACACCACACTCTCCATGGTGTTACTCCAGCCTGGCTCACTTCAAGGGTGGAGAGGAAGAAGTATATTCTAGAAGTGGGTACTATGATCTTTCTGACCAGACCCAGATTTTTGCAGTTGCTGAGGGATCCCCACCACCATAACCCACCAAAGCAGACACCAGACACATGACACTTATGTCATGCAGTTAAAATACTTGAGCTGGCATGAGAGACCCACGCTTCCCTGTTGGGCTGTGTTGGACCTTTCTCTCCAGAGGAAGCTAAGCAGTCTAGGCAAAATGTCAGACATGATAAAACCTCTTAGTAGCTGATGCTACAGCCACAGTGCTTATTTTACATCTGCGCCTCTGTGTGGTTGGAGGAAAGACCGGAGGAAATTATAATGTTGCATATATAGGTAAAAGCTTTCTTGGTTTCCATACAAGGAGGGCTCAAGGGCACAGTGAGTAAACTCTCTCAGGTAGGGCTTTGGACTTGTTCTTGTCCTCAGAAGGATAAAGCTATATGATTTTTTTGCATTTCTCTTAGCCGTCAACTGAACCTGCCTCTTGCTTAAACAGCCCTGTGATTGCTGGAGGACCCATCATATCTGATGTAACTGAAGCGTCACCATCCAACGTAATAAATATGCAAGCCCCTCCTGAAAATGACAGGTAAACATGCTTCCCTCCAGGGAGAGTCAGGTGTGGACTTGCATAACTTCAGAAGAGTTTTTCCTGGCTGTAATTCTACCAAAGCTTCTGCCTGATTCACAAATCTCTACAGAGCTGGTGGGTTGGAATATTTTTTTCCGGTTTGCAGTATGGGTCAGATTTTCAGAATTAGGGAGGGATTACAACAGCATAACTTTTGAAACAAAGTCATGAGTTTCACGCTGAGAACTTCCACTCACCTCTTGGAGAAGTATTCCATGCTTCTTCATATTTTGTTCCCAAAACAGGGGCTGTCTCAGACTTTATCAAATAATCAGATACTAACAGTTGTTGGGTTTGTTGAGTGAGTGAGAGAGAGAAAGGAAGTTTCCTTTTGGCTTTGACAAAGAAGAAACAGAATCAAACTGTACATCTTTCTGCTAATGAGAACAGAAAGGCTGCATCACAACAACTTCCGATGTTTGACAGCTTTTCTGTGAAAAGGTCCCAGTAACTTAAGAACAGAATGCAGAGGTATTTTAATGCTTATCTCTTCCTGCCACAGACATGCTGTGTATTTAGGGCTAGTAGCAGAGTAGCTACAACTATGTCAGTGGAAAGTAAGTAGACAGATGAATCATGGAAACAGTTTCTCAGGCATAGAGGCAAGGCAGTTATTTTCTAGCAATTGCCTGTAAATCTGCCTAATAATTGAAAACATAGCCATAAAAAGAGCTAGAAGCATGTAAAGAGCTCTAGATAAAAAAAAAAAAAAGGCAACAAAAAAACCCCAAACTAAAAAACCACACAAACTAACTAGTAAGCATTTCTAAGGTAGAAAAAAAAATTAATATAACCTTCAAGTTAAGTTGCTTATTTCTACTAATTACTGTGTGCCGTCTGCTGGCCTCTGATCTATGCTGTGTCTGCATGACTTGAGAATCTGAGCCATTCACAGCCCTAATGGGTTCAGAACATGAGCTGCTGGTCGGAGTTTAGGATTCACAAGATGAGATGATGATCTGAAAGGGATGCCAGGGAAGGCTTTTTGGTGTCACATATCATCCCATATGTGTGATACGCTCATGTGTTGCCTTGCAGCAAAGCTAGCCTGTAAGTGTCGTAAGGTAATACTTTTTCAGTATGGCTTTCCATGTCCTGATCCTGTTGGTCTACATGCCTTTGTCACTTTTGCTACAGTTGTGCAGTTTCACAGCTGTAAAGTCTCCTATAAGTAGTACAGAGTAGAATTTTACATATAAAATGCTACTGTTCAAAACTTCAATGTCATATGTCTGTCTAGGAATAACGTGGAGTGCCTCTCCCACTAGAAAAAGGCAAACCTCTGCTTCCAAACAAATAAAACATCTGTCTGGGACTGTCAGATCTTGACAGATTCTGTTTCAAATCCTGCAGGACCACAAGATCCTGACCTGTGTCATTGGGATCTCTAGAGTGCTTGCTGGTTCAATCCTAACTCCAGCATGGGTGTTGCTGATCCCATTCCTGTCTCTAGGGTGGGGGTTTTCCTTTTTGAGGGGAACCTCTCTAGCCTACTGACCCTTTAACCTGTCTCAAACCTAACACTTGGCCTATCACAGTACTTACCAACACATGGATATTTTCCATATTTGCAAAACAGTCCAATCGGGCAAATTTATTATAGCTGCGACTAAGTGAGTGAAGATATTCCAGCTGAGCATGTTTCTGGAGCTTGCTGAAAAGAAAACAAGGTTGCTGGTTTCTTTTGCCCATCTAGAGGATTGGAGAGACTCTGTGGGCAGTTTGATGGGAAGTGAAGGCAAGCCCTTGTGCTATTGCCCTTCCCAGTAGCACAAGTCCTTTGGGGAGCAGATGTGTGTGTGTAGTGCTAACTCTCGTCTCCGATACAGAGAGAAGTGCCTCATGCTGATCAAGGAAGAGCCAGTCAGCCCTGGAGTGAAAGCCACTGCTGAGGCCGATGCCCCGCTGCCAGCCTGCCGGGCTTGCTCTGAGCCCCCGGTGCTCCCGGTTGCCATGGTTCAGTCTGTTTTGGAAGGCAAAGGAAACTGTGGTGCAGCCCCACAAGGGGCCTCACAACCACCCGAGAGAAGAGGCAGAAGAGCGTTGCTGGATAGGTGAGGGGAGCAAGGGAGAGCTGTGGTCCTGCATGTTTTGTGGCCCTCTCTTCTCATTAGCGGGGGGAAAGGGAGACTGACTTTAAGTCACCTAATGCAGCCTGGTGAGCTCCACCCTGTACCTGTGGCACTGCTTAGAGGACCCTTGAAGCCCAGGGGGCAGTTCACAGGCGTAGAGTGTCTGTGGATGACTTGCTTGAAGGACCCAAGACAAGAAAAGCTGTCAGAGCATGTACATCAGAGTTGTGGGAACAGGAAGAGGCCTTCAGCAGTGAGAGGGATTTGCCCAAGGTCCAAGTGAAAGCTGGAGCCCAGTTCAGTATCTACATCTGCAGACTTGCAGGCCACTGGGCTGCGCTACACCTCCAGTAGCTTGTGTCCCCTCTGTCATTTTTTTTGTTGAATCTTCAGTTACATAAAGCCCTAAGGAAATATGTCACTGGTGTTTCTGTGCAGTGAATAAGGTGTCACTTGCCAATATGCAGACAGTGATGGAAGATGACAGTCAATCACCATAACCTCTGCACTAAGACAGACATGTATTTGATAAAGCACCAAAGCATTTATCAGGCCCAGGCTTGGGCTTGAGAAGGAAATAATCTGCCCCCTTTCTTTTCCTCTCCTGTGCTGTGAAGTCAAGTAGACTTTTCTCCTTAGGCTGTTCTCCCTTTGCACCTCTTCCTGTCACCTTTCCAAGGTGCCTTTCCTGAGTCAGTGCTCGATCTGTCTCCAGGGGCAGCTAGTCACCTTGGCACCAATACATGAGCTGCATGCTTCTGGGGAGGTACTGGGGAGCTGACACGGCAAGAGATCTCAGCTTCTTCATCTCTGACTAAGAGTGAAAACCTATGAAACTTAGCTGCATAGCTGTGCTTGTCTCCTTGAACAAAAGGAGCTCAGTAAAATGCTAGGCAGTCCGAAGCAAGGCTTTAAAAAAGGGTATAAAATCATGCCTTAAAATCACAATATAGCAAGTGAGGTCACTCATGGGGATGGAGAGTTGGGAGTTTGTGTTCACCAAGTGAAGAAGTCTGATACAAAGGGATGGAGGTTTCATTATTTTGAAGCCAGGGCACGCAAGTATCCTGTATGTGACAGTCACCTGGAGAATGATGTCCTCTTGCAAGGGGGATTAGGTCAGTGTCGTTAGGCTCACCCATGGGGTGATATGGGTGAGCAGCCTTTGGAGCTGTGGGACTGAAATCCCAACAGCACCAATATCATGGGTGGGTGTACAGCAGACTTCACCAGCAGGAGGAAAGTGTGGTTGCATCTTGATGGGTCAAGTAGAAGTTAACTGCAGAATTCATTCTTCATGGCAACTGCAGCAATGTGAGGACAACTGAGGGGAAGAAAACCTCACACTCAATAGTTATCAGAAAGGCTCCTATTTTCCATCGGATCCTTACAGACAACCAAGTTCTTTCTTCTGATCCCCACTGGCTACTTAAAAACATTTTATTAGAAGAAAAAACATCCTTTTTTTTAAAGACTGGATTTGAAGAGAAATTTTTATACTTTTTGGGGAGGATTAAACCCAGCAGGGCCTCACGTGTCCTCCTTTAGCTGAATTTCTCCAGTAAATGCAACCTGCAGGCTGAATGCCTGCAGATAAAAGTCACTCCTTTAAAAGCCATTAATTAAACAGTAATTCAGCCATCTTGGACCCAGGAGGATGGGAACACAGCCCGTTCTGGACCCCAAGTGCCTCTTTAAAAGGATTTCCTCTAAGGAAAGCTTTAATTTTCCCAGCTTGAGGAGATGTGCACAAGCTGTCCTTCCCCAAAACACATGCGTCACCCAGGAGAGGAGCAGCCTCACTCATTTTACCATCAGCCCAGTCCCCTCTGTGCTCTGCTGTGTTGTACTTCTGGGATTAATTCAAGTGAAATGACATAAACCCAGGCTGACAGTGGGCTTTTGGTTTTCAAAATGAGATTTAAGCATAAACCTCATGTCAGAAGGCTGCTCAGTCCTGCTTTCTGTGTATATCTATGGAAGTCTAATTTGTGGCAATATTTCCACTTGTCTTCTCTCAGAACAGATATTTCAGACCCATTGGAGGGCACCGACTGGAGCTTGGAAGGGCTGCAGCTGCTGCTGAGGAGCCAGCAGTACGGCCTGGAGGCCGCAAGCCTCTTGGATGTGAGTGTTGGGCCCTCCGGCTGTGGGAAACAGTTGCGAAGTTCACAGTGGTACCTTTGCGCTGTAAATCAGATAGACCATACTGCTGCTTCTTGTGTGGCACTTTTGTCTGTCACATGCTGCCGATAGAGTCACAGCTCTGTTTTGACCTGCTTATAGGAACTGGCAGGATTTCAGACTTTAAATTATGCTTTTTTACATTTCTTCTGAAAATATACATATTTGAACTTAGGAACACAAAACAGAGTGCATTTGGTAAAGACACCATCATGAGACCTAACACATGTACATAAAACAGGTTTAGTATGACTCTCTAGCTGGTTTGGTAATTGCTTTTGGTGGGTTAGTTTATTTTTTGCATATTCTGCATCTTAGATACTCTTAGTCTGTGTTTAGCTCTGCTACCTTCCCCCTTCCCTCATGTTCCTTGGAAGAGTAGCCGATGCCAAGTCCTCTCTCTGCTGAGATCTTTGCCTGCAGTTCCCACCTCACTTTTCTCTAGAAATGGATAGTGGCTTTTTTCTTAAGTTATATATGCAGAAATATGAAGGTTTGTTTCTTTCTCTCTTTCACTCTCTCTCTGCTTGTACGTATAGATAGTATATGAAAGGTTTTTGCCAATAGTCAAATAACTACGTAGCAAAAGAACCTATATGGCAAAGATATGCTCCCTTGAAGGGGTGCTTCAGATATAGGCATGTGGTGAACTTGCATGAATGAAAATCATTAAAAAAAAAAAAATCAATCTTATCTTCTTAAAGCCAGTTCCCAAGTGTCTATGATTGATTCTGACTTTATGGAAAGGTTTTCTAATGGCCTGCTCTGTCACTGGCTCCGTTGGTTTCTGTTTCGTGTTTCCTGTTAGGAGGTGTTTTCCTTTTACTGACACGCTTTTCTCTCTCTGTGCAACTGAACGACACAGGAGTGAGAATGAATCATGAAACTGTACCCCAGACTGACAGCTCCTTTTCGCAGGTTGCTCAGGCTTGTCAAGCAATAGCCATTGAGGCATTGATGCAGCAGTAATCTGCCCTCTGCTACTGAGTTCTGGGACACCTTTAAAAATCATATGAATCTGAAAGTGTCCTAGGATCCAAGAGCAGCAAAAAAGGGGCTTGGACTTGCATGTGCAGTGACAGAAACAGCTGCCCCGGTTCACGACATGACTGGCCCCTCCACTGGCAGGCAGTGAGGCTTGTGGACCAGCACCAGTGCCCACAACTCAGCCCTTGCTGTTCTGGCCCTACTACAAACCAACATGCGAGCTCTTGACTGTAGCTTTCGTTAAATGTCAGACCAGCTGAGGCACAGGCAGGCATTGCTTTCTGGCATGTCTGCCAGCGGGGCTACAACCTCCAGCAGACAGGCAAGGCAGACAGCTTAGGAGATGAGGATCTCAAACCATTACATCTTTCAGAATTCTAACTGTACTTTTCTCCCAACAGGTCTTTAATCCCAATTTATCTTTGAGTGAGTGGAATTTGACTGAAATGGAAGCCAGTCTGTCCCCGGTAAGAGACTTGTATTTCTGAGATATGAAGATAATAATAACAATATAATTATGAAACAGAACTTGTGCATAAGTGAAGAATACTTAGTTACTTTTTAGCCAGAGGGGAGAGTGTGGTAAAGCATATCAAGTAAGCATCTCCTGGGAGCAGGCTGAGAGTGTTACCTTATACTCTTGACTTGTCTTTCCCACTCAGCCTGAGCTTATTTAGAGATGTGTTGCTGCCCTGGAGTCTTTAACTGAAACTGGCTGCTCTAAACTTTCTCTTAGTGTGAATGTTACGTCCTACTAATACCATAGATGCATAAAGTGTCTTTGTGCCAAAGCCCTTTATAAAATAAGCCTTTACAAAGTGCAGCCATCCCTGTCAGGAGCAGTAAACCCACATGCAATTAGAATAGAGGTTCATGCGTGCCTGTTGGGAAGAAACAAGGGGAAATTCAGTTTGGCAGTATTTGTTTGGAATCAATATTGACACAGACATTTCTAAAGTGTATATGGTGAGTTAATAAACAATGAAGGAAATGTGTGTTTCATGACTGGGTTTCTTTCCTACTTGATAGAGGGTGGATTTTCAGAGCCTTTCACTGCCAGACAGGTAGGATAAAGACTTGGATGGTTCTGCCATCTGTATGGATGCACAAGCAAAGTGAAGTCTATCTTAATGAAGTGTGAAAGATCTCTAAGCCTTCTTCATGATATCGCTATCCTTTTAAGGTTTTGATTTAATAATTTTGAATTTACCAGGTAGTTCCACTTCCTGAGTGTTAGGAAGGAGAACCTCTGAAGAGATAGAGAATATTAGCAGGTCTTGGGAGCAAGAGACTCTTTTAAAAGGATTGCGTGAAAGAAAAGGCCAAGAGGGAGGCTGCAACCTTCAATAGTTCAGTCCTCGAGTCCACTGAGTTTCCCAGCATCTGGTGCAGCCTACGCTTAGGCTTGTTCATCCTACAGAAAGTCAGGAGCATAGAGAAGCCTGGAAGGTAATACCTGTAGCGACACTGCACCTAGAAGCACTGTGCAAGCAAAAGCTAGTTTCACTTAAAAGACAATCATAGGTAAACAGAAAAAATAATTCCTTTCATATTTTCCTTTGTATGGCAGCTGGGCAAGGCCAGCCACAGTGACACCAGCCAGACCCCTCACGTGCCATGAGCTTTGCACCATATTGGCCAGTGCTGATAGGAGATTTAGACCTCCTGTAGCCCTCTCCTTCAGGTGGATCTGCTCTTGAGCACATGCTTTTGGCTGTTTTAACAAAGCGTAGGTGAAGTCTGGGAGGAGAGGCAGGGCAGGGAGGATAGCTTGCATTACTGGTGGATGTTGTGCAGCATTGATGAAGCACTGATTTTCAGAAATGGCCTAGTTCTAACAAGCTGCCCTGTCTTTGTATAATTGTACATTGTAGTTTATATTTTTGCATCAAGATGCAGCGACTCACAGTGGATCTGGAGAAGAATGCAACTGACCTGTCCTCAAAAGTGTTCAACCCACCATTTAACAATGCCTGCCCAGGTAGGAGCACTAGCAGCTCTTGTAGACTCAGGAATGGGGATGTAATTAAGGTGTTAAACATGTCAGCAGCTAGATGCAACATCCAGCACTGACCATTTGCCACTCTGAGGGAACAAAACACGTTTGTTATTTTACTTTCGTGATTGTCAGTCAGCAATGTTTCCACAATGGCTAAGTTAGCTACTGAGCAGTGGGAAAAGTGGGGGGGGATAAACTGGGGTTTAAATGTAATTGGACTACCCTCCTTGGGTCCACATCACATCTATCAATGCCTCCACTGTTTTCTCTACCTGTTCATCGCCACCTAAGAGCAATAAGATGATCTAAGTGGGCAGGGCTGGTAAGAGATGTACAGGTCCTGTGTTTCCTCTGGCTCCTGCTGCAGAGGAGGTGACCCAGTAGCTGCTAGCAGCCAGAAGCAAAGGCTGTGTCTCAGTTTTTCCAGACCTCAAGGGAACTGTCCAGCTGATCTTCTCCTCACTGACTCTGAAGTGTGTCACTAACCTTAGACATGAATTTAGAAGTGTTTTCCTGGTCTTGGAATAGTGATATGTTATTATTTTCATATGTATTCAGTGGGGATAGACCTGAAAGAGAAGTTTTGTGAGCCTTAGTTTGGTGCTGTAACCACCCGACCCTGCTGCAGATTTTTAATGTATTTTGTGTAGTTCAGGGACTTCCAGTCTCCACCTTAGGCTCAGCATCTTGCATGAGCATCAGAGGCGTTAAAGCCCAGCTAAGCTGGAGAAAGTTCTTCAGCAGGTTGGGGCTGAACTGCACAAGAGGATCATCCCCTGTTCGCAAAGCCTTTCTGGTCCACACAGTGGCGTGATGCTGGAATAACAGGGCAATTGACAGATGCCTCCTGCGAAGATGAGGAAAAGCAGACAGTTCTTGAGTGAAGAGGAGAAGCTGCTCTTATCCACTCCTCAGTGTCTCCAACCATTTCGTCATCCCTCCTTCACTCCTTGTTACCAGGCTTGACTCACAAGAAGTGAAGGAGGGATGACCAAATGGTTGGTAACTCTCAGCATTCAGGCAGAGCCTAGCTTGGCAACCTCGAGAGACTCCCATCGATTTTAATGGGCTTTTGAGTGAGTCCAAGTTTGGTTCAAGTGTTTCTGACTGTTTTTTTGCCTGGAGTAAGCCCCCTCATCTCCTGTTGCAGTGGAGATTTGCCACTTTTTAGTTCTACATAGATAAATTCCGGTAACTTGCCTTCCAGAAGTTGAGTTTTCTGTTGTGCGTTTGCATTCCTAGGGAAAGATGTCATTCTTGAAAGCACCCAGCAGTTCCTTGTGGATCGTCAGCCACTCTTTGGAACCGACCTGCCTGAAAGTTCATCGCTTTATGTTCCATCTGAAAATATGGCTTCCTACCTGTCTTCTGTGGGAGTCCAGGGGGATATCCCATTAAACCTGAGCTCTTCAACTGACAACAACCAGTGATTTAGCTTCCAAGAAACTATGTCTCCCCCCCACCCATCCTAGCATCCACAGGTTTGAATGTAAAGAAACAAACGTGACTCAGAAACCCACAGTTTCTTTTTGTGTCCTTTCTTTTTGAGTAGATGGAAATAATCAGTAGCTGTTACATTACCCTCACTACACCAGGATTTCACTGTTTACCCAGGATAACAATTTTAAAACAAAATGCTGCTTCTGGCGCTTGCTCCTATGTGGAGTGAGAACTTGGCAGTGCTTTTGTCCTTGAAAATGCTTTAGAAACGTAAAATTTTCTAATAAAACTTAAGTGAAGAGTAGCTTGAAAGTACATCAGGGTCTTCATAAAATAAAGTGATCCTGACTACTGTCTGCAACAGCAAACTCTTGGATCTTATTGGGGCAGCACAGATTAGCTAAGACGCATGATACTCCTGGATGCTGTTTTTCAAATAGGAAAATTGTTTTATATGCCAGTCAAATGCACTAAAAATACTTTATTATCCATTTTCTGGTTTTGATGGGATGTGCTTGTGGCTCTCCCTTATCCTCCTAGAGAGAGTAGGAAAATTAAGATCCCTCGGAGTGTGCAGAAGATTGTTTTCTGAGTGACTACTCCAAGATGTGTCTCTGGCTCCTAGGGTGGCTCCAGACCATCACAGACACCACAACATCGCGTGCTGAATCGGGAGGGTTTTTTTGTTTTTTGGGGCTTTTTCCCAATTTATTTTCTATAACATCAAGGCAGTGTACCCCATACTTAAAAAAAAAAAGGGGGGGGATAGACTCTTCTGCACACAGAATTTTCCATTTGCAAAAAGGACTGAGAGAGCATGCCCTGGGTTTTGGTGCTGGCTAAGTATTCCATGTCCAGTCCAATTACTTTCTTCCTTGGCCTTGACCTGTTCTATTTCCCCTGAAGATTTGCCTGTTGGTTTATTGATGTATAGAATCTGATGAACCAGTTTAATTGATTTGATCCCCCTTTTAGAAGGACGCTCAGCTGCTCAGTGTAGGAGGGAGGCAGAAAGGTTAGTCCACCATGTCCCACTAACTTTTCTTCTGTCCTTTGTGCATCTGAGACCAGCCTCCAAAGGTTGAATTAATCTTCTGTGTGGTTTCTGACAACTGAGTTTCTCAACAAAGCAGAGCTTTGTTTTTTATGCTGTAGTTCTAATGAGAACGTATAAATTATCTCAGTATCCTCTGAGTTGCTTTTCCTTAGGAAAGCTACCCAAATGCAGTAAGGCAGACCCAGGAAATTCAGGTAACTCAGGCCTCCTGAGGGCTTAGACAGGGAGGTGTAACCCATGCCAGTATTGTTCCAAGAAATAGTCTTCTGCTTTCATTGCTGTGATGATTCTTGGTTCTAAAACATATTTCTGAGCATCTTGAATGGTCAAGCAGCATCCACCCCAAAATGTAGTCAGTCAGACGAACGCAGGCTCAAATTCTCCTTAATGCGATGAGCATGTTTTAAATGGACCTTCCTGTACAGCCATCCATTTATCAGTATGTGAACAAATGTGTTAGTTCAGATACATTCACTTTTGAGCACATTCTCCCGCAGCGAGCTACTGTGTGCTGGGAGCTCTGCCACCACCTTGGCGGTGCAGTCTTCGCAGGAGCGAGGTTGTGAGAGCTTCTGAATTAATTCCAGCCACTGCTTTCCTGTTCAGGACTAAGGGAAAATTCTGGTAGCCCCATTGGCTGGGTATTTCAATGATGTGCTTGAGTAAATCATGAACAAGCTTTTCCTTTTGACAGATTTGTGCTTAGGAAGTTCACCAGGATCGGCCCACTTGCCACTGTATTTTGTAATTTCCAGCGATGGAAAGTCATTGAGTTGCACTCTGCTTACTTCTTTTCTCATAAGTAATTGAAAACTGTTGGGTGTCTCGTGTCACCTGACAGCATATGTTATCCCTGTTCAAGATTTACATTCTTCTCTGAACCTTCACACACTAAATTGCCTTAATGTTAACACTGAATGTATTGATCCGATAAGGTATTTCAGCATGTGCTTAACTTCAAGCTCCTGAGTAGTTTTTCCGTATTTTTATGAAACCTATCTCATGCTTGAGGTTAGACGTACGCTTTGGTGTCTTGTTGGATTGTCTAGGTGGGGTTGAGAAATATGAGAACTTCTTAGGAGAGCTACTTGCATGTAGACAGAAGTGCAGCTCACCCAAAAGGGTGCCCGATGCCATCTCAGGCTGCAGCAATTTTTACAGAGCAAAGAGAATGGCAGACCACACTCACTGTGAGCAGCCACTCAGGAAGGTTCTTGGGGGTTTTCTTTAGGCTTTTTGCTCTGCTATAAACATGAGATTGGAGGTTGATGGCGAGAGAGGAACCTCCAGGAAGAGTATTGGACAGCCACTCCTGTGAAGACGCAAGCTTGTGTTCCTTGGCTTTTTACATTGTTAATTTTACTTGAAGGTGATGTGCTGAGACTGTGTTTTTGCACTATGCTGTACATTTGTAAAGTTTTACAGAAAACTAATTAAATATGTTTCCTTTTTCTCATTTAGTCCTGCTCTGGCATTTGTCTCACTACTTTCACCTACCCCTTACTCCTTTCCTCCTTCCCAAGCCCTCACTGATAAGAGAATGCAGCTCCCAGGAATTCTAGAGGTTCATCTGTGAGATGATGTAGGGCCCACTGATGGGTTGTGATCATCTGTGTGGAAAAGCAGGAGCTGGAGAGATCTAGCATGCAAAATGTGGCAAAGTAAACACAGCTTGGATAGCAGCTGAATTCTTCAAACTAAAATGCCCGTCAGGGTCGGTATATCTGGTAAAATCAGGATCAGAGTAAAAGAATCTATAGTTCTGGATATTACTTACTTTTTTTAATCCTTTTTAACTTGCTTTCAGTGATAACAGAGCTCAAACTTCACTCTTGGAATTACTTTTAAAAATCTTTTGTTTGTAAACACTTTTTCCGTTTTAAGTGTGATGTGCTAACATGGTCCTTCCTGCTATTCATTTAGTGTAATAAGGGGTACCAAGACAGGCACTAAAACACAGCACAAAAAATGCACAAAGCAGAGCCCTCAAAGTAGACCCAACCCAGCTTTCTGTCAGAAAAAGTAAGCAATTTTTTTAGGTATTTTTTAAGGTATTTTTTTAGGACCAAGCTCACAAACGTCGTTGGCAGCATTTGCAGATTCATGTGAAGATGCTTTCAGACAAGCCTGTTCTCCACGGGCCCTCGCTCATCCTCCTGCGCCTTCCTGGAGGCCAAGGATTTTACCAGCATGTTTTTAACGATGGAAGGTGTAAAATGGCTGAAGTTTAGAAGCAATTGTGTTGTCTTCCCTGCAGGCTTTTATGATTATTTTGTGTTATGGTCGGGACCAGTTCTCTTACCACCAGAGGGCACCTAAGCCCAGCTAATTGGACATAAATCTTTTCAACAAGCCCATACTAATATTTTTTTTTTTATTTAAATGTGTACATCTACATGACCTGTTAGATTCTATTTATTAAAAATTATTAGAGATTCATAGAAATATGAAAAAAGACATCCCCCTAAACTCAGATATGTCTTAATGAAGTGAGGTCCCTTAAAGCCTAGGTTACTCCTGATGTTGTGATTGTCCATTATACCATAAAAACACTGTCAGCCCTTGCAGATGAGGCCAACTCTTTTATGTCGCGCTTAAGCAGCATACCGTTATTTTTTAACTGACTAGCACAGCCACTTCTGTGTTAGGGAAATGAGAGCCGTTAGTGCCTCAGCAGAGCTGGCCAAGAGTTATCAGTTTCCCCAACTCCTTTTCTGTGGTGTCGCAGAGGTGACACCACAGAGGTGACTGCTCTCAAGCAATCTCCACTTCCTTGAATTTTATTCTCTAGCTCAGGAGGGGGAGAAGGAAAAAAAAATAGAAGAGAAGGGAAGAAGAGGGAACCTGCCTGAGGCATCACTGCTGTCAATCTTCCACTTCACCTTGGCACAAGACCACCACTGTGATGTAAGAAAGAAGCTAATGAAAGAAGGATTCTTTTCATCGGCTTTTTATACCAATAGTGTCTTTCTGCCACTACTGACTGGCTGGTTATTTTTCTGTTATATTTGAAATCCAGATCCTGAGACACATCTCACAATGAAAAGTGATGAAAATGGCAGATCTACGTATATGCTTCATCACTGATTGCCTTAAAAGGTAAAACCAGATTTTTCCATGCATGGTCACTATTTCTGCACCTGTTTTTGCATAAAAAAATCACAATGTCTATGAATATCAGATCTGCAAAATGTCATGTTAAGCAGCAATCTCCATTTGTCACCGAAGTCCATCTGCTATGACATATACTGGTAAGGAGACAATACACGTTAAAAATATATTTGGTTACAAACAGATCTTTATTTGTAACATGTTTCTGTCATTTGAACTATTATGGATTGAAACTACATATATAATGAAACCCTAAGATGGAAAAATTTAACTAATTGCTAGGACACAAGGGGAAAAATGACATGATAGAGTGGAATTTAACATTAAAACAGTAGTACCCTCACTTTCAAAGTAGTGGATGCTGCCAGCCACCCTGAAGGGCTTGGAGCCGAGTGACCTCCAGCAGCTTTGGCAGCGGGAACACAAGGCACTGGTTACCTGTGGGTTATAGAAGATTATGAGCTTTCTTCACACTGACACAACCAAAAGCTCTGCCCTGAAGGTGGGGTGCTGGAGGCCACGGCAGCCTCTGACTGACTGCAACACTAAGTCCTCCTGTTGAAGGTGGTGGGTTTTGTGCCACAGTAACTGTTAGTTGTAACTACCGGTCCTCATTGCTGAGCTCTGCATTTTGAGACCCACTGCATGCAGTCAGCCTGGCACTCCGCTCCAGATTTGGTCTGGTTTATTTCAGAGTGATTAATCTAATCCACTCTCACTGCCCTCGTCATCCTGTGCTTCTTGCAGACATCCTTCACCCTCAGCCAGGCACTGTGCTTCTCCATCACTGCCATTCCCTGTTAAAAGCATGATAGCAAAAGGCAAATGAAACTCACTGGTGGCTTTTAATACTGGGAAAAGAAATGTAGAGGCCAATTTTGAAAAACCATTTAAATAAAATTCAGAAGGAACTTCTGTGTAGAAAAAGAGAAAATAACACTGTAATTCCTAATTTATGAGGATTCCCACGTAAATAAAAGGAAGAGGTGTGTGTTACCTAACAGTGGGTTGAAATTTTTTCAACAAGAGCCAGACAAATCCTTACCTTTCAGTGTGTATGTGCCACCCACCTTTTTCTCTGTGATTAATTATGTCACTGTAATCTCACTAGGGCAAGTGACTGTAATCTTACCGTCCTCCTCCCGGGGGCTTGGGTCACCTGGTCGATTGCAGACTGGTGACAACAGCACGTTATCCTTGGGCTCAGCAATAACCTCTTGTATCAAGGGTTTTGAGGGGGTTGCTCGTTTATCTTGGATCTCCAGGTATCGTTCTGAATTAGCAGGCTCTGTAAAGAAGCTTTCAACAAGGGGTCTTAAGTGCTCCTTTTCATGCTCTTTATGTATCTGACACGCATTTGAAAAAATTGCTGTTGGAATTTCTTCTCCTACTGAATTGTCAAACATGCTTTTATTGTTTTCCTCTAATGCAGAGCTGCTGTAATTCGTCACTTCAGAAATTATTTCAATCTTTGGGTGATATTCCTGCAGTAAAGGTAGAAAATGTAATTGAAAATATACTATGTTAGATGTATAAAGCTAAAAGATATCTCGGATCCACATAACAGCTGTCAGCTTTGATGTGCTGTTCTCCCAAAATGTATGGAACAGGTGCTTCATACCCATAGCTCCCCTGCTTTGTGGATGAATCTTAGGCTAACTCTTTCTCAGGCGTTAGCAATGAACTGACCATAAACTATTAACAGTTCACAAAAAGAAGATCTATTTCAGCAATTCAGCAATGTGTGGGCTCAGTTCTGTTATGTCACCTCCAAACAGAGGGACCTGACTAACATCTTCACCTGACTTCAGTTAAGAACTGAACACCCCTGGGAGCATGAGAGCTGCTAACACTTACTCCTTCAATAACCTTCTTTGTTCCCTCCCTTTTAATGGAGGCTTTGTTGGCCAAGACATTTTGCAACACTGTTGTGAGCCTGTGACCAAAAGAGCAAATAAATTCCCTGCCTTACATTGACTGCAGGAGAAGTTTGCATGATCCTGGAGGCCCTTGTAAAAACATGTACTGTATCAAGCCTCTCTCTCCAGCAAGGCAAGCGTGAGTCAACATCAGCACTAGGATAAAAGCTGTGCTTTTAAACTTTGTTGTCTTCTTTTCCTTTTTTCTCTTCTGTTTCCATTTATAGGCTTTTCCCTAGAAGGTCAGTTTGAGCACAGCACAACTCTAATGTGGGCATGAACTGCCTTGTATCTGACTAGCCCCAAGTGGAGCAGAGGATTTTCAATTTCTCTATGTTTTCAGCTGAAAAGTCTGATTTTATTCAGAGCAGGTGATTTGTTCTAGCTATTCAGCCCTTTGCAGCATATTAGTACTGGTAAAATAGATTTTAAGAGTAATCTTCATTAAAACACTACATGCTACTAAGAACTTAATCTAATTCAACTGTTGTATTACTTGATCTTCGTTTTTCATTCTCCTATTTTTGCAACACAAGAATATTAAAAAAAAAAATAATTTACAAGCAGAGAGAGAAGATCTGCTGAAACAGTTTAAGACTGCGGAACTGACTGCATGTCCCAAAACAGCATTTCACAACTTCTTAAATTATCTTCATTTTGCAAAACATTTGTAAATGTGTTTAGGGAAGCTTCATCACTGGAATTAATAAGAATCTTACCTTTTGAACAAAGATTTCCTCTTCTGGGGGAAATTCATTTACATCTATATCTTCTAAATCAGGCAGTTCCTGAGGACAATCACAAGATCATTAATCAGTGGGAAAAGCTACACTAACCAGTAAAATACAACATGTCTATCTCCTCGAGAATCTTCTTCAAAGCAATGCTTTGCAGTGTAAGAGGCCACAGCCAGGAACCCTGCACTGCCATCCCCTCAGAGAGGACAGTTTCTTCTGTCAAGCACATGTGGGAAAAGGAAAATTCATCTGTCTCCAGAAATAGCAGATGGGAACGCAATAGCCTTAATGTCAGACTGAACGCTGTTTTCTACTATACTGTATGATTACGGAAAAAAAAAGGAAGATAAAAGGATAAACAGCAAGGCAGTAACAGGATTTTAAAAGCAAATGTGGTTTATGTCAGTTAGCTGTGTCTTATCTATTCCATACACTTAATCTCAACTGCAACCCATCTTTACGGGTAAGAGCCAAATCAAGATCTGCAACTGTTTATCAGTAAACCCTGTTAACCTAAATACATCTAATAAAACCATGTTTTACCGTGAATGCCTCATAATTAAGGATATAGTACTGGAAACTTGCTGACGACTGTTTTTCCTCAGACAGGTCCAATCATTTTAGCTTCCCATTAGAAAATGCTGTCTAAGACAACTGCCACTTGCTGATGTGAAAGCAAAAATAGAGGGTGGGCATAAAAAAAATCACAGGTAGAAAGTAATACCTTTTTGTGTATTCTTTAATGTAGCTCAATAATGGTAAAAGCATCTCTTTTTTGTTTTAGAGCTTAATAATTTTGTTGTAAACTGCTTGGTGTGGTAGCATTGGGAATATCTAATCTGTACCATCCTGTGCACAAATGTACAAATTAAGATTTGAGACTTGAGACAAAATAAGATTTGAGACGTTAGTTAGTGGAATCTGCTGCCAGTCAAAACAGGGAAGTTTTAGAAATAGCTGTTAGTCATGTTCCAATCAGCAGGGTGCATCTGCAGATCAAACCAAAATCGCTTACTAAAAGTTATCCTGGTGTAGGTACACAGAACGTAGTTCAAACACTGCCAAGGCAAGTGCAGCAACATGGGCTTGTTTCTGCTTGACAGAGGGATGTCATAACCACCACATTGCAAATCCTCCTCCACTCTTCTCCCTTATATTGCTACCGAGACCAACTACTGACTCCAGGATACGAACAGAGACAATGGTGCTGCTCCAGAGCTTCTCACCATTGGCATCTTCACAGCCATTCTCTGCTATGTCAGCACTAAGTCTCCCTGTGAAATCTGCAATAGTGTAAGTATTGGAGGTTGTTGTGAGACGCTCTTTCCATCACTAAACATCAGTTGGGGAACAAAATAGCATAAACCACTGAAATGTGTATTGGTATGTGATTTGGGTTTGTTTTTTCTTCTGAGAATTAGAATAGTCATGCTTTTTATGTGTGAAAAGAAACCTCATGCACATATACTGAGGAGTTCCTTTCATACTACGTTAAAGTTTATGCAAAGGATCGTGCTGTGGTGCCATATAGCACCAAGGGAGAAAGAAACACTGAACCTATGAGATCTTCACATGGTGCATACCTATGGTATTGCTATTTATTTAAAGATTTTATTTCTGACCCTGCAAGATCTGCTTATAAAAATAATATTGTATACGCTTGGAACTGCTGCCAGTTCTCTCCACAATCCTTGTTAAGCCTATTATTAAAACCACCAAACAGGAGGATGCAGCAGTGAATAGACCTTTGATAACAGGACGGAATTTTTTCCTGGGAGATTAAAGGCACAGAAAAGGTATAAGAGACTTTTCTAAAACATTCCAGTAAGACTTAGTTAACAGTGCCAGTATAAGGGATCAAAGAGTATATTAAGTGTGTCATAATTAGGACATATTGACTAGTTCTCCTTTGAAGTGAGATTGTATTTTTCCATGGTATCCATATGCTCCTCATGGCTAAATGTGGTTAAACACGTTTAAATGTTTGCATCCTCAGATAGAAATCTTAGATAATAGAATACCATATTACAAATGTTAATTGCTTATTATACACCTGAACAACACAGATTCTGTTTTTCTTGGTAATATACCTAGAAGTCATATCTTGAGAATTAATTTATGGTATCTAATACTGCTAGCTAAGCTTTACAATGAGTGGGTGGCTACTTCTGCAATAGTTCATATTTTCAACTGCATATTTCATTTGAGTTTTGCCTAAGAGCACACATGTACCCACTGGGTTCTTTTTGTTGTGATTTCTGTTTTTTAAATAAGAGCCCTCATTAACTTCTCCAGAGGAATCACAGAGATAGAAGGTCAACTTCAGGTGATTTACAGCCAAAGCACAAAATAAACCTTGGAAGTAGTGGTAAATTCTTTACACATGCTATGCTGGAGAGGATGAATACCCCTACAACTTTACTTCTTGGATATTTTCTTTCTTTCCTTTTACTTTTCCTAACAGTAGACCTTTCTTAGAAACCTGGCCATATAGTTTTATTAGACAGGATGTTACTCGAATTAATTTGGGAGCAGAGAATACCCAAATCTGAACTTTCCAAAATCTGAATCCATTACATACGTCAAGATAAAGTTTCTCAGGTGTCTCCTGTTTGATCTGTTCAATTTCAGCATGTTCATCCAGTTCAGGAAGCATGGCTTTTTCAGTAGCTGCCTTCTCTCTTGGTAGATCTAAAGAATAAACAGGAGTCAGTTGCAGAGAACTAACTGAATAAAAGACTCCGCATTGCAACAGCAAGCACTGCAAAACCAAACTGCTGGGGACCTGTCTGCTATTGCAGAAGTCACAGCTGAATCCAGCTCTTTGCTCTTCCATCATATTCTTGGTCTCCCTCATACTGGGTAAATTACATTTTGCAACAATGTATTCCACAAATCTACAAAAGTATTTCTTCCATGTGTGAAGGCACAAAACCACCTCTAAAGTGATGTCCAGCTTCTGCTGGCAGACAAACCGCAGAGTTTATGGGGGAGCAAGGGAAGCCTGTAAGCTCTCCTGTTCTGTCACTAAACCTGGCACATTTGACAAGTGGAATTCTACCTTTATGAGCACAAGTTACAGGTTGAGCCCTCAGAATTTTTTTTGTTTGTTGTATTGAAGTAATATTTTATCCAGCATTACTTGATTTTCAGCTACTACTGTGGAAATCTAATGGGAGGTTCTTATCTATAGATCAGTTGGTTTGAACCACGGGAGAGGCAGTGCTATGCTAAGAGTTTGGCTCATTGTCTCTGAATCCTCAGTTTGGTTTGATTCTTCACTGTGTACATTACTGTCTGTCTCCTTGTTGAAGTTTGAGCGTTTGTAAGCGTTTGATTCTTGTGCATCCTCTTGAATTTTAGCATGAATATTTCCAGATGTGAAATCTGTGTTACCTCCCCTTTTTAGTAGAAGTGTTATCACTTCGTCACGTGCATTAAAAGTTTCATTTCTAGATTTCTCAGTCTTCTCTTGACTTTCTTCCTCTTCTAATATATTTGAAGTCTCTGGTGTATTAGAATTTCCAGCAGTGTCATCTGAACTTGCAGGTGCTCCTACAGAAGAAAAAAGTTCATTAAAACTGCTGAGTTAATCTACTATTACTCATTCTAACTATCCAAACTTTACTACATGGTCTTAATAGTTTGGCTTAAAATATGCATCAAAAGCTCCTTCTCTGTTTGAGCAGGTATTCGTCGATCAGTAGTCCTCCCAAGATTGCAGCAATGCTGTGAGTTTTCCCATCTCAACTCCCTAGCAAATACAGTTCCCTAGCAAAAAGCTCATCTAGAGAAAACACTATAGTAAATATTTGTCCAGTATCTACCATTAACTTTGAAAAGACTCACAAGTGCCTAACAAATTTGCCTAACAAATTTGATATCTTTCTATGACAAGGTCACCCAGCTAGTTGATCAAGCAAAGCCAGTCAATGTGAACTTTTTGGATTTCAGTAAAGCTTTCAATACTGCCTCTCACAGTATCCTCCTGGACGAAATGTCCAGCACACAGCTGGATAAACGCGTAATGCAGTGGGTGAGAAACTGGCTGATGGATCAGGCTCAAAGGATCATAGCAAATGGGGTTACATTGGGCTGGCAGTCAGTCACTAGCAGGGTTCAACAGGGATCCATCTTGGGGCCAGTACACTTTAACCTCTTTGTTAATGACTTGGCTGCAGGACTTGAAAGAATAATAATTAAGTTTGCTGATGACACAATCCTGGGAGGAGCTGTTGACACTCTTGAGGGCAGAGAGGCCCTGCAGAGGGATCTGGACAGACTGGAGAGCTGGGCAATCACCAACCATATGAAGTTTAACTCGGGCAAGTGCTGGATTTTGCACCTGGGGCACGGCAACCCTGGATATACATACAGACTGGGGAATGAGAGGCTGGTGAGCAGCTCTGCAGAGAGAGACCTGGGGGTTCTGGTCAACGGCAAGTTGAACATGAGCCAACAGTGTCCCCTGGCAGCCAAGAGGGCCAACTGTGCCCTGGGGTGCATCAAGCACTGGATTGCAGCCAGTCAAGGGAGGGGATTGTCCTGCTCTGCTCTCTGCTGCTGCAGCCTCACCTTGAGTACTGTGTGCAGTTTTGGGTGCCACAGTACGTTAAGGATGTAAAGCTACTAGAGAGTGTCCAGAGAAAGGCCACGACGTTGGTAAAGGGTTTAGAGGAGAAACTGTCCAAGGAGCAGCTAAAGTCACTTTGTTCAGCCTGGACAAGAGGAGACTGACGGCAGACCTCATCACGGTCTACAGCTTCCTCACAAGGGGAGGAGGAGGGGCAGGCGCTGACCTTTTCCCTCTGGTGACCAGTGACCCAAGGGAATGGCAGGAAGATGTGCCAGGAGAGGTTTAGGTTGGATATTAGGAAAAGGTTCTTCACCCAGAGGGTGGTGGAGCACTGGAACAGGCTCCCCAGGGACGCAGTCACAGTGCCGAGCCTGACAGTATTCAGGAAGCACTTGAATAACACCCTCAGAGATATGGTGTAAATTTGGGTTTGTCCTGTGCAGGGACAGGAGTTGGACTAGATGATCCTTGTGGGTCCCTTCCAGCTCAGGACATTCTATGATTCTAAGTGACTACATATTTAAATAAAAGCTTGAGCATTTTGATGGATCAGTGACAAATGCTGAAATTATCCTCTTCTTCATGCAATCTACCTGCTTGCAGAAAAAGTTTTACTTGTTAGTCAATCATGTTTGATTTCAGAGCCTGTAAAACCCGCAAAAATATTAGATAAACACTCCTCCACAGTGTAGTACTGCCTTCTTATTTGGCTTCAGTCCTCTTCATCCTGAAACATGCATACTTCTCTAGAAAGGTTAGGTTGGGACCTATTACTGGTCGTAAATGTATGCCTCCTTGAATAATGTGACAGGAGAATTTGTGGCACAAAAAAGGGCAGTAAGTTAAGCAAATTATTAACCTTCCTCTTACTGCCTGTATTACCTGCTGTAACCTGTATTACTACCTTACTGCTGTAGGCTCTAGGCCAATGCTCTTGCTATTAGTGAATGACGCAGCGGAGAGGTGCCTGGATGAGGACTGGTGAGGTGGTTATTGCTGGGTCTTACTGGAGCCTTCAGGCCTACTGAAGCCAGCCTTGTTCTGCATTTTGGAGGAAATACCGCTTTTGGGGTGTAACTGCGTGCCTTCACACATGAATGACTGCTGGAACCATTATTGCCCTGACTAGCACCTGGTTGCTCTGATGAAGAGCAAAAGAGATTGAAAAGCTGGGACAGAAAGTGGTTTGGTGTTTTTTTCTTTCATCAGCAGTAAGAAAGGTGATGACTGCTTAAAAATGTTGTGGTTAACCTAAGATGCACCAAGATTAATAAAGTATTTAGTATGGGAAAAGAAGATTCATAAACATATTCCAAATACTGCGTTAGCCTGCTTCTGAACATTTAGGAACTATTCATTTATTTTAAACATTTAAATGAAGCAGGCAGAGAGATTTTCCAAAATAGTAACCACAAACCTTCTAGGATGTCTGTTGCATCTCCATTTCCACATTTTGCACTTGCATCTCTTCCTTCCATATACTTCCGTCTTTTCTTTTCCTCTGCTTTTTTCCTGATTGCTGCTAAAGCATCAATGCTGTCTTGGATTTTTTTTCTCTCCCTGGTTTCCCATTTTTCCCTTTCCACTTTCTCAGCTTCAAGTCCTCCAACAGCCCAGGCTTCTGCGCAGGCTCTAATGAAATCACAAAAGCTTACTGTAATATAGCTATAAAGGCCCATCATTATAATGAGAGAGACATTTAAAATAGCTTGCAACAGCATAAACTAGTTGCAAGAGGAAAAAAAGCATGTAGTAGTGCAACAGGGATGCACGTATATCTTATCTTGTACGTGGAACTGCAACAAAAGAAACAAAGATATCCAAATGCTGGCCATTACACCACCAGAGATCTGCCAGGAGTGCTGATCTTGGCTCTGCTTTTCCAGACACCTGTTCAGTTTCTGTAGAAATAAGGATTTGCCTCTGGTCTCCAGACTTCTTGTAAAACAATTCTGCTCAAGAATTAGTCCTCTTGTGAAAAAACATGTGTATTTTTCTAGGTATGTTAGATGTAGAACTCCATAGTATAATACTCTTGTACTCAAAGTCACCCACCCTCAATAAATTATGCTGATCAGTCTTCCTTTCATTACAATATTGACAAAAAAATGGATGAGTGATCACTAGCATTTGAGCTTTACTGCTGTGTAAAGATGGCGGCTCTGTTTCTTACCTATCCTTTGGGAAAACTGGTCTGTCATCCAGATATGTTAGTAGTTTCAGTCGAACAATAAGTGTTTTTCTATAATTAGCAATTTTCTTTATCACCTGGTTCCCCATCAAATTCAGCACATGCTAGAGAAACAAGGGAAACAATTTTTAAAGTTGAGTAGCAAAAATATCCCAATCTGGATATGTACTTTCTCTATCATTTCAAAACAAGAAGTGAATAGAACATCCTGGGTGTTACAGGTAATGTACAAAACCCAAATAATGTTTAATAACATTTCTTCTAGACCACCACCTATTGCGCACCAGAACACCCAACAAAACCATTTAATGGGATTCACCCATGCATGTGATACAAACCCTCAGCTATATTCGGCTTACCAGATTAGGCATGCTCTCCAGAATAGTTATAATACGTGGATCACTTAGATTGTTGTAGGAAAGATCGAGAACAGAAATACTTGGGCATTCTTGCAAGTGCTGTATGTCTTCCACTGTTTGTAACTTATTGTGAGCAATCTGCAGAGTCTGCAGGACTTTCAGACAAGCTGTCAGACCAGAACAGTACAATGAAAGGAAAGGTAAGTCATTGCTTCACAGGGGATCTTTTGGAGCAAGTAGAACATTGCATTGTCAACACAATTGTTTCCATTGAATCATGGGGAGCTTTTTTCTAAATCTGTTGTTCTGCTACATGCTCTTCTTGGCTAGGCCTCCATTTCAAAGTAGTCAGTTGCACAAAAGCAAGACCTTGTGTTTCAAATTACTCCCAATGTACACAAATGACAGTGTAGAATCATAGAACAGAATCATAGAATGCCCTGAGCTGGAAGGGACCTGCAAGGATCATTGAGTCCAACTCCTGTACAGGAATTCCTTTTTATTTTCTTCTGAACATGGAATAAGCCCTTTAACAAATATAAAAGATTTGGTAATCGTGTCTGCAACTGCCAAAGCATGTCATAACTGTAAAGTAACTGGTGAAAACTGGATTGCCACCCTGTCTGCAGCACAGATAAATACTTAGATGGTATTAAGAAGTGAGGAAAAGCTACTTAATTGTCCTAGGTATCCACATAAAAGTAATTACTACGTCTTTTCTATTTTCTCATCTATTTAAATTTCAAAATACATAGGTTTAACTCTTCAACAGATGCCTTGTGGACGTGGGTATGGGATATTGTGCAAAATTCTAACATGACTAAAACCCCCTTGAAACTAGCACCACAAATAATAGCTTGGCTTAGTCAAAGCTTAGGAATATGGACTCATTATAAGTTAAAACATGTTGCACCAATAGTCCTTACAGAGATTCTCAATGGTCTTAATGTAGTTGTTACTGATATTGAGGGAATCCAGCTTTTGTAAGGGTTCAAGGTTTTCAATTTTGTTAATTAAATTGAGTTGTAAGTAGAGGCAATGCAACTCTGTCAGAGCCTCCAAATTCTCAATTTTTGTTAAGCCATTGCATTGCAGCCATAAACACTTCAATCCAGTATACTCTTCAAGATTCTCCAGGCGGTCAAATCCTGCAGAAAAAGATGTTTTAAAATGAAATTGCATTGGCTGAAAACAAGTCTTTGGATGAGCAAATTTCATTAAACCAGTGCTGCTGAAAAAGCCTGTGAGAACACTTGTACTCAAGTCACTGCCAGTATTTCCACTGAATTAATGGCACGGTACCTGGCCCATAAAGGACAAAAACATACAAGTACCTATTCTGGTCTATATCTTGTGCTGCCCTTTAGGTTCTCAAATAATACATATTGAGAAAATAGCAAAAACAAGGCCAAATGTAGAAGGTAGATGTAGCATGTCCTATTATTTAAAATAATTCTTACGCTAACCTGAACCAGCTAACTGTATCGTGCAAAACCTGCTCAAAGATCACAAGAGGATGATCCTTGGTCATTCTAGCAACTTCATTTCCTTTCAGTAGTATTTGAGAACATGCAGAAAGTGTTTACTGTTGATTTTCTTCCTGACAATTTTTATCTGACAGTACAAAAGTTCCCAAAGCTGGAAAACAGCTTCTTTATACAAACACATTTAAGAAGAAATACATATATTTTCTTCTGAATACAACCCAGACCAGTATTTTAAGATATTTCTCAGAAGCTACTGGTTGGGGCGGGGGGGAGCAGGAGTGTCCCTTGATTCCTATCAATCCTTTGCATGACTGCACAAAGTGAATCAGGTCTATAATCAGTTGACTCTTCTACCTTCATATCGGCTCATTTTGTTTCACAATTTCACTATTATATAAAATTAAATCATGTTTCTAATTTAAAAGAATGATTAGATACCTTAATTCAGTAAGCCATAAAATAGATTCTCTGCTAAAATGCTACTTAGAATGATAAATCTAAACAGTCTGGCCTACATCTTACCTTTATAATGCAAGTAAAGCGTATCATTTAAGTATGGGGTCAAGTATAATTTCTGCTGTTTACAGATGTCTTGCAGAATCTTTTTTGTCATTCTAAAATAATAATGGGAAGCAGAAAAAAACCACAAAAAACGTATTTCAGTGCACATTCTGAAATCTTTGGGTTTTTAACAAACTTCAATGCAACAAATTAATAGTTCTTTTATGCAAGAGGAATGGACACAGCTTTATTTTGAGCTATACCCAAAATTTAAAAAAGTAGGGTTTTTAGAGTGATTTTCCATTTCTACCTGTTTGAAGTGAGTTACCGTGTTCTTCTGCTAAAATACAGTGAGTACATAAGAAAGCAGATAGGGAATTAGAGAGTCCATGCTTTTGGAAAAGAGCAGTCATGATACTATGTTAGAATCTGGTTCCTTCTTCTCCAATTCTTTTCTCCATTCCTTGCTGCTTTGGTGCAGGACCTTTGGTAGTGTACTTAATACACAACATTTTTCTCAGACTAGAAAAATCAATAGTTATCAACCTAACATTTTAATGAAATGCTGACTCCGAAATAGCACTCACGACAGGTTTCATATATAGCTGTGATTGGCTAGGAATGCCACAGTAAGAAAACGAGTAATACCTCTTCAACTGTAATTGCTTGATGTCCAGCTCCACTCCTTTTGGAATTCATACAAGCGAGAAGCAAGAAAAGGCTACTCAAGGCAGCTGTGGGCTACAGCTGAACAGTGCAGGGGCAGAGGACTCGGCAAGAAGCACTGGCCAGAATAATACAGTGTGAAATGGCAGAGGCTGCAGGGGTAAAGCACTTGAGCTGGCAGCCAACAGCAGCCAAATGAGGCCAAAGCTGCACATTGTGGTCAGAAGGACAGCAAACCCCCAAAGTGGTAAGTCCATGGGTGGCCTGCAAACTGTTAACCAGAAATGGATTGCAGTGAAGAGCAGCTAATGGGATGAATTACCCTGATATCTGGGACCCTGTGCTAGACAGCACTGGGTCGACAGTTTCATAAAGTTGGTAGTCCCTGAGCAGGGACTTTGCAAAGATTGACAGGACACGGTTTTTGGAAGCAAGATGTCCAGGGCTACCTAAAATTTAGTAACATTATAGACAACAAACTTTTCATTAGGAAAACACCTAGCAAAAACATTCCAAAGCAGATGACATCTGCACCTTCCTGTTTAGAAAGGTTAGATTCTGTAAAACAAAATTCCAAAATAAAGATTCTAGTACATATTTCTTGCTTAAAGAAATATTGCAGAAGTACAATGTTAAATTGTCCAAAATTATTTTCTACTTCTAAATTTCATGTTAAGAAATTGAACTTTGCATTTGTGGTCATAAGTATTCATTGGACTAGAGCTTGTAACAGTAAGATTTTCTTGGCAGAAAGATACTGTCAAAATAACAAATAAACTTGAGTAAAGGCAGTGAAGTTAAACCTTTCGTAATGAATTTGCTTTTTATTTACTTACTACACTAAAAATCTCAATATTGCTGAAGAACAAAATTGTAATACAGTCAGCTAGTCAATTGAGTTCCTGGGGCAACATAAAATACCATTGTCAGCCTGTGGCTGCCCAAACATGCCTGACACAAATCTCTGAAGGAACGAAACATTTATAAACTTCAAGCAAAACTTTTAAATATATACTGTTTTCTCATATTGTCAGCCCAGGTACATTATCGTATGCTAGCTACTTGCAGTACATCTTGTTGTTTTTCATTGTGCTATTTGTAGTAGCTTTAATCAAATTATTAGCATCCTCAGGCAATTTATAGGATCATAAAACACATGTTCCTTCAGAACACTAATTATCTATGTGCAGTTGTTGCTTTCTGCCATCATTCTTCATAAGAACTTAATTCTGAAGTGTGCCAGGCTGATTAGCCCAAGATAATTAAGTTTTCTATGCAAGTACAGTCCAATCTACCTCCTGATAACTCAGTGAAAGTTGTTCTCCTGACTTTAAAGGGCTGTAGCTATCTCTAATAGAACAGCTATGTTAAAGTTAGTAGCAACATAAATTTTGGGAATTTTCACCAACGTGTAAGCAGGTTGAGAAACAGAGGGTAAATCTTCATTGCTCCTTACATATCACTCCCTAACTAGCCCACGTGACCAGACTTTGAACAATGTCATTAAATAGTACCAAATGTGGTTTTTATTACTTGCTTGCAATGTGCTTAGTCAAGAGATAACATGAGAATAATCCCATTTCAAAACCACTAATGAAACACCCATCACAGCATATGCTGGTGTAGGCTGGACCAAAATTAGAGCCAGAGCTTACAAAGGAGTTGTATCTTATCGTCAACCATCTGAGGTACCTCTGGATTTCCTCTGCTAAAAATTATCTTGACAACTGTAATACTTACCTTGTGATGAATTAATACAATGCATTGTGTGAATTGATGCTTAGAAGCGGTGAAATCTACTGACAAATGACTCCCACAAGAGCTTGCACAATTTTCTCCAGATCCATTAAATATACTGCATCAAATAGTTAGAATGTAAGTTGCTACTGCAGCCATAAAAAGCCATACAGATGCTGGAAATATCAGCAATTCCTGATTTATTGATTAAGCTCAAATTTGCCTTCAAAATCGCTCTCCTGAATTAATTCGTAGAATAGCAAAACTCCCATTGATTTCAGTGATGCCAAGATGTAAATAAAAAACATCCACAAACATTACCTTACACTGCCCCTCTTTTCTTCTGTCCTTTGACTGAATGAGCTGGTTGCTGATTTGTGATCACCATCTGATTTTTGTGCATTCTGTTGATCTGCTCTGGACATACAGTTGATGGCTTTCTCTTGAGTTTTAATATCTTTGTAAGAAAACAAGTTGCAGTTTAACAGCATGAGTGGGGAAAAAGTGTCATGGTGCTAGTCACTCTAGGGAAATATTGAAAAGCCCTTGAATATGAATGTCAAGAAAAAAAGTGTGCTAACCAAGATTTTTGCTGACATTTTTAATGAAAGGAAACCTAACTTTTTAGAAGGCGAAGTAGTAAAATAAGTAGTAGAAAAATAGATTGTTGAAATTTGCCTTTTTTTTTTTTTGTTTAGATCTGGAAGTCAGGTAGTACTCACTAGTCTTAAGATTATCATAATGTACAGTGACAATATAAAGTACTGGCACCAATATTCTCAAGGTCTTAGACATCTACTATGCACTACATTTAGTTAATAATTTAACAAGACTGCTAACTTTCCACATAAAGAAACTACAGTAATGGTGTATCTGAGTCATCTCAAGCACTGTTAGTCTAGCTCTTCTAGAAATGTACTCTGTGGAAGGTGTCTCCAGTGCTATACTCATTCAAGCTGTCTTTAGACTGCCTTTGATTAATTGCATTTTCAATGCTCTTCAGATTCCTGCTCTGCACCTTCTAGTTGCAATTGTATTCCAAACACTTAAAAAGGGACAGTGCAAACAAGATGATTGTCCCAGCTCATTGAAATATGATTGTCATTATATTTAGAGGTCAGGCTAGCTGTATGATTGCAACACAGGAAAAGGTAGCTCTCCAGGTAGAAAAAAATTAAAGAAACAGAAAAAAATAAAAGCACAATTAGCGCAATTGAGTAAGCCTGGGTTATGGCTAGGTTTTCAGTGACTTCAGTGGGAGAAAGAATAAACTCATACTGCATCCAGATGAGTAATAATACACTTGATTTCTGGACTTTATGTTCATAAAGTGCCCTAAATTCATTGTAGTGAGCCAGCTGGAATGGCTCACCTGTGTTGACACAATTGCCTTCATTTTCTGTTTGCGTAGCTTCATTTCTGCTGTTGTTCACAGGCTCTTCTGACACCTCTTGCACAGTAACCTCCCCTCCAAGGCCTTTGTCCAAATCTCCGTTTTGTGATTGCATTTTAAAACACGTGATTTAGACAAACATCACCCAAGTTGGTAGTCAATTTACAATCCAGCTTCCTGACAAAATATGTAAACGCTTTAGTAGAACCTGGTACAGATAAAAAGACCATATGAGCAAATTAGGAAATCTGCACAGAGCTAGCAACTTGGGGCTAGTCACTGTGGAGATACCAAAAGGCAGAGAGAGTTTATCTTAAATCCTGCCCACAGTGGATCTCACTCGGGGCAGAGAGGGCCG
This sequence comes from Phalacrocorax carbo, assembly GCF_963921805.1. Lineage (NCBI taxonomy): Eukaryota > Metazoa > Chordata > Aves > Suliformes > Phalacrocoracidae > Phalacrocorax > Phalacrocorax carbo. The sequence goes on from NC_087520.1 coordinate 25,541,896, forward strand.
TGGCCGAGAAGCCTCCCAAAACCAGAGCAAGTCACCTTTTTCCTTTTGAAACTGGCACGCTGAGGATGGTGCTCCTTACACAGCCTGCTCTTGTGTAACGCCTGCCTCCCACCCCGCTGCAAGACAGGTGGAGGCTTGAGGGGAGTTTTAGTCTCCTCACAAGGATTGTGGATGCCGTTACGTTTCACCCCATCGCTTTGAGCAGTTATAGCCCGGGAGCGCTTTAGACAAGACTCGTGTCCTAGAGCGTGCTCCTACATCTCCCGTTAAACCCGCAACTCCCTTTACCTGACCCGAAGTTCGGGCTGGGTCGGGTGTTCCGACCCAGCGCGCGGCTCATGGGGCCGGCGGCCGCTCTCTGGCCTCACCGCGGTACCTCCCAGGCAGCGGGGGACGTAAACCGCGAGGGACGGGACGGGACGGGACGGGACGGGACGGGACGGGACGGAGCGATCCCGAGCCAGCCGCCGGAGGCCCCGGAGACGCGGGCAGCCGCGCCTCCCGCCTCAGCCACCCAACCGCCGCCGTCGCCATAGCGACGCTGCGCACAGGCCCACAAGGCCCCGCGCCCGTTCCCGGCGGCCCCGCGCAGGTGGCGGCGGGCGAGGGGAGCGCGGCGGCGCCGCCGGCGGAGGGCCAGTCCCGTACGTCGGCTGGCGGTGAGACGCGGGCCGCGGCGCGGGGTGGTTTCTGTCTGTTACAGCCCAGCTGGGGCTCAGGGAGAGCCGGGGCCGAGCGAGGCGCCGGGCCGGGCCCACTCGTCGCTGGGGCTCGTCGGCAAATGCGCGGCTGGAGCCCGCTGATCCCTCCCGGGTGGGGTGAGGCTGCGGCCCCGAGTGCGCTAGGCCTCGGTGGGCGAGGGAGCGGCGATGTGTAACGGCCCTCGAGCAAGCAGTGGTAAGCTGCCGGCTCCGGCTGTAGATTTGTTGCTGCCGAGGAGGCGGCGCTTGGGTTTTGTGCTTGTTTTAAAAAATCATTCACTAGCAAAACCCTTGTGAGGCGCAGCAGGCTTTGTGCTGAAAGCCGGTGTGCGAAGTCACATTAATTGGAGAATAAGCCTGTGAGAAGTGGCTGAGGGAGGGAGCTGGGGTTGGCTAGTTTGGAGAAGAGGAGGCTGAAGGGAGACCTTATCACTCTCTGCAGCTACCTGAAAGGAGGTTGTGGTGAGGTGGGTGTTGGTCTCTTCTCCCAAGTCACTAGTGATAGAACGAGAGGAAACGACTTCAAGCTATGTCAGGGAGGTTTAGATTGGATATTAGGAAAAATGTCTTTACTGAAAGATTGGTCAAGCATTAGAACAGGCTGCCCAGAGAGGTGGTGGAGTCACCATCCCTGGGGGGGTTCAAAAAACATGTAGACGTGGTACTTCAGGGTATGGTTTAGGAGGCATGGTGGTGTTGGGTTGAGGGTTGGACTTGATGATCTTAGAGGTCTTTTCCAACCTTAATGATTTTATGAATGCGTGGCACTGTCCTCCCGTGGCTCAAGGATTTTCAGACCATAAGGACCCATAAGGTTGCCCAGGCAGGTTGTGGAGTCTCCTTCACTGGAGACATTCAAAACCTGCCTGGACGTGTTCCTGTGCCCCCTGCTCTAGGTGTGCCTGCTCAAGCAGGGGTGTTGGACAAGATGGATCTCCAGAGGTCCCTTCTAACCCCTACCTTCTGTGATTCTGTGACCTGGTAGATGCAGCGCACTTGCTGGGGAAGGGTTAGTGCTTTGTCACAGCACCAGGGACTAAAGTTATGCTTCTGTCTCCGAGCTTGCTTTGCCCCTCGTGTAGCTTTCTGTGCTTGGAAGAGCATCTTTCTTGTATGCTCAGCTTTCTTCTGCTGGTTACCCTTGCCTCTTTTGTAGGTGGATCTTGAATCTTCTAAAATTAGTTTTTACATATTGAGCTTACCTTATCTGCTTGGATTTGAATTGTTTTATTTACAGTATCATTGATTGTGTCATTGCAGTATAACTGATTAGTAGCTAAACCCTTGGACAAGGGCTAAATGGCAGCTAAACCAGTGAGGGTGATGGTAGGTAACACCCAAATTTTAGCAGGCTTACTTGTGGCTTTTCTGCATCAAAATAGTGCTCAGACTGTAACATGCTGAATCTCAAAGGTTATCCATTCGGTCTGAAAAGTCTACATGGCCCAAGAGGCAACTGTAATTACCTGTGTCTCTCTCATTTTTTTCCAGGCTTCTGATCACCATGGCTGCAGTGGATCATTTCAACCTCTTGTACAGAGAGATCAGTCGTTCCTGCAATTTTTACATAGAGGCCCTGGCTATAGTTGGGGCTTGGTACACCGTCAGAAAATGCGTCTCTCTTGCTTTTGACACTTACAGCACACTTAGGTTGCATTTAATTCCAAAGCTGGGCGGCAAGATTGATCTTGTCAAGCGGTACGGAAAATGGGCTGTGGTCACTGGTAAGAGGCTGAAGCTATATATTTGCTTATCTTTACATAACATACTGTGCCAGTACTGTAAAACTTGCTAGCTTGTATTGCTGGGTGAGCTTTATGTCACAAGCTGGGGCCTGCATTATCTCAGGTTGCAAGTTGATCTGCTTGAACAGTGACAGTTTTTCAGTGCCTTACTAAATTAAATTCCTCATGGGATGGGCAAGTTCAGTGTGTTGACTGATGCTGGGAAAGACACACAGAGCAATTTTTTCCCCAAAATTGCAAGGTATACCCCAAATGCATACAAGCATAGATGTAGATGCAGAAATTCTTCAACAAGCTTTGAGTTATGTACCTCTGACATCCTTGCCCTTCATTAAGCTTCTACTGTAAGCTCTCCGCTGTTGTCACAGAAAATGTAAGACTTGTGTGAGGTGGGATTGCAGAAGGTTGCTACTGACAATCGTAGAAACACGGTGGGATGACTTGCACAACTGGAGTGCTGCAATGGATGGCTATAAAGGGATAGGCAAGGAAGGAGAAGTGGCAGGGTAGCCCTGTGTGTCAGGGGGTGTTTTGATTGTCTAAAGCTTAACGATGGTGTTGATGGGTAAGAATCAGGGGGAAGGCCAACAAGGCAGATATCATGGTAGGAGTCTGTTACAGACCACCCAACCAGGATGAAGAGGCAGATGAAATATTCTATAAACAGCTGGAAGAAGTCTCACAGTCACTAGCCCTTGTTCTTGTGGGGGACTTTAACTTAGCAGGTGTCGGCTGGAAATAACAGTACAGTAGAGAGGAGACAGTCTAGGAGGTTCCTGGAGCATGTGGAAGATAACTTCCTGACACAGCTGGAGAGGAAGCCAAGTAGGGCTGTTTCTATAAATACATTAGCAACAGAAGGAGGGCTAAGGAGAATCTCCATCCTCTACTGGATGCAGGGGAGAAACATAGTGACCAAGGACAATGAAAAGGCTGAGGTACTTAATGCCTTCTTTACCTCAGTCTTTAATAGTAATACTAGCTGTTCTCCAGGTGCCCAGCTTCCTGAGCTGGAAGACAGGGATGGGAAACAGAATGAAGCCCCCATAATCCAAGGGAAGTGGTTAGTGACCTGCTACACCACCTAGACACACACAAGTCTATGGGGCTGGATGGGATCCATCCAAGGGTACTGAGGTAGCTGGTGGAAGTGCTCACCAAGCCTCTGTCATTCTTTTATCCGCAGTCCTAGCTAAATAGGGATGACCCGTTGACTGGAGGTCAGCAAAAGTGACGTCCATTTAAAAGAAGGGCCGGATGGACAATCTGGGGAAGTACAGGCCAGTCAGCCTGACCTTGGTGCCGGGGAATGTTATAGAGCAGATCATCCTGAGTGCCCTCATGTGGCATGTACAGGACAAGCAGGCAATCAGGCCCAGTCAGCTTGGGTTTATGAAAGGCAGGTCTTGCCTGACTAACCTGATCTCCTTCTATGCCAAGGTGACCCACTTAGTGGATGAGGGAAAGTCTGTGGATGTTGTCTACCTAGACTTCAGTAAAGCCTTTGACACTGTTTACCACAGCATTCTGGAGAAACTGGCTGCTCGTGGCTTGGATGGGCTTACTATTCACTGGGTAAAATCTGGCTGGATGTCTGGGCCCAAAGAGTTGTGGTGAAGGGGGTTAAAATCCAGTTGGCAGCCAGTCACAACTGGTTTTCCCCAGGGCTCAGTACTGGGGCCAGTTCTGTTTATTATCTTTATCAGTGATCTGGATGAGGGGATTGAGTGCACCCTCAGGAAGTTTAAAAAGGACACCAATTTGTGCTGGTGTGTTGATAGGCTTGAGGGTAGGAAGGTTCTGCAGAGGGACCTAGACAGGCTGGATCAATGGCCTGAAGCCAACTGTATGAGGTTTAACAAGGCCAAGTGCCAGGTCCTGCACTTGAGTCACAACCACCCCATGCAACGCTACAGGCTTGGGGAAGAGTGGCTGGAAAGCTGCCTGGTGGAGAAGGACCTGGGAGTGCTGGTTCAATGGCCAGCTGAAATGAGCCAGCAGTGTGCCCGGGTGTCCAAGAAGGCCAACAGCATCCTGGCTTGTATCAGGAATAGCATGGCCAGCAGGAGTGGGGCAGTGATCGTGCCCCTGTACTGGGCACTAGCGAGGCTGCACCTCGAATGCTGTGTTCACTTTTTGCCCCCTCAGTACAAGAAGGACACCGAGGTGCTGGAGCGTGTCCAGAGAAGGACAAAGAAGCTGGTGAAGGGTCTGGAGAACAAGTCTTATGAGAAGCAGCTGAGGGAGCTGGGGTTGTTTAGTCTGGAGAAAAGGAGGCTTGGGGAAGACCTTATTGCTCTCTACAACTACCTGAAAGGAGGTTGTAGCAAGGTGGGTGTTGGTCTCTTCTCCCAGGTAATAAGCAATAGGACAAGAGGAAATGGTCTCAAGCTGCGTTAGGTGAGTTTTAGATGGGCTGTTAGGAAAAATTTCTTCACCAAAAGTGTTGTCAAGCACTGGAACCGTCTGCCCATGGAGTGGTTGAGTCACCATCCCTGGAGGTATTTAAAAGATGTGCAGATGTAGCACTTAGGGACATAGTTTAGCAATGGACATGACAGTGCTAGGAAACGGTTGGAGTCAATGATCTTAAGTCTTTTCCAACCTAAAGAGTTCTGTGATTCTATGACAATGTTGTCTTTATTGTTGTGGTTTTGAGATCACTATGTTCAGTGCCACGTGATCTTCAGAGAGGGACTATAATTGAAAGAACTGGCAAAAGAGAAGGCTGGCGCTGCTCTGACTTTCACCTTGGTTTTTTATTATCTATTATAGGTAGCACAGATGGTATCGGGAAGGCATATGCTGAAGAACTGGCAAAGCGTGGTATCAACATCATCTTAATCAGCCGAAACAAAGAGAAGCTGGAGGCTGTATCTAGAAGCATATCGGAAACTTATAAAGTGGAAACAGATTTCATAGTAGCTGACTTCAGCATGGGGCGTGAGCCTTACCCAGCCATTAAGGAGGCTCTGAAAGACAGAGAAATTGGCATTTTGGTGAATAATGTAGGACTGTTTTATTCCTACCCAGACTATTTTACCAACCTGTCTGAGGATCTGCTGTGGGACATGATCAACGTAAATATTGCTTCTGCTAACATGATGACGCATATTGTGCTGCCAGGCATGGTACAGAAGAAGAAAGGGGCAATTGTGAATCTTTCTTCTGCATCCTGTTGTCAGCCGACACCAATGTTGACAATCTATGGAGCCTCTAAAGTGAGTTGGGCTGTGATGTTTAATGGTATGCACTGAAAAGTAGATGCGTTATTAGTTGGTTGTAAACACATTCAGCAAGGATATAAAAATATACCTGAAAGTTTTCTAGCGATTTATTCAAATATCAGAGGTGAATGTTACATGTAATATGCAGTAAACCCTTTATCCTCATCAACACTTTGAACCAAAGTCAATGTTATTTGGGTTATGTGTGAACTGTGACATAACAGTAGTTCTAGGAAAAATCTTACCTTCCTCAGAGGAATGATGTGCAAAGCAAAGTGGTAGTCCTATGACCCACTGAAAGGGTCAAGAATTTCCTGTCTTTCTTCTTCAGCTGAACTGTGCAGACATACCTCAAGCTACTTACGCACTAGGGATTGGTAGCCAGTGGGGCTATACTCATGCTCAAGCCACTGCTGTCACGAGGGCTGTGGCCAAATCAAGCCGCTGCTTCACTGAACACCAAGGAGCGGAAGGCTTCTTACACCATTGTATGTACCATATTTGGGGAAAAGTGAAAAGAACTTTCCCCCACATAGTTATTCTTCCTGAGGAGATCCAGTCAATAATGAATAGGATGGGGCAGCTGGGTGATACTGGATTACACTGTATGATTTACTGCTGAATCCACAAAAGCAGCTGAGATTGTAGAAGGATCTCACCTAGATCCAGTGTCCAAACGCAAGTGGTTATTGCTCCCAGCTGTTGGTGGCTGCCCTCTATTGTAGCCTAACCCCTTTGCAGACTTGCTCCTGGGATAGCTCTTTTGAGTACTTCGTTTTGCCAGGCGAAAAACCAGCTTTTATTACTCCACGGTATAAAACTCCTTGCAGATTTTCTTCAGTGTGGAACCTGGCTTGAGAGTCCTGTTTCTGTCGCAGAGTATCACCCTGCCTTGGTTATGCTAAGCGTATGTAGAACTGCACTCTGAAGTAAAACAGTTCAAAGGCCTGAATGAAAAAGAACAGAACAAAACGAAGTGTACCAGAGAGTCTTCCTTTAGCTGCTATCATTAATCCAAATCCTAGATCGGCAATCCAGTTTAAAGGCTGACCTCTGTGCAGTTACACTGGCACAGAAGTGGAAAGAAGCTGCTCTAGCATCCTAAGCCTCGCTGTGCATTAACAGTGTATGGTGTTTGAAGTGGTTGGTTTGTTTTCCTAAGGCAGGTCTAAGAGCATTTGTAGAAGATGCTTTCCCAACAGTTTGCTGGGAACAGTGCTTTTGCGAGACCGTTGGGGAGCAGAAACTCATTCACTCACAAGCTGAGTCTAAAATGCTCGTTCTCCAGGATAACTGGCTGGGCAACACAGCAGTAGCTTCAGCATGGCATCAGTGTTGCTGCTTTAAGCTGACCCGTGCTCGTTTTGCTGCCTGTTTGGTTCCAGTAATCCCAGTTATTAGGCTTGTGCTTTTTTGTGTTATTCTGTGAAAGTAAAATGAACTAAAGGAGATCATACAGATGCACATAAACAATTGTTTTCCACAAGGGAGTTGCAGGAAGTAATTAACCTACCTTCTGGGGAAGATCAGTTGAGTATGAAGTTCACCCATTAATATATTAAAAAAATGGGACTTCATTTTGTCCTTTTGACAGTAATATGTATAGGTAGCTTTGAAATGTCCCCTGCAGTGCCCCCAAACTGAAGGTGTTTGTTTTAGATGAAATAAATGTTTCTGATTTGTTTTTAAGCAGAAATTGTCAGATCGTTAAATTCAGATCAGAGAGTTAAGCAGTCCCTTTGTCCTGCAAGTTATTGTACTGTTGCAGCATTTTAGCAAACAAATAACAAGATGTAGAAATGTCGGTAATGCTTTAGAAATGTGAATTTTTATACTATTTAGTTAAGGTTTTATTTTTTTTGGCTGATGTATAAAATATGCTACAACTCTTCTGTACTATTACTAAAGTTCTGCCCCAAGACTTGATTGGTGGTTTGTTTTGTTTTTTTTTTTTAAATGTCTCTTTCTGCTTTTGTCTTTCTAGACCTACTTGGACTACTTCAGCAGAGCACTACATTATGAGTATGCATCAAAAGGAATTTTTGTTCAGAGTTTAACCCCGTTTGTAATTGCTACAAAAATGGTAGCATGCAGCAGTGTTGCATCAGAGAGGTCTTTCTTTTTCCCTTCTGCTGAAGAATATGCAAGACATGCTATTTCTACTCTTGGGTTATCCACAAGGACTACTGGGTACTGGAAGCATGCAATAAAGGTAATAGAATTCATTAAACTATTTTGTGTTTGTCAACAGAAGTAAATAAGCTCTTTACTTTCTTAGGAGTCTGAATGATAACTGCTCATATTCTGAAAAAGTGCAATATATATTGTAGGACTTAAAGGCATTGTGCCATATTTTCTTAGTAATTCTGCTTTAGAAAATTATGCTCAGGCATGTTTATTTTTAGAATGAGAGAGTGAATCCAGTTCCTGCTTGAAATGCTCAGCAAAAATGGGGAAGAGACAACTTTTTATTCAAAAGCACAGAGTATCTCATTTCACTTGGGGTATTGCTGACTAGGCAAGCGTTTCACTGTCTTCTATGAACAGAAGTAGCTTTTTCACTCTTATTGAGCATATTTCTGCTTTGAGGAAGAGTGGGCAGGGAGGATGGAATAATAGCAGAAAAAAAGCGCCTACATTTTCATCCTAAGCTGTCTGGAAGCAGGTCCTCCGTATGTTAGGTTTTCATTTTTGGGGCAGACTGTGGGCTCCAAAGTAATTTTATGAACGCTGGTCACGTCTCATGCATCCTACCTAGTGGCTTACTTATAGCATTAGGTTGAGTAGAAGGAATTGAAGACTTGGGAAGTAGTCCAAAAGGAATAAAAGAGATGGGAAGGATTATGGCAAGATATGGCAATTAAAGGAAGTGGACAGTACTGCTGTTGCAAACTTGAACTAACCACTTCAGGATTTATTTGCAGAACCTAACTGTTCAGCTGTGGGCACTACTTCAAAATGCCTAAATATATTTACTTCCAGGGGGCTGAATTTAAGGTTTAGTTGCTGATGTTCAAGCAGGTTTTGCCTTGCGTTAGTAGTAATTTGAGAAACTCGTTGTTTACTTTAATGATTTATGCCTTAATCTGTCCCTTCCTTTCTTCTTTTCCTTTCCTCTTGTCTTCCTGTGCCTCTCCACAGTTCACACTGGGTGAGCGCCTACCTGAATGGATCTGGGCATGGTTTGCAATGTATTTTTCCAGAATCATACGCAAGGAAGCATTAACACGCAAAGTGAAATAGGAGTGTGCGGATGTTCCATGTAATGAGTACTATGTTCTCATCAGAGTGCTGAAAAAAAGTTTAGCGGACTTACTGTAACTTATCCATACCTTGCTGAACAATGTATATGTAACCTAGACATCAGAAGCGTGGATCCTCTCTGTATCCTTGTATTAAATAGCTCCTCTGCTGCTTTCCTCCACATCAAAGAGCTGATCTCGTTGAGGTTAGTCTCCGTTCACTACCTCTTCAAGGTATTTGAGCTGGAGCATGTATAGTTTTAATTCTGACAGTAAATCACTGTCTCTTGCATAGTGCTACATGATGTCAACCTGTAAAGGTGTCAGAATTTGAGCATTCTCCAAAGTTGCCAAAAATGGGCTGTTCAAAAATACAATCACAGTCAATTCTGTTAAGTTTCTTCAATATGTAGCTTTGCATAACTTTTCTGTCTTCTGACTGCACGTTTGTATGTTTTAAGTGCAAATGTTGTTGCTTTTGAATGATATTATTTAAGGAACTTCTCAAAATTAAGGTGTATGGCAAGGTACTGTTGACCAGGAGGTTGTTTAAATGACTGAAAAAGTCTTACAGTGCTGTAAAGGAATTTGGAGATAAGCTTGTATGCTTTCTTATTCCAAGTGTGAATGATGTTGATAATACTTCAATTATTGCTTCACCAGTCTGAAATATGGCTGGAGAATTGAATAAAGAATGTAAAAACACATTAGCTAAAGAAAAATAATGAATAAATAATGTTTTGATTTAAAAATACTGATTGGTTTTTCTAAGATAAAACTTACTGAAGTTTTGTTGCAGTATGATTTTGATGCTTCTGTTATATAAATAAATATGTTTATGCATATGTACTTTCTAGAAGTCAGCTGGTCTCATACACTGCTCATACGTGTTGCAGGCTCTACATCTCGGAGTCAGGAAAGCTGACCTTTCTGTGTATGCATAATTGCCACCTGAAAGAGGGACATGACTTAGGAAGAATGTTCTCAATCTTCTTGTATTTAATCATGGGCTTGTTAGTACTGCTTCTGTAATATATCAAACCCATGAACTACATATGCAGTATCTTATATACAGCAGCATGACTCTAGGAGCATCTTCCACCCATTTGTGCTAGTGTTTATTGCTTGAACATTACAGTGCGGCATTTCCTGATGGTGACAATGGGAGGTCAGAATGCTACACTACCTTGCTCCCTGAAATCCCTACTGGAGGGCATACAACAGCTGCTTTTGTGTTGCTGAATAATGCAGTCATGATTACAAAGCGGGTATCTATTGCTCCTTCACAGCAGCTCTGGACTGGTGATGTTAGAAACCGGAGTTCTAATAGTGATGTCTCCCGTGAAGCTTTTATGAGTAGGTTTTGTAGAGAGCAATTTAGTACTCATCCCCATTCAGTAAGAGACTCTGAAGAGATCTGCTTATACATAGCTTAGTACTAAGTTGTATCATGTGAAATGCTGATTAGATCTCTTAAAAAAAGAAATCCAGATGTTTAATATAGTGAAACTGTCTCCAGCCTCATGACTGAAGTACCCAGTATATTTGCTGGGCCACGTAGAAAGATACTGATGCTTGAATTTATTGTCCAGAGTGAAAATCGGGCTGTGATTTTTATAATGACACTTTGTTACTGTTCTGTTGCTGCAGCCCATATTCTCAGTTCTTCGGGGGAGGGGGGGAGGAAGATGAGGAGCAGTCAGGGGAGGGTATCAGGGCCAGGGACTCATTAAGTGGTTTTATCTTCCACTGACCCCAACCTCAGCTGGCCCCAAAAGCTGTTTGCTTCAGTTGCACCATATAAAAGTATGTATTAGGTGTTGCTAATAATGACGTGCCTGTAAATGGGATTTAAACAAAAACATTTATTTTCAGCAAGTGCCTAAATGAAAGCTAGAGAAATGTGAAGGTGTGGAACGCTTCCACTCCCTTCTCTCCCTCACGCACGTCCAGCACTACCTGCCCGTCCCTGTTGGTAACGTCCACATCTCAAGTTTTCCTTGCAGGGGTTAGACCCCACTCAGCTACAACCGAATGATCAGCTTCTCAAGCGACCTTCCTAAGAAGGCGCCTGCTGCTGCGCGGCCTCCTTACCGACTCCAGCAGGAACCCTGTCCTTCCCTCAGCGCCGTTACCGCGCCGCCATAGCGGCCCACCGCGCATGCGCTGTGCCCCTCCCCCCTCCCCGCGCATGCGTCCGCCTCGCGGGCCGCAATGGGGCTCTCGCGAGAGCGCTGTGGTAAACAGTGCACAAAATGGCGGCGGCAGGCGCGGCGGCGGCACTGTGAGTGCTTTGGGGGGAGAGCGGGATGGCGGTGCTGCTGCTTCTGCTTCTTCTGTGCGCGGGCTGGAGGGGAGCGCTGTGTTGTCAAGTTTTGGGGGACGCGGAGCGAGGCGGGCAGCATCTGAGCCTGCAGCCCCCCGTCGCCGTTCCCGGTGCTCGCTCCCCCTCGTCTACGGGATTGCTCCCTCCGCCGCCGCGCTCCGGACAGCTGCAGTGCGGAGCCATCTCCGCTCCCCGGCTAGCTGCCGCTCCCCCATAGCTTTTCCCGGCCGTGGGGCAGGTTGGGAGTGCCGGCGCTGCCCCGCACGGCGCCCGGCTGCTCTTGGCGGTGCGACGCTAACGACCCGCTCGCCGTAACGGCACAGAATAGATGAATTTACTCGTGCGGTGGGCGGGAGCAGCGGCCAGTGACCCCCGCCGTGGCACGGGCAGAGCTCCTTGCGTGGGGTGGCTGCCCGCCGGCCCGCGGCCGCGGAGGGAGGCTGCCCCGGCCTCCGTGCCGGTGCTCACTGAGCCTCTTTCGGCCGGCGAGCTCTGCGGAGTTTCCATTGCTCGGTCTGGGGTCCCTTCACTTCAGAACAACCGGGGAGTAACTCCAAGCCTAGCTGTTCTAGGGAATAGACAAGTTAGCGAGTTTAGGTTCCCGTCCCGCTCCTCACGGTAAGAGCGTTAAACACAATGAAGCCGTCAGAGTGCTGTTCTTACTTTCCCATGTTCTTACTTTACCCATTTTAGCATTGTGCTTACGTAAAATCTGTAATCAGCCATTAGAATGTTGTGTTTGCTCATTTGTGTAATTGTTTTTCTTATTTTATTGCTTTAGGTGTAATAAGCCAACAAAGTGATAAGGTAGGCAGAGCTCAGCCAAGGTCGGCAGTCAGTGCACTGCAACTGCCTTGTTAAGGGGCGAAGAGGGAACTTTGTAATAACGAGCAGTTCACAGTCTATCACGGTGTTGTCGTTCAGCTAGAAATAGAGAGGAATTCTGTCCCTGTTATAAGGAAATACTTGAGAATGCTAAATAAAGTTAAATAAGAATGAAGTCATGGCTGTCACATGCAGATTTGGTTCATTATGTTGTTGTGCTCTGAGGTCAGCCCACCATTCTCCTAAATAGTGTGAATCCACTGATATGGCTCCTACTTTTCAATGCTGGTTACTCCAGCAATGTACAGTTCTGCGGTGCTTCTCCATGTGGTGTGACAGACCAGATGGCAATATTTCTCTTCACTCTTTTAATGGCGCTTTGTTTATCAATTGCTGGTTAAATGTTTGGAATTTTAAAAAATTATTAGCATTGCAATTTTTCTTGAATGTGTCCTGTACCTTGGAATGTAAAGGGACTTCCCCTCCATGAGGAAAGCACTTTAAACACCTTCCTTTACCTTCATGTTATTGCATCTGTAATCCCGGCCCCTATTTTCTCAGGTGCCCATGTTGTAATAACTCACATTCCACCTCAAGAATGTTTGAAAGACTTTTTTAGAACTGATTTTCTCTTACAAGCACAGGGACTGAAAGTTTGCTTCCTGTAGTATCTGTTCTCCTTACCAGCAGTTGGCATAGAGTTTGAATTTGATTCTCCTTGTGTAGAATGATGTATCATAGTAGAATTTCTATTTGCCACATTTCTGACTGGAAAAAAGCCACTATGCTTTTTTAAGTGTCTGTGAACACTTTTTATCGTGTTTATTTTTCGTGCATTACTTTTTCATTGTCCTGGGCCTGGTGTGTTGTTCTCTTTGCTGCTTTACACAAAGGATGATAGAGTTTGGTTGTCACTGTTGCTTTTGTTCTATTGTCAGGTTGATGCCTGAGACTTGAGTGTTTGTGAAAAATTACTAAATGAAACACATGAACAACTTTTTCTGTATTATTTCTAATACTAACTGCCAAAGGTATCTATTTTCTGTGATTTTCAGGCTATACACTTGCACAAATGTGAATCTAATTATTTTCTCTGTTGCTCTGCCTTACAGGTTGGCTTGCAATCAGCTTTGCTAATTCTTCTAGGGAGTTAACTTTGCCATCAGAAATGGAGCACAGCTCACCTCAGCTACTACATCCTGAGTGACCGAATCCTTTAATACAAAATGGAGAAGAAGCGTAGAAAGAAATGAGCCTGTTTATAAGGCTTTACCTCAAAAGACCATGAAATCTCTGCTTACTTTGGACAAAGCTTTAAGAATATTCAGTTGATCAGCACAGTGAAAGCAACATTTACTGAAACAAAAATGAACTAGTTTATAAAGAAAATTGTGATTTGAATATATGGAATTTTTGGAATGAAACCATTTTCTTCTTTGACCATGAAGTTTGCAAACATCTGGTTTGTTCTGGTTGTTATATTACTCTGTGGCAAAAAACACTTCGGTACCAGACTGGGGAATTCCTCTCATGAGGCTCACATATGTCCTGGATGTTCTCGCCTTACTTTGAAAGTGGAATTCACTTCGACGGTCGTGGAGCACGGTAATAGAGAGTTAGTCACTTAAAAAAAAAATTATCCCTGTGAAGTTCAAGCATACATTACTGATTTGTGGTGTTTGTGCAATTGTAACATTCAGGGAGTTTCTGTAGAAGCATATTGTCTGCTAAATTTTCTGTATTCAAGGAGAAATAGATTTTTTCAAAGGTTCTTGGTTTAACTGGAGGCAAGATTCAAAGACAAGAGAAGGAAGAGAGGGGGAAAATAAAAAGGGAGTTAAAAGTGAAAATGGAGTGTGAAGGCTTAGGTGGGCAAGTGTGGTCACTTTGGTGTGTTTAGTAGCTGTTTGTTTCAACCTGGCTGGTGTATGGTTGAGGCTCTTTTATAAAATGTAACGACAAGTGGGCCTTGAAGGGGTGAGAAAGGCAAAGAAATCTCTGTGGGTTTGTTCAAGAAAAAGTTTGGAAGTGATAATACATGCATGGAAAAATTGCAAAAATAATTTTGCAGGGAGCAGGTGAAAGGCAAAGTGAGGCAGATATCACTGTGGAGATGGCAAAGGACAGCAATAGGACACCTTGACCCTGTGTCCACTTACTGCCTCAGATACCTGTAATGTTCCCACAGTGAAGCTGTGTGTGCACCTGGGTGCTTACAGGCAGGGTATCTGTAGCGTCATTGCTGTGTGTGGTTAGCCAAAGTCTTACTGTGATGAATGTGGTGTATGCTGAGGCTGATGTCCACTCACAAATCACTAATCCAGGTTGAGGACTGAAGTGTTGGGACCATCTTTGTTCTTTGTGCATGTCATACTTGGTGTCAGTAATTTGCACTAGAGCTCAATACCGTATAGAGGCTAAATGTCTTTATATCATACATGTCAAGAAGCATATTGAATTGGCATGTCAAGCAGTTGTTTGTACTGCTAGATGTAACAATAAGTCTGTTACCTCTCCCCTGCTCCCCCCACATTGTTTTACCTTTCCACGATATTTACAATTCTACCTTCCTTTCAAAGGTTTTTATAATATTTTGCAGATTTCCTGATGGGGGGAAAAAAAACCAACCAGAAACATGTAGTGCAGAAATAAATTGCAGATTTCTAAAAGCAGCATAGTAGTGCCTCAAATTGTGGTTATTTGTTCTGGATAAAGAAGAAAGAAATATTTGGGCCTTTGTGATGTGAATGCATGAGTGAGCTGCTTAAACATCAGTTCTGATAAGTTGTGCTCTTGTTCCAGAGTATATTGTGGCTTTTAATGGATACTTCACAGCTAAAGCTAGAAGTAAATTTATTTCAAGTGCACTAAAAAGTAGTGATATTGAGAACTGGAGGATTGTACCTCGCAACAACCCAGCCAGTGACTATCCTAGTGATTTTGAAGTTATTCAGATCAATGAGAAACAGAAAGATGGGGTACTGACACTGGAAGATCATCCAAACATCAAGCGTGTAACACCGCAGCGGAAGGTCTTCCGATCGCTCAAATATTCAGAGTGTAAGTAATTTTCTGTGTGGTTGCATGAAATCTGCTTTGGAAAAGCCTCCTCAGCCTTGTTTCAGACTGAACTGATGTTCAGCATTACACAAATGAGGAGTACACTACAGTTTTTATTTCATTTACAGAAACCAGTTCTTTTGCTCATAAAATTATCAGGGTCTTGTCAACCCTTTGCAAAGTGTGGCAGTGATTCCAGCCACAACGCAGAAACGTTTCTTTTGCAGCAGTCAGTTAGCAGAGACTATGGACCACTATATCCCTAGTAGATAAGATGGAAGCTTGTACTGATTTTGATCAGAGAAAATGGATACTCACTTGTCTAAACTTTTTGTTGTAACAATATGATTTATGTGTATATTTGCATAAAAGCTGAATCTTTTGTGGTTTTCCTCATGCTGTATTTTGTTTTCTTCATCCTCATTCTGTGTAGCTGATCTAATGTTGCACTGCAATGAAACCAGATGGACTCAAAAATGGCAGTCATCTCGTCCCTTGAGAAGAGCAAGTCTTTCTTTAGGTTCTGGCTTCTGGCATGCAACAGGTCGACACTCAAGCAGGCGTTTGCTGAGAGCTATCCCACGCCAAGTCGCTCAGACCTTGCAGGCAGACGTCCTCTGGCAGATGGGTTACACAGGTATGCTTTTGTCTGTAGGCTTAGAACAATTACCTTCTTTAAAAAAGCAAGTGAAGTGTAAGGAAAGCCTAATTGACTGCTATGTGTTAATCTCTCATTGGGTGCCAGTTCCGGAAAGATTGAGAAATACTTTGTTTTGTGATGCATTGTATACTTATAGAGTGTTCTTTTGTGTATGTGTGTACTGTACTTAAGAGAAATTGGTCATATTTATGATCTGTGGTTGAATTTCTGAGTTGGAATATTTTTTCTTTAGGATCTATAACTTACTGAGCTTGTAAATTGTATGCTACGTTAAACATAAAAGTTTTCTTCGACTTGACAAAATAAATTTGCTATGAGCTGAATCAGAAAAAGTGATGCTTCTCTATTTTAGGTGCTGGTGTAAGAGTAGCAGTGTTTGACACTGGTCTGAGTGAGAAGCATCCACATTTCAAAAACGTAAAGGAAAGAACAAACTGGACTAACGAGAGAACCTTGGATGATGGTGAGTTACTGTGCAGAATTGTCCAACTATTCCTGATGTGTTCTGTTTTCCATTGTAAAACTGCTGGTGCTGCTGTGGTGCTAACATCTGTTGAAACTCTGTATCTTGCGATTAAAGCTTAATTTTTCAGTGTCTTGAGCACTTTGTACTTGTACCTAATTTAACAGAGAGTATTAAAATTCCAGGAGGGTGTTGTGTGAGTCTCCTTTGAATCATATGTGGCATTTCATCATAGGTTTTGAAAAACGTCAGGGTAAGAAGACATTATGCAGGCGTAAGTACATTGTCAAAGTAGGTGGAGGTGAGAGCAAACCCCACAAAACTGTTTCTTTCCTATTCCTTTTTATGTATTCTGCTGTTTCACAGTGCATACGTATCTCCATACTTATGAGAGAGCACTTCCCTACTTTAGTGTGCAGACCTAAACTAATCAGGCTTTTCCTGTAAGCTTTTTCTAATCTATATAGTTTTCATCAACACTGTACTGGCTCATGCCCATCAACATTCCAAATAATTTTTTATTTTCTGCATTATGTTCCTTTTTCATATGTTGAACCTAATGTGCCCTGACCGTATGCTTTCACAGATTATTAACTTCTTGAGGTCTGGGTCAGTGAGTCAGCTGGCAAATTAATCCCTTTAGAGTTCAAGGTATATGGATACCTTGCTCAGTCTTGTGTGCACCTGTAACATATGTAGTATTTCTTTACATTGCAGCACCTGCTTTTGTAGTACTTTTTATTAGTTCTGTGCCCAGATGGTTACTGGACAGGCAGATTTGGAGTACAGAAATAAAATGCAGGTGGTCCCATAAAGCAAAAGCTAAACTATTTTTTGAGAAGAGGAAAAAAAAATGTGTTGTCTCGTTTTTCATTCTTAACACACACAGTTATTGCAGAGTCAGGATAAAAATATTCTGAGAAGTTTACGTAAAAATACGTTGGCCGTGCGACTTGTGTTATTTCAAAATAACCTTTTTCTCTCATGGTTGCTTTGTGTGGCTCTTGATTTTATTGGTAGCAATCAGGAGTGGGTAGATTGGAGAGTGTATCACTGGAGTTTCATCCGCTACACAGTGCTGGAAATTCTGGCCCCACTGAGCCCAGTAGCAAAATATGATTCAAGAAGACTGTGACTGAACCCAGTGTTCGTGGTTTGTTGTAAAGTCTGTGAGACTGATGTGATTTTTGGTATGGGCAGTGTTTAACAGCACCAGTCCTTGACAATGAAATGGCTTGTTTCTAACAGCTTATTTTGTTTCCTTCTCCCTGTGACAGGTTTAGGCCATGGGACTTTTGTAGCAGGAGTGATAGCCAGCATGAGAGAATGCCAGGGATTCGCTCCAAATGCAGAACTGCATATTTTTAGAGTGTTCACCAATAATCAGGTAGCTATTTTACATGCGTTTCAGTTTCTACCTTTCCAGATTAATGCTGTATTAATGCTTTCCTTTGGGAATATTGCAGGTACTTGCAAACATTGACATATTTTCTTTAAGTGACAAGGATACCTCTTTATATTTAGAAGAGAGATACTACAAGATGTGTTATGGTTTCTGAAAAATACACCAGATTTGGAAGTAATGTGTGGAAGTCTGATCTGTAGTGTTGGGGTAATCACTTGAGTGTACTGACCACTAGAAATACTCGGAAGGCACTGTCACTTTTGTGCTTTATTTTGGTGTTTCCCTGTCTGAAGTCTGTATTGTCATGGAGTGTCTGGATTTTACGATGATAGCTTTTTCCCCCTCTTTCTTATATAGGTCTCATATACCTCCTGGTTTCTGGATGCCTTTAATTATGCAATTTTAAAGAAGATAGATGTATTGAATCTAAGTATTGGTGGGCCAGACTTTATGGATCATCCGTTTGTTGACAAGGTTAGTATGAGGAAACGATCGTGGTGTTTATATCCCTCACACAAATGCTGGACTTGCAGAGCTACTTGTTTGCAACAGCTGCTGACAGGTTCTGGTGCTGCTAACAGTTTCGGTGGAATTTCATTGACATGAGAGAAATTTTGTACAGTGCACAGGCTTTTAGGAATATATTTAAGGAATGGATTAAAAAACCCCAAACACAACCCTAATATTCACAAAGCTGTGGAAACATGCCCTTACATAAAATACTGTATGTACAACTAGGAAGTGTGACTCCCAAGCAGGCATTAAAGTGGGCTTTTAAGATAAAATAGAAGAAGCTTAACTGAAATCCACCTTTGTTTTTTTTTTAAATCTCTTCACGTTAATTTATTTTGTGGTAAAAATATGGACAGTGTGAATTTAGCAGCAAATTGTATAAGAAAAAATAGGTAAAATGTACAGGTAGTTGATTCATCTATGTGATAAGAGGTTTGTTTCAGGGTAAGACGGAATTAGGTTTTTGTCTTCGTAAATGTCTTGGTTCCCTGAATTGTTGATTTGTCCTTCAAAAGCACTGAGTTAATTTACATTTTAAAAAAGGATAAAATCTTTCATTGTAAAGGGTAATTAAGAGATTTGAGGCATAAAAATTCTTTTTTTATTATAACTTGCATTGAAATTTAGTTTGGCAGTGACTTCACTACTCTTCCCAGAGTATTAGTGGAGGGGATTCAGAATAACTTGACTTTGGCATCTGGAGTGCTTTGTTACATACAGGAGTTTTTCCTTTGGCATAACCTAAATACCTAGTATCAGCAGTATTGCTGTTTAGGCAGGGTTATTGGTCACATAATCTTAAAGTTTGGAGCTTAATATTGAATATGATAGATGTATTTTATCTGTCTCGGTACAAAAGAGTGGTTGGACTAATCGCTCACTTATGTAAGGCTCCATGGAGTGTATGTTTGTTAGAAAAGTCTCTTTTTTGGTGTCAGAGACTTATTGTAAATGTTAATTTTTTGTAGGTATGGGAACTGACAGCTAACAATGTCATAATGGTCTCTGCTATTGGCAATGATGGCCCCTTGTATGGGTAAGTTGCCAGGACCTCTTCAAAGAAAAGCAAATACTTTGTTACTGTATGTTTTTGGAAGTAGTTGTGCTTGGTCAGGAAGTTTTCCCTCCTTTTTTCTGTAATCTGTTTATAGAAAGTGACTCAAGTTAAATCTAGCCACTGTCTTTATCGCTTGCTGAAGTAGTATAGCAATTTGTGAAGTACTTAGCTAAATATTTTTCATTGAAACAGTGGAGAGTCAGTAAAAGAAGAATGACAGTACTTCCAGCTGACTTTACTTGTTAGTGTGAGCAGACATCTTTGGGTACTGGTCTTGGGCTTAAGGAACATAGAAGGGTTCAAGCCAGAACAATTTGTGGTATTTTTCTAAAATAAATGCCTAAAAATAGGTTTGGTTTTGTCTTCAAGATACTTGGCTTGGTAGTTATTGAGTTAGTTACTGTGTTACTAACTCCCTGAAAAGCTGCTCTTGCTTTTAAAGTATAACTGTATCAGGTAGGACCAAAATTTGTTTCTGTGGCGGTTAAAAGGAGCGTCTGACAAAAATCTGATGTCAGCATGACTGCTACCAGGATATACTTACGACTGTGTCGTCTTTTTCAGTTGGGTTTTGGTGGTTTTGGGTTGTGGTGTGGTTTGTTGGGGTTTTTTTGGGTGTGGGGTTTTTTTTGTGTGGTTTTTTTTTTCTTTTTTTGTTTGTCTGCCCATCTCCCAACTTGTTCCAGGACTCTCAATAACCCTGCTGATCAGATGGATGTCATTGGAGTAGGTGGCATTGACTTTGAAGATAACATAGCTCGCTTTTCATCTAGGGGAATGACCACTTGGGTAAGATACTTTGACTATGTCCAGCCACATTTGCAGACAAGATAAGGGCCTTGGAAAGGGAGCCTTTTTTGAAGGGGTAATCCTGTGCAGATGGTATGTGTGGAGTAACTAGTGAGAAAAGATTTAATCAAAGATCTGAATAGTTAAAGATTGTAAGTCTTTAAGCAAGAAGCTTAATGTTCTTTACAGGGTTTCTCATCATTAGTCTTGACCACTGTTGACATTCTTGATGTATTTGTAAAGTGCCCTGTACGTTTTGATTTATGGTTAGGACTTGTCAATGTGGTTAAATATGCAAAAATGAAGGCCTCCTCTTGTCCTTCCTTTAGTTTAAAAATCCCAGGATTTTCAGATGCTACAAGTAACATTGCTCTTACATGCCTGTTGAACTGAGGCAATAGGTACTGCACACATGATTTCAGATGAGATCATTTGTGTCCTTGATTAAGGGGAGTATTACATGTTTTGGTTTGTGCTGCACCTCTTTCATTAGCCAGTTAGCAGTGTGCTTATCATTTTGTCAGTAGTTTCATGCTGAGCATAGATACTAGAGTAATCGGTATTAATGTTGATGATGAAACACTGAGAACTTGTCACAAACAGCTCGAGTCTGTTAGGTGTTACTTGCTGTTCTGTGGTGTGGCATGTTAGCTAATTTAGTTGATAATTTTACTTCTGAATCACCCACAGTTAGTTTAAATACCCAAGTGAAGCAACCAGTGCTCATTATGCATTAGGGCATTAAACCATATGTTTTCTTCACAGGAGTTGCCTGGAGGTTATGGTAGAGTGAAGCCTGATATTGTTACTTATGGCTCTGGAGTGAGAGGTTCTGGTATGAAAGGTGGATGCCGCTCTCTTTCTGGCACAAGTGTAGCATCTCCTGTGGTGGCAGGTGCTGTTACTTTGTTAGTAAGGTAAGTCTTAAATAAGAATGTCTAAAAAGATACTGATGCAGGAGTTTCATAAAAGGCCCATAAAGGAACCCACCAAATAAAACTAAGTTGTGTTCAGATGTAGGAAAACCAACTCAGAGGCTAAAATCCAGCTTCTTCTGCCTGAGACATTACCTTGTCTGGCTAGCTCTAAATTTCTTGGGAAAAACTTGAACTGTTTTGAATAATAGGTACATCTTTGAAAGTATAACTAGAGAGAACAGTATTATGAAGTAATTTTGTCACATTTTTAAATCACTTTGAATTGCTGAGCTTTTGTCAACTGTGTTGCAGAAGAGCAGCTGTTCAAAGTAGGCACCTGTAGCAGATAATTACCTAAGTACTTGTAAAATTATAGGATTTAGGGTTTTATGGCTATTATCTGGTTGTGTTGAGTCATCTGTTGCACGCTGAAGAACTTGAAAGGAAGGTAGGATTTGCAAGTCTGTACTTTGTGTTTGTCATTGCTACTACATAAGTATGAGAGGAACCTTTATTTGAAAAACCCTTATGTCAAAAATTCAGTGTCATCATCATATTTCCTCCACAAAATGGCATGTTTTTCTTTGAACAACAAAGCTCTTTTTCCCCTCCCAAAAGAGTCAAGTTGTGAAAGATACCAGCAAGTTTCCAGTTACAGAGGCTTTGATTTTTTGGAATCTGGTATTTAGCATATAAAGATAATGCCCTGATTGTAATGACTGATGGTTGTGGAAGCCATTGTAAGGAGGAAAAAATAATGTAATATTAGTTTTTAAGAGAAATATATCAGAAAATTGTCACTCTTTTTCAGCTGTTCCGGTGACAAATCAAGTAATAATAGACAAATATGAATTGTAGATGTTGCTCACAGCAACCTGATTTTTTGACTGCATTTTCTTTAAATCAAATGACTGTTAAGGCAAAAAGGTAAACAGGACTAGCTAGAAACTGGAATACAGGCTACCTAATGTTTCCTATTTCAGCACAGTTCAGAAGCGTGAAATGGTGAATCCAGCAAGTATGAAGCAGGCACTTATTGCATCAGCGCGTAGACTTCCTGGAGTCAACATGTTTGAACAGGGACATGGCAAGTTGGATCTTCTGAGAGCTTATCAGATCCTCAACAGCTATAAACCCCAGGCCAGGTTAATTTTAATCCTTAATTAATCAATGATACACTATAATATCTCTATTTCTTTTCAGAGAGCAGATGATGCATGTGTAACTCAGTTGAGCGATCTGTGCTTACGCAACAAAGAGAACTTGCACAGATCTTGTGTAATCCTGGAGCTTGAATTTTGACAAGAGAATGGATGTAAAGTAAATGTATTTTCTGCCTAAGTTATAGCAGTGTAGGGGATAAAGTGTCTGAGAGCTAAATTTACTTTCCCTTCTGCCCTCAGATGTTATGAATAACGTAATTTAGAACACAATGGAAAAGTACTCAAATTTTAACTTTCCAGAATAAGAACGTTCTCATTGTGCTAAGAAGTTTCTCCTTTTCTCTTTTTTTTTTTTTTTGTGAAAATCTTTTCACAAAACTTAAAATATTAAAAAATTAGAGGGGGAGGGAAGATGATTTGGGAAGCGAGGTGAGAGCTTGGTAGAGTAACTATGACTAGTGTGTTTTATCTAACTTTTTTGTACTTATGTATAGCGGCACATTCTTCTGTTATTGATTTTTAAATTTTTTAAATTTAATTTTACTGTCTTCATCCTCCTGTAGTTTGAGTCCAAGCTACATTGACCTGACGGAATGTCCCTACATGTGGCCCTATTGCTCTCAGCCCATATATTATGGAGGGATGCCAACAATTGTTAATGTTACTATCCTTAATGGTATGGGAGTCACTGGGAGAATTGTAGACAAGGTAAGACTTAATGTTGTTCTAAGTCCTGACTATTAGTGTTGCTAAAAGCTGCCCAGAAAAGACATGAATTTCATAGAACAAATCACATTTCTTACGGCTGGGAGCAAGAAATGCAAAATGTTCAGTTTTAAAGGTTTAAAAGTTAGTAAGATTTGTCAACATGAGCTGCCTACAAGTTTTCAAGCAATGCATTGATTTCAGGGACGGGTAGCATTTTATCTTTGTAAAATCAGTTTGGATTGACAGGTACTTAGATTTCTTCATATTTTTTGATAGCATTTAAAATCTTCTGGATAGACATTCTTCATCTTTTTTTTTTTTTTTTTTTTTTTCAGTCTGGAGCATAAGCAATTTCAGTAAAGGATCCTGACATTATAAGTCATGCCTCTTCCGTGGGTCAGAATGATCCAAATGTACTAACTTACCAATGTCTGCTGCAAAACCTGTTCTTCTACACCAGTGATATTTAGCATATTGGTTGACTAGGGAGTTCTTTAACTCCCTAGTCTTTTTCCCCCACCCTCCATTAAGCTTTAAGTTTAAGTGTAGAACAGATTTGGGAATTGATACAAGTTACATAAGGCACCTATCAGAAAACTCTAGCAAATGTAAATGAGCTTAATTTCAAGATTTTAGTGTGAATCCTGAGGTCTGTTTTAGGTTTAAGCTTATATTAAAGGGTATTGAAGCTCTTACCCAATAGCATTAACTTATGTTAATACTCAGACACAGCTGACATAATTTGCCTGCATCTGTTACAGTGACAGCTGTCTTTGTTACTGAAAGGATATTTTGTGTTCTTTCCAATTAATTTCAATTCCAAAATGTTAAAACAAATGCACTAGCATGCTGTTCCAATAGCTTCTTCAAGAGTCCTGCTGGTGGAAGGCCTGTGGTTTGATCATTAAGGCTGTCTCACAGAATCACAGGTTGGAAGGGACCTCAGGGATCATCTAGTCCAACCTTTCTAGGAAGAGCGCAGTCTAAACAAGATGGCCCAGCACCCTGTCCAGACGACTCTTGAAGGTGTCCAGCGTGGCAGAGTCAGCCACTTCCCTGGGGAGATTATTCCAATGGTTGACTGTCCTCACTGTGAAAAATTTCCCTCTGGTGTCCAATCGGAACCTCCCCAAGAGCAACTTGTGTCCATTCCCCCTTGTCCTCTCCATGTGACTCCGTGTAAAAAGGGAGTCTCCATCTTCTTTGTAGCTACCCCTTAAGTATTGGTACATGGTGATGAGATCCCCTCTGAGCCTCCTTTTCTCAAGGCTGAACAAACCCAGTTCTCCCAGCCTATCCTCATATGGCAGGCTTCCCAGTCCTTTGATCATCTTGGTGGCCCTTCTCTGGACCCCTTCCAGCCTGTCCACATCCTTTTTGTACAGCAGGGACCAGAACTGCACACAGTACTCCAGGTGTGGCCTGACAAGCGCTGAGTAGAGCGGGATGATGACTTCTTTCTCTCTGCTGGCGATGCCCTTTTTTATGCAACCCAGCACCCTGTTGGCCTTCTTGGCCGCAGCAGCACACTGTTCGTTCATGTTGAGCTTCCTGTCCACCAGGACCCCCAGGTCCCTTTCCACAGAGCTGCTCTCCAGCCAGGTGCATCCCAGTCTGTGCTGCACTCCTGGATTATGTTTTCCTAGGTGCATGATCCTACACTTTTCCTTGCTGAACTTCATAGGGGTCTTGCTGGCCCACATTTAGGTTAATTCACCGGCATGACACCAAACTTTCGAGCTTTGTGGACATCTTTTGATGTGACATAATGTTTGGAAAAGCTAAGATTTGTTATTTCTGCGTGTGTGGGAAGAAGGCGGCGTGTGCAAAAGTTAGTGACTGAAAATACTGTTTTACCAATGTTGCGTATTCTTCATTTCACAGCCAGACTGGCAACCCTATCTCCCCCAAAATGGGGATAATATTGAAGTGGCTTTCTCCTATTCCCCTGTGTTGTGGCCTTGGTCCGGATACTTAGCAATTTCTATCTCTGTAGCGAAGAAAGCAGCATCTTGGGAAGGCATTGCTCAAGGTCATGTTATGATCACAGTATCATCCCCTGCAGAAAATGAAGTAAGTTCTATATATTTCGGGTTTTCTGTGTTGTTAATCATTAAAACTGCTCCCCAATATACAAATACCTTCTTTGAAGGGGTTGCGCTGGTCCTGTCATTTGAAGCATAAGTTAGATTGGGATCAGGAAATTGAAGGGTATAAATAATGATCTTTATAGTTGAGAGCAGGATTAACCTGCAAATTGGATATGCTTTAGAATCAGAAAATCTCTTTGAGACCGACTTCATAATTTCATTTATAGCGAATTCTAAGTAATGAGTTTTGAAAAAGAGATTACTTAAATGTATTTCTTCTAGAACCATGCTTAATTGTTCCTGAAAAGGTTTTAAGGTTTTGAATGATTGAACCAAATCACAGTTGTAACATATGTTAAGTATTTTACATTCTGAACATAAATATAAACTGTTCACTGCAGAAAAAATAATATGGTGACTTAAGGCAAAAGTCATGTCTCTGTCTTCAGAGCTGGTACTGGTGACTAAAGTAGATTTGATACCTCAATTTTTTTGGTTTTTTACAATCCACAGTTAACTGGGGAATGTTCCTCTGGGGAAAAGGATTTCACTGTAGTTTGTTCTGTCCTTCAGTCTAAGAGTGGTGCAGAGCAGACTTCAACGGTGAAGCTTCCAATAAAAGTGAAGATTATTCCTACTCCACCTCGTAGTAAGCGAGTCCTTTGGGATCAATATCATAATCTCCGTTATCCACCAGGATACTTCCCCAGGGATAATTTGAGGATGAAGAATGATCCGTTAGATTGGTATTTATCTCAGGTTCTATTAAATCAATATTTCTTGATTGTGTGTTAATGATATGGGATAACTTCACTGAATGCCAGAGAGTTCTGGCCTTTTTCAGTGTGGCATGGGATTATCTTTTCTAAGAAATCCATGAAAAGCACTTGAACTCTGCATGCTTTTGGTGCAGGATTTTTTTGTGCTCTATGGTTTTATTCATGTGAAATGAAAAGCTTTTAAAATGCACATTTAATACACTGCGATTTTTGTTTGGCTTTCAAAGTGTAGCATTTTTCTGCCCTAATTTTTCCCAGGAAGCTAATGGGGGCACTTTATTAACTGCTTTAGCATTCGCTTGTCAAAAATACATGAGAAATTGGAAAGACTGAATCCTAAAGAGGAAACCCCTTGTCTGTTGAGGGAGGCTGTCTTTGAAGCAGGGCAAGGTTCAGCTGACCTGTTGTCTTTCATAGATGGAGGGGAAACCATCCATCGTAAGAATCATGCAACTGTGTAAAAATGAGGATTAACTGGGTTGGTGACCAAGACATAGGCTTCTGGAAAGCTACTTGGAGCATGCAGATATGGCAAATGGACAGGAACTCTTTGAGTTTCAGCCATTATTTACAGGCGGTCCTGTGTGCTTCTTCCAGTTAGTAGTTGGAATTACTTACTGGCTCTTTTGCAAGGAGGAAGTCCTGTGAAGAGCATCTGGTTTTAATGCAGCAGTGTTTCTCTGTGGTGTGATACAAACATGCAGAATTGGGCTTTGTAAGGAATATGCTCAGTCTCTAGCTTTGACTGTATTACCAACTCTTCTCTGTAGCACTTGAAACCAGTGTTATTTGTGAAGAATTCTGCAGACAGAAGATGGTGCATGGAAAACTACAGGTTATCGTTTGCAAAAAAAAAATGGACCTTTTAGAAAGGAAACTAGGAAATAATCTGTAATTAGAGGATTTAAATCAAATTTCTGCATGCCAGATTTAAATATCTTCAACATTTCTCCCTTTTCCTAAGGAATGGTGACCATATTCACACAAACTTCAGGGACATGTACCAGCATCTGAGGAGCATGGGGTACTTTGTTGAGGTTCTTGGTTCCCCGTTTACATGTTTTGATGCAAGTCAGTATGGTAAGCATGAGTGAATTGTCTTGTTTTCCATGCTGTTATCTGCCTGGTTTTTGGAAGATGGAAAATGTTGTGGGGGTGCAAAGAAAAGTCCTGGTGGTAGTAGAAAAATATTATAACAGTGGGTGTATTTATTATTTATATGCTGATATTTAGTTGTGTAAAGTGTCACTGCAGAAGCTTGCTTGGGAGTCTAGTAGAATTAGTGCAGCTTTCTATCCTTATGAAAAAATGAAGAGGGAAAGCCCACCTCTGAGTGGGTTAAAAGCTATTCTGTATTCATCCCACAAAGGCAGAACTGTATTTGTCAAAAGATTTTGGACACAGTCAAAATGAAGCATGATGTGAATAGCAGACGGAAATGAAAAGTGTCCATTCTGGGTTGGCTTTTTTGCCTCAGCAGTGGCATTTTAAAACAATGGTCTTTGTGGGTAGATAAAAGAGTGAGGAAAGTATTCCATTCAACCATATGCAACAGCAAAGCAGTATGTGTCTTCTTTCTTCTGTGTTTATCGGGAAGGAAATTTGATAGATTTGCCAGGCAGGGGACAAACGAAGCTGTCCATGCTCCTTTCTGCTCCAGTATGCCCCTCTGTTTAACCATGACATGCTCCAACAAGACCCCCTTCTCTTTTGGGCTGTGATGTTCTTCAGTGGACTCTAAAGCAAGGGTGCATTCTCCTGACAATGTTCTAGTTCTAGAAATGTTGGCAGTAATAATCTTTTGTTTATCTTGATTCTTCAGTAAATATCACACCATTGCTTTTTGAGTTCAGTGGATGTGCAGATGGTAGCTCTTAAAGTGACAAAGTAGTTTCTTTTCTGAGACTGCTGGTTTTATAGCTGATAGAGAGCAGCATTAGGGGACTTCTCTCTCCTCAGGTTCACCATCATTTTGTCAGAGAAATGCATGGAAAGCCTGAACCAGTTTTTTCCTACACAGTATCCCAAAGTAGTAGTTCAGGGTGTTTACTGTATGTTGCACTAAGTGGAGAAGAGGATTGGGTACACTTGATTTTTCACCACTTTTAGTAGTCCCCCTGTGATTACAGGAGTCAACAGCTTTCAGGTGTTGCCTGTGTAGCAGCCATGTTGGTGATGGTATGAGCCCAGTCCTATATTGTACCTCATTTGATTAGTATTTTGTTGGGCTTCCAAAATTTCCTCAATTGGAAGAACTGAGGGGTGGAAAATGCAGTGATCTGTGGTCCGTTTGCCAGTTTTCCCTAGTTTGTATTGTCGGCAAACTTGGTGAGGGTGCACTCTGTCCCATTGTTCAAGCCATTAGCATGGTTTCTATAGGATCTTTATCAGAAGACTTTCCAAACACAGACTTCCCGGACTTGTAGAATTAGCCTGGTTGCAAGGGACCGTGAGACATGGGGTCAGTATCAGTGGTTGATCACATTCCTCCAGGATATCATCCTGTCAAAATTTGCATTGTCTCTGAGGATTGAAGTTCCACCACCTCTCTGGGCAATTAGAAATTGAAGAAGCAAAATGGTTTGTTATTTAGGAGCAGTCTAAAAGCATAAACATCTTTTCAGGAAATAGTATATTTTTCTGGTGGTATTTTTCAGTGAAACAGAGAAGGTTGTGCTTGCTTGTTCACGGGAGTGGGAGAGGGTTATATGAAAGTGGCAATGGTACTTCAGTCAGGTCTACTAAAATGCAGCTGTAGTTTTCAAGGTCTGAATTGAACCAAGTTTCAGAATAATTGTTTTCTACCTGGCTGCAAATCTGCAGTAGTGAGTGGAGTACCTTGTAGAATCGGAGATTAGGGTGCATCTGCATTAGCACTTCGGTTTGGATCACTGGTGAATCTCTTGATTGTCCTCTGCTGCCACAGTTTGGCTTGGTTCATGGAGCATTTGGGTGAGACCAAACTGCAAAATATACACCTGGCATATGCAGGCATTCAGTTTGTGAGACCATACAAGCATGAGTCCTAAGTAACACCCTTAAAAAGCATACTGTGCTGCCACACTAATTTCTGGATGCATTTGTAAACTGAATTGTCTTTTATTTCCCATCCTTAAATGTGACTTCTTTAGGTGAGCTGTTAGAGCAGGACACATGGACCGGATATTGTGCAAAGTGTGTGCTTCTGTTGACTTTTGCACGGGTTGTGTGAATAGCAGTAACATTACAGTGAACAGCCCAGTGAGCTCTTGTTTTTGATTTTACATACAGGGACTTTGCTGATGGTGGACAGTGAGGAAGAATATTTTCCTGAAGAGATTACCAAGCTGAGGAGGGATGTTGATAATGGACTTTCACTTATAGTGTTTAGTGACTGGTACAACACATCTGTGATGAGAAAAGTCAAGTTTTATGATGAAAACACAAGGTATTGTTTTGTGCCAGTTCTTTGGGATACAACATGCCATAGAATTGACATTTTATGCACATATTACCGTAAAAATCCCAAATGTGGTAGGTGTTTAGGTTTTACCCTAAAAATTCCAAGTGTGGTAGCACTTGTATGCTACCTGTTAGAAGGGGAGTACCTGAAAAGCACAACTCATTTTAAGCTGCAGCTTAAGGAGAGTAGCTTACTATATTATCATGATTGCAAAGCCCTCCTTGGTAATGTAATCTTTTAAAGCCCAGAAAAACATTTACAATGAAAAGAAGTAAGAAAGAACAAAGAAAAATGGGTATGTTTTCGCTTTTGAGGAGCAGAATAGAAACAAAATGTTGCAAATAGAATTGCCAGGTTGTGCATCCATTACTGAAATTGTTCCAGCGGTGTTGTATAAAGGGAAAATATGCTAATATCACCAGTGGTGAGAGAAACCCTCGTAATTACTGTAGTTGTCAGCCTGTTCTGTATTACTGTTGAGCTAGAAAGATCTGTTCTGCAGTTTGTGAGCAAGGAACATTTTGGTTCGTTAGAAAAAGAAGTGCATGACGTAACCATTGTTTTTGCCTCATCTTAGCCAAACAAAGAGAGTAAGCCTGAATTTCTTTCTAGCAAATTGTAGTTTTCCATGGAACTGGAATACATTGAGAACTTTACATTAGTATTACTTAACTTTTGCTCAAAAACATGGTGTCAGAGAGACAGCTGCTCGCATACCACTGGAGTTAAATAAGGCTTTGAGACATAGTTCATTATTTAAGTGACTTTTTCAAAGTCTGCGTGCAGGAAGACACATGACTTTCCATTATACAAACTCTAGGAGTATATTCTGTATACTAATAAACTGTGTTACACTGTGATTTTTGTAGACAATGGTGGATGCCTGATACTGGAGGTGCTAATATACCAGCTCTCAATGATCTGCTTTCTGTTTGGAACATGGCCTTTAGTGATGGGCTGTATGAAGGCGATTTTACCATGGCAAATCATGAAAGTGAGTACTGGAGTCCATTGCCTACACATGCTGCAGTGTGTTGTTTGGAAGACAGTTTTCTGTAAGAATGAGATTAAGTGAGAGTCAAGAGAACCACTGAAATTTGGTGAAGAGAGTCTCGTAAGCATGCTTATATGATTACTTCCTTCGTAGACTCATTATGTGGGCTGAAAATCTTTCAGATACAATGTCCTCAGTTTCAGCTTGCATTCTGGGTGCGATACTTTGAAGAGTATTGCTGGGGTGTGTTTGCATTTGTCTACACTATAATTAATTATCTGCCAAGATAAAGGCTTTGGTTTTAATTTTGCGATTATGTGGAAACTGGAAATTCCAGAGGAAGAAAATTTATGGGGACTTTTTCCTTCAAAAACGCCAATTTAGACATCACAACATCCTGAGATGTTTTGTAAATTCCTGTTCTTGTAGTCTTTTGAATTGTTCCCCCTGAAATGAATATGATTGGTTTCAAGTTCAGACTTTGTGGTTGGGCCACAGGTCTGTGACCTTACTGTTCTCAGACTTTCTAGGTCTAGCCAGTCTTTCTATCTGACCAAATCGCTTGAAAACACCAAGTATTGTTTCCAAATCTCTGTCTTCAAGTGGGTTCCTTTGGAATGTGTATGTGAAAGGAGAAGGCACCAATGCCAATATCTCTGTATGCTCACCTGCATTGATTGAAGGAGACAGGTTATCTGTAGTACAAATAATGACTGTTAGTGTGAAATGCTACGTATCTCATGGCATTTGATTAAGCTTTTTAGTTTAAAAAAGATAATGCCAGTCTCCTAAATGGAAAGGTTTGAAACCAGTATGTAAAAGTAAACCTGTGAAAGCTGTGCTTAGAAACTCCTTCTCTGTGAATTTGCGTATTGGTCAAAATATGCAAATTCAGAGCAATGTTTGTGTGAATGTTTTCTTCTGCGCTCATTTTAACAGCTTTCTGAAATATGGTGGGAAGGTGTCATTTTTAGTCTAAACTGCAATTCTGTAATGTTTTTCAGTGAATTATGCATCAGGATGCAGTATTGCAAAGTTTCCAGAAGATGGCATTGTCATTGCACAGACCTTTAAGGATCAAGGTATGCGCTTCCTTGTCTTTTTTCTGTCTTAAGCAGAACTTTGGAGTTGGTGCACAAAGTTAAAGTCTCAAGGTGTAAAAACAGTGACTTTACAAGGTAGATATTTTTTCATTTTTGCCCAGAACATGTAGTTGGATGCCTAACAGGCAGCTGCAGTATCACTCTGTATACAGTTTTTGTATAGTACAGCAATATGCAAGTGTATATATGCAGTCTTTTGTGTTTGCTGTATGTAAACACATCTGCATGTATGAGTGTAGTGCATCTTTGGAGGGGAGGGGATTGTGTCATGATTGTGTTACTTGTTCATGTTTCTCACAAATCTCAAGTGCTATTCAAATATGTCCCGTAATCATTACCAAATTTGGTGTGAGTGTTGTGGTAGCTGCAGTGATCGAAGGATGTAAGAAAAATTTTGGTAGACAAAATGTCACCTGCTAGACTCTCATAAGGGAAAATTTTAGGCACACAGGAAGCCTGTGCTCTCAGACTTGAGTGATATGTTCTCTGTGCCTATCCATTCTCTTTAGTTTTATCATAATATCTCTTCATTTGTGAGGTGGTAATTCAGAACTGTGACAGCAGCAGGCTATTAAAAAAAAGTAAGTCACTATTTTTCTGAGCCTTTAGGAAATGCTGTGTAGGACTAAATGACCAGAACTGTTAGCATGTTGTGGGTCAGGTTTGTATATATGGCTCCAGAGGGCTTGAGTGTGTGAGCAGAAGCGTGTGCACAGGTTCTGATATAACTCAGCAGCTGCCAGGGAAGATCAGCAAGTTCATTGTATTTTTTGCTTACAATATGCAGTAGACGTTATTACCTAGCAAAGAAATTTTCTGGAGCAGTAAAGAGCTCATCTGTGTGAACCTTTTGGAGGAAAGACAATATCCCTGGAATGCTGTATACTGATGACTTAGGTATTTCCGTATGTGAGAGAGAGGGGTGGACAGTGTGTCAATTTGACAAGTAGCCTGCTAGACCTGCTTTTTCTGTTGAATCCTTTCCATTGCAGTTCACAAAACAAGAGAGCTCTGTTTTGCTTTTGCTGTCTAGAGACAGTGTCTCAAGTAAGAGAGACCAAATACTTAGCTTTAGAAATTTGTCTTACTTTGTTTTTTGAATGTGTTAGAGGCAGGAAACTTTTAACCTAAAAACAGCTTTCTACACTTCATTTAAGCTCCTTCATGAACTGTGGTGTTTTCCCTCCAGCTGTTTGTTAGAGCTTCCAGTTCACAGGAGACAAAATAGATGGATTGGTAAGATACAAATGGCAGGTTTATAGCCCTGTGGGTTTTGCTGCGTGTACCCATTCATAGTGGGAAGGTTCCTGTGCTTTTTTCATCTTTTCTGTTCATTGATTATCTCAGTTATAATTGTAAATATCTCACAGACGTGTCTTTTTAGGTTGCCAGTTTATTATTCGGATACTTGCAGGGCTGTGGGAGGCAGGCCTTCAAATGATACTCCTTCAAAAATTACTCTTCACAGTATAGGTACAAGTGTTTCAGAAAAGGCTGAGAAGCAGCTCTATGAACCGTGGCAGGGCTGGATGTACTGAAAACTGTCTCTGCCTGCCAGTTCAAAGAACAACTGGGGTGAGGAGGCAGTAAAATTTGCCAAAGGTTAAAGTCAGGGGGTAAAGGTAGGAAAACTTATGTGAGTTGGTTTGGTTTGGTTTTTTTTCCCGACTTAGGTATCCTTACTAAGCAATGCTTTTCTTTGTTCCGGAAATGAAAGCTAAACAGACAAAGTGCAAGGGTAACTAGTAACTGCGGAGTTGCAGAGAGATGCAAACCCAGCAATCTTTAAAATGGGCTTCCCCTGAATGGCTGCTTTAAAGGCGTTCAGTCTTGCAGCTTTGTCTTGCAGCTGCTGCTCAGAGAGACAAATTTTGTATTTCATGGAGTGTCTCTATCTGTTTTGTTAGTTCCCTAGTAGATTTTCTTGTGTCAGTAGGTAGGCGTGGCAGCAAAATAAGTCAGCGAAGAGCAATGTGCAGTGAATGCTGATTTCTAAGTTACTGTGTCCTATAGAATTCTGCAGAAGAACTAAAACAACATAGTTATCTGTAAGGCAGAATGTTTTGGTTTTATACCTGTTGCTGAAAATACAAGGATTTTTCATTGAAGCATGTTGAAGATAATCCAGATTATGAGGTCTTTTTCTGCTTCTCCACCAAAGAAACACACACATTAATATCAGTAGAAAAATTCACAATGAGGGTCTTGGAGCAGTTCTATTTTTATCATAACATCATGGGGTTTTTGAAAACATTTTGCATAAACGTGTGACGTGAAGACTGATGTAGCTGCATTTATAAGTTTGCAACATAGTCTGTGTTGACTTAAGGTAAATTTATGTTGATGCTTTACAGGCTATGAAATTTATTTGTGCTTTGCTTTAGGTCTTGAAGTTTTAAAACAGGAGACTGCTGTAATTGAAAATGTCCCTATTTTGGGACTTTACCAAGTTCCTTCTGAAGGTGGTGGCAGAATTGTTTTGTATGGTGACTCCAATTGCTTGGATGACAGCCATCGACAGAAAGGTGCGTAAGCTCTGACATGCAGGAAGAGTTATTGTCTTAAGCTGACAACTGTCCTATGGGGTTTTGACAGTTCCCATCAGAAGTAGCTGTTTACTGGGGAATATCTAAATATTCCTAACTGGGGATTAATCCAATTCTGCAGAGCTCTACTGAAAAGGCTGTAAGGTGCAGTTACAACAAGAAAGCACCCCACATTAAGTAGCCCTCTGATAGATGGGAGCGTTTCCCCTGCCCTTGCCTGTTCCACAAGCTCCAGGGGCTGTTTCTTTTTTTTTTTTTTTTGGGGGGGGGGGGGTGTGGGGTGTGTGTGTGTGTGTGTGATGGTGGGTGGAATGAGGGGGTTGGTTGGTGGTTCTTGGTTTCTTTGTGGTGGTTTTTTTTTGTTTGTTTGTTTCCAGAAGGCACTAACAGTTATACATGCTTTATTTGAAGTTACAAAGAGGCCGTTAAGTGATCCTTTCGCTTTTTCCCCAGTTGCATCTTCAGAATGTTTATGTAGTGTGATGGATTTTATCTTTTGAGTTTTCTCATCAGCGTGCCTTGTTCCCTTTAAAGTGTTTCTTGTGAGGATTTATGGTAACATTCGATGTTTCAGTTGTGCATTACTATTTTCCTGTTGTTCTACTTTGACACAAACCAGCTGGTGTAAATATGTCAGAAAGTAGGAATTTCTGTTCGGGTTTTCAGAGTGTTTGCTTGCAACTCTAGATAGCAAGTCTGTGAGTTATATATCTGTGTGTGGTTTCTGTGACTCCCAGAGAAGCTGTTCTCTCTGCCTGCGCACTGTGGTCAGTCCTTATAAAACTGTTCTAGCACTCTGTATGATCTGACTTTTAAAATTAAGAGATTGATTGGGTTTCTCCTGACATGTAAAGCGCAGGTTGGTAGATCTGTGGCTTGAGAGGCCAAAGGTATGAGGTCTTTTTCTGCATTCCCATTGAATGTGATGTTCAACTTGAATTTTCCTTTTGTGGTGAAAGTACATTTATGATCTTTTTAAGCTTTTGTCACCAGCATTTTAAAATATTTGGTTAATTAATCCATCCCTTGCCTAATTTATTTAAGTTTAAAGGAACTTACTGCCTAGGGAGCTCTCTGTCTTTAACTCATTTTTTTTTCCCGAACATTTTCTTTGAAGGTTCTCTGGTTTCTCCTTATCTGTCTCTGGGTAGCTTCTAGTGAGTTGCTGTATGTGTTTGCTGTATGTTATTGAAAACATGTAGCATAAGAGAAGATACGTAGCTTTAAATTAAGTAATAGAAGACGTTGCTTTGTCTTCCCTAATGCTTTTAAATTCAGTGTGAAGTGAGAAAAAGTGGAAGGTGCTAAAGAAATCCTTTAAAATTAGCTTTTAAGTTGTGAACTAGAAGCTATATCTCCTGTAGAGACATTGGTGGCTTTAACTGAGGTAAATTCCTAACATTTGTGAATATAAATCCTTAAAATCTGATTGACCTCTTCAAAAATCAAAGGTGAGGGTTTAAGCGACACTGGGATTATAAAGGTTAATTCCCATTCCCAGCCAACTGTTCCTGGGGGGAGAAGTTCTGAGAAAAGTAATTTGCTGTGTGGTGGAAATAGCTGATAAAGCATTGTCCTACTGCTGCAAATAAAAGTTTTAGAGATTTGTGGTGTTAACTAGCTGGACTGCTTGCTTGTTAGGGGTAGCTCTGGATTAAGGCAGTAGTAATTCAGGAGAGAATCAAATAGAGGGTTCATAATGCTGTTGAAGTGCAAAGGAAAACTGTGATCGAGTATATTGTGGCATTGGTTCCCAGCCTGGTGTGTACCATAGCTACTGTAGGTACTGCTTTTCCTGTAGCTGGGATGTAGCCAGAACCTTTCCCCTTCCTTGTTTGTTTTGTTTTTTTAAGCTTGGGAAAGCAGATGAGTCATAGCTCTCCACTGAACACACTACTGTGTTTTTATTTTTCTTTGCAAGGTATTTATTTTGTGCTTTCAAAAAATAGTTGGTTCTTTGTTTCCGTCTTAGAAATTATACCAGAAACTCTGAGTTTCTTGTGTTTCCACACTGAAAAACCTCGGTAGTTTTTCAGGGACTTGGATGGCTTTGCCCAACCTGGAATTCCCATATTTGAGACCTGTTGTTTTATGTCCTACTCACCAAAAGAGCCTGATTTGGTACTGAAAAGAAGATATTTTAAGACTGAACAGATTATTTTTGTATATTGGGGAGGAGGGTCTGGAAGTTGCATCTTTCTGAAATTGTGCCTAGAACTTCAAAAGGAGAATAACAAGAGCCAGGAAAAATGATTGTACTTCTAAATGTCGTTATATCCTTCTTAACAGAAAGATAAGCCATTTGAAATGGGACATAATGCATATTTTGTTTTGGGGCATGGGGTGATGAAATCCACAGATTGCTTTTGGCTCCTGGATTCCCTCCTGCAATACACTTCTTATGGGGTGATGCCGCCAAGTCTCAGCCATTCCGAAAACAGACAGCAGCCGCCATCGGGAGCTGGCTACTCTCTCCCCGAGCGGATGGAAGGTGAGAGCCTTAACTACCAAGTAGAGCCCACAACTGAGGGAGTGTCAGGGTGGAATTTAGGAAGACCTAGGCAGACCCCGTGAGTTATGTGCTAGTAAGATTAGGTTGATGTGAGGTCTACAATGTTCTCTTGTTTTACTAGAAGAAAGCACTTACTGTAGGGGTTTTCTTTAGTTGAATCACAACTATATAATGACAAATGTTCTGTTCATAGAGTAGGAAGTTTGAGATACACAGTTCTGCTAGGGATTATTCTAGTTACTAGCTACGGAGCGTATGTAAAGCGTTCAGTCTTGTCTCATGTGCTGCCAGCAAAACTTGGGTTACATACCATTACCAGGGCACAGTCCTACTGTTTTGTAAGGTACCCTTTGGTTAATTCTAACTGATATTTAGCTGCAAGTCATCATTACTGTAAAAAGCTCCTGGTTTTACAGCAGCTCTGTTTAGCTGGAGGCAAATGTTGGTAACTGCTATCCTACCAGTCTTTTGGTAACCCAGTCTGTCTCTGCTGCGAGCTGCAGGTAACCATTTGCATCGATACTCAAAGGTGCTCGAGGCTCACTTGGGAGACCCTAAACCCCGGTCTCTTCCTGCTTGTCCTCACCTGTCCTGGGCCAAACCACAGCCTTTGAATGAAACTGCCCCCAGGTTAGTATACGTCTTTCTTACAGTTATACAAGAAGTCTCACTTTTGAGTTCAGCTGAAAAACTATTTGTTCCATCTGCTTTTGAAAGGGACAGCTGGAATGCCTTTCCTAGAGAAGCAACAGATGGCAAAGAGGAAATAATGATTCAGGCCTCATCAGTGAATAACTCTGACTCACCTTATAGCTACACTATGAAACTGAGTGATTTTAAAAATAGCTTCACAAGTCAGTTCACTGCTGTGACTGAGTGATCCCAACTCAGAGTGAATGGTCTTGCTTAAATCTATTGTCAGTGCATGCCTTTGAAATTGTTTTCTGAAGCAGCTTCGTGGACAGCTCACCTAACTCTGCCTTCTGGTGTATTGTTTGTCAGTCACTCAGAGGCAAATGCATCGGCATACAGATGCATCGTACTTCTCTGCTGAGCTGCTAATGGTAACTTCTGGTAGTCTGCATGCAAGAAAGTTGTTAGTAAATAGTTGCTGATCTAAGCATGGCCCTGTGATGTCTGAATTTAACTTTGGAGGCCTGCAAACTGCAGAACCTAAAGAGTGGATCGGAGTATCATTTGGGTCCAAACTAGTGAGTTATTTGTAGGTTCAAACTGTCACTTTCTCTATACATTTCTACAAAATCCCTTGCATTACTGAAGTAAGTGGGCAGACACCTCTCTAAATTTCTTCTAGCAACCTTTGGAAACATCAAAAGTTACTGTCGATTGACCTTGATAAAGTGGCTCTGCCCAGTTTTCGACAGAACAGACCCCAAGTGAGACCGTTGTCCCCTGGAGAAAGTGGAGCATGGGACATTCCTGGAGGTAAATATTGACAAGTTTCAAAGTTGCTGTTTTGCTTTGCTTTTTGTATAAGCTTTGGGTGGGGGGAAGGCCCAAACATGGTGCAGTCAGAAGAGAGGCCTCATGTTTATTTTCAGTTGTGAAAAACATGCAAATAATAGTATGGCTGTGTTGTAAAAAGGCTGACTAATGAAGCCTGAGAGAAATATTCTTGCATATGAATGGTTTATTCAAAAGAAAGCATGTGTGACATACTGGGAAGAAGATTCTGGCAGGTGCTTTTTGGGTGGTCAAGGTTTGTTTTGGTGCTATTCAGACTGCCAAGTGTCAGCAGCAGTCCCTGTCCTTGGGAGATCTGGCTAAATACCTCCTGCTGGTTAAAATTTCTTGTGTGAGCGCACAGATGCAGAAGCAGAGTCGAGAAGAGTTTGTCTGAATGGTGCTTTGGGCAACGTGTTACACTAACAAACGATGTAGAGCACTTGAAACAGCATTCAGTCTAATGGCAGCGTGCTCTCCTGTGCAAGCTTGGCACTGCAGGCCCAGCTGGAAGTAGTTTGAAAGCCTCGTGTGTGCTCTTTTCCCATGCTGAGCTGCTAGTCCAGAAGATGCCTGTAAAAAGGAAGGGTCTGGTTCTATAGCTCATCCTCACCGTGTGTGTACACAATCTCTGGAGCAAGCACAAAATTAATTTCCTTGTGGCATCAGGATTTGGTGTGATTTATAAATATTACTTAGTGGTAAAATTATGGTCAAGTGTTTGCGTCTCTTGTCTAATGCAGAACAGAAGATTGTTGTTGCAGGGGAAATCTGGGTTATACTTTCATGTGCCCAACTAGGTCAAGGTGGAAATGCTGGTGCTTTACTGTAAAGTTAGCATCCTGTCTTAGCTCATCAGCCTGAAGTTGTTAATCTTCCTGTCTGAAATGTAATCTGATTAATAGCTGTTTCATCTTCAAACAAGAATTACTATCAGATTGTTTTGGTGTAGGTAGCGTTGACACTGCAAAGACATCGTAGCTCCTGTGGTCGTTAGTTGCTTCCAACACCCTTTGCCTTTCTAGGTATAATGCCAGGCCGGTACAACCAGGACGTAGGACAGACTATTCCGGTCTTTGCTTTTCTTGGTGCCATGGTGGTTCTGGCATTCTTTGTGGTGCAGATCAACAAAGCGAAGAGCAGGCCAAAGAGACGGAAACCACGAGTGAAACGACCACAGCTTATGCAACAGATTCATCCACCAAAGACGCCTTCTGTGTGAAAGCTCTCGCTTGCCAAAGACGACCTCCTTTTACCGGTTGCTTTCCTGGGCGATTGTTGTTCCCAGTGAAGGTGCAGCGAATGCAGCACTGATCATACTATAACTCACAGCTGACATCATCTCACAGTCTTTGGTTTCTGGAGAGGAGGGATAAAAAAGGACCTCAGTTGATCATCTGTACATAAACCTGCAGCTTTAAGCAGCCAAAGCCACCAAAGACTTGAATACTGTTCAAATGGCTGCTTAATCACTACATATCCCAAGAGGGGGGGAAATGGACCTTTTTTTTAAGCTGACCAAACTAAAATTTATTTGTTTAGAGGCTATTTTCTATATTTATTGTTGGGGGAGGGCGGGGGGAAAAGTCACTTTAAGGACCTCTGCTAAGGAAAAACAAGTGCATTTTTTTTTTGGATGGAATGCAATTTTCTAGAAGGGTATTATGCTGAAGAGTATAATGTACATCATTAAAGGAGGGAGGGGGCGGAGACACCAGTGCAAATCGGTGAGACATATTCCTGCAGTTTATTTTTATAAAGCCAACTACCATGATGTTTTGTAATTCTTGGTCATGATTTCACCGTTGTTGGTGAAGCAGATTTTCAATAAATACGTTACCTATATGAAGCTAAAACAGTGCGCTGTGTGCTAGGCTCTTCTTTGCTCTGCAAGTCAGAGAGAGCAAGTTGTTGAGTAGAGAAGATTTTCATGTCTTCCCGTCTTCCCCCCCCATATCTCTATCCTTAAGGGCAGCATCCCAAGCTGCACACTTTCCTTTGAAGCAGTAACAGCGTAGTCGTACAAACTGCTTGCCCTGAGCAAGCACAGTTCTGAAGGTGTTCAAAACTGCAGAAGCTAATGAGAGGAGAGGTCCCGAAGGGCAGCTCAGTGATGAGCTGGGTAAGAAACTGTTAGGTACCATCCACACAACAGCTTAGTGTGGTGTGTCACAAAGCCAAAAACCTCTGTCTCCTTTTGGTATGTCCCACTTGGAAGCCTGCCACTTGTTACAGGATTGAATGAGGATGCAGGCACAAGTTGCCATTGACCATGCGGTGTCCATTAACGTTGCCATCACTGAAATAGCTTCACTCTTTTGTAGCAAAGCTGCGAGGTTTTCCCTGGCAGCTGCTTTGATCACCCCTTTGAATAAAAGTACTTTTTCCCAGGAGGAGCAGGGAGGTGGTGACCACCTCTGTTGGTGAACAGAAGCGGTGCCTGGGCAGGAAAGTGATCTGTACCGGCCAACAGACCTGGGTGAGCTCTTGGGCAGCTCACTGGCTCCCACACAGCCCTGGGCATGGCTGGAGAGGGAGGAGGTGCCAGGGACAGCCCTGCTGGGTGCTCTGACTGCACCTGTCCCCTGTGGGGATTTACTGTCATGGGAGGTGGTGGTGGGCCTTGGGGGAGGGTACTGCAGGAGAGAAGGTTTCTCCATGTGGCCTGGGGCAAACCTTCCAAGAGGAGGCTGTAGGCAGGGTTTCACAGGGTACAAGTGTCCTGCGAAAAGGACTGGGAAGACCCATTTCCCCTAACCTAGAGAGTGGTTGGCTTTCCCCAGCCTGCCTCTTCCCTTCTGAAGACAAGGATGAACTGGAAGAGGCCACATCCTATTGCGGTGTCAGAGAAGGGACTGAGCTTTCACTTTGGAGTTGTTAGCTAGCCCAATGGGGCTGGGGGCTAGAGGTGCCCTTTCCTCGTCCCTCTCTGAACATGCTCCCATGCCCACAGGGAGGGGATTTTGTGTGTCTCACCTGTGGCATCAGGGTCTCTTGTAGGACCAGTGAGCAACAGCTCTGTGGGTCGTATTGGTTGTGAAAGAGCTGTTGGTAAAGGTGTAAAATCACAAAGGCCAGATGTCAGAAGGGTTTGCAGGTAGCAAAGCGTAATTGTAGTCAGTGTTTTCACTTCTCCAAAACAAGGACTGTTTGCACCTTTCTACCTTTGTCTTCAAAGATAAGAACGTGGAAAATATATCTGTGGCCCTTTTCCTATTAGGAAAAAAAAAAAAGGTGGGGGGAGAAGGGCATCTGCTAAGGGGACACAGCAGCGGGTAAAGCTGGCAACCTACGGCGACCCTTGGGTTATGGCTCACAGCTCAGGGGCTGGAGCACAGAAGGGGTGGGGGGGTGGAATGCAACCGAGGGAGGCCAGAGCCTCTGAACAGAGAAACCACCCGGGGCTGCTGTGCTGGCGTGGGAGGTGGACTGAGTCCCTTTGATTTGAGGCGCTCCTGTCAGAGGGGGCCTGTAAAGCTTTGGTGTTGCTGCTGCAGTGGGTGCTAATGAGGGGGCTCCTTCCTCTCATCACAGTACTAATGAGAGATTACAGCTCCACCGCAGCCTTGAAACCAGAGTCAAGCTGTATCAAAGTTCCAGTCCGAATTAAGAGCCTTTCCCAGTGGTTGGTATTTTACAGCCCAGTGGCCAATTTCTAAATCATAGAGGCCAATTATTTCTGAAGCCTTTGGTGTGCAGCTAATGAAGGCCTGGAAGGGCCCTTCTGAATGGTTATAAGCCCTGCAGGTGGCAGAGATGTAATGGAGGTGGCAGGCACAATTAGCCATCCATAATTCCTCCTAGCAGCTGATTAAAGTCTCTTTATCCGTCTTACCGAGATCAGAAGGGCACATATTTGGGAAATCAAAAATGCATTAGGGGCTGTCAGCTGGTGTCAGGGGGCCTGTACGCTGAGCCCTGGGGCAGTGGCATGTGCTGGGACTGGCACAGAGCTGCCGTGTGTCCCCCTGTGTAGGGGATGGACTCCTTGTCCCCTTGGGGTGCAGCCTCTTCCATGCAGGTCCCCTGCAGCATCAGTCACCCCATCCTGTTATCCCTGCACCCCTTTTCCCTGCATTGAGCAGGGGATGGGATGGTATGGTGTGGTTCCTTGTTAAGGTCTCCCAAGTGCAGGTGGACTTTTAGCTGATGCACAGAGATGGAGGCGTGCTGGCCTCATCCTGCACCCAACGAGTGGTGAGGCATCCACCAGCCAAACAGTCTGCAGGGTGCTCACTGCAGCCACCTTGCCTCACCGTCCCTGTCCTGGGATGCTCCAAAATGCCCCGTGGTGCGAATTTAGTGGATGGGGTGAATGCAGCTGGAACGGGGAGCCCCAGCCTGCCCAGCCCGAGCCCCATACTGGGAGCTGCTGGTTTTCCTATGCTCTGTACCAGGTCTTTGAGCTTCGAGGTTGCCCGCAGACAGCGGGACGTGGACCGCTTGTCCCGAGCGAGGGGGATGCACGAACCGCAGTCCCCGCACTGTCCACGGGGGCGATGCCCGCTCCCCTGCATCCCAGCTGGGGTGGGATCAGGACGGGGCTTTCCTCCCGCCTCCTGCCCCGCTGCCCCCCTCCCCACTCCCTGCGGGGGCGGGGGGAACCGCGGACCCCCCCGCTCTCCCCCGCCCCCGCGGGGACCGGCTCCCCCTGCCCGCCCCCGGCCCAGAGCCCTGCGGGGAGGCGGCGGGATGGAGCGGGCGGCGGGCGAGGGCCGGCCCCTGCTGCCGGCGGCGGCGCCCAGCGCCGGGCTCTCCTCCGCCGGAGCCGTCTTCATCATGCTGAAGTCTGCGCTGGGCGCGGGGCTGCTGAGCTTCCCCTGGGCCTTCAGCAGGGCCGGCGGCGCCGCCCCCGCCCTCCTGGTGGAGCTGGTAAGGGGGGGGGGGGGTCGGGAGACCCGATCCGGGGTGCGGGATGGGGGCGAGGGGCTGAGGGCAGCGGCATCCCCAAAGGGAGCCGAGGCACTGGCCGGCATGGGGAAAGGGGCAAAGGGATGGTGGGGTTCACCCGCCCTGGTGTTTGGGGGGCTGGCGGGGTCCCTCCCCTTCACACGGCGTGCAGCATCCAGACCCAGGCTGAAAGGAAGATCAGCCAGGGCAGGG
Organism: Phalacrocorax carbo; assembly: GCF_963921805.1. NCBI lineage: Eukaryota > Metazoa > Chordata > Aves > Suliformes > Phalacrocoracidae > Phalacrocorax > Phalacrocorax carbo. The sequence goes on from NC_087520.1 coordinate 25,584,731, forward strand.
GGTGCAAAAGCTGCTGCCGCCCTAGATATGCTCTTTGATCTGAAGCCAGCTAGCTAGCTTTGAGCTCAACCTAAAGTAAAATTGGTGGCTGGTCCCCTACACACCCAAAACTCCCAAATCTGAATCCAAAGTATCATGTAGGGCTAGTTCTCCATCCTTTTGCTGATCCATGTTACCCAGGGCACAAGGCCACCTGGCCGGCAACCTGGTCCCTGGCCATGGCCCTGCTGGGTCCCCCAGGTCCAGGGAATGACGGAGGGTTGGTGTGGTGCTCCTTGCTGGGTCCTGTCCCTGCAGGGCTCGCTGGTCTTCCTGGTGAGCGGGCTGGCAGTGCTGGGCTACGCAGCGGCCCTCAGTGCCCAGCCCACCTACCAGGGGGTTGTCCGGGCGGTGTGCGGGGCAGCAGTGGGGAAGCTCTGTGAGGTCTGCTTCTTCCTCAACCTCTTCATGATATCTGTGGCCCTTCTCAGGGTGGTGGGCGACCAGCTGGAGAAATGTGAGTTGTTCCCCCCACCCCCCCACATTCAGGGCTTGCTCAGGGCCAGTGGTTCCTGGGAGTGAGGGGAAGGTGGTCCCACGTGGGCTGGGGGCAGCCCCAGGGTTTTCTTGGAACACCTGAGGACGCGGGGCTCCCTGGCCCTGCCATGGTGTGATGCTCCTGACCCCATTGGGCCACCTTTTGGGCTGCAGCTGACCCCCGCTCTCCCTGTCCTCTCTCCCCACCTCCACACCCCCCCCCCCAGTGTGCGACTCCCTGTACCCCAACGGGACACTAAGTGGGGCCCCTCTGCCACTCCCCTGGTATGTGGACCAGCGCTTCACCCTCTCGGCTCTCTGCATCCTCATCATCTTCCCGCTCTCCGTCCCCAGGGAGATTGGCTTCCAGAAGTACTCCAGGTATCACGTGGGCTACCCCTGCAGTGGCCAGCCCCTGGGCACCCTGGGACCCCAGGCCACCTCCTCCCAGGTCCCTGGGGCTACAGGATCCCCCCCACCCCTTCCTGGCTGTCAGTGGTCTGTGTGCTGATGCTCTTCCATGCCCTGACAGCATCCTGGGCACACTGGCCGCCTGCTACCTCACTCTGGTCATCATCCTGAAGTACTACCTGCAGGCAGAGAGTCTGGGCTCACCCGAGAGCCCTCAGCCCTCCAGGTGGGGGGGTTGGGGGGGGGGGCGATCAGCCCCATATTTCGCCCCTCCCATCCTCTGTGGCATCAGCAGTGGTGTGGGACAGGGCTGGAAGCAGTGCAGGGGTGGCCCTGGGTTGGGCCGGTGAGCTGGGGGACAGCACTGGTAGATTGGTGGGTGGGTGGCATTCCCCAGCCCCAGCTTTCACCCCAGCAATCCCCCTTTCTCCCCAAAATCACTGGGCAGGAGGTGCCTGTGGTGGCATCCAGGCTTCACAGCTTATGCCACCAAGGTCCTGTCCACCTCTGGGGGCCTCACAGCCTTTGCTCTGCATTTCCTCCCCACCATACCACAGGGCCTTCTCCTGGGCCTCCATCTTCAGTGTCATCCCCACCATCTGCTTCGGCTTCCAGGTAGGGCACCCTGGTCCCACTGTCCCTGCCTGCTCAGGCAGTGCTGGCAGCCTCCCACAGCATCCTGGACCGTGGGGACACCATCCCTTGCAGGGTGGGGGTTGCAGGGAGGAGACCCACGGTTGTCACCAGAGGTGGCTGCCCGGCAGGACACAAGACCCTGGGGAAGGGGGGAGAGCGGCACAAGGCACCCACAGGTGTGAAGGAAGGTGCTGGGGTGGGGATTGTCACTGCACAGGGCCCCAGTGCCTTCCCCCCATGCCTTGCAGTGCCACGAGGCCTGCGTGGCCATCTACAGCAGCATGAGCAACCAGAGCTTCTCCCACTGGGTCACCGTCTCCGTGCTCTCCATGCTTGTCTGCCTGCTCATCTACTCCCTCACCGGTAACCCCAGCACCAGACCCCTTCAACCCCTCCTTGCCCCATGGGTCCCTGTCCCCAGGGCTGATCCATCCTCCTCGAGGCTCCTCTGTCCTTGTCACTGGCATGGCCACCCACTCCTGCCTCCCCATCGGCAGGGCTTTACGGCTACCTCACCTTCGGCGAGGCTGTGGCATCTGATGTCCTGATGTCCTACCCAGGGAATGACCCAGTTGTCATTGTCGCCCGCCTGCTCTTCGGTGTCTCCATTGTCACCATCTACCCCATCGTGGTGCTGTTGGGCAGGTGAGGAGGCAGTGGCAATCCAGGTGGTCTTCCCAGCCCCTCCTCAGCTGGTGCAGCTCTGCTGGGTGCCATTAGCCCCCCGACCCACTCCCACCCCCCACCCCATCCCTAGGTCAGTGGTGAGGGACGTGTGGGCGACCCCTAAGCGTGGGGCTGCGGTGGTGCCCGAGGTGCACGAGCAGCGGAACCGGGTGCTGCTGACAGTCGCCTGGATGGCTGCCACGCTCGCCATCGCCCTGTTCGTCCCGGACATCGGCAAGGTCATTGAGCTCATTGGGGGCATCAGCGCCTTCTTCATCTTCATCTTCCCAGGCAAGACTGAGCAGTGGGAGTGAGGGCAGGGGTTGCTGGTGCCAAGAGCATTGCTGCATTGGCAGGGGGTGCGTTGGTGGGTGGCCCATCCTGGCCCCCTTTTGGGGGTGCAGAGGCTTGCTTGTGAGGGCCACCATGGTGGGGCCTGGGTGAGGGGTGCTGTGGTGGCGGTGGGGGGCTGAGCCTCTGTGTTGGTGGCAGGGCTGTGCCTGGTGTGCATGACCGGGACCTGCACCCTTGGGCCACGCAAAAAGTGAGTGACTGTGGGCTCAGTGGCGGCGGGCATGGGCAGGGGCAGGGGCAAGGGCAGAGTGCGGCACCCCATGACCCATGGCTTGGGAAGGGTCCCTGGGGATCACCCTGGACAAGGTGGGAGCCCCAGAAGGACAGAGATTTGGGGTACCTGCAGGCGCAGAAAGCACCAGCACTTGCTGTGGGACATGGGGCTGCGGTGGGGTTGAAGGGTGGGTATGGAGGGGTGTGCTCCAACATGGGGGATGTGCCTGGCTATTAGGGAGGTGCCCAGACATCAGGTCTGTGCCAGGGTATTAGGAATGTGCCTGGATATCATGGATGAAGCCAGGCATTGGGGAGGTGCCCAGACATTGGGGGTGTGCCCAGGTACCAGGGATGTGCCCAGGCATCAGGGAGGTGCCTGGGTACCAGAGCTCTTGCAAGGCAGAGCAGCTGCAGGGGAAGGAGTGCTGCAGGGTTTGGAGGCACTGGGGCACTCAGTGGGGGAGGTGGTGGGGGTCATGGCGTCGGTCAGAGGGGCACAGTGCCCCAGGGTGGGCAGCCATCAAGTGTTCAGTGCCTGTTGTGCTGGGGTAGTGTCCCCCATCACTGCTCCTGGCTGGAGAGGCGCAGCAGCCCATGTCGGGGGGGCTGGGCATGGCGCTGTTGAGTTTTGGGCTAAGCGTGTGCCAAAGCATGTCTGCTGTGCCTGTGGCAGAGCAGCAGAGTCGGCCTGGGGGTGAAGATGATTGGGGGAGCGGGGATCCTGTCCCCCATGGCAGCTGGAGGGAGCACCCTGGTTCCTTGGGAGTCTCAACCAAGAGGGTGCCTTTGGGGTGGGCGGGGGCATGGCTGTCTGGGCAGGGGTGGGTGCCCCTGGGGGTGCCAGAGTGCTGGGTGCGGGGCCAAGCAAGGAGGCAAGCAGCAGGACCCAGGTGGGCAACAAGGACTTGGAGCAGTCCCTCGGGGAGATCCACGAGTGCCACCACAAGGAGCGGGAACAACACAAGCTGGGGCAATGGGGACAGCGAGGGGACAGTCCCAGCCTGCCTGGGGCAGTTTGGGAAGGAGTACAGTGCCAACGACCCCACGACAGAGCAGCAGCAGAGGCTGGGGGTGAGTCCTGCGTCCCGGGGGCTTGGTGTCAGACTGCATGCCTGGGGAGAGTGGGACAGGGCGGTGCAGACCCACAGGTCGTGGGGCTGTGGATGGAGCCAGGGAGGCGACAAGGGTGGAGGGGCATGTGGCAGTAGGGTGGGGGCTGGGAGTGTGTGGGAGCAGCTGTGCCTGAGCATGGAAGGGGCCAATGTGGGACTGTGCCCCCTCAGTGGGGCCACTGGGCACAGGCAGAACTGGGGATGGTCTTGTGGTGGTGGCTGCCAGGCTTTTGACCAGGGTTTACGTGTCATTGCAGTGGGCACAGGGGATGAGCCAGAGGGGCTGCTGGGGTCTTCGGTCATCCACCAGGAGCGATGCAGAGGATCATGGCAGAGGAGGCTGAGACCCCCACAGAGAGCCCCACACCCAGAGGGGCCAAGGGCCAGGGGTTGCATGTTACTGGGGGTTGGCTCTGTCCCACCAGTCCTCTGCTCCTGTCCCCGCAGGGCTGCTCTCATCACCTGGGGCATCCTCTCTGTGCTTGGCGGCGCCTTTGTCTGTGGGCAGAGTGCTGCCCTGGCCGTGCTGGGGTTGCTGCACTGAGGGACCATGGACTCCGGCGTGCCTCCCCACCCCCAGCCCCATCACCCAGACAGCCACCCCAGACACGGCTACACCACTGGATCCCATCGCGATTTTATTTGGCATCACCATCCCTGTTTAAGAGCAGCTAATAAAGATGGGACAGGGTATCAGTAAGGGCCCTGCGCCACGCCCCGAGGGACCCCTGGGCTTGGCAGGATGGGGACAGGACGGGCAGCGAGTGCTGCACACAGACAGACAAGACAGATGTACAGGCCCCGGGGGGGGGGAGGGGGCGGGGCGGACAGCCACCCCCCATGCCTGCAAGGCACCCGCTGCCACATATGAAGGAAACCCTTTGGGACTGCCAGCACCCCACAGGACTAAGAGGCACCCCAGGAGGAGGGATACCCCCCCTTCACCACCACCTTGAACCCCCCCCAGGGACACGAGTCCCCACCCCTGCAGGTGCACACACACTACACCGGGCACAGCCTCACCTTCCTCCCACCCCGCCCAGCTCCCTCCCCAGTTGGCCCTGGGGACTGGCAGGGACCCCCAGCTTGCCCCCACCAGGGGGCTCCAGCCTCCCACTCCCACCCCTCATTACTGGTTCCCTACCCTGGCTAGCCCTCTCCCCATTTCCCGGCTGCCTGTACCCTGCCTCCCCATTTGCCTGCCTGCGGGATGCCCCCACCCACCCAGTCCTGCCAGCCCCTCCCTGGCAGACCCCACTCCTCCCCCACCCCCAACACCATCCCCCTCGAGGGAGAGGTGACCCAGGTGATGGGGTAGCTGGGGGGGGACACCCTATGGGGTGCTGAGGACACATATGGGGGTTTCCTTCACTGCAGACAGGTCACACCGACACCTCCCACCCCCCCCCCCAGCCATGCAGGGGGTCACGACCACCCCATAGCAGGGACAGGTGCTGGCAGGCTCCATGGCACCAGCAGTCACTCTCGGCTCAGAGTGCACCAGGCAGCTGCAGGGGAAACAGCACCACAGTGTCACCCCGCACTACCCTGACCCTCCCTGTCCCACCCAGCCCAGCCCATGATGCCCCCCACCCTGTGCCCCCTTGCCCACCCCTACTCCCGACTCCTTGTCCTCCACCCCACAGGGCAGCCGCCCTCCTACCTGGCACGGCCACACTGGAGATGGCCTCAGGCTGGCTCAGCGTGTCCACCTTGACGTGCTGGAAGCCCTTGCAGGTGGCACTCTGTAGGTGCCTGCTCCCGGGTGGGAGAGAGTGAGTGACAGCCTCCCCTCAAATCAACATCCCAGCCTCGCACTGCAACCCTGTTGGCTCTGGCAGGGGCTGGGTGCCAGTAATCCCACTCACCCTCCCCTTGGGCAAAGCACCCTGCCATGGTTCAAGACAGTGAGAACTCCCATCTTGCATGTCCAAAGGCAACGCCAGGTGGAAGATGCACAGACCTCCCAAGCCCCCTGTCCCTTTTACAGTGACAGACAGATCCTTGCCCCTGACATCAGACAGGGGACAGAGCTTGGGGCGCAGCAGCTCCAACACCCCTTTGTGCCTGAGCATCCCACCCCAAAATGAGCTTTTTTGCACCCCCTCCCCTACCTCTTCCAGTCCTCCTCAGTCTCCCAGAACTCATAGATGATGAAGGTGACCCCATCAGGCAGCTTCACTGCAGTGACACTGGCAGGAGTAGGAAGAGGGGTGAGCCCCGAACCACTGGGTATCCCTCCCCCCTTGCCTCTGCAACCACAGGCATGCTATAGGGTGGGCCACCGAAGGGTGAACCCAGCCCCAGCAGCGCAAGTTGGGGGGGGGGCCCACCCCAGCACTCCCCAGTCCATGCAAAAGGGTTTTGGTGGCCGAGCATCACTACACCCCAAATCCTGGCTGTTTTGCTTCAGCCCTTCACTTGGTGGGGTGCCCCTTGCTGTGAGGGCAGCTGGAGACCCCCTGCCCCCACTGAACCCAAGTCCCCTGGCCCCCACGATACGCAGCTGCTGGTGATACCCACTGGAAGCAGTCCCTCTCGCCAGCCACACTCTTCAGGTACTGCTTCAGGGAGATGCAAAACTCGCCCAGGTGCTTGTGTGACACCGTCATCTCATCCCGCACCAGGAGGAGGTACTGCCAGGCCCCCCAAAACACAGTGGCATGTGAGACCCAAAAAACACAGTAAGCCCCGCTCCCCCCCTCCCCAGCCCCAAGGCCAATGCCACACTGCAGGCTCAGCACCAGGTGGGTGGTGGCCTGCCAATCTCACCATGCAAGCCGTGCTCTCGCTGTCTGACAGCCGCTGGTGCAGGTCAAACCAGAGAGTCTGGGAAAAAGGGGAAAAACAGGAGTGGGCTGAGGCTGTGTGTCCCTCCCAGGCCAGTGGGTTTCTGTCCCCAGCACTTGGCATGACGGCTGTGCCCCCTTCTCTGCACCGGATGGCTCTGAGAGCCATTTGCACCTTCATGCCTTCCCATCAGGACCCTCTGCAAAAGTTGGTCTCCCAGTGCAGCCAACACCCCGACACCATGTCCTCACATCAGCCCCAAACAGCTGTCACCTTTTCAGGGCCTCTGAACTGTCCCTGAGGTGGCAGGAGCAGGGGTACCCATCCACCCTCAGTGCCCACTTATGTCTTCCCAGCCCCAGGCACACTTGTGTTTCCTCTGGCAGCCATGATCTATATTTTTGTGCTCTCAACCTTCATGGCACCTCTCTGCCCCCATATACAGCACCACCTTTTCCCTGTCCCCTTCTGCCCTGAAAGAACAAAGCAGGAGGATTTCCTGCACTGCAACATTTTCTCCGTCAGTCCCTAGGTGGAGTAAGGCTACCTCTGCAAGAGACGTTGCCTTCTTCCTTATGTTTTTTTCTTGTTTAAATAAACTTACAGTTAATCATTCCACATTCAATAGCTGCATCAGCTCATTGATCGTAATATCCTCCAACACCACCACCAGCAGCAACCCAGCATCCACCCACAGCCTGTGCACACTGTGGCACAGGGATGGGCATGGCCACTTCTTGGTCACCTCCACCCTAACCGTGGCAGGGAGGTGGTGGGGCTGCAGGGACACACAAGGACAGCCCCACACATGGAAATGCTGGTCCTTACCTTGTCCTCCAGCTTGCCGATCAGCTCAGCCAACCTGTTGATCTGCCCCTCCAGCCCCTCCACCTTGGTGTCAGGGGAACCTGTGCAGAGCCAGGAGGCAGTGATGGAGTGAGAGGCACCTGTGGGCATCCCCCAGGAGACCCATTACCCTCCAGGGAAGTCGAGCATCACCCCCATGCTGCTGCTGGGACTGCAGCTCCCTTCCCCAAGTCACCCCAGGCTTCCAGTGCAGCCAGGAAGCAACCATCACCTACCAGTCTGGAAGGCCTTCCCGTGCTCCCTGGAGACCATCCGGCTGGTAGGAGAGTAGCTGGGCATGGGGCTGTCGTACCAGGTGTCCATCAGGCCGTGGCCAGCTTTGCTGGCGTAGTGCCTGCAACCAGAGAGCATACAGGCCATCAAGGAGGGCAGAGCCAGGCACGGCGTGAGCCGGCCCCGGAGAGCTGACACTGGAGCATCCTTTTTGGCAACTCTGCCACCAACATCAGAGAGCAGTAGTGCCCACACCATGCCCAGGCAGCGCAGGCTTCCCTCCTGTACCACCCTTCAGCATCACCTGGCATGGGGAGTGTGTCAGAATTGGAGCAACATCAGTGGGCTGCTCCCAGCAGCCATCAGTTTTCTTTCCTGCTTATGAAACACCACAGCAGCCCTCCCAGCATCTCCTGCAGCTCTTGGGGATTACTCCACCCCTAGAACAGACACCTACAACATTGGACATTTGGGCACCGGTGGTTGTGCCCAGCCACCTGTCCTGGTTTTGCAGTCAGGTGTCGTTGGTGACTAACACATGGGAAGAATTGCTGTCACACAGGCAGCACACAAGCTGCCCATGCCCAAACTGCTGCCCATGAGCACGGAAAAATCTGCCTGCCTGGCAGCCTGGCTGTGCATCCCAGCAACAGGCTGCAGCTGTGGTTCTCCTGGAGAATGGAGGCACATCCACTGTAGCATCTCCTCCACCTTGCTTCTTCCTCTGGGGCTACAAAGCCCATTTAGCCTGGCTCATTCTGCAACACCACTTGGAGAAAAGGAGCATGTGTGTGTGTCACACACATGTCATGCATACAGGTACTCCCAAGACATCAATGACCAACCAGCCTCAGCTTCTTGGTTGTCCCCCCACACCCTCGTTCATTTGCAAGCCAGAGAGGATGTGAAGACTTGCCAATCCAGCAAGGGTTTGCAGGTGCCACCCACGTGTGGCAAGATGGGAATAGGTTTTGGGAAGGATGACCCCTCTCTTTCCTTCTGCCTCCAGCGATGGGAAGTCTGAGCTGCAGAGGGGGAGGCTGAGCTGCTTAAAGGGTTTTCAGCATTTCCTTCCAGTGACAACATCTTCTTGCTGGCTGCCCGCTGATGGATGTGTCCAGGAGACCCTGCTCCTCTTGACATCTCTTGCCAGCCATGCAGCTCCTGGCTGGAGACAAGAACTGGGAGCTGACGGGCACACACTAGCCAGCATCACCCCTGACCTCCTGTCCCTGCGACAGCACAGCAGCCAGGTGCCCTCACTATCCCCCCTGCCCCCGGCTACCCCAGGCAATTTTGGCTGGCTCCTTTGGCACCAAGGGAGAAATGTCTGGGCTGCTGTTGTCCCCCAGAATCAGCCAGTGTGGACTTGACCATGCACCTGGGAGTGGGGTAGGCAGATCTGGTCCTGAAGAACATCCCAAAGACATGGAAGCAAGAACAGTGATAAAGGTAGCAGGAACGTCTCCATTGCTACAAGCTGTGCAATAAGCCCACTGCCAGCACTGAATAGCCCCCTGTCAATAGGCAGGAAATTAGGTGAGAACAGAGACAGATTTCTTTTTAATCACAGTTTAATGAAGTGTATCAGGCTTGGATGCTCTGCTTTTGCACTTGGTTTTACAGCCTTTTATTTTGGTGCTGTTTAGACCACCTCTTTGTCTCCATGCTGTTTCATGAGATACTTTTTTGTGGTTTTGTTTTGTTTTGGTTTGTTTGGCTATTATCACCATGAGAAAACAACTACAATACTCCTCATTATGAACTGGGCCCACACGTTGGCAAATAAAAGCCAGCAAAGTTTTTAATGGGCTCCAATTGCTTTGTCTGATGTTGGTGTTGTTTCTTCCTCATTGTTTCCCAGGAGCTCTTACTTTTTTCACGTTTTATATAAGGTTTGCCACAGGCCAGTGGTTTCCTTCCAAAATGGGGAGAAGGAAGTGATGTGGGGTGATAATACCCAGACCATTCCCCCTAGGAAAGCTGGTGAGATGTCACCAGAGCTGCCCAGGGTCTCAGTGAGTCCCAGGCAGCCACAGCTCCTGTAAGACCAGACCACTGCTGCCTGTCCAGGATGCAAATGGTGCTGATGCTAAAACCCCAAATGCCAAGACCTGGCTGCAGTAAAGCATTTGGCCACATTGACCCTTGTGGTGTCCCTGTGGGGAGCTGGGATTTTCATCCTCTGTGGTCCACATGCCTTGGCTCCCTCTGCCAGCCTGCGGCTCGGGGAAGCCAAGGCATCCCCATGAGCATCCCATGGCCTCTTGTGTGCAAGTATGGCAGGAGAGGGATTTGCTTCACCAGCATCTGATTAACAGTTTCCATGGCAACCTGTCCTGCTTACAGGCAGTTACGGGTACTCCTGGGAGGCAGTGACACTATGACACCAAGGCAGGGCTGTGCTGAGGTTTGGGCTATGCTGCCCGGTACCCCATATATTTCAGCCCTGGCAGCACTTGAGAAATCTCACAACTGTCTCCACTGTCTTCTCCAAGCTCAGTAGCATGCACAAGGCTGATGGGATGGGGACAGTCCCCTCAAATGGGACCCAAGGATGGTGATACCTGCCTCCAGTGCATAAGCAACTTTCGCCCCTGTGGATGATTTCAACCACTGGGTGCCCCAGCAGGAGGGACAGCATCCCTGGCACGGGAAGCCACCCTCTGTGGGCTGTCCCTAGCGCACCCCAGACACAGCCACCCTGATGCTGGTGCCCCTGTTTTGCCCTGGATGGGACAGGTGGCTTTGCTTGGAGAAGCAGCCCTGTGCACCCAGTGCTGCCCAGCCTGGTCCCAGGGTGCTGACCTGTTGTTTGCATCCCACCCTGCACCACTCATGGGTGAAGGGGTCAAGAGGGACCCCTAAGGCTGCAAGAGAGTAAGGGACAGGGCAGGACAAAGTAGCCAAGGAAAGCCAGAGAGCTCTTGGGAAGCCAAGAAGGGAGGCAAAGAGAAAGGCAGCCGCTCGCCTGGCTCCCCTTTGCTCCTGCACACTGTCTGCGGCATTTTCCTTCACCCCTCTGAACCATCCTTCTGCTCTCCCTCCACCCCCCTTGCACCAAAATCAACTGGGAAGCAGAGAGGAGGGCAGGAGGTACTGCAGACCTGGCAGGGTTGGTTTGCTCGTCGATGGCATCTACAGCACTCTCCACAGAGCTCAGCAGCGACTGGGTCTGGTTTGCTGTCTCCTTCAGCAGGAAGCGGGTCACAAACTGGTCCACGTTGCTGCCACTCTCATACACCTGCCAAGGCAGACACCGAGCATGGTGAGATCCAGAGCCAACCACTCAGCGCTGGTGGGCGCCCTGGCTGGTGCAGCTTCTGTCCAACATCACACACGCAAGCTGGTCCCCTCCATGTCCCCAACTGTAAAAGCCACAGGAGGAATAAGCACACACTGTCCCACCCCACAGGAAGCATATAGCCCCTCCAGCATCCATCACACCTGGGACAGACACAGAAGCTGTGACAGAAAAGAGCGTGTGCAGAGGTACATCAGCATTGCTTTATTTAAAAATAAATAAAGCAATGTAAAGAGATGATTACCTAAAGCTCATAGCTTCTCTTTACCATGATCTTAAATTACTATTGCCTTGCAGGGTGAGAGACAGCGGGTACAGGTATGAAAAGTGGCCCTTCCTGTGCTTTGGAGACCACTACTCTGAGATCTTCAGCATGGTATTTAGTGCCTTCGTCCACAATAATATGGTCAACTCACCACTAAAGTAAAAGGGTTGCTATGGTTAATATGGTTGTCACTGGGGACCTGCAAGCTGAAGATGCTTTAAGCCATCAGCAGAAAGCTCTGGCAGTCCCCACCCAGCCTCCTTTGTGTCCCCTGCTGCGAGACAAGAGCCCCAGCATATTTTGGTGTTAGGGTTTTTTTTCTGAAGAGGGAGAAAAGGAAAGTTCTGGTTGTGTGGAGACAGAGGCAGGATGGAGGCAGCCTGGGGAGCAGGAATGCCTTCAGCAGGAGACAGGCTGCTCCCAGGGAGCTTTGGTGGAGGAGGACGAGCTGTTTTAGCAACAGAAACTTGTGGGGTAATCCAAACCCTCCCAAGACAAAAAACACTTAATAAAATGTTTTAACAGCACAACTCATCTGCTTAAAGCACCCAGGGCCCCTTCCCCAGCACAGTGTTGCTGTGCCCTCCCCATGGCACAGTCCTGCTTATCCACCTCCTGTCAACCATCAGCAGAGGTGGGACACTGGCACAACTGGACTGACACTGGCACAACTGGACCAACCCCGTCACAACTGGACCAACACCAGCACAACCAGTCCAACACAATCAACACTGGCCTGACACCACTCCAGCCAGTCCAACACCAGCCAAACTGGTCTGACCCCAGACCAAGACCAGCCCAGCGAGTCCACTGGCTGCACCAGGTCTGGCTGAAGCTAACCACTCAGCATCAGAGCTAAAAAATGTGTGATGAAGAAAAAGGCTCCTCTAAATTCGAACTCACTAGCATCACTTTTTCCCCAGAATCCTTCCATCCCATCAGTGCCTGCTGGGTCAGCATGTGGCCCAGGCAAACCCCTGCCAGGCAGCCCTACCCTGCATGCTGGCACCTCCTGGCACAGGACTCCTCCAGGACTCATGACTTTTTGGTGGCAGGAGACCAGGACAGATGCTACTGGCTCCCTGCATGCTGCTGGCAAGGACCAAACTCAGGGGTGAAACTGGTGTGGTCCCAGCACCACCAGTAATCTGAACACACAACGGCACAACATGACTACCCCAAATCCCGGAAGCAAATTATTCTTGTTTTATGGTGAAGTGATTAACAAGGGTTATTTCCATGGCAACCAGAGCAGCTCCACAAGAATATGAAAGGCCTTTATCTCCTATTTTAAATCATAAAAGAAGAATGAGCTGAAGAAAACCACTTCTGGGGAAACTAGTCACAGAGCTGATTTCTCACCCTTGATTTGGTAGGGGAACATGAGTTTCTTGAGGGCTTCTTAAGCATCCAACTAGCATGGTGGTTAATGACTTCTCTCTAACACAAGAATCTTGCTCCCCTCCCCATCACAGTGCTGTGTTTCTGGGGGATGCACATGACATGGTGATTACTGCTGGACGGTGATGCTGAAGCAAACTGCCATGCAGTGTGCCATATTCACCATCTTTTGCAGCTCCTCACTGTAGCACCTCACTGGGTGGCAGGGAGGGAGATGTAAGGAGGGCAGGGATCAATATGCGGCATTGCTTTTTCACCAGCACAGCCCATCCCAGGACACTGGTCAAATGGAGATGGGACTGGCTCAAGGCACTCCATGGGCTGCAGCAGATCTGCACGACGACCAAGCACTGGGATGCTCCTTGGGTTTGGGGGGTGCAGTTCACAGTGCACACAGGACCCTGCCACCTTTTCAGCCTTTCTCCAAGCAGGACCATGCTCCCCTCCGTTGCCCCAGTGCTCCCTGGCACAGCCCATCATGCTCCACTAACACCACCATTACCCAACAACCAGGTCAGAGGGAGGAAAGCCAGCATCAGTGCAGGACACGGGGACATGTGTCAGATGACTGGGCAGGAGATGGCCCGGGGGGGAACCTCCATGGCCAGGAATCATCCAAGCCTCAGAAACACAACCCTTAACACTGAGTGATCGCCTCTGAGTTATCACCTTCTTCTATGGTCTGGCAATGTTTGAAAACAAGGTCAGCCAGCTTAGAAAAAGCCACTGACCTGCTAGTTGTTAACAGTGAGATTCATAACACCCTGAAACCAAGCGCAGCTGGTGCAGCACCGCTCATCCATACGAATGAGCATGGGACAATGAGTGTGATGGAGCACTGTCCCCATCCAGGCTGCCTCAAGACCACCTCTGCCTCACCAGGGGGAATTGAAGATTGATGTCTCCCTCATTCTCCTCTTCAGGATTTTGCCCTATTTTACCAGGGAGCAAAGCAGTGGGCTATGCCACAAGACCATGCAGCCTCCTGAGGCTGGCTGTACTTCCATGCCTGCTGTGGAGGTGGTTGCTGCTGGGCATTTTGGACTGGGACGCTGGTGCCACCATGCCAAGTGTGGACATCTTCTGACAAGTCCTGCCCCATTTTCCCTTGCCCCATGCAGGCAGGGGGAGTGATGAACAGGTAGCCTGGGACTGTGGATGCAGCAGCTGGTGGAGCACTGCACTGGGCTCCCTCCATGGGAGGCACAGGCACCACCATAAGACAACTAAAGAGCAATAGAGACAAGAGAGTGATGTGAAAACATTTGCTGAGCATTGGCTTGGGGAAAAAACTTGAATGCAGTCATGAACATTCCTGGATAGCTGGACGATCTCTGTTCTCCCTAGAAATATACTCACAACTCTCTCAGACTGTGCAACGTACACTATAAATATGTGCCTATTATTTCCAAGCATCATATACATATGCACACAGACATACATGTCACATCTAAACAAATCTCTACAATTCAACATCAAAGTACCTCACCCTTCATCTTCCTCTGCCTGCACACTTCAGAAAAAGCCCCACACTGGATCAAATCCACCCCTTCACCCAGGCACTTATTTTATCATTTAATACATCTTCCACTATCCACATTCTGGCTAAGGAGGGTGTATTAAATCCATAAATCTCCTTGGCAAAGACATATCACTGCATTTGGGATCTGAAACAATTTCTTTTGCAGTTCCCCTCCTCCATGGCTGCCCCTGCCTGCAACCTGCAGCCTGCCGTAATGAAGGCATAACTATATCAATCAGGTGCTCAGACAGGCTCTGCTATAATTACAGACAAGCTTTGATTAAGTCTCACATCCAGCCCTGCTCTGATTGCTGGTGCTGGGCTTTGATTGCTGCGCTGTTCCCCTGGGCTGGGGGCTACGTCCCTCCTCATGGATTTAATATGGACCTGCAGGCCTCTGGGAGCAGCCACCACTAAACATGGAGCTGTGCAAGCTCTGCTGAGTAGCTTATTGGATTATTCTTTCGATTAAGAGTGCAGGTTTTCTGGGACATGATTTGCCCTGCCAAGGGTGGGGCCTGGACACTAGCACGGGACTGGTTTGTGGGCTGCACCCAGGTCCCTGTGCCCCGAGACCCCCACTGCTGCTCCAAGCACTATTGTGCTGCAAAGACAGAGTAACTCCCCATTAATCTACCTTTCCATTGAGATCTGCAACACCCCTGCCTTGTCCTCCTCTCTGATAATGATCCATACCACATACCATATTCCCCACAGATGCTCCAAGCCCATCAACTGATTTTACACCCGCTCCGTGCTGTTTATCCCGCACTCAGTTTCCCTTCCAGAGGTGCAGTAAGTGCACCACTGCTTTTCCATTTCAATCCATACATCAAATAAATGGGGTAACATGCTGCTATTTACCTCCACTTTTCTGCTGTTCTCCAAGACTCTATAGCCTGTCTCCTGCAAATCACAGAATCATAGAATTGTTTGGGTTGGAAGGGACCTTAAAGATCATCTAGTTCCAATCCCTCCTGCCATGGTCAGGAACACCTTTCACTAGACCAGTATGCTCAAAGCCCCATCCAACCTCACCTTGAACACTTCTAGCGATGGGGCATCCAACAGCTTCTCTGGGCAACCTGTTCCACTGCCTCACCACCCTCAAAAGGAAGAATTTTTTCCTTATATCTAATCTAAATGCACCTATTTTCAGGTTAAAGCCATTTCCCCTTGCACTACACGCCCTAGTAAAAAGTCCCTCTCCAGCTTTCTTGTAGGCCCCCTTCAGGTGCTGGAAGGTACTCCTGGAGCCTTCTCCAGGCTGAACAACCCCAACTCTGTCAGCCTGTCTTTGTAGGAGAGGTTCTCAAGCCCTCTGATCATCTTCGTGTCCCTCCTCTGGACTCGCTCCAACATGTCCATGTCATTCTTATGTTGGGGCCCCAGAGCTCGATGCAGTAGTCCAGGTGGGGTCTCATGAGAACAGAGTAGAGGGGCAGAATCACCTCCCTCGATCTGCTGGCCATGCTTCTTTTGATGCAGCCTCTGGGCTCTGGGCTCTGGTTGACTTTCTGGGCTGCAAGCACACATTGCTGGGTCATGCTGAACTTCCCATTAACCAACACCCTGATGTCCTTTTTCTCAGGGCTGCTCTCAATCCTTTCTCCACCCATCCTGTATTTGTGCTTGGGATTGCCCCGACCCATGTGCAGGACCTTGCCCTTGGCCTTGTCGGACTTCATGAAGTTTGCACGGGCCCTCTCTCAAGCCTGTCAAGGTCCCTCTGGATTGGCATCCCTTCCCTCCAGTGTGTCGACCACACCACACAGCTTGGTGCGTTAGCAAGCTTGCTGAGGGTGCACTCAATCCTACTGTCCATGTTGCCAACAAAGATGATAAACAGCGCCGGTCCCAAATCCTACCCCTGAGGAATGCCACTCGTCACTGGTCTCCACTTGGACATCGAGCTGTTGACTGCAACTCTTTTGAGTGTGACCATCCAGCCAATTCCTTACCTAGCGAGTGGTCCATCCATCAAATCCATGTCTCTCCAATTTAGAGACAAGGTCATCATGCAGGACAGTGTCAAATGCTTTGCACAAGTGCAGGTAGGTGACATCAGTTGCTCTTCCCTTATCTGCCAACACTGTAACCCTGTCATAGAAGGCCACCAAATTTGTCGGGCACAATTTGCCCTTAGTGAAACCTCATCATGTCCTTATTTTCCATGTGCCTTAGCATAGTTTCCAGGACGATCTGCTCCATGATCTTGCCGGGCACAGGGGTAAGACTGACTGGCCTGTAATTCCCCAGCTCTTCCTTTTTTTCTCTTTTTAAAAATGGGGGTTATGTTTCCCCTTTTCCAGTCAGTGGGAACTTCACCAGACTGCCATGACTTCTCAAATATGATGGATAGTGGCTTAGCAACTTCATTCACAAGTTGCCTCAGGACCTGCAGATGCATCTTGTCAGGTCCCATGGACTTGTGCACCTTCAGGTTCCTTAGATGGTCTCGAACCTGATCTTCTACAGTGGATGGTTCGTCATTCTCCCAGTCCCTGCCTTTTCCTTCTGTGACTTGGCGGTGTGGCTTGAGCACTTGCTGGTGAAGTCTGAGGCAAAATAGTTGTTGAGTACCTCAGCCTTCTCCATATCTCAGGTAACCAGGTCTCCTGTTTCCCTCCAGAGACGGTCCACATTTTCCCTAGGCTTTCTTTCATCACTGATGTACCTATATAAGATTTTCTTGTTGTCCTTGACATCCCTGGACAGGTTGAATTTTAACAAGGCTTTAGCTTTCCTAACCTGATCCCTGGCTGCTTGGACAATTTGCTGCCACACAATTTCCTGATCAACCCTTCACATGCCTTATGTGAACAGATTGCTCCTTTTGAAAAAGCGTATTTATGAAGGTGCAGGCTATGCCAAGTGATGTCTGATCACTCAGACTGGCTCCAGGTGCTACAATACAAGGCTGCAAGAGTATGCATAGTTAAATGTTGGGATTTCATTACCGAACTACAGCCTATAATCTTGGTTCAGTTTTAGGAAAAATCATACAGGTGATTCCCACATTCATTTAAATCAGTTTAACACCCTACATCAAGATTTGTTGGATGGATGGATACTGGGTACAAAGCTATGCCTGCTGGTGCAGAGGAATACTGGGGTGTCTGTGAAGATCTAATGCTTTTTGCCAGGCCAGTAATTCCAATAGCTCTGAAAATAAAATGAAGGTGGGTTCCCCCCCGCCCCCACTTAACTAACTCTGGCCATTTGCCAACCCAGCTGTGACATTTGCTCTCAGGAGCTGGGTCTGAAACACATGGGCTCAAAGGCTTTTCAGCAGTCTCTGGGGTTATCCTCTAGCAAATGTCTTATTTGGCACTGCAAAAACAAGTCATTAAGAAGACCAGCTCCAAAGGAATCCTTTCCATTGTCTTATTAAAACATTTGTCAGTCTGTCCTATGGAGATTTAAGGAGGTTTGATCTTATTAATTCCACCCTGAAGAGTCATTTCCTCCTTGCTTTTCTTGAGAAGTTAAAACATTTGTGGAGATAATATAATAATTGCTGCTCAATGAAACCACTTTGTGCCAGAAGCTCTTGGAGGGGCACATCTCCAAGCCTGCTCTTTTCCATTCAGCTAGTCTATTAGTTCAAGGCAAGAAAGACTTTGGCATGACAGATACTACCGTGCTGCAGAGTGTTTTGCTGGCAAGCCTTGGTTGAGGAAAGAGCATGGTGGCCACCAAAGAGGCAGAGGAATGAAAAAAAGCATCTTTCCCTTTTCTACATCCCATGCCATCTGGCCTTGATATCTGCTGCTGCAAACAGGTGGCATCTGCAGTGAGGGGCAAACATAAAAGCCTAATTGAAAGGAGGGCTTCAAGATTTCTGCAGGGGATGGCTCTCAGAAGAGCCTCAGAAAGTGTCACTGTTTGATAAATGGGGGGACAAGCCAGAGGCATTGAAAAAAAGAGGGAAGGAAGGAGTGGGAAAAGGACAACTTGCTTTAGCCACTGGTAATTGTGGAAATATTCCCCAGTGCTGGTCAGTCAGCTGAGGTCTAAGCCCCTAATCCCATCCCTCTCTTCACATCACAGGCTTTTTAGGTGCACCTTCCCACAGACAGTGGGTGCACACACAGGGCACACGCTGCTCAAAGACCCACCACAGCTATTCCAGCTTTCCATTTCAATATGCACCTGCCCCAGATCTGCTCAAATTCTGGCCCACATTAATGAAATGCACTTTGGATGTGTTACCTGTGCAAATCACAGCTGGGATTTTGGTGCCCTCAAGTGCTCGTACTTGCCAACACCGGCATCATCCCTCACCAGGCATTGCAAACTGATGCCTAAAATGGCTCTCATGGCCGTGTTCCTGTGGGTATCAAATGACCGGGGAAGATGATTTTTGATATTGTTGAGGACCTCAAAGCATCTTTGCTGGCATTCTAAAGGTCACTATTTAGCTCGTTAAGACTACAGGATGTAAAATATAAATGATTCTGTGCCACCCACGAACTCAGACTCCCCCTGTGACGGGCCCTGTACCTTCCCTTTGCCTTGCAGGGTTACAGCCTGACCAACGAGGTTTTCCAGCACTGGATTTCAGCAAGATTGGCCAAACTGGCTGACATTTACTAAGCCTGGGGACACTGATGGCTTCTTTAATTTTTATTAACTTCAACCACCACCAAAACACGCTCATAGGGTGATGGCACTGAATTGAGGAGGCTTTTCAAACAGAAACCAAAGCCAATTTTGTTTCACCCACACTCTTCCTCCAGTTAAAAAAAAAACAACCCAACCCAATGACAAACCCATTGCCATGCCATGAAACACCCCTGTCAAACCTCATCCCAGGATGACAGAGAAGTTACCTTCCACCCACTCACCCCTTTAAAAACCAGACATGTATCGCTCTGTATCCTCTGAGTGGCTGATTAAAATTCGTTGCTCATAATTGCCTGTTTTCTTCCAAGAGATATTTTCTTATAATTAGAATAACACTCAGACCTGCCTCTTGCTCCTTTCCCTCTCCCCGACTCTTAAATGCCTTCAAAAGCAGAGACACAAAACTGATTGCCTGGCACATAATCAGCAGAAGAAACCTGAAGAGAACAGCCACTTAAATAGCTGATAAATGAAAGCATTAACATATGAAAGATCCTCAGCCTTCCTGAAAGGGCTCTAAAAAAAAGAGACACCTGTTCAGATAAAAAAAAAGCGGATGGCATCACATGGGTTTTAGATGTCTTTTACTATAAAATTCTCCTTTTATAAATCTCAGCTCATGTTTGCCTTGTTTGGTCCTGGAGGTCTCCTGCCATGGACCCTTCCCAAGCAATTGATCACAGAACTTCCCTCTTCTCATTTGAAAATCCCCTTGCTGCAATATAATTCCATCATTCTCACTGTGGCCATGTGGATGTGAAGGGCATGTAACTGTTGGCCTATGTGTGTGCTATACAGCACATGCCCTGAGGTCACCTATGGATCAAGAGTCATATGGTACTTTTGCACCCTGTCCACTTAGCAGGCAAAGAACAAACTTGGAAACAAAATATGGCCTCCTACTTCTGAACACCCTGGCTATAATTAGCCTTTCCCTTCACACAAGTTGCTAATTAGCTGTTTTTAGTATCCACAAGACAGTAAATTAATACATATTTTATTTCAGATTTCCAAGGAAAGTACAGATTTTGTTTTCTAAACAGGACCTACTCAAAAGACCCTGCAGACGTAACGGTGTGGGATGGTCAAGCTGCTGAAGTCTCAGCCTGGTTGTGCCAGCTGGCTATGCGTTGACTTGGTCCCTGCCTTTCCTTTTGGTGGCTCCTTCAGTGCTGATCTTGGGCTGTTTGGCAAGACCACAGCACTGATGTCTGGTGGATATATTCCCTTCACCATCCAATTTATCTAGTCCCAGGAGCAATAGCCTTAAAATAGGAGGGAGGAGGAGGAAACCCATGTCCTACAGGAGGTCCATGAGAACTGGAACCAGTGCAGCATGAGCAGGACCTCCAGAGAAGATGCTCTTCCTTCTCAGAGTCAGAGGAGGGACATGAATTTTGCAGTGACAGACAAGCAGAAGAGCATTGAATAAACACCTTTGTCTAAAAATAAGCTCTGAGAGAGACCTTCTTAAGATTCATCTCCCTGCCAGCCCTGCTGTTCTCCCCTGGCAGTCTGGCAGCCCGGCTGGATCTCACACACAGCCCTGTGGGGCTGGCAAGGAAATCGCTCCAGATGGCATCGTACAGAGAATCGGCTTTCTGGTCTGCATCTGAACAGAAAAGTTGGGGAGAATTCAGTTCTTGCAGAAC
Source organism: Phalacrocorax carbo (assembly GCF_963921805.1). Lineage (NCBI taxonomy): Eukaryota > Metazoa > Chordata > Aves > Suliformes > Phalacrocoracidae > Phalacrocorax > Phalacrocorax carbo. The sequence goes on from NC_087520.1 coordinate 25,605,285, forward strand.
TGGAGTAGCACTTTTTGCTTTAATGTGAGGTGCAATATTTTCTTAAGTTAATGTCAGAGAAGAGTTGCAGAAATACTTTCTGAGAAGCTAAACAAATATGCCTTGTTTCCTTTTAGATTATTCTTGAACTATAAAGTTCTATAACTTTTCCAGAAATCCACATCATTATTTTTACTATAGAAACTGATACTGAATTTGTTCAGAAATGTGTCATTCAAAATACACGGAAAGATGACTCAGCCTTTACTAATTCACCACCGCATCACCACTCCTTCCTTTTTCAGCCAAAACCATTCAGCATGAATACATCTTTAACTGCATTACAGGAGTATTTCAAGGCTGGCATTTCGTCATAAAATTACCCATCCAAAAAAGGGGCATAAAAGCAGCTAATAATCCCTAAAACTACTCCTTCCCTGTCAGGGCAGATCTCTGTGTTGCAAAGGTGAGGACAGACGATGTTCTGAGCCCCCCAGAAAAGGCAAGCTGACCATTTGAGCAAACATCCTGACCCCTAAAGAAGAGCCAAATGCTTCCAAGGGGGAAGATGATGACAAGGTGCACAGGATCTCCTGGGGTTCAGCCACGTACAAAGTACCAGGAGATAAGCTGTTTCCACGTTTGGCAGAAAGGAAGCCAGAGAAGCTCTTCGCCAAAGGAGAGCCTGATGTGCGGTAGGGTACGAATTCGCCTAGAAGGAAAGATGATGCAACAGATGCACTGTGCTTCAGTGGTACCCCACGGGCTTCAAGCCCAGACCAGGAGACTTCAGCTGATGCTCACATAACCACCATGGCTTGGTGTGAGCTGTATCAGGGCCAGATCACGATGTCTATGGGAAGCCTGGAGCAGCTCATGCTGTTTGGGCTGGGCACTACCCAGAGCTGCTACCGCCGTGTTGCTGTTACACCTGGCCACGGGCCAGCCTCCTGCTGCAGCAGAACACTGCTCCAGGAGCCTCAGACAGCCTTGGTGTGAACACCAAGTTTGTTCAGCAGAGCAGGAGAAAACCTGCTCGAGTAAAATGAAAGGATGAGATGAAGGATTAGCTGGAGGGTGGGAGGCAAAGATTATTTTTAAGGATTATTTCTACTGACTATTTTATCTCGAGGTGTCATCATTCAAAAAAGAGCAATATCATATTTGGCAGGTAAGAATGCAAATAAATGCACTCTATATTGCTGTTCTGGACTGTGCTATAAAACAGAAAAACCCCATCCATCATTTTTAGCATCCAAGACTGGTGGCAGATGGTGCTTGTTCTGGGGCTGTAACTGAGCTGCTCAGACAAGCTGTCCTTTGCAGTGTGCTGCTGGTGGCTGAAAGCTGGGGGAGACCCATGGCCATGCCAGCACCAGCAGCAGGGAGAACAGGTCTGCTCCAGCAGCTCCCACCGAGTCCCAGGAGCCCGGCGTCTCTTGTTCACTGCAACAAAATATCATAAGGCAGACACAGGAAGGGTGAATTGCAGCAGGAACAATTTAACTCACAAATAAGGTATGCAAACCTATTCACCCATGTGTATATACCTCTGAGCTCCCTAGTGCTGCTGGAGCATCAGCAGCTGGTATTGAAGGTCAGTACAGTCAATTTTCCCTTTATGATTTACATATTCTCTCATTTAAATAACAATTCTTGGGGGAAAATGTGTTTGCAGCTGGTTTGGGTACAGTAGCTGTCCATAAGACACACGTGTGGTATTTGGCACCCTGACACAAGAAGGCTCTCAGGGGGTGTGTGATGTGTCACCACTTGGTCATATTTCCACTCCAGGTCCATTAAATGAGATAAAAAGGATTTTGGCAAGTTATAAGACTGGCAGTGGAGCTGGCAGCAAGCAAGCAGGGAGTAAAACGCCATCTTTCACATCTCCTTTTGCTCTCCTCTGGGACTAAAGGTGATGCTGAACATCAAGCAAAGGGTGGTCCAGGGCCACACACAGGTCCTCAGGCCTTCTCTATAAATCCCTCCTGCTGCCTATTACTCTTCTTTAAAGCCAGTCTCTGAACGCCTCCTCCCCCTCAATTTGTCAGCACCCCCCTTCCATGCTCTGTTCACTCTATTCCTGGCCCTCGCTGAAGCAGAGCAGCACAGCCTTACCCTGCACCATGTTCATGACCACCAGAGAGATCAGTTCCATTTCATTCCAGTACTTCCATGGGGGGATGTTGCAATTTCAGCTCCAATTTTGGGCAATTTTGCTTTCCAAGCACTCCCCTTCCAGCTTGGACAGGACATACACCAAAGAGAGTCACCAGCACTTCTTGGACCTGTCTGGTGACCAGCAGGGACATCTCCAGGAAGGAACGATTTGACCTTAAATCAGAGCTGCTTCGTCCTTGAGTATGTTCTTCACTCAGCATTTTTGGGACTTCTTTGCAGCTTGCTTTTAAAGTTTGCCTTGCTGCTAAAGGTCAGCCTTGCTAATGTTTCCATGCTCAGTGCTGCAAAATGCTTATTTGGCAAAAGCAAGGAGCAGAAGCAACCCCAGTGTGGCAAGCGGTGGAGGCCATACCTGACAGGAATGAGGCTAATTGAACATCTCAGGTTCAAAAAAAACCAAAATGTGCTTTTTTTACCAAGCTAAAGCACATTTCCCGGGGTGTCTGGGTGAGGGTGTTGTTCACCGGTAACCGCCACCACAGCGCCGTCCCTCTGGCTCCCCAGGCACTGTCCCCCACTCCCCTGTCCCCTGCAAGCCTCAAGGGTGGCAGGGATGGTGGAGGCATCAGGTGGGCACTGTCCCACAGTGGGCAGTCCAAGGCAGGGCGGTCAGTAACTGAATTGAGGGACAGCATTTACCTGGCTCCAGTCCCCCAGCTCCCACCGTACCCCACACCCCCTTTGACACCAGACACACAAACCATGTCCTTCCCAGTCACATCGGTTTTGATATTTGCCAACTGCACTATAAAATAGTAAATGACAATTATATAAGAACATCTCCTGCTGCCAGCTTTTTTTAGATCCTGAAAGTTCATTTCCTTTCTCTCCAGTTTAACTTTGTGTTTCCCATTGTCATTGGCAGTCATTTCAACACAGCATGGACATCACTATATTAGAAAATTATTACAATGACAGATTTTGTTTTGCTGCATGAGACCTTCCACTACTGAATCTAATTACTACTGATACTTTATGAGCTCCTCCAGCACAAGATAATTGCTGCTTTCTCTTTTTATGAGCAAGAAATAATCAGTTGTCTTTTAAGGTGAGAAATATAAACAGCAATTAAAATACCACGGCTATCCAGCCCCTCTCGTCAGCAGGCACCTCTCGTCGAAAAGCCAACACAGAAGAAGGCTAGGCTTCATTTATCTTTTGTACTGAATACTTCTTTTAACCGAGGGGAGAGGGAGTGAATAAGGAACACTTTCAAATGATCAATAGTTTTCTCCCACTGATTAAATGCTCATTGTAATACAGAGAAGCAGGAGGATCTCACAAGCAAAGCCGTTTGCTCACAAGTCGCAGTGCTCAGCATCAGCACCAGGCCCTTTGCAGGATCCAGCCTCAGGGAAAAGCTGTAGAGACAGCATCAGGCTTGAGCATCGGGGCACAAACCCACACTTGGCTCCTACCAAAACCTGCTGCCCTGGCAATCTTTTCCCAGATCCAGTGTTTCTAAAAATGTATTTATTTGCACGTATCTCCTAAACATCTTGACATCAGCATGGGGCCCTTGGTTACGGCATCCCACATGGAGGAGATGGGAGGGGACCCATCAGACTAGTGGGAGCAAGCTGTGAACTTTCACCTAGATATGCTGACCATATACTGAACTTTTACTCAGCTACATGAAGGAAGGCCCCAACACTGGTGCAAACCAGAAAGGGAAGGTAGTCACAACCATAAGCAGAAAGACCCCAGACCCAAATATTGCTGTTGGACTGAACCATTGTATTTGGGGAGGGGAACTTAGATTGTAAGGTGTAATTGCCCAGGGATTATTTTGTTTTCCAGAGGCACCCAGCTCAAGCTGTCTTTACTGCTGAACCACTCAATAAATTCATCTGGTGTATGTTGTATTGGAGACTCTGCTTCAGGGAAGCCTAGGGTCAAGCCTGAGGAGACAGAAAGCACCCAAGAGTGCATGAGTGTGAGTGAGGAGTCAAAAAGGGACACTTGTCAGCTCAATGGAGCTGCTGCTGTGAAGGTCCTGGCAGTTAAAGTCTCGGGTGGTGTGTATGCAACTTCCAGAATGCTGTGTGAATGCTCGGGCTGTGGCTTCTCCTTTAGCAGGGGTATGGGAACACACATGGGCTGCAAACTTGTGAGAAGACCTCAGGCAGATTTTTTTATTGGTTCAGATTGTAAGCAGCCTTCTTCTGACACTCTATTTTAGCAATCCTGACACTAAACCCAGAAAGTCTAGTAAACAAATACTTTTTTAGGGAAAACATATAGTGAAAAAATCTCACACCTAAAAAAAAAAAAAGCACTAATGATTTGCACTCAGTAAAAGCTTCTGATGCTGCCTGGAAGTCTGTCCTATTTGAACACTGGAGACGAGTGTCTCTACCACCTAAACAGCTTAATTTTTGGTGTTTTGTTTTGTTTTTTTTTTTCTTCAGTTCTTTACTTGAACAAAGCACCTGCGTTTGAATAATTCATTGATGAGTTTTATACCACTTTGCTCACAAAATCACAGCAAGCAGCAAAGTTTTTCATAAAATACTTCTTTGCCAGCTCCTCTCTGTGAAGGAGTCTTGCTCCATTTGCTCACTTGCCAAAAGTCTGCCAGGCAGCAAAGAGCAACACACCCCATGGGCTGATAAAATGGGGGTGATGAGGGGATGCTGGGGCAGCACTCCCTCTTCTGGCTTTAGCCATCTAGAAGGGAAGTGTCTGCTTATGAGATGAAGAGTGCTTCAGTGTCACAGGAAGAAGATGCCTCCAGTACTCTGGTTCTCCCCAGTTCCCTCCACACAACCGTGATGAAGCTGACCAGCTCAAGTTTAGGTAAATAACCTTTACTGATTGCAATTAAGGCAGGCAAATCCTGCCACAAGTTGCTGAATCAAGGAGAGAGAAAGATGCTCTTCTGATGAAGGCAGTGAATTGGGATTATGAAGAACCATCCTGCTTCTGCTGCAGATTTCTTATGCAAGGTAATAGCCTTATGGTCAGGTGCCTAATTTACAAACGGGGGATAAGCCATCTTCCTCTTGCAAAATACTTGGAGGAATTAGTCATAGATATTAACCTCACATTCAAAAAGTAATGGTGGAAGGCACCACAAATAGCAAGATGGAATGAATTACCAAGATATCTATTAGCACGTTAACATGTATTTAAAATACATAGCTGGCAAATCTGACTGCCAGAAAATTGGATAATAATGAGGCATGAACAGACTCAGCAACCTAATTAGAAAAAATGAACTACTATAGTTGTCCTGATTTTTTTTACCCTCTCATAAAGTTGATAAAAAATTCACACACACTTCAGATAGATCAGTGCTTGGCCAAAGACTTTGCCCTTAGTTTGTTATGGCAAGACACCAACATATGAAATATGTAGCTTCACTTTCTATGCTGCCCTCCTCACAGACATTAAAAAGGATGGATTTTGATCAAGCAAGGAAATCAGGCTCTTTACTCAGCAACCAGGGGGAGAGAAATTTGTTGTTTCCCATTCTAACTCCTAAAACTTCTTATCATTACCACATCTTTAATGTAGAGTAATTTGAGTTTCTCCTTTAGCTGCAAAGATAAACAGAAGGCAGATCTCAATTTGGATTACTCAGAGGAGGGCTGGACTTGACTTGGGAAGTCCTTACAGGTGCTTGGAAAAAGCAAAACCTCCTTGGCTTCGTCCTCAGTGCACCATATTACTGCTCCCCAGTGAAGAGAAAGACTACTTTTCTCTCATTGTGGAACAAAAGAATGATGCAAATATGGTTGAAGGTAGAAGAGGGAGAAGGACTGATTGTTCTGAGGTAATAAATATCACTGATAAAGCCCAGCTACTTTAAGTGCCATGGAAAGGACAGGAAAATGTTCTCAAAGGAACAAGAGGTCTATAAACATTTCTCTCCTGGTAAGACACGAAATTAATGCTTTATCTGGTACATCAGCTCAGATTTTCTAGGTATTCATACATAAACTTCCATACGTGTCTTGATCAATGCCACTGTCTAGTAGTCCATTACTAACAGTATAATTAAGGTACATGGTAGATTTTTTAAGAAGCTGGGGGTACTCTGCACATATAAAATGGGACATTATGTCTTAGGTTTGGTGCCTGCATGATTCCCCTGTAGTCCTTCAAACACACAGCCCTCTAGTCTCTAACACAGCAGCTGCGCACATGAGCATTTCTGGAATTCAGGATGCCTTCCAACATGGAATCTGTATTTAATGGCAGCTCTATATTATGAGGTTTCCAAAAGCATTCCCAATGTCACTAACAAGAACTCATGCATTCAACATCCCACCCAAGAGACCCATGGGCTGTGTTGTCTAAAGACAATTGGAGTACCTTCATGCTTCAGGCAACACAGAGCATGAGCCATGGCAAAGCCAAGACCACCTGTCAGACTTGGGAAGGGTGCTGAGAAGATGCTCTGCCACAAAGCCTCCATGCCACCATCTACTGCACATGACATTGGCACCTTCATTCACAATCTCACCAAGATTTTCAAGATTTCTCTGCTGTTAACACACACACACACCCCCACACACCCACACCCACCCCAAAAAAATCCACTGTTGTCATGTTGCTGTGATGATCCACTTACTGCACAAATGCAATAGCGTGAGGAGACAACACTGCTGAATAGGATGAAGACCTTCAGAGTTAGATGGTCTGTTAACATAACATTTGCACCATTTGCTCCAAGCCCATGGAGCACACAGTGCAATAAGGAGGACTCACCCGTTTGGTGTAGTCCATTGCCTTCAGGATGGAGAGGTTCAGTGTCTCCAGGGAGGCCAAGACATCTTCGTAGTCTCCCATGTGGTCAGCAAAATAGTCTGGGAAAACCGAGAGGGACATGATGGGAACTGTTGATATAACTTAATGCTTCAAGGCTACGTGACACAGCAAGGTCTATTTACTGGTGGAAAGGAAAACCTAGGAGAGTGGTTTCAAGTATACTTTTATATTCTATATCCTGAGCCAAAGTCACAGCTTGTCCTGCAGAGATGGGAAGTGGTGAAATTCCCATTAAGTTTGGGACCGCTGTAAAAAAAGAGATGTAAGGCACAGTAGCTCTCATGGAAAATAGCTTAGCAGATGCTTTATTTCCATGCCCACTTCTGCATTTGACTGTATCTTGGCTCTTTCCCTCCTATTACCAACACAGAAGGAGAAGTCTCAAAAGAAATCCCCTTTCCATTCCCTTGACAGTCTTTACTTGACAGTCAAGCATCCAAATACATGCAGGTTCACCCCAACTTGTATGAGCTGAGACTGATCTTACATATTTCTTTACATTTCACCACATTTGCCCCTCACCCCACAATCACAGGTTGCACAGGCTTCTGAGAGCAAAATACGCCTTGAAAGGAAGAGAATGGAGCTGAAAGCTGGGCCCAAAAGCACATGTTCTCCACAGAGTGGGAGTCCACACTTCCTTCGTGCCATCCTCATCCCTCCTGCAGGAGGGGTGATCTGTGCCAGGCTGCACCACAGCTCCAGCAGTGGCCAGACACAATCCCAGCTGCTCTTTACTGATGCAAAATACAGCCAAAATTGGCATGTTCCCACACAGCCAATGGCTCCATGACAGATATGAGCCCTGGTGCAGTTTTGTGCATGAGCTAGAGAGTCCTGAAATTCACTGTTCACAATGGAAACAGTGAGAAGTAAAGCACAGCAGTGAGGTGTGCAGTGAGTTTGCAGTGTAGATGTGAAGTTACCAGGTTCCTGGGTGACACAGACTACAGCTAAAAGCTGTTCCTTAAAAGCCACTGGCGCCGTTTTCCTGAACACTAAGACACAAAGCTTCATACTGAGGTGACATCTCTGTGGAATGCAACAAGACATAAATTCCAGGAAACAATCCCATTAATTAGGTTCTTTTGGCTTAATTAGAAGTGTCTATTGCTATTTACAGCCTGAGAACATATCCAAGGGGAAGAAGATTTTGGCAGAAACTGGAATGTCACAGCATGACTGACATCAGCTGTTTGCTGTTCCATGATAAGCCAAACAGCTTGTTCTCACTGCAGCGTGTTTATTTGTGTCATTCTTATTACTTTACTTGGGAAAGAAAAACTGAGCAGATCTTAAAGGTAAAGATTTTTTTTAAGTCCTGAAATGAAAAGCTGGGCACATACATTTCAGGAGCAGTGAGCTGCTGTGGGCAGAGCACTGTCCTTAAGACTGACCAAGGAGCACCTGGGAGAAGAACAACATTGACTTAACCAAAGCATTCAGTTCTACTGTTTTAGCCTTATTTATTCACGTCAGCATCTGAGATGAGCTCTTCCTAGCCTACATGGTTCCTGCTCATGGCTCCCACACATCTGTAGAAAGCAATGGAATCAATGCTCAGATGAGTATCACTGCAACCTGGGGCTAGTGTGGGAGGTGGTGGGTGCCCCCCACCCAACTCTCCGCAGCAAAGCCATCACCCACCACCCTGGTAGTCTGCAATGAGTCAATGTGCTTGTAGAGTACACCTCAGTTCGCCGGACAGCTTGTACTGTTGGATGCAACGCCCATGTTTCATTTAAACTGAGAGATGGCAGGTACAATTTGGTAGCTGTACTCACATTTTCTGGGTGTATTAAGCGCTCCCAGCTATGATGGGGAGCTCCTCTGGGGGTAAGGGGCTACACAACCATGTTCAAGTCAGTCTAGGTGCTGTGATTGTTGCATTCATTGGCAGGAAAAAAATTTCCCAGAACTTTCTAAGATGCTACCTCATACAGTTTAAGCCATATCAAATTTCTCATATAAGCTGCAGGGCTCAAGAAATCCTTTTTAAGATGCTCGCAATGTTTTACAACACACAACCCATTTCAAGAGCGAGACCACAGCTTCCATTTTGCCAAAATGAGGTTTTACCTTTAAACTAATAGAAGAGCAGCAAGCAAATAAGAAATTGCAGGCAAGGGCAGGTATTCAGCAGATGAGGGATCTTGCACTGATTGATCCTTCCTCTGGCTTCCCACAGGAGATGATGGGTTTATCTCCCTCCTCTCCTGGCAGCTTCACCCCCGGGAGAGGTGACAGCATGGGTGACACTGGGTGGCAGTCATGTGATTTTCTGATTTTATCAGACTGATGGAGAAAGCAGGGTGAGGCCAAATAACAATGTTACTACCCCTGTATTTCCTGGAAAAGTTGATGGTACAAACTGTGGGGTTTTCGTTTTTGGGTCAGCTGGCAAGGACACCTAACACAATGAGGAAGGAGTGATGGGAACAGGCCCATCATATCGTCAGCAAACTAGAAGGATTTTATGAAAGGCTTCATTTCTTGCATATCAAAGCAACAAGAAGTGGGATAACCAGCTGAAAGGCTGCTGCTTTTGCTTCAGGTTTGAATGCTCAAAATCCTGTGGGGTGCTGCAGTGAGAAAGGCAGGGTGTGGGCAGGGGTTAAGTACACTGGGAGGAGAGAAACCCTAGGCAATGTCCTAGAGCAGGCAGACCTGCAGGCTGCAATGGACAGAGGGGTCTTAAAAGTATCGGGAGTAATGCCTGGTCCTGGCACAGGTGCCCCGGCAAGCACCTTTCTGGCTGTGCAACCTGCTCCCAGCCAGGACGCTGAAGGCTGCACTTAGTGGCAAATTGATGAAGACCTGCCGAGGTGGCTTTATACGTTCTGCATCCTAGCATGGTAAGGGAGGAGAAAAAACAGATGAGCCCTCTGCAAGGCCACACACCTCTGTCTCCCCACCCCCTCCCAAAAAGCTGGGGCACAGGAAACTTTTCCCAATACCAAGTGTCCATGGAAAAATACACCTGAGTGAGCAGCAGGAGCCCCATGCACGAGGCACCTCCCATTGAGGCAAAGCCCGTCAGAAATCCCAGCAGGAAATATTCCCCTTTTGGTCAAGGTGTGGGATGAAACTACCAGAGATTTTCTTTTCAGACTTTAATTTCTGTAAGCTGTGGGAGGTGCAGCAGAGGTGATGTACACCTTAGGAAGCCTGCTGGGAAACACGAAGGTTTGCTTAAGGAGAAACATATTATGAGTATTGCAGAGGGATACTGGTTTATTGAACTTCAGAGTGGAGCTGGAAGCCATTGTCAGAAATTAAACTCCATCTTGTTATTGAATGGGAGCCAGGTGCTCCGCTCAGCTCTGACCCAGTTTGTGTTGCAAGAAAATGAAGAAAAGTTTTGCCAATTTTCCTGTGGAATAAGGGGCGAAGTAGCAGAAGTGCTGAGGCACCCCAGCTCCACAGCCATCATGGCACTGCCAGCTTTGTAAAGGTTTCATGCATCCTTCAAAAGCACACATGCACATATCAATTGCTTTTGCCTGAAGAGAGAGACCGCACTCACCGCACAGCTCCTTAGTGTCCACATTGCTGGAAGAGGGGCGTGATGAGGCAGTAGAGGAAGCAGGAAAAAAAGAGAGAGAAAGATAATTTTAATGTAAAGGACAGACGAAGGCTACAGTTAGGATTTCTGCAGCCTTAACCCCAGATACCCACCTGCAACGTCACCCATCCCCTCAGCATCCCCGCAGCCACCAGCGGGGACAGCATAAGGAGAAGGCAATGGTTGGAGCCATTCAGGGCATCCACACACCTCTGCATCTTTGGCATCTGTGCAGTTGGGATGGGTTCACATGTTATTTTGGATATTCTCTGAGGGGAAAATAGGGACCTGTGCCTATGTGGGACCTGGCACAGCAACTCCTCTGCCCTCCTCCCAAATATCCATCCTGGCAAGGGACCTGATGCAGCACAGGAATGTGCTTGTTCCCATTTGCTCAGAATAAAAATTTGCAAAATTTACTTTTCCAGGTGGATCAATTCTCCTGATTCTGCCCCTGTGAAGCATCCATGGGGCTGTGCACAGTTCCTGCCCGGGACTCCCTCTGGACAAAATTGCACAATTACTTCTTAATACATGAACATTTATAGTTTATGTAACGACATCTCAACAGACAACCTGCTCAGGAAATAAAGATTGCTGCTAATCTCTTTGTGCCTCAGATTCCCACACAATTATTAGTGCCATTCAACACTGGAATGATCTCTTAATAGAATTATGTTTTATCAATCTATTTATGTCCTGGTAAGTATTTCTTTAACTAAACTCATCCCTGCACTGTCTGACCTGTCAACATAAGTGGATTAGGGTAAGAGGTGTTTTCAATACGACTTCCATTAGCAGCTTCCTCCCACAGCCCTGCCCCAGACCCTGAAGTCTTCCTGACCGTTTGCCCATGCCTTGACCAATAGGTCTGCTCCCAGCCTGCAGGACCTGGGCTCTTCCCTATCTCCATGACCTAAGCTTTCACTTGCTGCTGGCCCTCTTTTGGGATGAGATATCCCTCTGAAGGGATGCTGCGTGGTGGGAAAGCATTAATCTGGGATTGCTCTTCACTACTAAGGCCACACTTGATCCCTGTCATTGAGGACTCACTACACAAAGCGCTGTGCTTTTGCAGCAAGCTGAAGTACCCAGAAAAATCTCATCTTTTGCCATGTCCTGCAGCAGGCTTAGACTCCATGTGAGCGGAGCAGCCTTGCTGGGCTGTGCATGGCAGTGGGACAGGGCACAGGCTGCATTTCCCACTCAAATAGCATTATCAAGAGAGCTTTTGATTTAGCAGAGAGACTAATACAGGAGATTTTTTCTATTTAGGCTCTGCATGCTAAGATGCAAGTTCCTGCAGATCAGGGTCCTGTTGGCCTCTCACTAGATTAATTTCATCCCCTAGGTGCATTAGCCAGGTGCACTACAGTTAAGCAGAAACACGTGTGTGCTGGTGATATCTGGGGACGAAATACCCAAATTCACAGTGCCATCCATGCCTGGGTTCTCCCCAAGAGCAGAGTGACAGTACCGAGGACTCCTTCCCTGCCACTTCTGAGCTGTGGGACCTGCTGGGCACTGGAGGCAAAGAAGAACATCTCAATCCTGTGAGATGCTGGCTGCCAGAAAGGTGCCACCCGACCTGTCTCATGCTATAAAATAACATGTTACTAAATCACACACCCTGTTGGGTAACTGATGTCTGTCGTGGTATTAAAAAAAGTCTTCTCTGATCTCAGACACCTTCGTGGTGCAGGTCACACAACATAGCAGCTGCTGGCAGCAAAATGTGCTGGCACAAGCTTCAGCTGAAGGTCTGGGTGGCACATGCATCTCTCTGTAAAATGAGCTTTCACAATACTATATCTTAATTCTCTCAGAGATTTATCACATTCCTCAAACCCTGGAATTACTTCACTGAATCCTACAAAATCCCCCAGGGGTGCTGAGAGCTCAATTTCCCTGACTTGATGTTTTCATGCCCAAACCCACTGAATATGCAGATCCTAAATGCTAGCCAAAAGAGCCAACTCCTGACCGAATAGTCCACAGCACTTCAGCAGCATGTGATTGCTAACATGGAGCCACAGCAAGTCACAGGCACAGAAAATTCATATGGGGAAGAAACCCAGAAGGTGCATTTCCAACAGTGGCACAGCCCCATGCCTGCCCGAGGACCACGGTCAGTCTTTCATCAAAACTCTTGTCAACACAGAGCCTGGGAAGTCAACTGATACTCTCAGGCCCATGCACATGAGTAGTTTTTACATCAGCATCACCCACGAAGTGCTTAAATAATATTTTTCAGAAGCCAGTTAGTGTTTATAAACACCTACTAAAGCGGTTATGGGTTTGCAGCTCAGGCACGTTACTGAAAAAAAAAATTATATTGTTGTATTCCATGTGGTTTTGCATTGTAATAATCGATCTACTGCTGACAAAAATGGTCTTTTACTTCCTCACATCCTGCCGTCATATTATTTAACTTAATTGTGCTTGAATGTTAACTTGGCTGAGAAGCTGCTTTTAATTTTAAGCCATCTTGCATTAAGAATAAACCTAATTTAAAAAATTACTTAATTCATAAGCTGACTTAATTAAAAATATTATAATGCTCAGATGAAAATTTGTAAGTAGAAATCAATGGGTACTTGAGCATGACCCATGGCATTTCCTAGGATGTTTCCATCCTGCAGGAGTATGCCCATCAGGATCATCGCTGACGTGCAGCCACGTCCTCACCTGTGTTACAAGGGGTTTTGCTGCCCAGCATGGGCACTGCACAACCAAACATGCAATGCAAGGGATGTGCAATACCCAGCTACACAACAATTTACAAGCTACTCCAGTAGTTTAATGCTTTAGTAATGAACCACCCCATGGGTTATGCCACTAGGATTTTTTTGTGATGCAAATATTCAGGATTTGGGTTTCAAGCTTCATGAAACAGAAGGTGGTGGCTCCCCACAAATACCCTCGCTGTCCCTAACCCTTCGCCCCAGCACTGCCCTTCAGAGGCTATTTTGGAGCGGTCATATATCACAAAGCTCTTTGACACGAAAACTTTTAGGTGAGAATTAGTTACCAATTTTTTTTCAGCTACCAAATATTCAATGTTCCCATAAGCCACAATAAACTAAAAAGAAAAATCACATCAAGTTGTTCTCATTTTTTTTCAGGAAAAAAAAGGAAAAAAAAATCTTTGAGCTTTCAGAAGACGTGGCTGTAAATTAGCTTTTAATTTTAAGCATTCTTACATTAATAGTATCACTAATTGAAGAACTTATTGAAGCCAAAACCCAACTAACTAAGCAGAATATACAGAATATAATAATGTTCAAGTGAAACTTTAAATTAAGAAATAGTTAAAGAATTCCATCTTACACAGTTTTTTTCTGCGTAGTAAAGCAGCTTCTATCCAATCTCTTTCCAAAACAAAAGCCTTTCTTTCAAAATAGAAAAAAAAAAAATCAAGAAAATCCAAGTCTTTTTTGTGTTAGGACTTTTTCTCTGTTTTCCAACCAATAAAGTTGTAACATGGAGCAGCACAACCTTGCATCCCCAGTCTTGCTGGGGATGTGCACTCTTTGAGATTACTTTCCAAGGCAAAGATATACTTTGGAGATCCTCCATTTGCCACCTGGGACCTAATTTCTCCATAGAAATACCAACCAAACATGAGAACTCAGTTTTCAACCTAGAGCATCTTCTTAAAAATTAGCATCCAAGCCATAAACTATTTTGCCCACATAAAGGAATGTTTATTGCTCACCACCCACCACCATTTAAATACACTGGGATAACTTGATCAGATAAACATATTGGCAATATGGAAATAGTTTTCCCTGCTGGTTTGCATCCAACTATTTCAAAGAAAAAGAAAAGTCCTCAAAGCATGATAGTCCTCCCTCGTATGTGGGAGTTTAAAGAGCATCAACCATGGTGTGGGAGCGTCTCCACAGTGGGCTAAATTAGGTGAATTTGCCCAGAGAGTCATTACTGCTGCACAACAAGCAAGAGGAGGAGGCTGCCCAGAGTAATCGCTGTGCCTCCTGTGTACTCCAGAGAGAAATACATTTCTCCTCCAAAAACCCCACCCAACCTTAAAATGCAAGCAAGCAGCTTGATGAGCACCTGAGCTAACAAGGATCCCTAGAAAGTGGCCTCTTTGCCCCACCATATCTCTGCAGATTATCCAGTGGATGAGCTTTTATCAGAGTTGTCCTTGTACTGACTTTCTGCTACTTTTCCATCGGTTCAAAGCACTTATCCACTTTTTTCCTTCTCTACCTGTCTTTCTTGAAGCACCTTGCCATTTTTGAAACTTTGTTGCAGGGTAAGGTGGGGTGGCAACACCAGACAGAAGGGACGTTCCAGCAGAGTGCCCAGCAACCCAGGGATTACAAACTCAAGCTGAGCATCTTGGCAGCCAGATCTCCGAGTGTGTGCTGGTCCCGCCCATAACCTCCAGGTCTTAGGTCAGAAGCTCCAGCTACATTGATCCAGATCAGCCCAACAGTTTGAGTGAATCTGCATTTTTCCCCACAGGAAAAAAATGGTCTTTCTGGAAAATTGCCGTCATGATTATTCGCTCTAGCTCTTAACAAGCAAGTCTGGTGTGGCACAGCACTTAAAAGGGTTACCCAGAGAGCATCCCAGGAGGTCTTCAGGACTTGGCATGGCAAAGCCAGGGATTTCCTGGTCCAGTGCTGGTGATGGTCCCACTACTAGGGACTAAGAGCCCTGCAGAGGTCCCTTCCAACCAAAACTACCATGAAGCTACCACCCAGCATCTCTCCCTCTCTTTCCCAACACCTCCCTGACTCCCTAAGGAAAGGCTGATGGCCTCTGACTTGCTGTTGTTAATGCATTTCTCCAGGCTTCTCTCCGATTATAGAGAGGAGCAGGAAAGTTATCTCAGAACAGAAAAGGTGGAGGAGCAGAGTGTGAAATCCCCTTCTTCGGTTCCAGCTCAGCCAAGGGAAGATGCCGGAGGCTCTCCCAACAGGGTGGCACAATCAAAAACATAATGGGAATTCAGAAGTTGCAAATATATCAAAGTCTCATCTTCACAGCGTATTTCTCATGCAAATAGCTGCCTGATGTGCTGCTCAAATGCCACTCAACACCTGATCTGTTTCAGCTGAAGATAATAGCCCATTTACTTGGGCAGATGGAAGGTTTGCATCAGCAGCCACATGGCTTAGTTATTTCACAAGCACAGAAAATTGAAGTTTTGCTGAAATCACGTTCTACTTTTATTTCCATCTTCAAGTCACAGCTTTGGATTTGCTATGAGGCTTCAAACGAACATGGGAACAAATTATCCTCTAGCGTTAGCCACCTGCAAAACTCATTTTCATTTAGGAAAAACTAAAACCCAACATGTTTAGCTGGAAAGTATTATTGTATCTGATGATGATACGCCTTCTAGTCCCAGCAGCGACAGCACTGCATTATCTCAACACTTCAGAAGTGTAAAATGTACATCCAGATGCCTACTAAAAGGTCACAGATGGTCACTCTTGATTATTAGTTTCTGAACTCAAAGAAACATTTTTATACAAACCCCGGACTGAGAGAAGTTATTCCAGGCAGAGCAAGAGAAATACCAAATACTGGATGGCAGCCAGCAGCCAAATAACAACTTTGATTCTAAAGAACTAAGCAACTTTCCAAGCCCATCATCATATTCTTCTGGAGAATCCCACTAAATCCTTCCCGAGACCTACCCAAGTACCTCCTTCACCTGTCCACTCACTTAAAAAAACCCCACTCTTATGGTATGAAGTAAAATAAGACTTCCAAAATCTGAAATGCCACATTATAAACAGCATGCCAAGGCTGTCCAGGACCAGAAATGTATCCAGCTAGCTGCACCTTTGAATGACATAGACAGGCAAGTATTCATAACATACGTCAGTTTTGGCCTTAATTTCTCCAAAGCACTGGTACCACAGAGAAGAAAAGACAGAGGCAAAGAACTGCCCAGAAACAGAGAAGCAAAAGGAGGATTTTGTATTAAGTCTTCCCGTATAGATTTTGTATTACAAAGAGCCTCATCACTTATGGTGCACAATTTGGGATTACAACAGATTCTAGGTACTCTGGGAGACAATCTCTTTCCTCCTACTTGCGCTTGCTATTGGCAGGATTTCCGTTCACCAGTTTGAAGGCTGAAGTCTAGTATCCCCAAAGATGTTTTGCCTACCTAAACCAGTGTGCAGCTCCTTCCTGCTCCTTGCACCGCTTTCCTCTGGATTTAGGCAGATGATGACCAAGACAGGGATAGTTTCGCATCTTTTCCATACTGCATAGCCACCATGGCTAATGCCACTCAGTAAGACAGAAGGTGAGCAGCACTGGGGCTGCACAGCAAACCTGTATTCAGACCCACTGAATAGTAATATTTTTATATTAATATTTTCATATGGCTTTCTGTGCAGCTCTTTGTCTTGATAAGCCATCTATATTATCATTAATACAGACACTGCCCAGATCCAGTTTTCAAACCATAAGCCTACGTTCATCAGAAATGTCAGCGCCCAAAGCCATGTGCTCTGCACCATGCACTGTGCTCCGGAGCACTGAGGCAGCACAGTCCTCATTAGAAACCAGTGGAAAACACTGACTTTTCAAGGTAAACTGAACTGACCTTCAATATGTCAAGCACAGTAAACCTGGCAGGCTCAGGACAAAACATACTGCTTTACTCATCCTGCTTCAAGGTTGTTCCCCCCCCTACACAAGAAGTCCCCATGAAGCTGTCACACAGGGAAGCCAGGAAAGATCTGCTTTGCCTGCAGAAACACAGAGAGAAACCATGAGGTCCTGATTCCCTGCTGAGCACCAGCAGGAAGGGCTCTCACTGCCCAAACCAGACAAAAAGCATCTCAGATATCCACATCTGTGGTTTCAGCATCACCAAAGAGTGTCCTTTAGGTGACCTTCCAGCATGATGGGGAAGAGCAGCAGACAACTTTCATGCCCTTCCCCTCCTTTGTCCCTGATGTGGAGGCCTCTGGGCAGACCCATGAGGGTGGCTGGTGGCTCTCCTGGGGACAGTCACACCCTCAGTGAAGTGCCACATAGACTTACGGCCACAGTACAGCCCAGGGTGTAGGGTTTACAACCAGGCCTGCTCACTAGTATCCTTCCCACCATGCCAGAAGGTGCTGAGTTTACCTTGAAGCAGCTTTCATACCTCCGCAACAAGGTTATGTTCTGTGTTAAAAAGGCTATTCTAGCTCTGATTGCGAAGGAAAAGGACAAAAAAAAAAAAAAGAAAAGGTAGCACTGAATACTAACTCCTAATTGATTCATCATGATGCTGAAGCCCACAGGTGGGCAGCACACTTTGGGGAGCAACAGGTCCGAAAAAGCCTGGACTTGCTCCAAAAAGTCTGCCATGCCCAAGTGCAGATGTCCTGCCTGGCGGCATGTTGCAGAATAGCGGTTGCCATAGTACTTGGCGCGAGCAGTAATTAGGGATGTGACAGAAAGTTGTGTTCTCTAGCCAATGACGTGCATGCAATTGTGTTTTCCTTGTAGCAGTAAAAACCTTGTAAAAATTATGTGAAGAGGCTAGTAAACTTGTGAATCTCTGAAGTCCAAAATCATCAAAGCTGAGGTACAGACAGAGCAGCCGAAGGGATCTCTACCTACCCTGACCCCCTCTCGGTGGCTGGTCTTCTCCCATGGGATCCATCCCCACCTCTCCCCACAGAGCCCCTTACCTCAGCCATGGTTTCACACTCTACCATCCTTGGGGAAAGGCTTTTGGTGTAGATTTTTCTGAGTTTGGAAAGGGGAAAACTCTTCTGCAATGATGGCTCACACTTTCACATGCATTCTGATTCCCGTGGCCGTGGGCTGAGCACAGGGTGCCAAGGTATGATGAGCACAAGGCCAATATACGCAAGCTGGGGCTCGGTTTGGTGATAATGCCTGCTAGCAGCAATATTCCTCCTTTTGCTCGTGCAGCTGATAAAATGAACATGGGCACTTTGTCAAGGTGGGGAAGATGAATCACTTCTCATTCAGCAGCACAGCTCTCAGAGTTTGCATTTCCTTTCAGGGAATCAATGCGTACCATAAAGATAGAGACCATTACAACATAGCACATTATTTGCTTAGTTTCTTTTTTAAACACTCCCACCTGCTGCTGTATTTCAAGGCCAGTTCAGCTCCTCACTCCCTTGGCATACTGATTTATTCTGCAGTCATGGACAGCTATGAAGCACTGGGTGGGTGTTAGGTGGTGGCCTAACGCCAGCCTGCCCTGTGCAAGCCTCTGTGCAACCTGATTTCCTACCTACAGCTGCAGGTATGGGTCTGAAATAGCACAGTGAAGACCCCAATTGCCTCTCCCACATCCTCACAAAGTCCCAAGATGCAAACCATCCCTGATGCAGACCAGATGCTTTATTTCATTAGTGGTTTCAAAACAACTAAAATAACATTTTCTGTGTGATTAAGTATTTGACAGAACAAAACACTCAGCTCAAATCATCAAGGGCACCAAGCCTCAAGCAATCAAGAATGAATATTGGTAAAAATGAAACAAATGTTCTGGATGCTGTTGGAAAACATGTTTTAAGCTCTCACTTGTTAAAGTAGAAATAAATGTTACTTTGAAAAACGGCAGGGGCAATAAACAGGCACATGCGAAGCACCACATGCGAAGCACCAGACATTTGTTCATTCATCAGCAACTGCAATATGGCATTTCAGGCTGTCAGTTGGTGCTAGACTGTCCTGATTTGTCACACAGCTCCAGAGCCAGGGTACCGGTGATGAGCTCAACATCAGTGAGGGTCTGCCCTTCCTGCTCTATCGCTTCTATAAATTAACATCAAAAATACAGCATAAAGGTGAAATTTTCCATAAAAGTGCTGATCATGAATCAAAATCCCCAAAGTCCATGGAGTGCAAGAGAAGTTCAAGGCAGAGGCCGCTCTCCCTGCCTGTCCTCAGCGAAGGATGGCACCTTGGTGCCCATGGCCACCCCAAAGAGGCACTGCGGGGTTGGGGACAACACAGCCTTCTGCAACTCAGTTGTGGGCAGGGGGAATTTTTTTTTCCCCCTCCATATCCTATTGGGCCACCCAGGATCTGCATGTTAAGAGCAAAAATTGGTGGGGTTGTTTCTGCCCATGAAAGAAAAGGTTGGGTGATTAAGGCGTGCTCCTCTTGCATCTCTTTTTGTACCTTGTAAAACCATTTCACAGTCTATTAAAAATAATCAACATCATCTCTCTCTACTTTGTCAGAGGTATCCAGAACCTCAAACTACTCACTTACAGAAGAAAAATCTCTTGAAAAGATCATAAAAACTCCAAACAAGACAACAACACAATAAAATGCCTGTTTACACTGTAATTGATATCCTGAAAAATATATCAATCCAGCACACTGATTTACTAAGCTTAATGCAACAGTTGGTTTCTAAGCACAGTCATCACCTGAAATCAAACAGGCATTTAGTACAGCACTAAACATTTGCAAGTCTCTGCATGTGCCAAATCCCTAATAAATTGCACCTGAACGCTCAACTTTTTTGGAGGGATGACTTGATGTCAAAAGCATCACTCTGCCCACGAGTACATCAAAGAAAAGAGAAGGCAGGTTTAATTACAGCCTACAAGTAACTTAGCTGCTAGGAGGGATGGCACTTCCAGATTTATTAAGTTGCTGATTATTATATACACACTTGGGTCCAGTGTGTATATACACTGGGTTATATCAGCACTCGCTTAATTTATCACCAGACAGTGCCAGGCAACACTGGGACTATAAAACTTGGAAGGATGGGCTGTACACACCATGGCCAGCACAGAGGCAGCACAAGCGACCCATTTGCATAGGGTATTTCCACCAGCTCCGCTTCTGAAATAGCATGAATTTTTTATATATTTCCATCATGTTGCACTGAGATAATTGATTATTTAATTTTGGCACCCTGGCCCCATGCAGAGCCAATATATTCTGCCTGTGTCCTGCACCGCAGCTTACTTTAAACCAAGCCCTTTGTTTCATGTATGTGTTTCTGAACAGTAAGTACGGCAATTACATCTGGGTTAATAACGCATCAAGTTTGCTGCGAGACTTGTTCAAATTGATCAGCCTCAAGATAGACTTTTAAATACCAGCTGTTTGTGATGCATTTGGACCACTCTGTAATGTCAGCTCTGTTACCGGGGTAGTTAGTGAAACTATTTTGGTTTTGTGTAACAGGGATCCTCTGTCTACAGAAAAATATATATTTAAAAAAAAAAAAAAAAGAGTAAGGAAGAGAATGGTTTCAACCTATGATGCTCACTTAAGAAATCACAACACTGCTTTCCTGTTGCAGAATGCTCGATAAAGTGCTTTAAAAAACAAAGAAACAGAAAGTTGACTAGATGGGCTCCCATCCACCGCTCTACCTTTGAACCCACAAGTGTTTTTCCAGTCTGGTCAGCTCAATGTATTTTCCCAGCTGCTTTGTTAAAAGGCAAGAGCATTCACAAGCATGTCATCGTCCCATCAAATATCACTGCAGGGAAGTTGAGGGCCCTTGCAAAACCAGCGTGGCTTTTCAGTGCCCACTATGACAGGAACAAGAACACAACAGGTGTGGGAATGTGGTGATAAACCAGTTGTAAAGGTGGAACAGATTTGTGCATTTGTAACAGGGACTGGAAATCACTGCTGGGATTTCAGAGCGGTACCATGCTGGACCCTGCAGGGCTGAGTTACCCAGAGAAGAGCTCCTTGCAACTGTTTGACTGAACACCCTTGCTCTGTTGTGGTACTGGTGACCTGGCCCTCCCTGGGCAAGAAAGCTAAGGCATGCCATGATTTTTCACCTTCACAGAGGCAGGCTAATGGCACCAATAACTCTCTGTGGCTTGCAGCAAAGATACTAGCTTTAGCGGTTTTTTTCACAAACTTCCTTCCACTTCTTAGCCCTCTCTTATCCATCAAAAGAAGTAATCACTTATGCATGTTTTTAACCTCTCATTATTTCTTTTAGCTCAATTTTCAAAGCAAACCATTGAAACAATGGAACAGTCCTTCCTTTTTTGGGGGGGAGGAGAGGGTGTCTTAGGCTTTTTTGCACAAACTGACAACAGTATAAGTCAGTCAGAAATGGTTTTTTTTGCCTATTTCTACTTGATAGCCTGGACTAACCTGATTTCCATTTGTAATCTCTGTAATATTTAACTGCAAAGGAGACAAACTAATTGTTCTGAGCTCAGCTGAATGATGTGCTAATTGCCAGAAGCAAATGGTAAGACATTGAGAGCATGAGTTAAAATTAAATCAGCTTCCTCCTCCTTTTAAATTTTGCAGGTATCTTCATTATCACAAAGTTCTACCTAGGAAAGGAAGAAATCAGAGCAACAAACATGCAGGTTGGGATACACAACAGCTGGGACATGTGATACATAAGAGGTAACCCCTGCATGCTGTTGCCTGTGTTTTCCCCATATCTTTGCTTCTCATGTATCTCTTCTGCCGCTGAAAAATGATCTAAAAAACCGCTCCCCAAATTCAGTCCCAAGGCAGACAACTTGCTCTGCCTACCAAGCAACAGCTGGACACATCTGCTGCTTGACCATGGTGTCCTGCGCACACATATTGAGAAAAAACACACAGATACATTTATAAGACTGGAGCTTAAATTAAACACTTCATTCTCTTTGAATGCCTCCATGTCTCGAACACAAGCAGCTGATTAGAATTAAATATCTTAGTCATTTTTATTATTTTAATGCAAGATCTTGGTATCTTCCCATTCCCTAGGAAAGAAAACCTCTGATGCAGAATAGCCCTGTATAGTCCAAAAAATAAGCTGCTGAGCCTCAGTCCCAGGTAGAAAACCCTCCAGTATGATACTTTTCCACTCCATTTGCACAGACAAACCCTTCCCCTGTTCCTTGCCCTTTGCAGTAAACACCAGCCCTCTGCTCCCAGCTCCAGTCTGTCTTGCTGCCAGTATTGAACAGGCTCCCTCCAGGGACCCTGCCAAGAGGCTGCCTGGGAAAACACCTGGAAAATAAGATTAGAAATAGAAAATGTTCTCAAATGTTTTTTCAAACAAGTTTCTGTGCAGTTTTTCCAGCTTCATGCTTCTCCTGATGCCCTTCCCAGTGAGAGATTTTTTTTAAAAGCTCCTTTCCTTTGTGAGCCTGAGATGTTTTGTAGCTCTATCAGCACACAGCTGCTGAGCACCAGCTTAGGCACCAAGTATTTCTTCACTTTAATGAAAAGTAGAGCAGAGTATAGTGTAAGTGACATGTCGGCACAGAGGAGAATAAGCTAGGACTCAAAAAACATCTTCCACATAAACAGAAATAACAAAATCCACCAAATGCCCACGCTCTTGAGAGCCAGAAATTAGAGCCAGACATATAATTTTTGTGCAATCATTTTGTCCCTTTCAGAAGAGACAAGAACTGTCTTCTTGAATCAGTTAATCAAAATCTCAGCTGATTATACCATCCATAGTTTGTTTCCCAGAGAGCTAATTGAGAACATTCAATATTCAAAGTTTAAGTTGGTTTCAATAGGCACATCCATCTCCATGGCATGGGTTTCGGCTCCCAGATGAATCCGGCACCCCACTGACTCAGGTTTCCAATGCAAATAGCCAAGATTAAGGAGGGGGAGAAAAAAAACAGGGAAAAATTACTCAATCATAATCATCTTTGTTCCTTGCCCAAGAAGTGGAAGTACTTTCTGTTCAACTTTGAGAGGACTGGACTGCAGAGGCCTGGAAAAAAGCATGGGCAGCATGAGCTAAAGCCCACAGCGTGAGTGTCCTAACACCAAAGGACACCAGGCCTGATGCGGTCTTGTGGGAAGGCAAAGCATCTCAGAGGGTATGCCTTGGGGGGACGGTGGTATCCAAACATAGTGGTAACAACAGGCCTTTTCCACCAGAGGAAAATATTTACTGGAGCAGAAGGACAGCAGGCTGCTGCATGATCGAAGGCACTGAAGGTATCCAGGTCTGGAGAAGGGTTGTGTGCTGGAAGGAGGGTGTTGAGAACCTCATGTTCACTTGTGGTTATGTGAAGCTCCATTTCTGCCCAGGTTAACAGCTGGACCACAAGGTTTAGCTTTAGCTTGCACACATCAAGCTTCCTTGCAAGCTGTTTTTGCTGCTTGCTGTCAGCTTGAGAACAGATTTTGAGCTCCTTTGCCTTTGTCTCTGACCCCTCCAGAATGCTACATTGCTCTTATACAATACTAAAAGAGGAGTTTACAGAGCTCAGACTGCCACTGAGCCAGAGAGCTGCAGGACTCCTACCAAAATGTCTTCCTTTGGCTCCTCTCATGGGGAACATCATCAGTCCAGACCCCCAGCTATGCCAACAGCACCTTGCCAGCACCTCTTCTCACTCTTTGGGTGCTGCTCAGCATTGTGGAGCATTAAGCTCCATAGGCACAGGCACTGGGTCTTATGTGTTTGCAGAGTCTCTAATGTAAAACAATTTTGATCTCTGAGTATCAACACAATCGAAGTTATGGAGAAGTTAAATTCATCCATGCAAGCTATCAGCCCAATTTTGAGAGTTTCTGAGCCTTGCAAATACCCTGATGATGTTTGCAGAGGGTAGAAATCAGACAAGACCTAAGGGGGATTTTTCCTAGCTGAGTTAGAGGAGGAAGGGTACTAGAGAGACCTCCTTAGAGGTCTCTGCACTGGCACCGATGCTCTGCACACCTACCTCCAGCTTGAAACACACATCTTAAGCAAGTCACAACTGCAGGAGACAGCTCACTCCTGCTCGTATCCCTCATTAGCACTAACACAATCTTATCAGCTTCTCCTTGCAATTAACAGCCAGTGAAATCAGCCAATGAAATACAGATTTGTCCCTCCTCCTTTGCTCTGCTTCTATCAGCCTTAAGTGAGCGGCACTCACAGCCAGGCCCTGAGGAGCAGCTGCCCCAACCGTGATGGCCCAGGGATGGACAGACCTCAGCCAGGCGGGAGATTGCTCCCACCAGCAGCTAAACTTGGGATTGCAGCTGTTTAAACACTCCATGCAGGGCCAAGTATGCCCCATCTCCCTGCAAAAGCTCCCACCCAAGGTTCCCCCCCTGCCTGCACTGGCACTGTGGGCCTCTCAAAATGCTCGAGCTGAATCCACTGCTGGAAGCAGCACGGCTGTGCAGGCACAGCACTCTCCGGGCTGACACACTCCGCTTCACAGCAGGGCTAATTAGCACAGGCAATTGTTACCTGCTTCTGGGGTGGCCCTGAGCAGCCGTGCCTCCGCTCGCTCTGGGGTTGAACACAGCACTTGGCAGCTGCCCTGACTGTACCCCACTACATCCCTGCACTCCAAAGAGACACCAAATTACTCTGATTTATAATACAGTCCCCTGTGGCATCTGAGCAGCTGAGGTGTCAGGAAGGAAGGTGGTTCCATGTTTCTAGGAAGGATGTTCAGCATCCGAAGGTTCACATTTTCCCCTCCATCCCTCATCATTGCCCCTCTGAGTACAGCCCTATGTAACTACCCATGAAGGGCAGGAGGCAGCATGATGCCGAATGCGGTACTGGCTGGAGAACCTGTTCGTCTTTGGTTCTCCATTTGTCACAATTCTTCAGCAAAAGTGAGAGCCTGGGGAAGCCTGTGAAGGGCTTCTGAGAAGAGATACCACTTCTGTTAATTATCCTACGGGCACACTCTAACCTTTTCTAGTGTTTGCCACTGGAGAGAAGAGCTCATTTGGGGGGGTTGGGGGTGTGTGTGGAATAAAGCAATTAAAAGAATAGCTATAAGCCTAGCAAAGAGATAATAAACAACAGAGCAGCTGAATGCTAATGCCATGCTCTTGGCTCCTTGTGAATGGACCTGTACAGCTCTTTGGAGAAGTCTTGCTCCAGTGAGTGGATCTCTCCCCAAACGATTGTCCTCTGCAGCTATGAAAAATGTACAAGATATAAAAGGACTTTTTAAAATCCCCTGCCAGGACTAAATTAGTTTGGTCAACAGCCATGTCTGATGTCCCTCTGCTTTCACAAGGCCTGAGAGGTGCTCCTTTCTTCTGAGGGGATGCAGAGCAGGTGTAAGCACTGGCCCAGGGAGCTGGAGGAAGATGGGAACTGTGGGTCAGACAAAGCAAATTTCATCCAGTAGCAAAGTAACATTTTGAGAAGGTTTCATCTGGTCATTTGTGACCCTAAAACTGTTTGACTCTCCATTTGTAATGACTTTTTCCTTTTAAAGTTGATACATATTGTTAGAAAAGGTAAGAAAAGCTACAGGTAGTTCTTCAAATATAACAGGATTTCCCAGGTGAACATCAATCTGATGTTTTATAAAGCCCTGATCTGCCATTAAACCAAATATATATATCTCCAAATATGTGTCTGTGCAGATACATGTGTCATACTCATAATTTGTGTGATTCCAGTAGCATTGATATTAATTGTAACATATCATTACCTCCCCATTAATCTTCAGGCAGCTCCCCATAAGGCACTGCTGAAACCTCCTGAAATAGTAGCTAAAACCAATACTGAAAAACCACCTAGCAACCCCCTAGTTTTGGTTTTGCTCTGGCTGGGAGGAGGGAAGGAGGGTGGTCAGTGTGAGCAATGGAGAGGAAAATGCCATTTCATCATCGTTTTTAAGCAACAGTAGGTTTATGAATATAACTTTGTCAGAAAAACTATTGAAATATGTGACACATTTTACACGTTCCTTCTGCCAGATGAAATAACCAGCAATGATGGGACTTACAGTGCAGTCCTCACACCCTGCCATGGAAGCCAGGTTCTCTTACAGAGATACCGAGTAATAAAACCCCCGGGCAGGTGTTAGGAGCCCATGCCCACCATGCCACATCAGTAACCTTCTAAAGACACTTCCCAGGCAGTCAAAAAGAAAGAAGGAGCCTCATTAATGCCCCTGGGCTATTTTGGGCTGTCTCATTTCAGTTAAGCATCTTCCTAACTGCACTTTGCTGCCAATGAGGTGTTTCACTGGGGAACTGTAATCCCCAAGACAGAAGCACGCACTCCTCCACCTGCAGCAAGTCACAACTGACTCCCCACAGCAGCACAGCTAATCCTGCATCTGTAACCAACCTCATCTTCCTACTCATATGCCCAACTTTTCTCCTTTCCATCATTTTCCCAACTAAAACAAGTCAAGAAACCAGCACAGACATTGATTCTGTCTACTCCAATAAGGCAGTTCCCTGCTCCTAAAAATACTCCAGGAAATTGAATCAACATTTTGTAATTTGGCTGGTAACAGCAATTACTAATAACCAGCAGGAACATAATTTTCTTCATTTTCTACTCTAGCTGCAAGGTAATTTCAATATCAAACTTTGTTTTGCACACTGAACAAACATGATGGGCAATATGAGAAAAACAGAGACAAAATGGAATATCAAAAAAAAGGCTTTAAAAATAAACAAACTTCGATCAATTAGCAAATAATTGCAATTCAAACAGCCTTTTTGAAATATAAAGTTAATTTTGTTCCTATGTTCCCCTGTAAAATGGAAAACTGAAAGCTCCATTCTACTCCTCTTGCTCGGTGGCAGCAGCACTTGAAATTGCAACCCTAGTACCGAGGCGCGGAAACAAACTCTATAACTCATGGAGAATTATGAAGCAGGTATGTTTATTGCAGCACTGGGTGCAAGGGGGATCACTCCTCCTAACTTGCACACTGCAAGTCATGATGGACAACGCTTATATTGCTCAGTTATATACATATGCATTAGATTTCCTGGAACTAATTCTAACACTTGCATCTTTCTTACCCATGCATTTTAAGTCCCTTTTTCCACATATGGTCATGAGATGGCCTATCCAGTAATCTTGTCACAGTGTATTGCAAGGTGTGTTGGCTTCAGCTGGTGTTCTACTCTTACCTAGATGGAGATGTCCTTAGCTCCTTTGGTCTTGGTTTCGACGGGCACTGGCACCTGCTGCTAGGTTGTTTGCACCCCCCCCAGGACGCTCCCCATCAGGCTTGGGCAGATTACATCCCTGAGTGCATTCTTGCCTGAGGCCCCTTACAACAGTGGCAGTCGTGAGGCTGTTGCCTGTTTGTCCTGGGTGCTTCTGAGTGGAACCTCAGGCATTATGAGGTGGTTTCCAGACAGGAGTTTGGTAGTTCTGCAGTGTAACTTTGTTTAGGCACTTCTTGTCTTGAAGCCTTTCTGACTCCCCCAAAGCAACAAGTTTCAGTCATCATGCAGGCTGTTCCTCTTACCTTACAGCCCAAGGCTACCTCATTATCCTGGCTAAATTTTTGCTCCGGGCCCCAACATTTGTTGAGCTACACTAGACTGCATTAGTAACATTTAACTATTTATTCCCTGAATCCATACTTGGGCATGCAGGAGGCTGGAGGCAGCATCATTCCTGCCCAACCTCCCACAGACCCACCGATTTACTGTGTGGAGAGCAAAAGACAGGACAAGGTGAAGAGCGTGCACACAGCTCGAAGGACTGTACTAGGTGCAAGACTGCAGTCAAGCAAACCACTCATTTCATAGCGGAAAGTACTATAAACAAAGCAGCCCAGCACTGAAACAGGTTTTCTGGAGACTGAGAGAGCTCTTGCAGATAAAAAATGAGGACTATTTTCTTCCCCCAGTTTGATAAATTTGCTGTAGGTGTCTATGCTTTCCAAATCAATAAGCAAGCACCAACTTCATGCAAGGATTTAAATTGGAAGGGTGACCAACTCGTTGCTTTTCCTTCCAGCCAAGAACAGCAGATGCTACACTGCTTTGTGCAAGTATCGATCCCTAACGGGTATTGATGACTGGATCAAGCCAGCTTAGCGAAAGAAAAATACTACTGAATTGTGGGAACTCTTGCCACACTCAGGAGCTGCTCAGCGAGGCCCCAGTTGCTGGCAGCACTGTTGCATGACATTTAAGAAAGGCACATTTTCTTTCTGTCCAGTTTAGAAGACAACCCTCACTGAGGCTCAGAGCAAGCTGCAGATTCTCTACAATCCCCAAGCAAAAATGGACAGCAATCCAATTTCCCATTTCAAGAAGGCCAGAAGAAACATCCATACACTAACGCCCATACACCCTGGTCTACACATCAGCTGTCTGCATCCTTTCAAAGACCAGATGAAAGTTGATAAGCTCAGGCAATGCTATAAATTATTTCAGAAGAGAGTCAGGTGAGCACCCAAGTCCCAGAGCCTACAGAGACCCCACCCAGGAGCATCACCTGGAGCTCAATAAGTAGACCCACAAAGCATAAGGCAGCATCTAGTGTCTATTGAAGAGGAACCACTGAAAGGGATGGATCATTCTCAGCTAATTTTAGTAATAAGAACACTTATGTTCCTTTGATTAATTATTCAGTGAATAGTATATATCAAGCTGGTCTTTGGCATTTCTGATCTTGAAATAAACTTTGGGAAGTACACGCATTGGAAAGACGGGATTTTGAGAAACCTCATATTTACTTTGCTTTCAGAAACATCTTCAGCAGCAGCCTCTGTGCAGGGTTGAGGAGTTTTACACTTGCTGTTTTGGTGCCAGTGCACTCTAGAGTGACCACTGCTTTGCAGGGGTGGCAAAGCATGCACCACTCACGCAGGCAAGACTCAATCTACCTGCTGCCAGAAGGCTTTGTCATTTTTTATTAACCATACTATTATTAACCATTACTTACTTAATTAATTAATTAACCATACTATTATTTTTTAAGCACTTACTGCAAGACTTCTAATTTGAAATTGGATTATCTTTTCATCTGCTTTTTGGACAGATTTTTTCTCTCTAGACGAAAAAGAGCCACACTGGAATATGACTCAAAGCTGGCTTTTGTTTGTATCTCCAAACATCCTAAACTACTGAGGCTTTTGAAGACGGGTTCCTCTTGGAAAGAGAAAACCCTCCGGTGGGCTGCATCCTTTGTGCAGGTGCCCAGCATCATCACTAGCTGCTGGCAGCAGGGGCTCCCACCAGGGCCCTGCAGACCCCACGGCTTCATGCCAATCCTGAACACCGCTCGTGCCAGACACTTGTGAGGGGGCAGACAAACATCTCAGACCCTGCCAAGGGCAAGGGCAGTCAGAGGGGGCACTGAGGGAGAGACAGCAAAGGCAGGCAGAGGGGCTGCTAACGAGTTTGTCACCTTAGTTTAATAGCTTGGTGCAGCCTGCAAAAGCTTTATTCTCAGCGAGAGTAGCCATGTGCCATATTCAGTATCACCTTTGATGCAACATAAACCTAAAGAACACCTAGACCCCTCCTCTGCCATCATTTTTCCCTGCTGCTACTGCAGCTGCGATGCAGAGAGCGCAGTGCTGCTCATGGATCAGTCCACTTGCCTGTGCGGCCTTCCCGGGCTTTGTATGGACAGTAGTACAGCCACATCAGGCTGCTTGGATCAGAGCAGAGCCAAAGCATCTGCAACAGTGGCTGAAGGGCTTGGGCTGGCCTCCGCACAGCTGCATTTCACTTTGAAGAGAAGGGGGCTCATTTCTAATAAGTGCTAGAGCAATCAATGCACTAGGGGATATTCTGAACAGGAGGCAAAGCAGGCATGGTCCAAGTGCAGGGGATACAGAGAGATCACAAAGAGACAAGACCACAAATCATTCCAGTTTGTTGTGTGTAAAACAGCTGGATAGGACAATGCTTACAGAGATTCACACCATTACCTTTTATAGCATAGCAAAGCTTTTAGATGAAGAGGAAAAGCTGAAGAGCCGTTTAAATGCCCTCATGGGTAAAACTAAGCATCATTTCAGACGCTGTAAAGATCAGGTTGCACGAAAGAAAATGGCCTGAGAAAACCACCAAGACAAAAGAAGCCATAGTGACCATCATGATAAGACACAAACCAAGCAGAAACAGAGATTTTGCAAAGTTTTGCAAAGCAAGTTGCACCCCTGCAGCCTCTGTGGTGCTTAGCTCTCCAGAGCAGCACTGCTGCTGCACAACAACGCTGTGATCCAAAGGCTCTGTGAAACAGAGGGTTGTCAGCACAGTGAGCTTACTTGGTGTTGTCCGAGTCAATGGTGTGAAAGAGCTTCTCAAGTTCTTCTTCACTGAGTGTCCCATCAGAAAAAAAGGCCTGAAACTCCTCCAGGGACAGCTTCCCATCATCTGCAAACAGCAACATAGCCACCATTAGGGAGCAGGCAAAGCGAGGGGTACAACGACTGAAAATCAAGAGTTGTGTTCAGATTTAAAGCTTCAGACCAAAAATTATCTGCAAGTGCTTTTGCAGAACTGGCCCTCAACCAAAGCAGAGCTCACCCGCCACAAAGTGTGACCTGGCAGCTCTGGCAGCACCGGGGAGCCAGTTGAAGCTTCATTGCTCCTGTGTGTGGATGCATTGGCCATTAGCAACTAATTGGGCTATTTACCCAAAGCATGACTCAAGTCTAAAGAGGAAAAGCCTGGAAGCTTCATCCTAAAACTGAATTACATTTAAGAAATTATGGAGTGTTTTGTCTACCTTATGTTCAAACGATACAGGGTGCTCATTAAGGGACATATAATACATTAGAGACCCAGGGCTGGAATTAGCAACAGACCCAGCAGCATCTTTTGCCATCTCCACCCAGCTGCATCTTCTCCAACACAGTGCAACTACCAGCTCTGGACAGAAATGCAAAATGACAGCTACCAAGCATAACAAGACACATCTTGCTTCAGTTGTCAGCTGTTTAAACACACAAGGACTGTGGCACCTTAATGTTGTGCCTTTACTCCTAAAGGGAGCTGATGACGCACAGAATCCATCTGCCCAGCTATACGGGCTACAGTTTGCTGGGTCCCTTTTGGCAAACCTACCAGCAAGCAAAGGAGTCACAAGACAGAGGTTCAGTAATGTTCTCCTGGGCACCTAGAGAGGAACATGCTGTAATTTCAGCAGCAAGCTCCAAGCTCATTCTTGAACATTTATTTTGATGCTATCTCTGGCAGGAGGTGCGCAGGCACTTTAGCAGCCTCATCTCCAGCTGTACAAACAGGCCCAGCAGACAGTCAGTGCTTGGGGGAACATGTCTCTGGTCTCAACTCAGAGACTGAAAAATAACATCCAGATTTGAAAAATCTGGCCATACACTTTGCATATTTTTTTTATACATTGGCCCTGGCATTAATTTAATACTAGGCTTACTACAGCCTACTTAAATGACCAACAAAGAAAAAAAAATAATCCATGTTCAAGGGGATATAAGGAGGACTCCTTTGCAACTTTTGCTGATGAAGTGACAAAGGCTTACACCTAACTGTTAAATCTGGAGCCTTTCACTGTGTGTTGTGGACAGGTACAGCACATCTTTAAAACCACAGCTGGAAGTGAGAAGGTCTGAAGTTCAGCAATAAAGCGATGGGAGAGGGACAAAAGAAACTTTAATTTATCTCGAGTTTCTTGTTCAAACCACTAACACTGTTCTGGTGTGCGGCAGTGCATAGAGGGGAATAACTGTCCCCATTCACATACTATTTAGAGTCCTTCCATTCATATCCACAGAAGATGCATAGACTGGAAATGCTGCCTACTTTGCAGTGGAGAATGTATCATTTATTATTTAATCAAATCAATTATAAACCCTGCTGCTTATCTTTCAGGAAATGATGCTAGAGGACAAATTAGTCAACTTACCACATACACATCAATATTTCTTCCCCAAAATAAATAAGTCTGCTGCTCCTGAAACATACCTGCATTGCCAAATGCTAACCCAGTTTCCCTTGCCTGACACAGGCAAATTTAGACCGGTGATAAACTGAGACCAAGATACTTATTTAATTGGCAATTATGAAAGGAATGCAGCAGGAGAACAAAATCTACAGCAACACTGGGTGAAAAGGGCATAATTTTCAGAGCACCACAATTGCTATAGAGAGCTATAGAGAGTACCCAGCCGCCTAAATTGTTTTCCTGTGGTCCTTCCCCAAAATATGGCCTCTTTGAAGCAGGCAGGGTGCAGAATACCAATGCACAGCTCAGAGGACAGGTCCCAGATTTGCTGTCTGTTTCTGACCACAGAAAACTAAAGCATCTGGCAGGGGGAAAAATACTTCAACAAGTACCTATTGCTTTAAGCATCCCACCAGTGTGACCCAGAGTCTAATCCAGTGGTGACACTCTTTAGCTCAAGCCAATAAAAGACTGCTCAGAGCAAAAGCCCCATCCAAACCATCCACCTCCACCTCTGCATATTGCACAAGTGAATGAGCGGCTTTCTCCACAGTGCTCCTATTTATGCAGTATCCTGGCCAAGATCAAGGTTTGGTTTTTTCTGGTCCTGACTGGCAATGAATATATGTCTTCAAGCATCAAGATCAAAAGAATAACGGCATTTCTATCCCACATGGGCTAAACAGTTCTTTATCTAGGGTACAATTCCTGCAAACCTTAAATCAATGCTTGTTCACCTTGAAATTGTCCTTCCACAGAGAGAGCAGGCAGAATTAAATCTGCAGGAAAGTCAGCTTACTGGGAACAAGAAATTGTAAAATCAACTGATTTTTTTTTCAGTAAAGTACTTTAATCCAAATTTACCATTCACTCACCTCCAAAAGACACAAAGGTGTTTTTCTAAAAGTTTAAGGAAGAAGTCTTTTTTCCTTTACCTAGTTTATACCATATAACTTGTCTCTTACATTTTATTCTTGCTTGATTTTTGTTTTTTGAGTAACGTGTGCCAGGCTGCATTTCGCAGCAGCCTCTGAAATGTGTTTAAAATCTGTGCCAAAATTCTGCTCTGACTCCTATCTCGCAGCCTTTTGAGATACAGGTGAGAACAGGGAGGCAGGGGCCAAAATGCATTTTTGGCATTTAACAGCACAAAGTAATAGAGGATGGGTGAAGGATCTAGGAGGAAGAGGAGGTGACAGTGAATTTTATTTAATTTTTGTTGTTTGGAGACCCCACAGAACTGGTTGGCCCCGGCAAGAATTTGAATAAAAATACAAATTTTACTCATAAACAGTGCTCAAGACTTTCACCCCCCAACAAATAACACCACAAAGTACCAGTCAGCTTAAAGCTGGTTGCTATTTAATACAGGCAGGAATACTTGTCTGCAAACACACAAAGCAAAAGTCTTCCAGGGTAACAAGATAATCCTTGAGCTGCATATCTATAATTGTATAACAGCCTGAAAGCCGCGGGTTGCTGGAACTTAAGTGACAAGGAAGCCTACAGGGAACTCGGGTGATAAGGGGAAGCAGACCAGGCTGGGATTTGGCAGTTAAAATTAAAATGGTAGAAAATCCTGGGCAAGGAGGATTAACCACAACATTTACCGTCACCAGGTCCACCCACCACTGTGTGCTGTGATAAGAGCTGATGGAGACGCTGTGCTCCAGGGGTGCCTTATCAGGAAAGTCACAGGAAAGCAAGATTTTTCTGAAAGCAGAAGTGCCTGTGCTGGCCAAAGAATGGATAAGACTTCCAGCAGCCTGGTTTTTGCTGAAAGCTCCTCGGTGTGAGAGAGAAAAATTCTCCAAATGAACTGTCAGGCGTCGTACCAGAGTGGCAGCGACAATTATATGGTTCAACCTCACCCATGCCCTGCCCTGTAGGAGCTCATCTGGGGACACTTCAGTCCTAGGAGGTACTTTTGATAGGAAGGATAACAGAAAAATTGAGATTCCCCATCAAATCTCACTAAGCAAAATAACACATGCATCAGTTTTAAGATTTAGAGAACTCTTTGTGACTTTCACGTGGATAAGCATACTAAAGGCAGACAACCTTCTTTCACTGACTGACCCCCCTTTCATTTAAATCCAGTACTTGAAGTCAACACCTAAGCTTGCAGCAAGGACAAATGCCATCAACTAGAAATCGCCTACGTTGGCACTGATCGGCTGAGAAGAGATAATCAGGCCACAGCTATTCTGCCATCATTTTTTCCTGAGAGCACAATCTTCATTTTACTCTAGCTTTTCAAAAGAATGCAATCACAGGCAAAAACCAAGGCAAATTACCAGCCAGAGTTATCAAAGTTAAAACTAACCAAAGAGAGGAGGATAAAATGATGAACATCAGAAAACCCCCAAGTGGGATCCTATTATTGCTCCATTTGCCATCATGAAAATCTGAGGAGTCTACTTCTAAGGAGTCTAAGCCTTTTACACCTTCTAACTTGCACAATCAGGCTGTTCTCACTCGCTAATGCAGCTGGGGAGTGGAGGGGGTGGGGGGGGAAGAATAAAACTAAGATCATAAATCATCCAAAATATAGGAAATCTGATGGCTGAGTTTTTGGAAATTCACTCAGCAATGCAAATAGCTTAAAGCATCTACAAAATAAGGTCACTGGTCTGAGCCTGTATTTGTTAAATCCATTTTCAATTACATCAGGTTGAGACTATGTTTTCTAGCTGTATTATGAATATATTTCAATTTTTATTTTTATTACTCTATGAGTCTAAAATGCTTTAAGCCCCACTCAGTGTGCAAGTGCCAGCAGAGCTACAGGTAAGCAAACTGTATTTAATTGTGGCCTGTGAATAAAGATTACCACTGCATTTTTTTACTTTTCTTGCAAGTGTGTGTGCAGATTCATGAGCTAGTGAGAACATTGACTAGCTTCTAACCTTGACCCTTCATCCAGTCCCCTAAGAAGTCAGCAGGAGCAGTTTTATTCCTTTAAATGAAGCTGGATATAGACTTGAGTTTTCAGTTCTGGCCTGTTAAAAAAAATGACCTCCAGGTCCACAGATCTGATTTGTGATGGATCTGAAGGATGCAGACAGGATATTAAGTGTGAGATCCCAAAATATCCCCTTTAACAGAGTTTTTAATCTGCAAAACCTGCCTTGAAAGCTGGATGTTCTCCATGTTGAGGCAGCTGGGCCCATTTTGGGAATTTTTTAGTGGGACTGCACCGATGGGGATGTCCTAGGCAGTCCATTGCCTATTGTCCTGTTTCCCTGGGCCATGGCTCCAACTGTAACATAGATACACCCAGAGGTACCTGGAACTGCACCCTGAGAATCGGCTGCAAGGGGAAGTCATACTGACCAGGGGACAGGATAATGAAGCAAATAGGCTTCTAAGCCTGGAGAAAGCCATTTCATCGGCCATTTTCAGAATAATTCAGTGTGGGGTTTTTTTTATACCATTTGTTTTTACCTAGATGCTGTACTGATGAGTGTCTTGATGTTCTCCAACATCTTAACCTATGGCTTTGGGGAGGCTGCTGGGGGATCCCAAGTCAGGCTTGCTGAGCTGCCACTCTCAAGTGAAGCTTGTAGGCCATGTCCCCTGCATCACCGAACGGCTGCGACGGCACCTTGCACAGCATCGCACAGCCTCTCTGCTGGCTGAGGAAGGGGTACGTTCACTGCAGCCCCCGATCTGCTCCCAAAGTTATCTGCAGCTCCTCTGCAGACAGCTGAAAAGTATCCACTTGCTTTGACTCCAGTATCACAGTATTACTTTGGGGGCAATTGAATTTAGTTGGAAGCAGGCCTGGTGATTCACCTGCAGGTTTGGCTGAAGCTGCAAAGCAACACGAGCTCTGCATGAGCAGCACAGCCCACTTTTCAGTGGCTCCTTATGAGGACAGTGCCATTGCCACTGGAACGGAGCCCCTAGAAATGTCTTTGCTAATGAGATGTAACAGACATCATTAAAAGGAAATTACTACAATTACAGTAATTTTCTAGTAAAAGGAATTTAAGGAACAACTACAAAATCACTTTTTTTTTTGAAAGGTAACTAATGCCCAGCCCAGATGTTTTCACAGGGGTTGGTACTGCAACCAAGGGATCCACACAGATAACCTGACAGACAGATTGATGTTTCCATTACAGCTGATAACCTCTGTTCAAAACACTCCTGTGTGTTTCCTGATGCCAGCTGGGATCGCTGATGGGACCAAATGATTGATACTGGCACAGGACTGCAAAGGCTGGCACAGGAGAAGCCACAGTTTCCCACACAGACAAAACCAGTGATTGAACTTCAGGAGCTGGGGTTGTGCTTACTCAACTCATTCAAAAACACTCGATAAATGCTTTTCTTCTTGCCATTGACACAATTTTGAGGTGGTGTCTCCTATCTTCTGCCAGTGACCCCACCACAGCTCCCATGAGCATAACCCACAGCGCTCCTTGCTCCAGGACAGGCTGTGCACATGCACCAGAGCCCAGTGGCAAATGCCACATGCAGCTCTACTTTTAGCATCACCATTTTCTTTTTGCCATGTGTAATACAAACCTTTGGTATTATTTATGTTCCCAGGATATCTTTCCTCCCTATGCTTGTCTGAGGCTTTACAGAGACACAAGTTTCACACAGCAAACAAAGAACATCTCTTCAGAAGTCAGCCGATACCCCTCCCTAGTCATTTACCCCAGTATTAAAGTTCAGCTCTTCTTCTGTAATTTGAAGGTACTTCTCTCTGTATCAAAGCACAGAATCCATAAAACCAAATATTAAGTCAATTTTGGTATTTTCCTTTCTGCTCTGCAACAGATGATGCAGTTTTGTGGTATGATAGGAACTGGTGCATATTCAAAATGCTTCACAGGCACTGATATAGGAGGACCAAGGCTCCTTTTTGTGCCAGGGCTAACCTTTTAATTTTCATTAAAAAAAGGGGGAAACTGACTCATTTCAAAATGACCACATCAGTCAATGTAACATGTTGAGGAATGACTTAAAG
Organism: Phalacrocorax carbo; assembly: GCF_963921805.1. Taxonomy (NCBI): domain Eukaryota; kingdom Metazoa; phylum Chordata; class Aves; order Suliformes; family Phalacrocoracidae; genus Phalacrocorax; species Phalacrocorax carbo. The sequence goes on from NC_087520.1 coordinate 25,642,380, forward strand.
CCTGGTTCTTGTACAAGATGATGAGAATGCATGTACTAAACAGAAGATGTCTGGCAATCTTCCCTGTAGGACTTGGCCTGGGGAAAAGTGGGGTTTTTTTTATCACCGGATCAAGCCTTTTGTCATCCTAGAATTAGAAGTAATTTTGAAAATATTTTTAGTGGCAGCTACAGATAGATGTCAAATATAGGCTGGTAGGCAGGGAGACATGCAGGAGTGATATAGCACCTTTTTTTCACACTGTCTTTTGTGAAGTTGCCACCTTTTTTCAGTTCCCCAGATAATCATCACTCTGCTGTAATGAGCTGATTTAAATGGGGTTTTTCTGCACTCACACAACATACTGACTTTGGATGCTTTATCACAGCTATTTAGGAAAGTCTTCCAAAGAAATTCCCAGTTCTTTACAAATTAAATGCTGGAATCAGACTTTCCCAGGGTGCAAACAACCTGGCCAGGTTTAATGCAATTGCTAGTTAACAGAGGCTACAAGCCCTATCTGAACGTTTAGGAGAGGAGTCAGAGAGACATGCCAGTAGTCCACAAAGCTTTCCTAAGCCATCGTTTTCCTGTGGAAAACAGGAGGTAACCTCTTTCAGTCTTCCTCTTGCTAATTAAATTTCTTTTCTTGCAATTTAGAAAGAAAGTTAGTGTCAACTGCTGATTTCAATACATTCGCTTCACAACTGGAGTGGGCCAAGAAAATACTGAGTCAGCCCTTCCACGTGCTACTGCTCTGCAATATTTTATGAAAACCGCAAGTGATCTGGCCACCTGTGGCACTTTGTACATGAACATGTTGGTCTAGCTCAAGGCAGACTAGTGGGAAAACATCGGGAAAAGAAACCGTAGCTTGCACTAAGCAATCTTCTGGTCAATAGTTCATGTTAAGAGACAACACCTGCTCACTTGATGCCTGCCTTTGGGCTCCAGTCTGGGCAGCTGAGAGGGGCCAGAGGGGAGGCACCCTGGATGGATGCACACCAAGGGTATTTACTGGTCAGCGTGGTAGCACATAGGAGACCTCAGAGCTCCTCTGGCCTAAATAGCATAAATATATTGCATATAATAAATAAATAAATATAAAGAGATTGGAGACATACCTTCTCCCCCCTTTCTTCACTCTCCCCCATCAGGAGATCTCTGCTTCCAAGCTGTTGCAGCCATCAGCAGACACAACTTAGCTTCAGACAATACAGCTGCCACTGCCTCTCAGTTATTTTTCATCTTAGTTGGCCTCAGCCTGTCTCCTTTCTGTTGGGTGTTATCAAATGGCCGACTGAGTTTGAATAACTGTAGCCTTTTAGCACCTTTGATTTATTTGTCCATTCAAATTGTTTCCCCTGTGAATTACACAAGCACAAGCCGCCATGGCAAAGCAGCAGATTCCTGTGCAGAGCTTGCAGCGTCCTAACCCAAAGAGCCCAATTCTCTCTCTCAAAGACTTTGATTCTCCACATAGTCAAATATTTGTCTTGCTCTCCCCATTGTTACTTAGCCCCATCTTTCTCTGTCATCCTGAATGTTGTCTTCCTTCTCCATTAATGTGCCTTCAGCACCTTCCCTCCTCACGCTTCCCATCTTCTTTTCCTTTTTGAACTCCTGGATGTAACGTGTAATATTGTTATCGGATTTCTGAGTTAGAGGGAATTGTATGGAGAGAAGTGGCTGAAACATCATCAACCTTTGATCCCTACCACTCAACCCCAAAAATTTCTGTTTATTGCCCAGGCAGCCTTATTGCAGACCCCTTCTTTAGTCACCCTTCTGAAAATCTGCATTTCAAAAGCACCAGCAAGATCTCCACTACCAAACCACCAGTCAAATCACACAAGCTACTGACAGCCTCTCTAAGCATTTGATCCAAAGGGGAATTAAATACAAAGACAGCACAGCTTGTTGTAAATATGAGACCACACCATGCTCCAGCAATCCCAAAGCTGTAAATCCTGACTTCAAAACTTCCTCCTTCTATTTAAGGCAAAATTCTCCCAAGGAGACCTTGCTAAAAGAGAACAGAACCTGCCTCCTACAGTGCCCTAAAAATGACTGTTCTGCACAGGAACTACAACCATGAAAAATACACTGAAATAAATAGTGGGAGAAAAACTGATATTTGTATATGTACATTAAAATATTAAATAGCATAGCTACTATTTTCATATGCAACAAATAGTTCATTTCTATGCATCAGCAAACCACAGTGTTACACGTAATTCACTCCAAGGTTAAGTATTTCTTTTTATGCACAACAGAGGTGGCCTGGGAATCACAGAGAGATATTTAAATCTGCTAAGCTCTGCCACCATCAAAGCAGAGTAGTGGGTTTATTTGGGATACTTTTTTGCAGTTCCCCCTATGCACATCAAAAGCTACACATGGTTTCAGGCTGTTGCAAGGCTCTTACTCCTACCATGCCATAGTCCTCCTCCAGATGCATCACACCAGGTATGCTGAAAGGCAGAAAGCTCAGGGTGATGGGCAGAGATGAAAAACCATGGCAGCACGCAGGGTGTTCTCCTTCAGGTCTCCTACGACAATGAGACAGGGGCCTGAGGGAGCTCATGCATTCCTGAACTCCAAGTTACCTTCACCTTATCTGAACAAAAAGCCTCTGAGAAGCTGCCATGGGTAACTTATTGCGGAACCCCTTCTCTCCAGGGTGGCTGAGGACAGATCACATACCTACACTGGTGCCTGACCACCTGCCATGTTTAGCAGCAAAGAGGAAAACCTTGGGTTTCTCTGTAGGGACAAATCAGAATGTCACTTCTGAAGCTTATCAGGAGATCACTTCATTTCCATCTCTGAGAAGGCAGCCAAAACCTGTGTTTTGCTGAAAAGCAGACCCTGGAGTTACAGCTCCCTCCTGCCCCCAGTCAGACTGGGAGAATACGACTGATAATCTTGGGAAATTGCTGCAGCAGCCACGGCACAGACACAGCAGGTCTGGTGCAGCTGTCAGTTATACTCTATCCCACCGGATTTAGGGAACAGGTCAAGACAAGGAGCCCCACAGCTCTGTGCATTGAGATGAGCAGCAAATCCAGACCACAGAGCTCACCCAGCATTCCGCCTCCTTAGACAGCAGCAGCACAAGCGTGCTTTGCCAAAGGTCAGGGTGAACAGGTAAGAGAGAAGGAAGAAAATTTTAGATAGCAGTGATTTAGATAGCGTTCTTCATCTCAAGTCAAATCCTGTGCGGAAACACCATCGTTTCCTGATAGTAACTTCTCACACATTCTTAAAATACATCACAGTCTGTACAGGGCCCTCTCACTCCCAGAAAAGCAGCAAAACAGGCAGCCCTCTGATGAGGGAGGAGAGAGGACCATATATACTATACTTGCAGCAGAACAGACTATAGCAGAGCCCAGACTATGGGGCTGCAGACCTGCCACAACCTTGCCCAGCAAGTGTATATATCTAACCATTTCTCCAAGACTACAAATACAAATAACACCAAATTTTGGTGTTATTTCACTGGAAGAGCAAGAAAGGAAGATCCTGGCATTATACTGACCTCCTCTGCCAAATTAATGTCCCTGCTTCCAAGTGGGGACAATTCAGAAAACAGATTTAGAAAGGCAACGTATCTAATTTTTGTGCCGTGCCCCAGCTGGTAACATAATACTTGAAACATTCAGGAACTATCAGCACCAGGCAGACAGCCAGTAGCCAAGTTTTCAAACTTGGTCATTAAACTTTGGCAGAAACATCAAAAAAAGTGAACCTGGGATGTTATATCAGGAAGCTTCAATCAACCCGAAGCAGAGGCTAGCGCTACCAGCTCCAGTACGCTGTGGTTCTGCAACACCCTATTAAAACCAGATATCCTGGAAAGTTCAGAAACAGGCACCAAACAGCCCTAATCCTCTTCTGTTCCTCATAAACCAGCCATTCTCACTTGCTTTTTCTTCTCTCAGATGTAGATGAGTATCTCAGAGGGCCAGGGTAGGGTTTGCACTGTTTTCAGCTTGCAGGCACCACACTCAATCTGGACACAGCACAGTTTCAACGGCAGAGCCACTGCCACCTTCTCTATGAGCTGCTCGGGAGGGATGGCTGCTGCTGTACCACAGCACTGGCCTCTCCCAAGGACAGCCCTGGCAAGAGCCACAGGCAGCGTTTCAGCTGCTGCCCTTCCCAGAGAAGCAGAGTGCTAAGACAGTTAAAAATATTCGCTATGAATGCAACTTCAACATTTTATTTTTATTTCCTGATCCATGCTCGCAGAAGTTGCATTTCAACCTAACCAAAGGATTTAGTATAGAAGCCAGAACCAGCCCCTGGATGCAATGGCTGCACCAGGTCCCCATGGGATGGAGGGGTCTCCCTGTGTCAGGAATGAGCCACCCAGCCACAGGCAAGTCTGAAGCCTCACCTGGTTTCTGTCACTGGCAACAGTTACACCGTGACTTCGTTTGCCCCTTGTAAAATAAACGTTATTCTGTGCTTACTAAAACTCTCGCAAAGGATGAAAAGCACCACTATAACTGACCTTTTACTACCACCAATAAGAGGAAGGCAGTGGTGTTGTGGCTGTTTTGGTGCAGTAGCCACTGGAGTTGTTGAATGTTGACAAATTAGCAGCAAATTACTGTGGATTAGAAAGCTACAAACTCATCGCTTTCTGCAGTCCCATGAAACAATACCCAGATTGCATTGGCAGCATCAACAGTTTCCATTCAGCTAACAAGCTGCCCAGAGATGAAGACAGCAAATTAAACTGACTCAAAAAGCAGATACCTCATTTGCATTCTCAGAAGGCAGAAAAAGTTACCCTACGGCATTATCATTTGCAGCATGTAGGACATTCAGGTCCTTGTGCCAGGACTGACAAGAAGTTATTTGAATAGCAAATCAGAACCTGCATAATTAATAACTTTCTTCCATGTCTTAACCCCTGGACTGTGAAGCCCAGGCATTAAGCCTACAACACTGGTCTCTTGCAACATGATCATTTGCTTCGTGAGCTTAGTGGTCTCAAAATTCCCATTGAAAAAGTTACAGCCTCCAAACTAAACTACTGCTCATGTTCGATGGTCCCTCTCTAGAAACTCCTCTGCCAACAGCCAAATCTTCGCTACAAACTTCTTTTTTTGGTGTAAGCCGTGCGTCAGGACTCGGCACAAATGAGAACCAGAGCAGCCCCTCCCCATGGTATGCTCCGGCAGGTTTCCAGCACCACCCATCCTGGCTACCAGTGGGTTGCATGGGGAGAGCAGCGAAGTGAAACCTGGCTGAATCCAGCACAGTTGCTCTTAATAAGCTTCTGCAATTCTCATTAATTTTCACAGAAGAAAATGTAAGCCCTATGCTCAGTGTTTCCAGCTGTATGTGGTGGGCCAGATGGGTGTCTCAGTCCTGCCAGAGATATTTAACTTCTCTAAAACAAGGAATGCAGATCTTTTCCACTCTTTCATCCATTTGCTTCAGCAAACCAGCTGAGCAGCCCAGCAGAGCAGTCTTGCAGAGAAGGTGGATCTGCTCTGAAAAGATTGCAAAGAAAAAAAACACCCAAATATGTTTTTCTGCTTCAGTGAATTAAACAAGGACATCTTTAATCACATATTTCTGCAACTAGCGTTTAACAAAGCTGCAGCATTAATATCTTTTCTATTCATTTTTTGTAGTTGTTTGTTTCAAAAGTAGGTTTAAAAACCCAGGACTTCTGTCAGGCTTCTCAGTTTTAAGGGAGGGGAAAGATATTTGGCTGTCTTTTCCACAATGCCCCATGTTGTAGAGAATAAAGTACAAATAACAAAATATAAATTAAAACAAATGACGAATACGATAACCAGCCACACTGAACAACAAGAGCCACCACAGCATCAAGCTGCACAGTGAAAACCTGCTCCCTGACCCACGCCAAACGGGTGCTGGTTTAACAAGTAGGTCAAGAGCGCAGCACTGCAAAAGGCAGTTTGATGTGTTCCCCTCAGATTTAATTGCAAACATATCCAAAGCCCTTTAGTATCACCACGAAAGGCAGAGGGAAAATTGTGTATCAACTCTTGTTTTGAAGCACCCCCTGACCTCCCCTGTCTCAGCGTCAGCCAGCTGGCTCCTTTCAGCCCCTATCCCCATCATCCCAGCCACTGGCTCTGGGGCTCTGCGGTTCAGCCTGGCTGACTTTAATTTGGCTATATCTAAAAAGAGGAAAAAAACTATTTGAAAGGTAAAGCCATTGGAAAAATGTCCACAAGTTTTGGGGGTTTATTTGGGGTTTTGGTTTTTGTTTTGGGGTGGGTTTTTTTCCCCCAGGGGAAAATGGGGTCACCTGCCTTCTCTTCTTAAAGAAAACTTTCAAAGGAACATCTGAAAATCTCAGACTCAAAGTATTTCAGCTTTGTTTCAGTTTAATCCTAACATTTCTCCCTCAGCGCTGACAACAGCCTCTCAATTTTTATTTTACTTTTCCACAGCAAACCTGAGTAAGTATGCACTGAGTTCCTACGCCAGTATGGAAAGAAGAGAAAGACCCTCTGGTATAGTTTTTCATTGAAAACTGAGAACCATGAACACAAACTGATGGGGGTGACCAGTGCATGGGGGCTGTTTCCTAACACAGCACTGGGGAAGGGTCCCCTGCTCTCTCACCCAGTCCTGCTGCAGCTCATTAAAATGCTTCTCCAGGAGGACCGGGTTTTAGAGAAGCCTTTGTGAATTTTTAATGCCATGTGCTACTTAGCTTTTGCTGAATCCATATTTTCTCCATGCCATGTCAGCAGCATTCGCTGCAGCTACGTAACCTGCAGCAGCAGCCACGTGCAGCCTTTCCCAGCGCGACTGATAACACAGGATCAGCCAGATCCCAAGGGGATGGCACATGGACAGTACAGGGAGATGCTGCCAGACCCTGCTGCAGACCTCTGCAATGTAAACCTCTCTCAGGCCACCATGCAGGAATCAAGTGGTGCACTCATGGGACAGCACATCGAGCAGTGCTGTTGTATATCGGCACGTCCAAACCCACCAGCACAACACTGTTTGCAGCCTCTGCATAGGGAACTTTTGCTCTCTTCCCTTCTTTTCTTTTTAAGATCTTATGCCAAGAGAAGCATAAAGGTGATAGCTGGAGAGCGGAGGGGGAAGCGATGGAGGCTGGCATGAGCAAGCAGGTGGGAAGCCAATGCACTGTGCTGAATGAGAAGGAAAAAGAGAGCATGGACCATGAAAGTCAAGAGACCCAAATTGTTTGACATATGGGTAAAGCATGAACCACCTTCTGCTTTCAGCAGAACTGAATTAACACAGGAGCATGGCAGCACTGAGGGCCTCCAGCACTTATGGTGATGCTCAAGAGTTTACAAGATAGAACACACTTATTCGAGCTTTCTTCTCCTCCCCCAGGCTCTGGTAACAAAATCACTGGAATCCTTTTGTAGTTTAAAAAACAAACAAACAAACAAACAAAACAATTAAAAGAATCCCACCAAAACCAACAGCATCCACATTTCACAAAAGTGCCATCCCAGGAAACATTATACACGCTATTCATAGGAAATCCAAATTACTGGCCTCTTTTTTTTTTCCCAGAGCTGGGGAGCCCTGAGATGGGGAGCATCCTGCTCCATTCTGCTTGGGACTTGCAACAGGACTAAAGATAACCAAGCGATCAAGAAAGAAAAAACAGGAGTCACACTGCACATGAAGATTTCACTGTGGGTTGCTTGATTTAGTGATAGAAACGCTCGACGGAACACTGCATTTTTTTTTAAAAAGAGTCAAAATTACAAGTTTTAGCTAATGGAATAGAAAATGTTAGATTTAGCCCTTGATATCTCCTGTGATGTTAGATCAAACCCTCCTCACATGAAGGAGATTTATTAGCAGAAATTGGTCCCATTTGAAGCAATAAGCATCCTGGTGCAGGAGAAAGCTCATCTAAAAGCTTCATCAAAGGAGCCATTTACAGAGTTGTTTTCTGTCTCCCAGCACTAGGAGCTCACATGTCACTGCCAAACCTGTCATGGAAAAGCTTTTCAGAAAGCAGACAAACGTCATTGCAGCCTCGGAGTAGCACAGCTCTCCAGGCTCTCCTCTGCCTGCAGAAAACCCACGAAATCTACCTGCATTTCCAAACTATTAGCACAAGCTGGATTTCTAGACCAGTTCAATGCACAAAGCTATAGGTGAAGTTAACAGGATTTCCGAGCCTCTCCCTGACCGTAGTGTTTTGCCATTGAAATGTTTGTGTCTTATTTACATAAAAAAAAGGACATAAGAATAATCTAGGATATAGGAAACAAAACAGTCTTTACAAAAACATTGGTATTGCTGCAGGTCATGGTGCTGCTCAGACCGACTGCAAAACCTCAAGCAGAAGGAGGCTGGCCAAGCAGACCGCAGGTGCTGCACTGCCTGCTCCATCCCAGCAAGCCCCGCCAAGACCATCTGAGGGTGATCTGTGATGCAGTTCCCCTTCAGGGAAACCTTAGCAAACCTCCCAGCCAAGAGGAGAGGCAAGCTGAGGTCCGGCTGAGGGAGGCCAGGGTGACTGAGGGGGTTTAGTGCCATGCATTCATAGGAAACCTCTGACTGAGGGCTGAGATGATATTTTGCCATGGGAGAGAGCACAACATTTGCTGTTGCCTGCTATTTCCACCCTAAAAAGAAGCTAATTCCAGACCTTATCCATCCCTCTCATGGAGCACACTGACACGCTGTTGCAGAGAGAAAGGCACTCACACATGATCGGCTGTGTGGTTTCCTACCCGACGAAGTCCCATGGGATGTTTGTGCTGCAGAACAACTCGACTCCTACCGCAAGATCAGCCTGTACATATCTGCACCAAGTGCTGCAATAGTAGTGCTGTGAGAAACACTTAATCCTTATTCTTGTTTTATAAAAGGAAGTTCCAACATCCAAGTATAAGAGCAAAGAAATACATACTGTGGGCTTGAAACTTGAATACCAAAACTGTAGAAGACAGGAGGTAAAAGGGGGAAAAACCCTACTCCTGCTACACTGCAATGGACCAGCTATGTTCGGTAGTGATTTATGAATATAAGAATACTGCTTTCTTTTACATTGCCTTGTTTATTTGGTTGCTCGCTATATGAATACATTTGCTCAGTTCGGTGGGACACTCTCAGGAAAAGCACGTGGGAAGGAAATGAGTGGCTCCAGTGACCCACAGTTTAAGGTCCTTGATATTTTAAAAAAAAAAAGTCAGATCTGTTCACCCAGCTAGTCTTTCCTTCAGCTGTAGCCAGCCTCCAGCTCGGTTTTGTTCTGAAGAGCCCGAGCCTTTAGCCATGGGAAGCTGCAGCTGGGGTGGGCTCGCCCTGCCAGGATGGGGCAGAGACATGCCAAAAAGCCACTGTGGGACACATCACCCCACGGCCCCCGGCTGTTAGCAAGGCAGAGTGTATTTCCACTGTAAACTGCTGCTTTAGTCTGCAGAGAGGTCCCCCCTGCCAACAGACGCATTCTGCTTCCATTTCCTCTACCCAAATCCACCCTCAAACTCCCACAAGCTCTCTCTTTGCCCACTTCACCCTCTCCTAGATGGAGGAGAAATGGGAAAAATATCAGGTATCCTCCCTCATTTGGTTATTGCAAATCTCTCTTTTTAGGAAACATCTACAGAATTTGTCTTCCCAGGCAATTAGCCAACACCACACCCTGAGGTAAAGGATGCGCCAGGCCAGTGAGCACAGTCTCTGATTGCACTGCTTAACAGGGATCACCCTCTCCCTGGCTGCTGACAGTTAAAATGTCAGGCTTCTCATTTAGAAAGCAACAACTGGTTTTCAAAACTTTTGTCTGTGTCCTGCTCAAGCCACATTTGCAGATGGGGTTTTGCAAGAATATCCCGTTTTCCTTTCCCCCTCACCTCCCCAGGATCTCAGCATTTATCACCTCACACCCTTGCCGTGCTCGTTATATGTGCTTTTAATATTTCTTACTATGTACAATCCCACTTTTCTAACTTCTTTACAGTTAACCTTTCTTCCAGTTAAAAGCTGGAAAACCATTTTCACCTCTAGTTTCCAACTTAGAAATTCCTTTTGCAAGCTCTAAACTCTGCTGTTTTCCAACAACTAGATTATAGAATGCAGGGGAGAGGAAACAAGTCTGGTTCCTTTCTTTGAAAAACAAATATTTCATCTTTTTTTTACAGTCTTGTGCAAGCAAGTACTTCCAATTATAGTAGGCACTTTTCCCCCCACTGTTTAACACATACCAAGCATATTCATTAATAACACTATCACTCCAACTACAAAATTATAACAAGACCATTTTGCACGTGGCTGTGTTTGCATATAACCAGGGCTTGAACTCTATAAAGCCCAGGCACAGAACTGCATCCCTCATCCCCTAGTCCTGGTCTCTAGTTTGAAACCCAGCCAGGCAACCTGTGCCATCCCATCGCTCCATTTGCCCAGGCAGAAGCATTTAAAATTCATGCGTGGTCCCTTCCTGCTCATCCACCCTTCCTTTCCCCTTAGCCCACCCCATGGGGAAGTCGCAGGAATCGGTGAGTGTCGCACATTTGCTATCTGCAGCTGGTGCTGGCACTGAGGAAGCCAGCAGCGTGCTGCCCCAGCAGGTCTGCGGCTGCTCCCGCCTGCCAGGAGTGCAGATCGCCCCATTTATCTCCCACAGAGCCAAAAGTAATCCCTCTGTGCTCCAACAAGAATAACAAACCACTAAATAGCATCAGATATTAATTCCTAACAGGTGTATCTATTACAGACTAAGAAAGGAAAAAGGGTATTATACTGTGAGGAGCCTACGAATGTAAATACACTGATTTCAGTTAATCTTGGACTATTTGCCTATATTAATTCAATCGTTTTTTAGGAACTGGGGAGGGAGGTGTAAAGAAACAAAGAAAACAACTGATGGTACTACAAAGGTGAGGAAGGAAAAGCAGCCTTGCTTAACAGAGTGTAGCATGTCTGAAAGCCAACAAACCAGCCAGCTGGAAAAGTAACATCTCCGTGATGAACACAAAATCCTTTGGAAAGGAAAATTAGTCTCAGCATTCTTATTTTTATTAGCGGACCAGGTGCAAACTTGTGTTTCAGTGCTGGCACAGCGGAGCAATACATAACCAAACCACAGTGTGCCTGAAGAATACACAAGCTCTGCGGTCAATTATTTTGACTTAAGGAAAAGAAATCCCATGTTTACATGCCCACCACCAGAAGCGTCTGAAAGCCATCCACTGTGATCATTACTGATAGCAATGCCCCAAAATCTGGCCCCTTTCACAGACTGAGGTTAGGAAGCAGTGAGTAACAAGAGGGCAGAAACAACTTGTGCCTGCACTCTGACAGGCTGGGTGCCTCAATACAGTATCTAATTAAGGCAGAAACTTGGCAGCAGATCTGATCTCAGATCCAAACTCAAAACCCGGGCTGTCGTTTCTTGAGCCTGAGCCCAGCATATACCAGCCCTTGAAAGTTTTGCTGAGCAGCAGCAGGAGCACAGCCAGAGCATTTTCCCTCGCAGCTGAGCTCTGGCTGGGACTCAGCTGAAACACAGACAGGTTTCCCCTCTGCACTGAGGCTGCAGCAGGGTCACAGAGGAAAAATTTCCACTCTAATAATAATCGTCCATGATTTCTACCTGTAAAACTTTTTGAAAGCATTGCAGGATTTTTCCAGAGTGACACACTACCTTCCCACAGTGCAGACAACCAAGCATAAAACCAAAGACACTCACGCTCCTGTGTCTCATGCCCATGAACATCCATATTCACTCTTTACTAACACATCCTCCCAGGACGAAAGTTAGCTAGTCTTGTGCCCCAGATTGCCCTTGCTGGGAGCTACAGATCTAGATGAATCATTGGTTTAGGTTCAGACATTTCTTTCCCTGATGCAAGTCAGTAAGATAATTATTCCCCTCTCTCCAATGTATACTAGCTGGTAACACATGGATTTTAAAAGAGCGAGAAAGATAATAGGAAGAAACAGATACACATGATTTATAGCTGTTCCTGGCCAATTGCCTGAACACAGACTGCCAAAACATATTTTCCTCACAATTGTCTGGCAAAAATTGCTAGCAAATTACAAGGATTATTTGCAGCAGTGTTATTTGTTCTGGATTCAATTTTTGCCTTATTTAATTTTAATAGCTATAATAAACCATCTTCAATAAATACAGCTGATCTGCAGAAGATAACTAATTAAAAGTGACGCCACAACCAGGTGCTGCCCCTTGCTCCCAGACTGCTGAGAGCAGAAGACATCACACAGGCACCAGGGTAGGAGGCAAAAGCACTGATTTTCTTCCATGCAGGATCTGCTGTGCTGCCCCTGAGGGACTGCGCTTCCCAGGCAAACATAGGAAAGTCCTGCTACAGAGAGAGAGAAGTAACAATGAAAGCCATAAGTGAAATTTAGGTGGTCTAACAAGAGAAATAACACAAACCAGGGGTCACACAAGATGCCTGCAGTGGTGGCAACAGCATTTTAAGGAGTTTCTGCACACTGGTCACCTCCACCCAGGCGCGCATTGCCATTGCCACATTGCACCTTGTCACTCATTTGTAATACACTGGGAGCACACGAACCACAGCGTGGATCCAGTTAAAAACAAGGTAAAACAAAAACATCCAGCCTGGACCATCTCTCCACCAAAGGCAGCATCATGCATAAGTGCTCCCAAGGGAAATCTATTGAACACTAATGAGAAGCTATGTATAAAACAATCTCATAGCCACCCCGTGCCTCTGAATGCAGTTTGGGAAACACTTGTAACAATGACATCTTCCCACCAAGGGAAAAGGACAAAACCAAGCCTTTTTTAAGCTCAGTTATGGCAAAGGGGCTCAGAGTTTGCAAGGAAAATCTCAGGGCACGCAGATGCAGAGTGCACCATCAGCTCCAATGCCTGGCGAGGTCCCTGCTACCCTGTATGACGTTCCCCTATTAAGGGACACATATGGGCAGCAAGGATGGTAATACAGAGCAGGGAGGAACAGCTGAGATCCTTTAGACTAATATCTAGCAGTGAAACTAGATATTACAAGGATTTAAGAACCTCAAACCAGAGCTACACCTAGCTTTGATGCACAAGAAAGCAACAAGCTCTTTGGCTGTCCTGCATGAGGGATGAGTGTTTTGCCTGATGGAGGTGGAGAGAGTTACACAAGGCAGTCGGAGCCCCATACTTTGTAGGGTTCCACTCCCAACACTCAAAATGCAAATGTCCACCCCGGGAGCTTGTCCCTGAACTCAAGCCATGCCCCATGGTTACTGCTACACGTCAGCTGAGTCCCCAAAGCCTGCAGACAATTGCACTCATTTAATCTGCCATACTACAGCCAGCAAAGTTACAAAAATCCTTTCCAAGCACTTTAAAATTTCACCTCTGAAAAAAAAAAAACAAAAAACCCTGAAGAATTTAGCAGAGGAATGCTGATTTGCTGGATCTACTTTGGAAAGCTTCCTGGATACAGCAACATGAGGTATTAATAAGACAGATCAAAAAGCGCTGTAGATCCTCAACATCCATCAGTTCCCAGGCTTGCCATTTTAGCTTTTTTTTTTAGCATTTTCCCTTTGCCTTGTGCTGCCGTTTCCACACAGAAAAGACCTTTCCATAGATACCCTCCCCTTCTGAAACTGGAGCGTGGCATTACGGTAAGGCTGGGCCAATGCACACAGCGGCTTCTCCATGAGCTCACAGCTTCACTGCAGCGGGGGAAGCTCCCTGCTCCCTGCTGAACCTGCGCTATTTATGTCCCTGTCTGTAGGTATCGGGTGCACCTGGTGCAGCCAAATCTCAGCAGACCCATGAAGCACTCACAGCTACCACCTCTCAAGAATGCCCTGCTATTTTTGCTTTCTCTGCCCTTTGATGTTTGCTACCTGCTAACGCAAGCGCTGTGGGTGAGCCAGGCCACAGGGATGCTTCCAGCAAGTAACTGGACAAGGAGCCTAGAGTAGATTTGAGGCTTGTATCATGAATTCAGCAGGGAGAGACGGCAAGGCAGTTTTGCATAAAAACTGACCCATTAGCGTGGGAAGCATATGAATATAACATTTCAACTGAAATGGCCTTCAGGACAGCTACAGCTGCAGCTCTCTGGGCCAGCTGGCCGCATCCAGCAATCTCCATGCTCCACAAAAGCCAGCACAAGAATCACCACTTTTAAGGAACAACCAATAAAGCTCACATTTTTTTTGCTAGGTATCCCAACTAGGTAATAGCTCTGTAAATGTTTCATTGTGCCCTTTGCTGGCTGGCTGTCGTCATGCCATGTAGACACATTTACTGTGTACCCAGTTAAATCTCTCAACTTTGCCTCTGGAAAGAAATGCCTTTAAAAATCCTCTTGGCTAATTGAGCTAATTTTCAAAGTCTCCTTGGGAAACCACGATCCATTATTTCCACCCTCACAACTTGAGCAAGGCTATTAAACCTGTCACCATAATATATCTCATTCGCTCCTGACAAGCCTGAGGTCTCTAATGAGGGCTGAAGAAGAAAACCCACATCTCCCAACTCATAGAGAGAAGGAGCAAATAAACCCTGACTTCTTGGGGTTACATCGTCCATGAAACCTTAGTGGGTGCATCTCAAAGCAAAATGAGAGTGTTTGGAAATGTTGCCCTCCAGATCAAATATTCAGCCCAAATTGCCAGGCTAAAGCAGTAATTCCTGCTCGATGTCACCTCACCGTGTCTCTTGGGAACACGCAAGCACTGCTGTTTGCCTCTGACTCTCTGTGTTAAAGGAATCAAAAGGAGGAGCCAAGTGAGAGAATGGATACAGCAGAAGAAAGAGGATTGTGTGTAGAAACACTCCGGCTCCATTTCACACACACACAAAAAAACACCTTAAAGGCTGAACACAGCCCCATTTCCCAACACGACACAATTGCCCAAACACGGACGCTTCTTTGTTCTGCCAGATTAGCATTTGCTAAATGCAGGGATAAACGTTTTCTGAGAGCAAGAGGTTTGACGAACCACGGGAGGACACTCACAGGCAGGCAGGTCTCAGACCACCCTAAGCCTCTAACAATGATAAATAAAGGCAGCAAGAAGGCTTGATTGATGGGTCAGGCTGGAAATCCAAGCACTAGGGCAGACTGGTAGGTGGTTTCCAGTGCAAAAGCTTTGATCTAGCCTGGTCCTCCGCGTTTGACCCCTCCAAGTGAGGTCTGGCAGAGAGCGGAGGTCAGCACGGCCCCAGGGCTGATCTGTCTGCTCAGACAGTGCTTGTAGGAAGACAACCCTTCAGGTCAGCATCACCATCTGAGTTTTTGTTGGACTGAGGTATAGCCTAATAAAAAAGTGTTAAGGTGTGAAAGGCCATGTGTTTAGGCATCTGTCTTTGATGTTCAAATCTTTTTATCATCAATGAAGAAATGTCAGGAAGCCTTGAAGGTTACAGCAGTTATTGACTTTTACCATGGATTTTGCTCAGCAGCTCAATTTTTGAGACAGAGTGGAGAGAAAGGCTAGGCAGCCAGGAAAAGGGAAGGTGTTGGGCAGAGAGGGCAGCCAGGAGCTGCCAGCACAGCCCCAGGGTGGACCAACATGCAAACATGCTTTAATCACAAGGCAGCAAGTACTGTAGGCTGGCAAGCACGGCTGAAGGCGGCCAAATATTAGGTGATGTTGATTTTTAAAAATTTTTTCTTTACATCTGGCTTGATATTCTAGCTGCAGGTTTTACAGCAAAAAGGCAAGGACACAGGTGATGGCCACCACTGCAACTATAGTCAATGGTTTGTACCTTGAATAATGAGGAAAGGATATTCTGCATAGTATCAGTCGGGCACCTGAGATATCAGATATCAACTGAAGTGTCAGCAAGCCAGCTGCACGGAAGGCCTAGGACTCTGTTTAAACTTTCCCAGCTGTGAATAACCCCTGACATGCAGGGAAGCCCCACCATCACCATTGCCACACATGCAGGTCACACGTAAACAAACAGTGCCTCCATCCCCTGCTATCCATGAAGGCTTTCACGATACCTTTTATTTTGGTAGCCTGCTCTTTTAGCAGGGAAAAGCTTTAGGGACAGGAATAACAATTTTAGAGAGTGATGGACCATAAATTGATGCTATGCAGAAATAGGGGGGATATGGACATTTCTGTTTTGGAAACTGAAGCTTATGTGCTGGGTACACCATTAGCTTGAGTTCATGGGGGAGCTCATGGGCTGGATCCAAACCTTTCCCAGCTCAAACTCTGTCTGGTTTAAGCCTTGCACTAGATAAACCACATGTGGGCCCAGATTAAAGCCAGACTGCTATGTAACTGTCAGCCTGTAGCGCATGAGCATACAAATCCTAACCCTATGCACTCAATTCAAAGTCTACTTGGCAGAATTAAGGTGGTCTGGCCAAAAAAAGTATTAAAAAAACCCCTAACAAACCCAGCAAAATCCCTCTTCGTTCTAATATGTATTTGCTTACAAGAAGAGACATGAGAAGAAAAACAAGTCCTAAAAAATCTCAGCTCTTTACTTGTGCTGCACACAGTGTGTATTAGATACCTTCATATCTTTGTTGAAAGAAAAAAGCAGTTCTGAAAGGGCAAAAGCAGCTAAGAATTGCCCTTTCAAGCTGGTCAATTATGAATCAAACCCTGATTCAGTACACTAAGTTCATACGTTTAAAGAGTGGACAGAAGTGCCAGGCACATCTAGTCACAGCCTCTAGAGCATGGCCAGCAACCACCTTTCACAATTTCTATGTTATCTCAGAATTAATCATCTGGTTGATAGGTTTGTTTATTATTTTGAGAACAGCATGTCCTGATTTAAACAGATGTCATCTCTTCAAAACCATGTGCTGTGAACTTTGCAAGGGCTTGGAAGGATAACTGAATATACAGTAGGGAGAGCCAGGAAATTATACAGGAGTCCAAATAACTGAAAACAGATCAAAACTTTCTCCTGGTAAGTAAATGTCTTTACACAGTTTTATAAGGTGCTTTTTGACAGTCTAGATTTCATGTGACAATCTAAATGCCAATCTTTTTAAATTTATTTTTTAAAAACAAGATAAATACATTTAGACTGGTCATCTGGTCATGGAAGAACCTACCAGATTTATCCATACTTAGAAAGCCTGATTCATCACTGCATTTTTCCACTTATATGTGGGTGGCTGCTAATGCTGTTTTTGTTATTCAAGAATTATAAATATTCTCTCTTAGAATTAATGATTTAATTTGCATACACCAGTGAGATATGAATAGCCCCAGGTTTAACCTGTGCATGAGGAGCAGTAGCCACGCAGAAGTAATTACCCAGGTCTGGAAGATAAGTGGTTTTGATGAGTGGTAGCCCATTACGGCAGGGACTTCAAGGCTCCTGGGAGCTCACAGTAAAAGCATAACTTCAAAATAGGTGCCCAGCTGTGGAAGGTAGAATTGTGTGCGCAACAGGGGGGTTACTAGGTGTTTGGGGTTTGTTGGTTTTTGGTTGGTTTTTTGTTTTGTTTTGTTTTTTTTTTATCTGATACAGCACATGGAGGTACCGTGGCCCTAGCTTGGCATCTTTTTAAGACCTGACAAAAGCACCCAAAACTACAATGTCTTCATTTGTCTTCCATGATGCTTTGGGTGCCATATTACTGAAGTCCCAGCTGCTTACCACCGTTCAAGTCCCATGCCAGTGTATTTTCCAAAAGGGCCTCAGACTGATGGGGAAAGGTAGGGATTTAAGTACTTTCAGTCATAAAACCATCTCATGGACAATTACCACGCTAAATTCCAGCCAAAGAGTTTTCTAAAAATATTCCAATAAATTAAGAAGGTAACTAATAACAGATGCCTGCTATTTTTAAACTCAGAGAACTCCAAAGTGAAGGTTTTTTTTCCCAGTAATCAGATGCTTTAAAGAAACCAAACCCCCAAAAAACCACCACCACCACCACCCAAAAAACAAAAACAAAAAAACCCCAAACAAACAGGCCCAGGCAGAGTGAGCAAGCTGAATGGTGACAGCTTCTTGGGTTTCCAAAATAAGGAAATGACTAAGGTACAACCACCACTGCAGGCAGGACACAAAGCAATCAATACACAACATTTGGCACATGTTGCAACAGCAGTGCTGTGCTTGGACTGTAATCCCATTTTCCTGACCCAGAAGTGACTCCTCTAACCTGCAGCCCCACAGACGAAGAGCCCATGAGAACATGAAGCATTGAAAGTGAATCCTAAAAATGAGTCTTTAGACCAAATACTCACCAGTGCCAGTTCTCTCTTTCCCTCTCTCCTGTGCTCCCAGATTGCTGGATCTGGAGAGCCATTTTCACCCCTTTTTGCCCATATTTCTGTATTAATGACTCAAGCTCAGGGGCACACTCAGAGTGAAAGTGGGGAAAGGAAACATTTACACAGTGATCTGGGTCCAGTTGCTGTGAATTTGGGCTCTAAGCACATACATAGACAAACACCCCTTTCTTCCTGTTCTGGGCTCACTAGAGGTGATCAAAATAATTTCTCTAAACTGAGGTTGGAAAGAGTGGGTGAGACTTGGGAAACTACTACTGTTAAAATCCTGCAAACTTCCCAGATCCCCAAAGTCCTTAGAGGAACAGTGTCGCCTACAAGCAAGACACAGAGAACAGGCACACATCACTTGGGAAAGGCTGGAAACTGCCAGGAGTTTCACCCACATGCTCTTTTGGAGAGACACCACAGCAGGACTTGTTCAGCCCTCTGCTGAGGGCCCATGGCTTTCCCTGCTCTCCCACCACCATTCCTTAATCAAGAAACACACTTCATGGAAGAACCTCAAGCCTCAGTCTCTTCATTTGCATACTGGTGATTAACAAGACCAAGTCCTACTTAGGCGACAATTATGACATGCCTCAGTTCTTTAATAGATCAAGCTGGGTCTGAGAGAGGTGCCTGAAGTTTTTTGTTTACAAGGTTTTCTTTTTCTGCCCTTTTCCACCTTTTGAAGCTTGAGAGCTCCACAGACTAACAGGACAGCGGTGGCATAGGATGTTACTGGCACAAAGCCATCAGGCAGAGCAGCACTTCTGGTTTATATGTAAGAGGAGGAGCTTGCTCTACTCCCAAGGCCACATCCCCATTGCCAGCTACCCAGGGTCCTTACCAGGCCAGTTTGTTAAGATGCTGATGTCCAAAGATATTTATGTTCCCTGCTTGTCAGCAGCTCTATATGTGCCCCCATCATTTATAGCACAATCTGCTATGAGGCTTGCAACACTGGGACATACAGACCTTTACTTATGAAGAATAATGGCATAAATCTCCTTTAATGGGCTCCTAAGTGACTAACAGATATCTGTGTGCAGCTATTTAAAGGACAAACCCTACTTGGATAGGAATGGGCACAATTCCATTGCCCTTGACGGCTCTTAACCAATAAGCCCTTTCCAACCACCTATTCCTGCTGCATTCATGCTTCCTTTTTCCCTTTATTAGCTCTGCTACGTCCCCTGCAGGCCTTAAGCTGATCATCCAGATGACCTAAAAACCAAAAGCTCCTCTCAGCATTTGCACTCCAGATCTCTATGTTAAGTTTATAAATTAAATTAGTTTAATCCATGTTCATACTTCATTGTATTTAATTTTTGATAACAGCAGAAGCTATTCAAGACAGCATGTGTTGAATGGCTTTGTTCCCATCTATACCTTCCAGGGAGAAGCACAATGGTTTGGGCCAGTTCTTGGTGCAGAAGTCACAAGGATAGCAGCAATAGGAAGGTGCCAAATTGACCAAACCAGTGTACTAATTCATCCCTGGTCACTGTCAAGTGAAATACTGCACCACCGCCAGCTCCTCCTGCCATTTTCTGTAGGTGCTCTATAACCATATGCTGAGGTTTTGGAATGTTTTCTTTTGCATCTCTCTTCTTCGATGGCAGAGGTCCAGAGGAATCACCTAACCCCCAGTGCCTGGCAAGCCAACCCCACGAGTGGGGCAGACTGATGGCCATTTCCACAAACAAGATGTAGTAATTATGGCAAAAACTCCAAACTAAACCACAAGATTAAAGCTAGATGCACTTCACATTTAGTTACACTCAAGACATCAGAGTTGTGTAGTTGCAGTGACTGGAGATTTCAAGATAATAAAACTCCGGTTTTTGGGAAGGAACATTTCTATAGTGAATCATTAGCAATTAACCTGTTCTGTCAAAATAAGACCATCTTAATCTTTCAAAGAGAATGCTGGACTATTTAACTTATAATTGATTAACAGCTTTCTAAAGAGAGGATTAAAGTACACAGTAGATAACTCAGATGATTGACAGCTCTGCTTCACCAGCCTAAAACAAGATGCCTCTGTTTTCCTACCACATGCCAATTAAACGATTAAGTATTGTTTACTGGAACCAGGAGGATTACAAGACAGTAGGTGGATTTATTAGCAGAGAAAGGAAAAACAATCCTACACAGAAGAAAAAGATTATTTTGAATGACTAACAGCCATGCCCTTGCAAAGCATGACTAGAGCGAGCTGAATTATTCACTGTCAGAAGGTTACACCCCAGCCCTTCACCTTTTTTTCAGACCATTTGCCAGTTTATCCAGATGTCTCCAATGTGCTCATCATTTCAAGGTGCACTATCCAGAACATTTGCTGAGTTTTTCATATAAATAGTGGTAAATTCAGCTGCTTGATATTATCAACGGGGAGAAGGTTGGGGACTTAACTCACATTAGAGACAGAATCTCACTTCTCTGGGGCAGGAGACCAAGACACCTTTTAACGACCAAGAGCTGCTTCATTAGCAGTCTCTTAGTACATGTAGGCACTGAGTCAAATCACCTTGATATTGTTTCTGCCATGTTCATGTATCCATAATGTGTTTTACCATCTTGCACCAAGAACATCCAATTTTACATGAATTAACTATTTATGCCGAGGAGCTTTGGAAGGAAGGGGAGGAGGGAGGAGCTCTTGAATTCACATGATTAGGCTCCATAGTCACTGTGTCTGACCAGCCATGTTGCATTAACACAGTATGTACCATTTTTACCAGGCATGGGGTGAAGGCAGGGTGGTAGAAATAAAGATGCTGAAAAAATTTCCAAGTTTATGACCTCTTGACTGTAGGAAGCTGTACATTAAATGAGACAATCCCTTAAGCTTACAATCCCCCCTTTGTCTTTATGTGACCCTTTAATCATCTGATCTATGGATGGCAAAAGTTAAATAAGATGTTCTAGTTAAACTAGATGGCAAGAGCTGAAGACTTCCCCTGATCCCCCCCACACCCCTCTTTTTCTGTAAGGCTTGTACACAGGTCTGTAAGAGTGGCTTTAGCACAGCCAAGGAAGCGAGAGTTGCTAGTTTTGGGTAGCTGCCAGTGTTCCCTGCCCTGGGAGCTGTCTCCCCCAGTATGCCACTGGCACACAGCACCGGTTAATGCTTTGTCTCAGCTGGTTAATTAAAAAGAGCAAAATCCCTGCCAGAGAACCACCTCTGCAGGTGTAGAAGCAGCAGAAGCCTGTTAACAAAGTAAAACATTTTGGGAACCTGTGAGATTGTGTTTTCAGCAGCCTGTCCAGGGCTCAGGGTCCCTCCCCTGGATTCTGACAAACATCTAGACATGTAAGATTTCCATTTTTCAGTGGAGGCCTGTGTATGGCACACAGGCCACCTGTGGTGCGACATGCAAGCGCCAGGCTGATGCTTCCACTGTTCCTTGGAGCTGTAACAGGTAAAGCCATGAAGAGACTGAATTTCAACAAATCAATAAATTAAGGGCCAGAATGTCAAACATAAAATTGTGAAAAAGAGATCCCTAGGGATATTAAACACAAAGATATTACCCCTGGCTCTGGAAACTGAGCCACAGTTTGTGGGGAGGCTGTAACCAGGGGAAATATTCCTGCACATCTCCTGCAGCAGCTGCTGTGAGCTGCAGGGTGCTGGAGGGGCAGCTGTGGGAAGTCATGAACCCAAAATGCCACAGAAGAACCTACTGAGCTAATTATGAAGAGTAGCCCACTCTGTTATCAAGAGTTAAGCAAATACGAATGGCTGGTGAAGCTGGATGCCATGACTAGCAGATGTCTCAAGAAAAAAAACAGCATCTGGAAAAATGCAGGGAAAGGCATTGTAGGACATACAGTCCTTCAGGAAGACAGCCCCAAGATTACAGAAACAACCCTACTCGGTGATATGGGAAAGCAGCCTCACTGAGATCGACACGTGCCCAGGCACCTCGCAGGAACCAACATGGGGACAGAGCTGCCACTTAAATCCAGACTACTTTGTGACAGCCTGTCATCGAGGTCATAAGAAGGAAAAGGCAGCACCCCATTTGCCTGGCAGCATTAGTCCCATGGAGAGCACCACATTTTGTTGTCCAAACAGTAGGTCACCTGCATCGCAAGCAACAAGAGTAGAAGCAGAGATGGAGGTAACTCTTTCTTCAGAGAACATTTCACCTTTATTAAGAGAGCCAGCTGTGCCCCCCTGCAGTGCCCATCCAGGGCTAGGAAGGGGCAGGACAAATTTCAGAAGAGCAATTGCAGCCAGCAGCCTCACCGGGGCTTGGAGGGGAACTTTTCTGCCTACGCTCAGAGCCTTTGTTCTCCTCACCCCCCTGCAAGCCCAGCACTCAGCCCTGGTGCACCCCTGGCAGTGACAGCTCTCACTCTTAGCAGTTCAAATTCCTGCCCAACACCGTCTTTGACAACGAGCCACCAATTTAACCACCAGACATCAGGGTAGGGCTTGTCCTGCTAGTGCCTATTCAGCTGATCTGCCCAAGCTGATTATGGGTCCTGACACATTAGCCCATCATCATTACACCCAGTGCATAAACAGCTACTGGATGGCAGATGTGTTGCTGGCAATCCGCACTTATTTTAACATTTTGTGACCTAGGCAAGAGCAGCTTCAGTTCTTCTGATCTGTGCAAGCATCTGTGTTTGAGTTTTTATTGGGATATTACTGGTTAACATGGAATAAATATTTTCAGACAAATGGCGTCCAGGAGAATACCTGCAAAGGGCTAAACACCTTTTCATGTCTGCACAGTATGGCCAACCAAAGAGACCACTCATCCATGAGCAATGCTCCCCACAGGCATTATGTTGTGGGGTACCTGACCCCCAGGAGGGTACCTCTGCTGGGCAGGACAGCGGCTCCTTGGAGAGGTGTTTGGGTGCCCAGAATGACTGATGGACACCCCAAGGTCAGCTCCAAGATATTAATCTCTGCTTCTTTGCTCAAATCCAAACTCCCTCTGGTCAGATGAGCAGGACAAGAAAATGCTTTTAAGTGTCACACGCTACCCAAGCCATTCGCTGCCTTTCTGTCCATGTGCAGTGGAGTGATCCCGCCTCTTATTCACATGGATCACTTACCTGAGCCTTACAAAGGGAGGAACATCCAGGGAGAAGACCCAGAGTGAGGGGCAGAGGTAAAAACAACAGGTTTGCTGTTGCTGATGGAAGCACATTGTTTGGCCTTTACCAACCTGTTATTCATGCTAAAACACTGAAGGAGTGTTTGCCCGTCATTAGTAATAGAGTATAAGGTTGCAAAAACAGGAGCTTTGGATCAGTTTTAACAAGAGCAAAGGAAGTAATCAGCAAAACTCACCAGCTTTCCAAAGGTACAACTTTCTTCTCAGATACCCATTGCCAGAGCAGACCAAGTGGGTCCAAATGCTCATCATTTCCCCAAGCTATCACCCACACCCCAAAACACAGATTCATGGCTTGCTACTGGCACCTATCAAATACACCAAGAAAGCTGTCCCTGTAGTAAGAGCTACACTAAAATCTAACCTCCACGACCTTGTAATGTGGTAAAACCACCAAAACGACAGCTTTGCCCTCTTCGCTGGGTTGGAAAAACATGTCTGTCTGCCCCTGGCAGGCAGCGGGTCCTTCCATTGTGCTGTGGTGAGCAAGCAATACCAAAGTTTCAAGAACAACTCCTGTGCTGCTCTGTTCACCCACCCTAGAAAAGCCTTAATATTGCACAACAGTCAAACAAGGTTTTGTACTTTGAGTTCTGATTCTTCAGCTCCATCTCAGCTGTTATAAATTTAACTGAGACTAAAACAAAAGCGCAGCATCATATGACAGACTTGAAAAGCAGTCACTGGAAATAACTATGTCAAGACCAGTACATTAAAGTGCATCCTTCCAAGCGTTGTTCAGCAGAGTAACATTGGTTATTGAAAAAAATCACTGCTTTTTGTTTCAGCTGCCCTACACAGAGGCTGTAAAGGAAACTGGAAGTTGGCTGCAGCAGGAGGGAGGCTAAACATGGGCTTAGCAAGGAACAGTTTCACAGGTTGAAGTTTGGAGCAGCATTTTCAACTTCAAACTGAGATGGGAATAACTAAGCACAGATTTTAGCCTAGTATCTGCATATCATCAGACTCTCCTGATGGACAGCAAGTGGCAACTAGGACTTCATTACAAGCTGGCAACCCCAGCACGCAGCTCCACAGTGGCAGGCGCACCAGCCAGCAGACGGCAAGCAGGCAGCATCTAATATTTCATCAGGCAAAACCTACAGGTCTCCAATTATGCAACAGTTAGGTGGCTCGGGAGGCTGTGAAGTATGACAGCCTGGGTGTCAAGAGCACATGTTCATTATTCCCTGTAAGCGGCACTTCGAGAGCTCTTCCCCTCATGCCAGCCAGCTCACAGCATCTTTTGCTGCTTTACCTAGGGGCAGTGATCACACCTACAAGCTCTTACAGAAATCAGGTATCTCCCTTTTAAATCTGGTAGGGGAAAATACAAACTCTCCCCTGTGCTCCTCTGCACAACCTTCCCGCATATCCCTCTGCAAACACACACTGGTTTGATGCATATTTAATTTTCTTGTTGTACAACAGGGAAAGAATAGAGACTAGCTCTTGGGATTTTGGCTAGGAGCTAAAATTAAACAACTTTTCAGGGTGGAGAGAGATCCTGGTATTGGTACCCACTGCTTCTTTTTCCCCATAACTACACCATCTCACAGCAGAACAGCTCTCTCGTTTCAGGATCCCAAGTTATTTAATGAAGACACCTCCATGTTACTCCCCATCTAAGGACAAGACTATGCTTCAGCAAAGTTGTTCAGCTTTCTACAGACACAGACTGAAAACACACATCAATACATGTTGCTCCTCAACACGTATTCCAGTCCTTCAGGAATGAAACTACTAATATTCACAGATGAGGTCTCTTTTGCAAAGCTATTCCAAGATTACCAGAAGGTGCATCCTCACTTATCACTTAGCTGTGATTTCTTTTTTATGTTCTTTTTTTGTGAAATTGCCCCAAACCTGGGGGATCTCACCATGCTGACTCGCACACTGGCATGACATCCTTCTAAGAATATCTCCCACCCAAAGAAACAACAAACACTTTCCTGAGGCTTAAATAGTATTAGCATCAGACCCAGTAACCTGAACAACATTGAAACAGTTAGATGTTACTATCAGGAAAAACAGTAATGTGACAAAAGTTCAATCAAAAAATGTGAAATATTAATTTAGAGACTTACCATTTTTGTCAGCTCTTCTGAAAATCTAGAATTGAAAGAGAGAGAGAAACATTTTTTACTATGCTGTTTGACTTGTAGGGTTTTTGGTTTCAGTGAAGCCCTTAGCACCAGGACCGTATTTGACACCATGCACAGGGCAGGACCACACGCTCTAGCCCCCAAAGAGCCAATTCAGGTGCTTTACTGAGCTTGGCCTTCCCAAGACCCAGCCTGTGGCCCCCAGACCCACAGGCTAGGCAACCACCTCTGGGAGAGAGTACCAACAAGTTTGGCTTTGGAATAACCAGTGGAAAAGGAGCTAACTAGCAAAATAAAGATAACACAGAATGTTTCCAGCAGTTCATATATTTCCCATCTCCCTTGCAGAATAAAGCTGAAAACACAGATCCAAGACAAAAAAACAACACAATTTTTTTTTTAAATTGCAATAGCCATGCAGACATCCCAACCAATTTCTCTAGCATCAACATTACCTCTTAAAACAAGTTTCACAGTTCTGCACTGCTGAAACAGATTATTTATAATATTTTTTTTTAAAGAGCAAGTTTCCTGCGAGGGAAAGAGATTATATTTAGGCTTAAACCTACAGCATGGACGAACAGCCCAGAGAGAGGAATCAGATAGCATTTTAGAAGAAAAAAAATCACAATAACATGTAGTACAGTAGAGTTTGCCAAGGAGAATGACAGCAGAAACAACTGCTATTTTTCTGACTATCCTCATTTTAGGAATAGTCCCCTGACACAATGCAATTAATAGCAAAAGGTTTGTGCAAAGGCTGAAATCTTATAGGTTACTGCCAAAAATGGCTGCTAGCACATGTTTGGCCATAAATTACCAAATAATTAACATGCTCATAAACTGGACAGTAAAAGGGGAAACGTTCTCATTATCTATTCAGACTTGACCCTACTAATTTGAGCAAGAGCAGAAATTTTGGCTGTACAAATAAAATTCCCTGCAGAGGGAATAAAAGCACCAGCAGGACAGATCAAAGTCAGCCATAAAAAAAGGAATATTTTGTTTTCTGGGTCATAAAATAATAAAAAAAAAAATCAGAAGAAATACTGCTGCACAAAACAAGAAAACCAAGAGACAAATCAACTTGCAGCATGTGCTATTTAAGTGAATATGGCTCAATTAAGGAATATTAATCATTCTTTTCCCCAAAGTTCTTCCTAAGCTGCAGAGGGTGAAGTCAAAGCTGGACTTTCTGGCATACTTTAGCAGAGGCAAACAGTCTCTGCTTAAGGCCAACCCAAATGGTGGGAGTCACCAAGTCCCAGCTTCAAGAGAGGATCATAAAAACCCTACAAGGATTACATTTTGTGACGACTCCAAAAGTGCTTACTTCATGGGCTGACTTTTTTTTTTTTTTTTTAAGAGCAGTTAGAGGTTTGGGAGGAAAATCCCACCTGTCTCCATTCTTATGGAATTCTTCGAGGTTAAATATGGGTTTTGAAGGACTGGCCAGTCATGGCTTGTCTATGGGAAGTAAGAATGAAGCCAGCTAGGACAAGCAGGACCCCAGCCAGCCTCATGGCTTTGGAAAGTATCACCCAGCCATGCACAATACGTCCTGCCCAGAGTACAAAATATTCCTCTTTTCCTGACGTGGACACCCCAACTCCTCACTCCCCACGAGCACCTCCAGACAAGGCACTTCTCTTTCTAGCTGCTGATTATTTCTCTTTTTTTTTTTTTTTTTGTTTCATTGCCACATCCTTCTATTACTGTTCCCACTGCTTTGAAACAAAGACATTACATCAAGCAGCAATATCTATTTTAAGGTCCTGTGGGAGATTGCCACCCCGCTAAGCACAACTGTCAGAGGGAGAATGGGAAGGCAAAGACAATAGGCAATATGGAGCTAAGTGGGAGAAAGGCTCAATCTGCAGCACTCTGGTCTGTGGAGCCACTAACCTTGCAATGAACTCTCAGAGCAAAAGGAAGAAAAAATAAAATTAAAAAATAGAAGAAATATTAAGAAATGGAAGTATTTATGTCCAGCTTCACTAAGTGAACTTTTCAGAGCTTTAACTCCCCCAGATACTCCTAGAGAGTATGACTATTTGTAAATTAACAGGTTGATGGAAGATCACATCAGGTCTGTTACCTACCAAGGCTTATTCTACAGGACTGAGCTCTTTAGTTTTTATTGCTAATGAGCAAGATTTATTGCTCCAATTTAATTGGACCACCTAAAATTTGCATACACACAAGAAATTTAAAACAGGACTCTTGGAGGGAAAGCAATTTAAGATAAAGTCATCTGTTAACACAGGCAGGCGGTACATCAAGGTAGAACACTGGAATGAGCATCAGGAGGCTGATGAAGATGTAATACACTCCCTGATAGCTTGGTAATGCTGCCAAAAATGCTGGCTCTGTGAAGACCCAGGATTTACACCCTAGGTCAGCGAACAGTGCCCTCCCACACATAGCCTGAAGATGCCCTCTGCGCACGTCTTGAATTAGTTGTTCCACTGTGGGAAGGATGGGTGTGCCTTTGGTAAGGGAAAGGTGTAATATCTGGTGATGGAAGGGAAATTGCAGCCCCTCACACCTCCCCTGCAGACCAGCAGGGCAAACCCCAGAGACCAGTGCTGGCCTCCCAGGGAGCTGGGGGAAGGGAAGGCTCCAACCAGCTGCAGCAATAAGGGAATACAAGCAAGTTTGCTGTGTCATCTCCAACGCAGAGGCTGCAAAGCTGGCCTACCCCAGAGTCACTCTCTGCAGGCTTGCAGTAACTCCATTGGTGCTAGTCTCACTCAGTAGCGAAGTCGCTTAGACTTAGTCAAGGCAGCAGCCCTGAATATCAGCAAGAGTGGAGGCGATGAAATATTGATGGAGTAACACCCTGTCCTGCCAGGCCCTCGGCAGCAATTGGCTTCCCGCTCCTCCACCCCAGCCGAGGACCATCCCCAGTGGCAGAGGGCTTCATGAAACAGGAGCTGTCAGCACCGCGTAGCCTGACCAGGGATGTTTTTTCCGCTCCATCTCCCCCAGTTCTCCAACCATGAGGGCAACGCACCACTTTCAGATGGCAAATGAGAAATTACCCAGTCCAAAAAGTACAACAGCAACCATCTTTCCCCATCAGCTACACTTTAAACCTATTGAGTCTCCTGAAGCACAGGCTAAGTCACATGGAGAGCCCACAGGATGACCACAATATGGGCCAAAATAACCTATTTTATAGGATTTACACAGGCACTGCATGCAGTTTGCTGTCTGCAGCATACTTATTCCATTTACCAGGTGTTTAGATGAATATAAATGGTATTTTACTCAGAGCGAGGAACCTCTGTCAAGATTTCCAATAGCTTTTTTGAAAGTGTATGTTTTTACTGTACTACTGGGTACTACAGGTACTTGGCTGGCAGAAGTAAGCAATCTAACACTAGTGGTAATAATAAACTTGAAAAAAAATTGATGGTTTCAAATGTAAACATTCAGCTCTGCCTTCTCAAAGCTCCTGCATGAGAATGTGTGACACTGGAGGCTGCTTAATGGAGGTTTTCTTGCCAATTTTATTAAATTGACACAAGCACTCCCCTAACAAGCCTAAGAATTATTATAGGGTTTGTAGAGGTTGTTATTCCTTCAGCAGGTTAATGTGATGTTGATTTAAAATACAGTGCAACAAAGCTAGAATTTTGTTTTCCATTATAATCTTGGTGCAGAATCAAGAACAAACAAAATCTAAGTCTCCTGGGTGAGGAAAGCCTATGGGTGAGAAAGTATCCAGATACATAGATATACAGTAAAACCCGACTGCTCCAAAGCAAGGCTGCTACAGAGCTCCAGGTCTCATGGGATCTTTCCCACTCCAAATCCAATCTTCTTTTTTTTTGGTCTCCCCAAGAGCAGAGCAGTTAACACCATACCCTAGCCCCTCCTTTCACTCTTACCTTCTCCTTAGACTTTACCTAGCTGTCATAAATAAAAGTTGAATGAGACAAGCAAGAGTTGCATTAGATGTTTCCACGTTCACAGCACTAGAAGTTACTTTTCCATAAACACCAGCCCTGTGTACAGCTCTATTTCAAGGGCCTGCTTACAAAGTCCTGAAGAGAAATGTTGAACTTTTCTGTGTGATTATGTACTTTGCAGTGAGCAATCTCCAAATGCACAGAGCCCAGTCGGCCCCAGCCCTTGCTTTCCAGCCATAACCTGTCAGCATGACTTGAAAACACAGCTTTTAGGGCCTTTCCATTTCACTTGGAGAAGTGAGAAGGTAAAGGAGGACACAAGAAGGGGAGTGAATCAACCTTAAAAAAAAAAAAGCAGAAGGTAAAAGGTCAACGAAAAGGTCAAAGCAGAAAGTGATTGATAAGGGATTCCTGTGGCTGTGATAGCTTTGCTAGTTAGGGCTGCACTGGAAATTGCATCATTGACAAAACAGTTGGAAAAACGTGCCAATTCTTTGATCTACATTTGGGAATGCACCCTTCACACAAACCAAATTATCTGTCTTCAATATCCAAACATTTCACTCAGTCCCATGGGGCTGAAGAAATGCAAATCATAGTTGATCATGTAAGAGATGGTGCAAGAGAAGCCACAAGCAGGAGAGCTGGACTTGAAATTATCTTCCTGACCATGTCGAGGAAGGAAAGAGGCAGGTAAGGGTCAAAATTAGTTTTCAGCAAAAGACAGAGCAGATCAGACAAAAAGCTTCATCTGACCTGAAATTAATGCCACTGCTTTCTTCAGGAGCATTTAAAATAAAGCAAAAAGCAATGAATTTACTCACTGTTGGTAAAGCCAGAAAGGTGGCAGAGATGTCAGCACCCTTGGAGTGCCCAGTCCTGCCACAGGGATGCTCACCCATACCCAGAGCTGAAACTTACTTTAGACGCCAAGTAGGAGATGAGCTTTTTCAACGGGTTCTCCCTGGTGTAAAGCAGACATGGTACCTTCACCTGCAGCCACTGTGGCTGAGCAGGTCTTGCTGGAGTTCACTCACACTCCTGCTGTCAATGCAGGTTTTTAACAGTGACATGAAGGCAGGAAGAGATGAGTAAGAACAGTTGGTAAGTCAGCATTGAAGCACTCCCAGACAGGGCAATACCTGTGTAGACATTTCCCATGCCTTGGGAGCCATCCACCTCAGCTCTATATTCCATGTGGACTCATTCACATTCAGCAAATATGATCCGATATATGCTTACCCCCACCCCCCCCCATTCTCCCTTTCATAAGTCTTGTGACATTTGCGGATTTGTTCCAGACTGGAAATGCCACCACACATGGATTTGAGCCACACTGTGACAGTTTCAGCTTCCTTTTATTAAAGGGGTTTTGGCCTTGTGGGTGCAGGGACAAGCTCAGAGCCTTTAGAGGGCATCTTTAAGCACCTCAGAGGGCAGATAGAGAATGTAGAATTACCATGATCTCGTATCATATGGTGTGGACAGACACTAGTTGTCTACAGCAGATTACACATGCTGCCAACCCTGAACATTTGGCTTTTACATATGGAGCAGCCTTGTGCAATCCAGACCCACAGACCAAACACCCAGAGGGTGAGCACAGGATGGGTACAGACCCTTTGCTCAATCCCAACCCCTGACTGACATTGTAGAAGCTGACCATTAAATGCAAAGTGATGTTTTCAGGTTCCTAGAGTGATATGTCATCTTCGCTTGATCTACTACCACCACCAGAGAGCATCTGTTGCTCCCTAGTTTTACTTGCTGCCTATTTTAGGAAATGCTTAGGGCTTAAATTTCTTCTTCATTATTCTGCTACCAAGGTTTAGTTAATCTGCAATTTTAGCCCCTTTTTACACTTGGAAACCTATGATTTTGAGCTGAACTAGTAAATATTATTCAACCTGTTTTTAATCCTTTACCTAAAATGGCATAAGCAAGCTAAAGGAAAAATACTGAAAACAGCCCTAAGCTAAGTTCATCCTGCAAGTGGCAGTAGCCAGGTTGATGGCAGAAGGTATCTAACCCCCTGCTTGTATTTTGTTCCTCCTCATCCCTGTTTTGCCCTGTAACACCGTGGTTTTGTTTCTCTGGTGGAAAGGACGTGGGCAACTTCATACTGACCCACCAGCTACCCTCACGGTCTGGAGGAGTGAGAACAAGCATGTTGGGGACGGTTGAGTCAAAATAAAGCCAGAACAGGAGAGGAGAAAAAGTGACTAAGGTACCGTTAGTGTCAGAGTCACCTTACCTAATTCATAGCCAAAACCAAGCTTAACCGTCTTTCCCCAACCCCTGATGATCTGCCTACGTGGCACACCAGCTCATGCAAACGTGTTAGGAAAATATAAAATCTCACAGGTCTTTTACTTCATGCCCACCCACCAAGAAGCTGCACTGCTGCGTGGCTGGAACCCACCGCTTCCCCAGCATATCCACGTAATGCAAGAACATTAACGAGTTAATAGGAAAATATGTTCTCATCCCTGAGGATTCAGTGGCATCTTTGTTTCTTTCCTGCTAATATGTGAAAATTAACCTAAATGCGTGTTCCTGTGTTTAAACTCTTTGTATGAAAGAAGGGGTCTCACAGTGCACTTGAAGAGCCTGTTACAGTAAAGCCACAGCTTCAGCTGATGTTTCTATTGTAACTGGAAAAAAAGAAGAGAAGCAAGTTCTAAGGAAGGAAGGGGGGGGTGGGAAACCAACCAACCAAACCCTCAAACCTTATATTCCAGCATCCATTTCTACTTTCAGCAGATGAGAAAGGGCTCTCAGGCTCATTGTGAAAGGGAAAACGGTTCAGGAGCTGCACATGCAGCTCTATTGTATTTCCCAACAGTTAAGCCATTCTGAAAGTTCAGGGCTCATTTTCTCAGCTCAAACCTCAAAGCAGGGGAAAAAAAATCCATTTAAAGACTGTAAAGTTGAACACATAAGATACCATTTTGGTGGAAAACCAGTCCTAATTCAAGAACCTCTTGTATAAACTTAATGTTGCTTCCCAGTTGCATTTATGCTCTGAAACCCAGATTCCAGATTGTTGTAAAATTTTGGTAATTTCAGGGCAGGTAGGAAAAAAAAAAGAAAAACAGAACAAACAAGTTAACTTAAAAGACATAAGGTTATTAGTTGCATTTGTCCTGTCAGTTTCCCCATGAAGCAGCATTTCCTACAGCCCGCAGCTGCCTACCTGCCGGCCTGTTTCACTGGGCACCACCATCCCTCAAGAGCTCTGCTTTCCGACTGCTTTTGGCAGCTCAGTAGACACAGTCGAACTGGTTCATCCAGGGAACTGAAATGCTTATCAGCCCAGAGTGCTCAGATGTAATGAATTTCGGACTCACCAGCCCATGCCTATGCCTACCAGGGAATACGGTAGAAGATTCAGTAAATATTTAGAGAACGCCAGGCTCACCTGGCAGAGCTACTACTGCCTAACTTCGAGAAGGCTGGAGGAGAGCGTGAGTTATCCTTTACTACAGCCAATGCCTCAGTAGCTTATTTCTGCATTCACAACACTTTTTTCTTTTAATCCTAGGAGATAGCAAAGCTGAGGATCTATGTGTTTAATTACTAGTTGCTGCAGGAAGATTGTGTAATTACACCGTTTGCACTCTGGTTGATTCCACCCTATTCTCCCAATTCAATTAAGTGCAGATAGCCTCGTTATCTCCCTAATCAGGAAGTCTATAAATACCACAGCCGAGGCACTAAGCACCGCACTACCTGCACCCCCAAACCTGGGTAAGGGAGCCCTGGGTCCCACGAACTTGCAGGCATCTGGGACCATGCTGCCCAGCTCCCACTGCACAGAATCTCACAGCTGCAGCCCTTCAGGGACTGGGGTCCAGGACCTGGGGTGGATGCAGGACCCAGGGTGCACCCCTATGCCCAGCTAACCTGGGGCAACCCATGGTGCAAGACTGGGGGTGTTGCAGGACCTGGAGTCCTGCATCCAGATCCAGTCAAGCTAATACCAGGATTAAGGACCTACAGAGCATCCCCACCCTAGCTGGTCCAGGGGCTGTAGGACCTGGGATGAGCCCCCATGCCCAGCAAGCCCGGGGGTGCAGGATCCCGGCAAGGAGATAAAGGATACAGGCTGCTTCCCCATGCCCAGCCGGGGGGGGGGAGTGGGGGTAGGCAAAAAAAGCAGGACCCAGGCTGCCCCCGCATTCCCAGCCAATCCAGGAGACACAGGACCAAAGTGCACCTTATCCCCAACTGTCCCAGGGCGTGCAGGGCAAATGGATGCAGGACCCGGACTGCACCCCTAGTGCCCAGCCAGTCTAGGAGGTGCAAGATACGGGCGAGTTTGTGCAGGGCCCGGGCTGCAACCCCATGCCCAGCCAGCCCAGGGGCACAGGGTCTGGAAAAGATGTTGCCGGATCTGGGCAGGGCACCTCTATGCCCAGCCAGTCCGGGAGATGCAGGACCTGGGCTGCAGCCCATCTCCAACCGACCGGAGGTGCAGGACCCGAGGAATAAAACCCTGACGCCAAGCCGGTCGGGTGGGTGCAGGAACCGCGGCGCACTCCCGTGCCCAGGCAGCCTGTGGCTGCAGGATCCGGGCAAGCGGGTACAGGAGCCGGGGTGCAGCCTCTTGCCCCGGGCGGTCCGGGAGATGCCCGGACCCGGGCGCAGCCCCGCGGATGCAGGACCCGCGGTGGCCGGGTGGGTGCAGGACGCGGGCTGCACGCCCTCGGGGTGCGGGCCGTGGGGACCACTCACATCGAGGATGACGGAGGTGCCCTTCCTCTGCCCGGCGGCGGCTCCCGGGGTGAGCAGCTCCCGCTCGGCGACGCCCTTGTCGCTCATCCTGGCCGCCACCCAGCGCAGCAGCCCGTCCAGCCCGCGCAGCGCCGGCGGCGGTTTGCGCAGCAGCCTGTGCACGCCGGCCCGGCAGTACCGCGCTGCCTGCTCGCACATCGCTCAGCCCGGCCTCATGCCGGAGCCGGGGACATCCCCCCTCGCCCTCCCCCTCCTCCTCCCTCTCCCTCCTCCTCCTCCCTCCTCCCGCACGGCGGGCAGCGGGCGGGCCTGCCGGGGTACCCCGGCGGTCGGGGTGCTCCTGCCCGAAGAGTAAGGGGGGGGATTTTTGGGGTGGGGGTAGGTCACCCCGGAGCAGCCCCGGTGGGTGCTGCCGGCGTGCGCCTACCTCCATACAGCCCCCCCTGCTCCAACAGAAAACATCCTTTTAGGCATTTTCTACCTGAAAATATTATTCCTAGGGCATGTCCTCCTCACTCTGCCTCCCTGCCCCCGCGACAGATTATAGCAGCTCTTTGTAAGGACAGCAGAGAACGAATTTCTTGCTAGGAAATAAAACTTGCCCCTGACCCCCTACACCAAAAAGCCCCTATACAGTGAGTAGCCAGCGATTCCAGCTGGGGTACTGCAGCATTCATAGCTACAGAGCTAATCCCCAAGATCTCCACTGGCAGTAGGGGCAATAGTGTCATTTTGGCCAAAATACTTAAGTAATTTCATCTCCCCCTCCACACTTGAGGAGGTGCTCCCAGCTTGAGTTCAGACCCAGAAAGTCACCAAATCTTTCCATTTTGAAAATCAGAGGAGTGTGGCAGCAGGCCAGGATGCCCATGAGCCCCTCTTCCACAGAGCTCTTGCCCTTCAGGGTTCCCTTCTCCGGTAATACAGAATTAATAGGGGAAAATGGAAGAACTTCAGGGGGTTTATGTTGGCTCGTGGGAGCTGTGTGGAATGCTTTAATGGCTCTGTGTTCGTTTACAGGGATGCTCAGAGCAGGTTGGTGTGCTTACATCTCACAGCAATGATAATTAAGGCAAGACACATTTTACCATCTTTGCCGTGGGGATGGATCCCTACACACCGGCTGCTGGTGCCAATCGTCCCATACCCCTCATGGCCTGAATTGTTGTACTCCGTTTTACTTTTACAATCCTCAGATCATTCCTATGCTTCTTTCTCCTTTAGACATCCCCCTGCTGAATGGCTGGTTCAGACTGTATTAATCACACTCAGTTTAGGATTACTATATGCTTGCTATTTAAAACTGTTCACCGAATAAGTTTATATAAAGGTTCTTTGAATTTTCTTTTCTGTGTGCTATGAAAAGTCGTTACTCAGTTTGGAAGTTTGGGCTATTTCTGTGCTTTTGTCAAAAATCGGTTCTTATTAATGTCAAAACCATCTCTACCACAGTTAAGTACTCATTTTTTTTTTCCTCCTAAATGGATCTAAACAGAAAAAGTTCCAGCCACTCAGGCATTAGGAAGAACACACTGGGAAGTTAACTGGCTGTATTGATAGGGGCTCAGTTATTCCCAAGTTTCCATGAGGTTTAAGTCTCCTTTTGAAGAACAAATAGAAAAGACAATTCTGTACTGATCTGAGCCGGGTGAGAAAGGACAGAAACCCCCAAGGCATGTGCTCAGGCTGCTCCCAGCCCATGTGTCACACCACAGCCAAGGGAGAGGGCAGAGGCACAGACCTCTAGCTGGGCCCTGTGTGTTCAAAACCATACCCTGCCTCTTTCCGAGAGCAAGAGTCCTGTCCAAATAGACACGACTGCAGCCAAGGCATCCGGGCTTTGCCAACCTCCCCGGCCACCCTCTGCTACCGGTCGTGACACTGCCTGGGTCCCAGGCAAGCAGCCATCAACCAGGGCCAGAAGAAGAAACCAAACAAGTGATGGGCAAGTTGGAGCAATAGGGCTTTGACACCTCTTGAGCCAGTTGGTGGAGCATCTCTTTAGCTGTTGCTCCCTGGCATCCAGCACTCTTTTTGCTCTTTTGTTAGAGGTGGGGAAAGCAGGACCACCAGAAGCCACTGGTTGCCTTGAAAGCTTTATGTATATGCATAATGCCGATGCTGAGTGGCATAGGAATAAAAAGGAGAAAATAAAGAGGAGACAACAAAAAGCACAGTTAAATCCAGGCAAAGTGCATCCTAGTGAAAGCAGCAAGCATTACAGGCCTCAACAGACCCAGTTAGATGCAGAGACCTCATTTCTAAGCCTCGCCAGCCATACTCGTACAGGTTCACAGCTCAGACTGAGGTCCAAACACTTTCTTCCACCCTTGCAGCAATAAGCATACTCCTGTAGGGAGCGGTCAGACCATGCAGCACCCAATGGCAGCAGAGCCCAGCACACAGTGCAGCATGCTGTCTCCACTGCTGAGCCGGTGGCATTTTGCTTTCCACGCTGCTTTGTGGGCAGAGAGCTCAAACCCTGCCCAACAGCAGCAAGGGCAAACTGCAGAGGGAAAGGCAGCAGCTGCAGCTCCACCTTCTCCTTGACATTTAACGATGAGCTTCCCCACTGTGGCACTAGCCAGGCACACACGTGGTCCCAGACCACTACAGCCTTACAAAGGAAGGAAGCACTGATGACAGAAATGTCACTGAAGGCTGGGAGAGATCAGACCTATTCTCCCTCACCCCTAGCTCCAAGTTCACAAATGCAGAGATCTCAAGAAAAGGCTATTGTTATTCCAGTTTCAAGTCTGATCTTGGCCCAGCAGTTTTTCCTCCCTGGTGCACATGGCGCTCAGCACAAAGCGTTGGTTTGCTGGTACGACTGGTGACGTTTGCTCTACAAGCTTTCACATAGGGCTTATTCAGGTGCTATGCCCAACATTTTTCAGCAGCTTCTGGAAAGGCTGCTGGAGAAGGAGCTCAAAGCCCATGCTGCAATTTCAGAGGAGAAGCCATCTGAAGAACCCAAGGGCTTCTCTAAAAGAAAGGTCTGAGACAGAAGTCCTGCCTGCACCCCGGTGTGTCAAGGCAGAGACAGTGGCTTTCATCTCCCCTTTGAATTGAGCCCTCTCCCACCACCCCTCTGCGCACAGCAGGGAGCATTATTTAATTAAAAACTTCTAACAGGCAGGACCTGCAGCCTCACTTGGTGCAAAATGTCACATACGGCTTGCTAATATTTACTAGTCAACTGTTGAATGGCAAGAAGAGGAAATGGTGACCCCATTACAGAGATGGGAATTAGGCAGAGCAACTTCGCCTGCCCAGCCCCAAGGCTGAAATGATGCTTTAGTCCCTGTACTAGTTCATATTTATTATAATGCAACATGTAATCACCAGGTGATTTTACAATTAATTTAGACCCCAGCTTGAAAACAACACACTGCCAACAGCACCAATCTGAACTGAAAGAGACCCAGGGACGCTATAGGCATGTGCAATGTATGTTCACCCCTAAAAATACAACAAAACTCTCTCCCTGCTGCAAGTTGTGGGGTGCAGAGCTCAAGGTTTGGGGAACACAGCTCGCCCACAATCCTGCAATCAGGGCAGGAGTTGGAGCAAGTATGAAGCTACAAATGCACCATTGTATATCACATTGATCTTAGAGTGTTACACTGGTTCTCGCTTTAAGACAAAATATAGGCTTTGACTTTAAATATCTCCAGAGCCTTTTCCAACTGCAGTTACACTAACGAGCAAAAAAATACCTTCTTTTCAAGCACTCCTGCATGCACTCAAATATCCCCTCCTCAGGGCAGGGGTTGAGGAATTACTCATCCCACCCCATGCATTCAGTTGCTACAAAGGGAGACCAAGCATAGTGTGAGAGCTCAACTTATTCCTGGCCCTATTCCTAAAGGCAACCCCTAGAAATCCAGAAAACCTTGTGAAGGGGAATTACCTGGACTAACCCACTATCAAATAAAACTCCTGCAGCATTAGGAGGTCACAGTCCTCATATACCCAAACTTCCACAGAGCTCTGAGATAGTTCTCCAGTATGATGAATTACCAGCATAAGAAAATAAATAAACAAATAAAACCATCAAAGCTCTAAGTCACAAGAGACTCACCTCCCCACAACATACACAGGCTCACACCAGAGGGGGCCTGGGAACTGTATATCTTCACCCAAAGCCTCAGCAGTAGCACAGCTCCTGGCTGGGGCTACCCATGGGTTCTGGGCATCCAGTGAAATTCAGAACACCTGGGCTGGGGGCCCAGACCAGCTCCACGCACAGCCTTTCCTACCCAGGGAAGCTGCCACCATTGTACTTTTGTTATTCTGGTGTGCAGGGAGGCAGGCAAACCCCTCCTGCTGGTGGCTGCTAAATAAATTCAGAGGATGGTGGTTGGTTTTGTTCTGGTGGTTTTTAGCCTGCTCCTGGTGTTACCCAGCTCTGCTGTTTTAGCAATTGAGAAAATGAGCATTTAACACCAAAACCAACCCACCTTTGCTTAAAGTTATAGGCCACTGACTTGATAAAGCTTGTGATTGTGTAGTTGTAAGGAAGAGATATTGTAACATTTTTCTTGCCTGTTTATTACTTATAATAGCATTCACATAAAGCAGACCAAAAGATTTTTTCCCTTCAATATGTAATTTAGGTCAGAACTATTAAGAACCCTTGGAACAAGCTAATCCATTTCTAGTGACCTTTGAAAATTACCCTTTGTTTCTGGTGCCTGGTACACCTCATATCAGATCATAAGTAACAGTGTAAAAAGCACAGAAATGGGGAATTGTAGCCTTTCAGATCATAAGTCTGTGTGTGGGCATGACCACCAGTTAAAAAAATGGTTTAGTTATTGCACCTAAATAAATTAATGCTTCTTTATAATTGACCTTATGCATTCTCCCCAAGTGCAACATAAAACTCTTAGTTTACATGATTTTAATGGACAAAATGTTTCTGTAAATGTGTTGAAATTAGAGCTACCAAGCTTCTTCATAGCAAAAGCGGGGAGGGAGGAATTGGCATTTTTCCCATTGTTCATGCCCTTCATAATTCACTTTTACATTAATTTCCATCTTTGCCCAGCATATACCACCTCTGGCCACATTTGTGGGAGGAAAGATTTCTCTGATTTATTACTGACAATAAATACCATTAATTACTGCTCAGAGGGTAAAATCTGACAGATTTCAACGTAAGTGGGACTCCCTCTGAGGTACCCAATATAGGCATGATGGCAAAGGCCCCTCAGCGAAAGCCCAGGCAAGGTTGCAGCATGCAGCCACAGCATGGGCAGGACACTGGCTGAGAGCTGCCCAAGGGGATGCTTTGTTTAAAGAAATAAAATAGAAACATTTTTTCATTCTTAACATATATAGCCTGTGGCTAAAGCTGCAAACACATAGAAGTTATTCAGAAGGGCATAAAACTTGCCTGAATATCCCTTAGCCTTTGGCATTGCTCTCTGTCCTCAAAGTGCTGCTGAAACTGCAGGACAGGAGTGATTTTTGGCACAAAACCTGTGCTGAGAGATGCTGAACCTACAAGCCAGGCTTGCTTCACACAACCCCAGAACCACACTGGAGCCCGAGGGTGGGAGCATCCTCTGACCTGCTCTGCGGGAATTGAATGCCTGGATGAAGAGTGGGACATGGAAATGCAAGAGGAGCCTGGTACATTGTGCTAATGCTTGGGGACTGCTTGAGCAGCTGCCGGGTGGCTGAATTTGCCCTCAGCCTCTCTGGGGACACCCAGGACCAAAAGTTTTATGTAGCTCCAGGGTTTGCTGGTATATTGCCTAGGCAGGCAGCCATGCTTCTAGATGGGATCCTCAGGGGTGAGGGATCACTGCCACAAGCACGCACCATAAATGAGGCTCAGGGTAAGCACATGGCATGGCAGCACGCACTTGTGGCAAGGAGGAGAGGCCTGTCAGGGTTCCCCAAGGGATACTCACTGCAACTCCCAGGAGTTAACCGGTCTTTCAAGTACAGACCATCAATTCAGTAGCATACTCAAGGCTGCTCCTTACAGCTCAAGCACAAGGCACATTCATTTTTCCCACAACATTTTATTTGCCCTATTTGCTGTGCTGAGAATACAGAAGTGGGGAAATTATTTATATCTTACACTGCTCCAGTAATTATTCACCAAGAGTTTGGGTGAATAACATCTTCCATTTCTGCAGTCCTACTCACTGCTGGACACACACACCAAAAAAGTCACTTTATGAGCATGTTACTGGGTTTCCTGGCTGTAAGCTATTTTTAAATGTTGCTGTGTTTGCCACTTTGGGATCAAATTAATGTAATTTAATGGGTTTCACTGAGACATCAACAGGCCTACAAGGCAGCTCTTGATTTCCCACAACACAGGGCTGCTCCTGAAATAATTCAACAGGATCACCATTAAGTGACTTCGAGCTGCAGGTGCTGAGATGTGCATGGACAAGGGCTCACTGGGATCTCATGGAAAATGCTTCCCTGCAGTGAGGCAGCTCCTGACCTTGCATCCCCAGGGGACCATGAAGATGAGCGGAGCAGCAAGTGCCTTTCCCCCATGAAGTCCCCTCTGTCCCAAAAGGCCAGAGCTGGAAAAGGGCCACCTTTGTCCTGCTGTTGTCACCGTCATGGAAATAGCACACCTGCAGCCTGTGCAGCACTGGAGGGCTGCACGCCCATGGCACGGCATGCAAGGACATCTAGTGCCTGATGCTGAGGCTGCAATGAGGGTCTGGGTTATGGCAAAGTGCGTTTTTCTGGTAGTTTATCTCCTCATAGCCAAAAAAGTGCCCATGGGCCCAGCACCAGTGGTGCTCTGGAGAGCAGGGGCCTCGTGGGAGTGTCGCTGCAAGGCTCTGATGCATTTCAGTTGTCTGTGACGTCTGGGGCTTCAGCTCGCCAGGTGGAGCACCCCAACAGCCCATGCCCCCTTGCCTGAAACACAGCTCCTCTGACAAGTCAAGTTCGGGCAGTTTTGGGCCATTTCTCCAGCCAGGCTTTGACACATCCTGCACAGCTCACAGGGTAATGCAGGTAGTGTAGCACAGCTGATGAGAATGTGAGATTTGTGTCTCAACCTACTTGCAGTGCTCACCTTTCTATCCTGTATGTGTTTTGTGGGCCTTTCAGTCTGTCACAGATATAGCATCCTAACTGAACACCGCATTTGGGGATGGAGCTGACTACATGGTTTGCAGCGTAAGAAACCGATCTTGTTTTCAAGGGGCATACTCCTGTCCACGCTATCTGTAGCGAATCTGGTGCATTAAAGCTGCTTGGGCAACACAAACAGGGCTTGTCAAGCCCTTGTACAAGCAGATATACCATATTTCTGAGGACAGCCTAAGCTATCCACAGTTGAAGAAGGTGGGCAATCAAGACTTCAAAACCAGCTCATGGTTTACCAGCAGTTTAGGCACAAAGCATGTTTGCATAGTACCCGTACTGCCAATGTCCGTGCAGAGCCCGGGGACGGGGACAGCAGCAGGGAGGGCAGTTGCCCGGCCGAGCGTTGCGGCATGCGGCAGCCAAGGTCAGAAATTCGTTGCACCGAGGCGCTGCCAGCAGATGACCCTGCCTGCCACCCCCTCCTTACGTGGTGGCCCTCTCTCTGCAAAATAGAGGGTTTCTTAAAATAGGACTTGGAGAAGATGGTTGGAGATAGGGATGGTCCCAGTGGGCCACGCAGTTCAACAGAGAACCTGAATTAATTACGGATTTGGGATGTCTTAATCCCGCAGGTGGGGATGCGTCTCTTCGCACTTTAAAAGACCTTTACTCTGCAAAAACGAACCTGCCTCACAGCGAGCTGAATAACCCCTTCGCCTCGGTGCTGATGAGCTTTGCAGTCGGGAGAGGGAGCTGTGCTGCCGCGGGACGGACACACGGACACCTCAGGGAGGGTTGAAAACCCGGTTTCGACCAGACCTTGCAGTGTAATATGCTCGTGTTTCCTAAATAAAATATTGATTTAAAGAGGTTTTAATTGAATGCATCGATATTTTTCGGGTTGTCTTCCCCTCTCTCCAGTGAAGTTTAAAAAAAGCCATAGCTATTCACAGAATTGGTCCAAGTTTATGAATAACCTTGGACCCGCTGAAAAACCACTTTTTAAACTAGCTTGCTGCCCTGTCTCAGTGCTGCCCTGCTTCCACAAAGCCTCTGTGTGACACCCTGGCACCCCTGGGCAGCTGCCTGTCCTCCCCCATCCCACCCACCACCCACCATCTCTTTACCAAAATGACCTCTGACCTTCCCACCACCAACTGCATCCCGAGTCACACACACACAGGTTTTATGCTCTTAATTGGGGTTTGAATCACACCTTCAGAAGCCCGAAACTCTTTCCTGGCAAAACCTGTCCCAACAGCTTTACCACCTCGTGCAAGTCTAGATCAGCACTTCGGGATTGGCAAGACAGCTAATCACCTCCTTGAAAACGTGTCTGCACAGTCCATACCCAGATAATTACATAATGCTATGTCCAAAATATTGTGATGGAAAAGATCTCAACATCATTTCTGTGCAAATGCCTTGAGCATTGCTGGCAAAGCCTGGGCTGCCTGGTCCTGCTGCCAGGCCAATGGGCGGAACCCTCAGCCCAGCAGAGGCCAGCATCTTTTGGGGGCTCCCAGGCACAGAATTTCAGAGAAACCCCTCTTCCAGCATAAGCGCTAGATATCCAAAGGTGTTTACCCTTCCTCTGTCTGCTACTTAGTGATTTTAGATAGCAAGATACAGAGTGGCAATTAAACTCCAGTTAACTCCAACTTTGTAGCTTCTGAAATGTCATGGAAAAAAGATCCAAAGTGAACAGAAATTTAGGTGGTAAAAGACCTGTTTTAATGTCTTTCCAATGATGCCTTAATTTCTAATTTCTAGGTGCACCTGATGGTCCATATATTTCAGTATGAGACACATTGGCAAAAATACACAGCTAATTATTTACTGCATGACTTTTCCCATGAAAATGGTAGAAATAGAGCTATTAAATGAAACCATGCTATATGTAAAACAGCAAAGGACCACCCAGATTCTCTGATTTCATTACAGCAAGCTCTGTCTCAAAAAGAGAGACTCGCACATAGTAGAAGGCCATTTCTCATGATGGGCATCCAGGAAGTGTGAGCATCTGGTGGGATGTCGGGTACTGGGATGCAGGGCTCCCAGCTAACAGATCTACCAGCAGTTTTCTTCAGGTGTCCCTTCAAATTTGTGAAGAGTGACTATATTAAATAGCAGAATAAAACTTGCATCCATGACGGCAGAAATACAGAAATCTTAAATTGCAACCAGACAAACTACCTGCATCTCTAGTTTTCTTCCTGACAGAAAAAACAGTGCTTACAGGTTCCATCCATGGGTTGTTTTGGATCCTTCATTTCTGGGCAATTTTAGAGGGATTCCCTCAATGTGCCTCAGCTGCTGTCTCCAGAATAGATCTGGTGCCTTGCAGTAGTCTGGTTTCTGTACCAGGTGTGCACTATGAGTCACAGCAGATTTTCACCTTTGCCTCCAGGATTATGGCAAATTACTCCAGAAGCCAATTATAGGCTTGAAAGCCATTCTATCTCCAGCAGACAGATTCTCAGTGCAACGATCCTGTCCCACTATATATATTCTTTATGGCTGTGAAGCATTTCTAGCTATTAGTCTCAAACTTGTAAAAAAAAAAATTGAGTTGTTTAATTTATAGCATTACAGGGCACACCCTTAATGTCCCACTGCAAACATAAATTAAGGCTTTGATTGCATCAGGGGGATATGAGTCTCCCAACAACCACTCCTGAGAGGAGCAGGAACACTTTGGTCGCAAAGAGCCAGCAGGCTGGAGGACACCGGGGCTGTCGGCTTGGGGAGAGGTGGAGCGAGAATGGGAGAGGCCACGATGCTTGGTGAAAAGCACCTGGGTGTCTGCAGGGCCCCTGAGCGGGGCCAGCTGGGCTGGCATGGCTGCACCAATGTCATATTGCTGGGATTAATCTTATTGCTAGGAAATTCAGGGATTGGGAAGATAAATTATCTGTAGGTGCCAGAGGCATTTGGTTGGAATTACAACTCACTGCAAGTCACGGTCCTGAACCAGCTAAGGAATAAGTTCCTCCAGGCAGCCATCTGGGATTTTGGAAAATGCCCATATGGGTGATGCTGGCTTACTAACCCACCTCCTTCTCCAGCCCTAGTTTACGGCTTTTACTCGTATTCTGTCAGGCCGGCAAGCTCTGAGCTGCCAGCCACGACATCCCTGACAGGAAAGCTGCCTCCTACAGACCCCACCATAGACACCAATGCTCATCTGCCCTGGCAGGTTGGAGAAAACCACTGGATGCTCCCTTTTGAAGGCAAAATACAAAAGCTTTTGGTAACAGAATAGTCCCATACGTTTCTGAGACCACCTGCCAAGAGGAGATTTTCTTGATGACTTTTGGGAGTAAAGTTATGACAACATAACACCATCATGTATTCATCCTTCTCCTGAGCAACTTGCTGCCCATGCTCGATCTCTCATGATGGTTCACATGCCAACATAATAAACAACCCTCATGATACAATAGGCTTGGGTAACAGCCTGGCCCAGTATCAACTGCAAAATATTTAAAAGTATGGGCAGTGCCCTCCAACTCTGACAGCAGGATTAGATACCACCAGGAGGCTGTTTTTGGGGCCGTTCCTTCAACAAATAA
Organism: Phalacrocorax carbo; assembly: GCF_963921805.1. NCBI lineage: Eukaryota > Metazoa > Chordata > Aves > Suliformes > Phalacrocoracidae > Phalacrocorax > Phalacrocorax carbo. Next base: position 25,687,145 of record NC_087520.1, read on the forward strand.
ACAATTATTTCTTTTAATATTTACTGAAATACAAGCACCAGCTCACACTGGGAAGTTTTTACATTTGCACTAGGAGATAAACTGGTCAGGGAGGAGGGCTTGGCGGTCCCACCCTGGGCAAGCAGGCTGTGATAAATACAATACTGCACTTTCTAAATCAGCATGAGGATGCTTTCCTGGGCCCTGTGTTGAAGGGGTTCTTGATGTAACTAAGGTTTGTGATAGCCAAAAACAGAGAGAAAAGCTAGAAAGAAAAAGGCACCTGAGGAGCCCATAAAGGCCAGTTTGAACACACCCTCTTTACATGACAGTGAAGCACAGCAAACTGCCTTCCCCAGACTAAAAATACAGCAGGGACCAGCTTCATCCAAGGGCTACATGACATTGGTGAAGGGCAGTTAAGCATCCCTGGAAAATGCCTGCTTTTAACAAAAAGCAATGTCATTTCCCAGCTCCCTGTAACAATCTTCTCCCGCATGAATGTGCTGCATTTCTCACCTAAAGGAGAGAAAGAAATACACAGCCCATGCCCAGCTAGTTTCTGCCTGAGCACCAGCACAGCTGTATGTGGAAGCAGTCTCCAAAGAGCCATCAGCAGCTGCAGGGCCGGGCACACCAGCACCCTGCACACTGCCACAGTTGGCACTTCCAGATCCTCCAGCCCAAATCCAAGAAAGTTTCCTCAAATAGTTCATTTTCTTCAGACTTGACCTTTTTTGGCCTTTTATATCTTTGCTGTCCTGTTAAAGGTTTTCCTTCAACTCCCTGTTCTGGATAACTGTGTTTGCTGAAACAGGCACTGTCCATCACTAGGACACATCAAACCCTTCTCGTAGATGGGGTAACTGCCTACCTACAGCAACTGTAAGGATTTCGAAGCCAAACTTGTCTGGCAGTCAGATTTCCTAGGGTGGACTGTTTATTGAGAATGTAACTCCCATTCATTATTGTAAGAGCTGTCAGAAAAGAAAAAAAAAACAAAACCCAACCAAAACACACCTCACATTCAGGTGGAAGTTTCAAGGCGTGATCAAATGGACCATTCTGCTTGCTGAGCTTTTTCCATGTAATATAAACTTCAAAGCAGTAAATAATTAATGAAATTCATGACAAATCTGAGTATTAGGGAATCAGAGGAAAATGGAAATTATATTTCCATATGACAAATGCTTAGTATTAGATCCTTCACCAAGCAGTGGCTGCTGGGACCTTCTAGCCTTGGAAACAGTGAGAATTTGGGGCTCAAACATTCAGGCCTTAACAGAATAAGCACTTTTACCCCATGCATTTCCACTTCCCTTATCAGTGCAGTATTCAAAGACTATTGGGTCTGCTCACATGAGGAAAGGGGGAAAGATGTTTCATCCATAATGATATTTGACCAGAATAAGACTTTATTGTTTCAGCTGCAGGATTGCTTTCAAAGCCCCATAATTTTCTTCTCCTAATGCTAAGAAAGCAGCACACACTCTGCTTGCAAATGTGGATCTGCTCCAGTGGAGCCACAACGCTTCCTCTGCAGTGAGCTGTTTCCCAGCACATGCACAAGGGGTATCCATTACTTTGTTTAAAGGAGCGGGGAAAAAAAAGGCTTTTGTTGGAATGGATGTAACAGAGCGCAAGGAAGGTCACAGGGGACAGGCAGCCTGGGAACAGGCGATTCCACCTCCCTTTGATTTGCTTTCCTTTGTTTTGGGGTGAGAACATTTAACTTGGCCAGCTCCCCCATTATGTCACATCCAGATTACTCAGTGGATGAGGTATTTGGAGTGTTACATCAGACATAACATTTGTTTATAGAATTTTATCTTTTTCTCAGGCACTTGCTTCTCCATCTTCTTGAAAAATATTTATGCAAATATTTCTATTTTCGGGAATCTGAACTTATTTATATTAACCTCAAGATGACAGGCACTTTAACTCTAAAATGGTACAGGGGTTGCTGCAGACCTCTGCAGCATTGCCTGGGAACTTTTTCTTCTTACAAACACCAGTTCACGAAAAACAGAATTATGCAAGGGGAAAAAACTGTTCCTGTGAAATACGAATCTGGAAGTGTCTCTCAGCCTTGAGACGGAAGCCCTAGCCAAAAAGGGAACCAGAAATTCACCCTACAATCTCAGAGGTGACAGTGTTCACCACTGCCAATGTCAGAGCGCTGCATCTGAGGCTCTGCTATAAATCCCAGATCGAACACTGGTTTCTGTCTGTTTCTAATAAAAAATTTCCAAAGGTCTTACTTCCACCTCTATGTAAATCAGAGGGAGGATTTTAAAGCTTTCATTTGCAGGGGAGAAAAAATTCTTACTATTACACATTTGATCAGGGCAATATATCACAGCGGTTGTGCACTGCCTGCTTTGACAAACTGCCTTAAGCCATCTTAGTTATACTCCAGCCAGCAAAAATACTGCCAGTTATTCACGTTCCTGAGAAATTTCTTTTGCTTAAACTTCGAGAAAGTGCAATATGGGAATGAGTTGTTTTTGCAAATAGGATACTTCAGGCAGTGTCAATCACATCTAATTAATTCATACAAAACACCACCCTTTCCTCTCACTGCTCATGTGTCTTATTGCTCATTAATTGCCTTAATTTCCTGGACAGCTGCCAGCGATGCTGTGACAACAGCAGCATTTACAGGAAAGCTGATCCAGCGACCCCTGAGAAAGGGAATTTGGCAACTAGGTGCTGGAAAGGGCACGGGGAAATTTTGCCACATCTGAGCTTGGAATCAGTGCTCCCACTGCAGGCCCAGGACAGGCTCTCGCCTTTCTGGCCATGCCAACACCGTCCTTCCCAACCAGCTGCAGGAAAGCTGCTAGGGAGTGGATACCTCCTCTCTCCAGTTTCTCTTTTCTTGCATTTTCCACATGCAGGGTCAGACCCTGCCAAAGCTCTCTCATCCACATGGCCCCCAGACCCACACAGACACCCACACATGCCCTGGGGAGGGCTGCCAGCTTTGGGTAGGGCTGCCACCCACCACCCTCATGGGAACAAGCCCACAGCACATCCCACCCGCAAAGCTGTTCAGAAGATCAGCTGTGAAATCCTTCTAGCCCCGAGCCATCTACTGCCGCTGCTTCTTTTCCCAGGCTGAGGTTCGATAAAACAGTAAATCCAGCACTGGCATCCAGCAACCAGATGAAAGAAAAAAAAAAGAAAAAGAAAAAGAAAACTCAGCTGCACAGCACAAGGGATTCACATGACACAAACTTTCCACCAGTTCAAATTTGCTTAGAAATGACACTGCTAAGTTACCTTTGTGCAACTTGACTCATTCATCTTTTTTACAGCCACTGTTGCAGCTTGAGAAGACAAACTTCTCACCCCCCTCCATGTCACGATGCCTATCACACGTACGCCTTTCCTCCTGGCTGGATGAGGCCATACAGCACATGTTCCCTTTGCTCCCCTAGCAGGATGCCCTGCAAGGGATGAGCTGAATCTGGCACAGCCCATGGTGCTCCCAGCACTGCAGCCACTGGGGCATCTGCATTCAGCATCTCACCACTTTGTCATTTGCTTGTTTTTGCTAGACCTCAGTGTTTAAACTGAAAAGTCCATTTATTACCCCAGAAAAAACACCACGGAATTTTTTTCTGACATAAAAATTCCCTGGCTTTTTCAGCTGAAAGATCTATCAGTCGGTTTATTAGCTTTGAAAGCTATCTATGCCTCTGAGGCCTCTGCTGACTCGGAGTTACGGTAATACTGGACAACTCGGGTACTAATGCCAAGTTGCAAATGCGGATTGCTCCGCTGGGCTGGCTCTCAAAAGGAATGAATGTTTTAGGCCTGAAACTTTGTGGTCTCATAAAAAGGCACAGCTCTCCTGCTTTTCTATTTCTTTGCCATTAAAGGAATGATTTCATCTTGCCTTTTGCTTGTCCTCTGGTTAAAGTTTGCCTTGCTGGCAAAAGGTTCAGTGGCCTATAAAAGCACAACTCAAATTTGGAGACTAACCCACTGTAATATCCCAAAATCCGCACTTCGTCATCAGCAGTAACTTTACACACTCACAACCCCTGTTAAACTGCCTTTTCATTCCTGGCTTGCAGTTAGCTGCTATTTCACCAAGCAGACCCCCTCTGACCTGGCTGTGGTATAACACCGTGGCCAGACCAGCTCTGTTTACCCCTGGAGACAGCCAGGCTGTAATCAAACATCCTGGCTCTGCCAGCTGCTGCAGGGACTGCAGCACTTTGCAGCTGTGTCCCAGTTTATAAAGGTGGTTCCTGTGGTTATTTCACCAGCCCCTTTGCTTCCAGTGAGACTGAGATGTAGAAATTCACCTGCAGGGTAAATATCTTAAATAAACAGTGCTTGCACCTTCCCAACAGGGTTCACTGGCTGGCAATGATGCCAGTTACAAAGCAGGGCCACGCTGCCCTTGCATGCATGCTGCCTGGCTCAGCATTCCCCTCCTTTCCCTCTTTTCCAGCTTGCTGCAGCATAGCCATTAAAATCAGGCAGAACCGTCAACAGCGCTTCCAAGACATGAATGCAACCAGCAAAAATTGGGCTGGAAAACAAAATCCATTCTGCTTCCTTCACAAAAAGTTCACAGGAGCTGTCTGCCCTTCCTCAGACAGGCTCCTGAATATCAGTACATTAGTAGGTCCTGCTTCTCTGAGCCAAGCTTTGTAATATGGGTACCCATACGGAGCAGAAGGGCACATTCGTATGGCCAAAGGCAGAAATGCCGTGAGACATTTTGCTTCCCATGCCAGAGCAGAATCTCCCCATCTCCAGGCTGCATAGAAGAGGATCCAGGTTTTGTCCTGGCCCTCAGGGCTTGGTCCCAGGGATGGCAAAGGAAACTCTTCCTGGACAGAGGATCCATGCAGCTTTCCAGGCTCTGGCAGAAGGCAGGATCCAGCCAACAATATCAACAAAATTTGCGCTCCCTCTTTTTACTTCCCACTTAGCCACTCTCTAACCAGGAGCTTGGTTTGACCCTCATGGCTTGCTTCAGAGCCCTGGAAGTCAGATGTTTTCCCCTGGATCCTCCAGGCTTGGTTCCAGCTGGAAACCCCTTCTGCTAGAAGTCCCCCACCAAGCAACGTCCACTCCCCAAGTGCCCCCCATTTACAAGCAGCTCAGCACAACCTCAGGAGCTGTCAGTTAGCAGTGATGAGCTAGCTGCAGGCCTGCCCACAAATATCTGCATTTCACAAATAAAGAAGGTTAATTTAAGCCACCACAGTCTGAGCGCTCCCTAAGGGTCCTTACAGAGGGTCCTCATAAGGGTCTTTAAGACTTAGGCAATCATCGGACTTGCAATATAATATAATGCTCTGTAGACCTTTTAAATAGAGTGGTCTGTCCAAGGTGTGGCTGGATTTAGTAGTCCTGTGCTCAAAAGACAAAAGTGTGGCCAAAAAAAGTGAATGCTGAACAACCAAAGGGGTTCCTAAGACTATCTTACAGAAATAATTTCAATCCAGATGATATATATAAGATGTCTCTTTTTAAAAAGAGGGTACCCTTCTCATCATTTAGGAAGCAAAAGCTCACAACGAACTCGCTCTGACATCTCCTAAGTCCTTCGCCAAAGCAAAAAGTAGACACAGTAAGTTTGTACGTTAAGTGCATAATAAGATGTACTTGACTTCAGACCTGTACAGTCGGTTCTGCCATGCCTGCAAGCATGTTTATTTAAAACACCTTAGCCTTGACTACAAGGACTCATGAGCACTATAAAAATAAAAAAACCCCACAGTTCCATTGGTAAACTTCAAATGCTTGTTTCTGTTCCTGGTGCATAATTTCCCACTGTTCCTGGGAAGTGCCAGCATGTTTCAAGAGCTTGTTCTGCAAAGACACAAACTGGGGATTGATTAGTTCAGGGAGGAAACCAAAGGAATCTGAGGAGCCCTGAAGGACAGAAAATGGGTGCCTGACATGGAGCCTTAGTTGCACAGTGATGAACATCACCTCTTAGCAGCAGCCAGGGTCTGAATGAAAATAAAGCTGCTCCATCTGAATAAAGCAGAGCAGGGAGTTGCTTGAGGTTTCCCAGACTGACCTGCTCCAGTCACCATGGCTGCAGAAGGTTCCCACTGGGCAGCATGGAGAAGACACCAAAGGAGTTGCAGGGAACAGAGAATGAAGCAGAATGGTCTCCAATCTTAAATAGCCAGCTAACTCACCAAGGTAACCTCCCGGCTGGGCCTCACGTGCAGCAATGGAAACAGTGGTGAAAGCATTTAGTATCTCGCCTGACGAAGTGGCATCACTCCCACCAGTGGCATGTGATGTGCAGAAGGCCTAGGAGGAAACTGGTTTTTTTCCTGGTCCTGTCATATGCTGTAGGTGAGGGTTATAATGCATAGGTGAATCCCACACATAACAAAGCTCGTATCTGTTGACTCTCATGGCTGATTATTTTGGAACAATAATTCATGTTGCCTCCCTGGACACAAGGACCTGAATGACAACTTGGATTAACACTGCACAGCCTTGCCCTGAGGACTTCTTGTTGATGAGTAAACCACCACGTCTGCTATTGTCTGCTTTGACATCCCTCTGGGGCAGAATATAGGATATTTTCTAAGCATCAGTTATGAAAAACCACTTATTTTTCTGGTCCTACATAGGGCAGGCAATCAGCTCATCCCTCTCAGACAAGAAAGCCAACTATTTAAAACACAGTCACAGGCTGCTGACCTGGTTAGGAGCTCCCCAGCACAGGGCAAATTAGATCACTGTAACACAATACAAGAATGATCAGCATGAACACAGTGACTTTGACCTTGGTGATGGGAAGAGTAGCATTTTACTTGACACCAATCCTATGCCCTCATTCCCAGCGCACTCCAATGCCCTTAATTTTTTTTTGTTTTATTTATTTTGTTTTTTTTTTTTTAAGATGCCCTTTGGCTTTTGTTCTCGGCTTCATTTGCTTTTGATGTAGGAATTTGAGACCTGCTGAAAATAATATTTTTAGCAAGGTGAACATTGATCACTGATTTTTTTTTTCTAGCAAAGAAAAAATTTGTTCCTCTCCTGCAGAACAGCACAACCCTGCACTGCTTGGGACCTAAGCTCCCAAGAGGAGCATAAGGCAGGGTGAAAGCAGTATCAGTTCATCTCTTCTGGGGAGTACAAAAAGCATGTAAGATGGCACAGGACCACATTATCCATGCTCAGAAATCCCCATATTGCCAGGATAACAGCTTCAGGGGAACAGCTACCACCTCATTTAGAGCAATGCTACCAAAGAAAGCCCTGGGGGCATTACCACCCCTCTGGCCGATAAGTAATTACACGGAACACACCACACTTCCGTGCCCACAAAAACCTGAGGGCCCTCCAGTCACAGCCTTCAGAGAAGAATGAGGATTGGTGTTTTAACACATTGAACCAGATTCTTCTCAGAGCTGTGCAGTAAAAAAAGAAACAAAAACAAACCCACAAAAAACCAAACACCCAAACAAAACCCCACACCAAACCAAGAGGCAGGAGATAAGCTGCAATAGGGGCACACTGCAATCAGTTAAGGAAATACTCCACATTTCTCAAAGGTGGTCAGATGTTGAATGGGCAATCAAATATTGCTAGTACAATCTCCATCCTAGGAGATGCTCAAAGCTTTCCTCAACAAGGCACTGAGCAACCAGGTCTAACTTCAAAGCTTGCCCTATTTTGGGGCGGTGGGGAGGGAATGAACCAGAGACCTACAAATGTCCCTTCTGATCTAAACTGTCTTATTGGCATACTGGACTAGGCCCTGATTCAGCATTTTTCCAGACAGGAGAAGACAGTAGGCAACAGGAAAGAGATCTAAGATCCTCTAGGCAAGAACACGCCTGGCAAATAATTTAGTTTGGTATTGTGTTTTAGCCTCACAAGAGACAGACACCACCAAAGTACTCCACAAGGATTCTCCATCCTACTGGAGAGAAAAGACAAACAGAAAGCAAATCCATAGTGTTGTGCTCCCAGGGAGCAGAAAGCTGCAGGATTTAGCAAGCATAAATCACATGCTGGTGCTTGCCAGGAAGCTGATGAACAGTTCATTAAATCTTCTCTGGGTCAAAGATTCAAAGTCAGAGTTAAAAAAACCAAACACAGACTATGTCTGAAATAATTTTATTGAAAAATTTCATACAATAGTCAGTAACAAAAATATTCAAGTGTGATACAGCCACACCACAGACAAGCTTCTTGCACATCTCAGCTCAAGGCTGGTTCATTTACAAACAGCCAGTGTCTCCACATACTCAGCTTTCCAGAGACTTGTGCAGCATCTGGTCATGTCAGTGAGTTTCAGTGGCACACAATATCCACCCACCCCAGCTCATTCAAAACACTAACTGAAAGCCTGTAACAAAATATTTTGCCAATAAAAATCTTTTGGAAAACTAGTATTAAGAAATTGTTATATATAGCATAAAACTACCAAAAAGTGACTGTGTCCATTTCCCCTTTACATAAATAGTATTCTTAAACATATTAAATTAGAAATCCACAAAATATGTTGCATCTTTCTGAAATACTCTGTGCAGCAGAAGCTCCATACAGTACCTGGGCAGTTACAAGACAGACCAGTAGCTCCCCTTTAGTTCTGCTGTCTCTACAGCAGCTGCCAAGAATTTGGCTATTGCAGTTTTAGGATTTAGGAAGTAGAAAGCTGCAGGATGGCAAACCAAGTGTTTGTAAGTCAGCACCATTCCTTCTCAAGAAGGAGAAAAATTCATCAGAGGAATCTCCTGATTAAAAATATATTAGATATTAGTGTTGCTGGTGTCAGGGAGACAATACAGTTTTGACTGTTTCTATGTCAGTTTTTATTTGCAAAGTACCATTTCATGTGCCAGAGAGGTACCTGCACCATCTTTCAGTGATTTCTGGTCCAATAAGACCATACAGCCAAGCCACAGGAGCAAATCAGCTCCAAACCAGGAGCAAAGCCACATCGGCTTACTTTGTTTTATGAAAAAAACCACTCTAAGACATGGACAGACATGGGGTTGTCAGCCTGCTGTCTGGCAATAATTAATGTTGATTGTTCCCCAATTCAGTTTTCAGCAACCTGGAAGGTGTTACACAGAAGAGCAATCGCTATCTTGCCCCCCTGCTTTTCCAGGCACAAGATTCAAAGTCCCTGCAGCCTTCATGCACAGCTAAGTAGGACAGGAACTGAATCCCCAGGTACTGCTGTGTATGAAACCCACTCACTATTTGGTGACTTAATCTTCTCAAACAACTCAGCAAGAACTTAGTAACTCTCTGCATAACCTTGGAGAATACCGGGAGTGGGCTTTACATTTGAGGATGTACAAGTCAGAGGACTTGCTTCTCTAAGAAAACAGCAGTAACCCATTCAGATGCAGTCAGCATAGGGATTTTCGTTAGGGGGGATTTTTGTTTGCTTTCTTTAACAGAGAGCTGGCAACAGCCAGAGCCCCTCCCTGTACAAAGCGTACAAAGTTATCTCCAGCTAGAGGTCCTAGAGCATAAAGCCCTTTCTCCTGAGTGCATTCATAGGTGAATGGGTCAACATCTATGGGATTCCTCTTTGGATTGACTGGTTGGTCACTGTCCATTGCCAAGTCCATGCCATTATTTGGCAGAAAGGAGAGGTTGGGGTTTGAGCCAGTTAGAACAAGAGCCATGGAAATTTTATAAGCTTTCTGGTAGCCATTCTTGTCTTGAATGATACATTTCTTGTCCTTGCCAAAGGATAGTACATGATGTTCAGGAAAGCTAATGTAACACTCATAGGGCCCAGCACAAGCAGCTGACTGTTCTTTCATCATCTGATGGACTTTGTGGTATTCAGGGTACATCATTTTGGGGAGCTGGTTAAAAATAAGACCTGGATCACTGACTCGCCTCCGAAAAACATGGATTACTGGAATATTGCAATGGTGAGCAAAGAGAATCGCATCAGCAGCTGTCAGACCAGCACCTACAATCAAGACTGGATCTGACATGATGCCGATGTTGTTCTTCACTGCTTCCTCTAGGGCAGACAGTTGGTGATGGACATAGGAAAGGTTCTCACCCTTGACCCCAAGCCATGTAGGACCATCATATGTTCCCGTAGCTAAGACCACATTCTCTGCATAGATAGAGAAGGGCTCTTCATCACCTTTCACAGTTTTGAAAAATCCATCCACCTGAAAGACCTCTGTACTTTTCTCATTGAGGGTCCAGAGTGAGTCACTACTCTCCTGCAGATCTTTTTGTGCGTGGTTGGAGATGCTCTCTGCACTCACTTTCTTCACAGAGGTCACAACAGTATCACAGCTGAAATTCTTCTGCAGTCCTTTCTTCATCACATAGTGTTGGTAATATTGAGCAATGTCTTCTGCTGTGGCTCTATTGTTTCTGAGGCCTCTGTAATATAGTACAAACAAAGGTCAAGCAGCAGTTAAGTAACAGACTGGACTTTTGCCCCTCTTCCACTGAATGTATCCTAAAGCCATCTCTCCTGGCACTACCAGAGAAGACTTATCTAGTTTCCCTGACTTCAGGGATAACTTAGCTGGTGTATAAAGGTCCACAAGCTGTTGGACAGAGGCAGCTTTCTCTAGCATGAATCCCATCCCTAAGAACATGGTTGCTCATTTATACCTTCCTCTCACGCCTTGCTTCCATTCCATTTTTAACTCCTGGACTTTTTAAGCTTAATTGTTACGCTTCTCAAGAGCGGAAGCACCTCACAGGATGCACAGTAGCCGAGATGATGATCTTAGTCATTAGGGACAGCAGCAGTAGACATAGAAGTCAGATGACCATGCCTTTTCCAAGGTTTATTCAGAACTCATGGTCTCTGTGATCCATCTCCCCAGTGGATGTTGAGAAGGACACATTCCAAGCAGCACTGCAACTTTACCTGAATCACTGAATGCAGAGTGGACTTTTACTGGGGGGTGGGAGGGTGTCCTTTCTCTCACTAGAAACATCTATTAACAGATGGGTAGCTACATTCAAGTCCACTCCACTTGAGGATCCCAAATAACCTCCGATGTTTGCAAATAATCACACCATAGATCTCTTACCTTCTCTTCTGCTTTAGCCAGTCTTTGAATGGGAGATCTGGGAGTCCCATCCAGTCCCCTCTGCTCAGGGTAATCATAGAGCCCTCGATAGACTGAAACAAGAAACACCATAAAAAGACTTTCGGTAATTTAATGTAGGAAGTGAAATGTAATTTTGTCATGTTTCAATATGGCACAGATCATGAAATCAGTGATTTTCTCTGATCTGCTGTCATGGATAAAACCATCCATGTTCTCCAAAAAGAACAATAGACTGGAAATATAAATGCCTCTCATGCTTTTTTCCCTTTTAAACTTTCACTTGTCTACATACATAAAATCAAGCATAGCTGACGGGCATATTAAGGGAGCTTTTGCCTCTCCAGTCAACACATTTGGCTATCTTACAGCATGCAGACCTAAGCAGTTAGGCTTCAAGTCACATACATGCCAGGCACCACCAGGAGCGTTTCTGCCAAGAACCAGGTGGGGGATGGCTCTGTTAGTCTCATGCCACCAAGTGAGGACAGATTCTGCTGTTCCACCAAAGTCTGTGTCTGGACGCTGAAGAGTATCAAACAGAAGAGCCACAGGGCTATGGGATCGTCCTTCCAAGCCTTCAGACAGATACTCCAAATCCTAAAAGAGACAGATTGAATGCTCAAAATGCGTGTCCTGCTAGGCAGCAGACTGCTTGTCACTCCAGTATTCCCAATCAGTGGTTTTGGAGTTCTGTGAAGCTCATTTACTGGCACAGAGCCTGTTATTGCCCGAGAACTACCTCAAGGATCTTAGCAGCAATGCTGGCATTTCATACACGAGAGAGCTGGACAACTAGAAGTACTTTGCTTAAGGCTCATTCTGTCTGTGTACTTTGAAAATTCAGTATATATATCACTTAAAATATACCCCTAGGATGCCTTACTATGATGTTATACTGTTTCCCTTCACACAAACCTGGTCCAAAATTGAGATATCTGGTGCCTCTTCCAGTTTCCTCTGAAGAATGGGATGAGGATGAATAGAGTGTCTTTTTAAGTAAGGGACATAGCCTGACAGCAAGTATGAGAGACAGATTCCTGAAGGTCCATTTCCTAAAAAGACACAACAGAGAAGAATAAATACTCCTGCAGATAGAGCAGCCATTTGAGAAGTACTTCTAATATCCAGACCAGTTCAAAGGATAAGACACTGCTGCAGATACAGGGGACCTTCTGTTCCAAGTTGACCACTCACCTATTAGATGCAGCTGGGGAAGTAATTTTACACTCTCATGTCCCCCTTTTCATCCTCAGTTGCATTTATTTTCATTGCAAGGTCTTAAGAGCTTGCTCAGAAGACATTGAGTTGAACAAGCCAGAGGTTAAGCTCACCTGAACCTTGAAGTCTCTAGCATGCTGAAGAATTGAGTTATTGCTCATTAACTTCCATAAAGGTTTGAAGACTGGTCACATACTGACTGGGGGTCTCAGCTCTCCTGAATGCACATTTCACACCAGTTCATTATGCACAGGATACAGAGTAGGTCCAGAAAAGAGAGTGACAATTAAAGTGAAGGGGAAATAGCTCTGCTCGGTAAGAAACCCCATCTAATCAGGGCTATCCAACAATAGCCTTTTTGATTAACAGGTCTTGAGGACCCTTTTAAATGGGAACCAGCCCTACTATGGTACTGCAGGCAGTGTGTTAAGGAATAAAAGTCTCTGTGTCATGCCAGGACACACACCACCACCACCCCACCCCCCAAAAACCACACTTCGAACAAATTGCTGAATGACTGAACTCCTCCTGCTGACCACCCAACAGCAAGTGGAAAAAGTTGATATATGCAACTCCAAAGCCATTGAGAGTAGCCTGTGAAAAGTTTTCACATGGCTGTTCTCCAGTATGTTTAATATTTTACAGTGTCTGCGTAACTAGGTGTCAGCCTCTCTGGATGCTCAGGCTTTGCTGCTCACTGCTATGTGACTAACCACCATTACATAATGCAGTGGCGATGTAGGGGAGGAGAGCTGAAGTGACACAGCAGCCTGCAGCAGGCTGTGTTAACACAGTGCCCATGCTGCATGCATGAGCAGCTGGAGCAAAGGCTGCTTCTAGAAGGCAACTGCTTTCATGAGGCTGCCAGCACAGCACAGGAAGTCCACAGCCTTCTCAGAGCAGGGCCTGGGGAAGTAGCTAGAACCTGTGTGCAATGTCCAGCTGCTGAGAAACAGCTGAGTTTCTTCAGTCCAACAGGCTCCTCAGAGCACACATCTTCACACTGGTGCTTCTGAGGCTCTAGTGATATATCCCCATTGGGTCCCTGCATAGGTGCACTAGGGATGTACCAAAATATCCTCCCTCCCACCGAAAAACTTGTACAACTGGGCAGTACAAAGTCACTCTCAGACTAGAACCTGCTGGTAGTAGTGTCCTTCTCAAACCTGTTTTATCAAGGATTAAGTGCAATTTAAGTGGTGCACTAACTTTGGACTAGTTCTCTTGGGGGCTATAACTTTGATGACAGATAAGGAAGGAACCCAGCTGTACAAAGTAAGCACATGCTTAGATGAACAGGGTCCAACACCTGTGCTCAAGCACAGCTCATGATTGGCCACAGAGGGGAAGGTACTAACATCACTACTCATACTTTGCTCCAGAGATCACCTCACATTACAAAGCTCCCCTCTTGCAAGGCAGACAGGACAGTTACTACATAACCTGTTTTCTAAACTGGTAGAAAACCTAGTTTTTCACCATTCTATTAAATCTGTATAAAATCAGTGTAGCTGACTTACACTTTAAAATGTAAGACATCTGTGAAAAATTGAGATATTAACAGCATCTGAAGCACCTTCTAAACACACAATGGGGAAAAAAGATAACACAAACACACCTTCAATTCAAGCACTACAGATAATCACTTCACAGTGAGTTGATTAACTATCTGTACTGAAGATGTTTCAAACCCTTCTAAATATCCAACCAAGAAAAACCAGGCCCAGCTAAACTGATGCCCACAAGGTTACCAATTTTTCTATTTAAAAAAGTAGCATGTGTTTTAATTTGTCAAATACCTAGTTCCCACTCCCCACAACTCTCAGTGGTCTTTTTCTTAGTACTAGAGAAACTTTGGCTGTCAGGGAGAGAAGGCAGAAACAGTGGCCAGGCATTTCTAGTTTGAGTAAGGACACGTGGAACGAGCTGAAGACCACAGGTCCATAGCAACAACAGCACTAGAGAAAACAGCAATGCTGGCAGGAGAAAACTTACCTATAATCACGACAGGCAGTGGCTTGAACCCACTTTTACTCTGGGGTCTGTTCAATAATCCATACATCTTCCTGTCTGGAAGCATTTAGGTTCTAGAGTCTACCTGTTAAAAAAGTGCTTTGAATTACCTGGTTTTGTTTTGTTTTTAACAAAACACATGACTTCTATAGCCTACAAACCCAGGTTGACCTGAAGTATTATCCTTGCATTGTAGACCATCACATTACACTTCTACACTCAGGACAGGCCTGTTTATCTTTTTCTCCTCCTGCCCACAAAACCTAGAGGATGATTCCCTGATTATACCATTAAAAAAAAAAAAGACTATCCTTATCTTTCTCTTCCACACTCAAATTCCAGGCCCTCCAAAACAGCTGGCAACTTCAGTAACCCCCGACTACAGTAACTGATGTGTTGCATCTTGTTAAAGAAAACTTCACTTCTGCCAATACTGTGTAGAAAAATAGAAAAATATTATTTCCATAATTATGAACCCATTCATGAATGCTTTGTACTTTTTAAAGCAATTTGTGCATGTATTGATAAGTAGAGCAAACCTCACTCAAGTCTTCTGCTCAAAGACGGGAAAACTTTTGGCTGCATTTTCAAATATGTGCCATTCCATCACTAAAAGAGTTTTTGATAAGCACTAGTTTAGTTCCTGAACCTTCATTCTTAATTTTCCAGAAAATAGAGAGTTCTAGGTCTAAGCAGGTAAATAACAAGTCTTTAAAATAAGTTTACCATAAATTTATTATCTTGGAGACTAAGGTGTCATTAGAGTGGAATCTACAAAACTCATCTGACTATCTGCACAACCATGAACAGTCAGTGAATCAAAGTTTTTTTTCCATTCCTGCAGGACTCCTACCATGTAAAATAATGACTTTAGTTTTCTAGGGAATTCAGCTATACTGTCACTAATCCAGAGAAGTGAAAGAGTTATTTAAAACAGTAAAATTGAAGTTTTGAAATTCAGCATAAGCTTTTAAGTTATTCTACAGAAAACAGTCTTTTCTGAAAACATTACTCATTTTGGAAAGCTAAGAAAAAAATCCACTGAATGGCATGACTGTTCAGTTGGGCATGCTCTCCACACCCTTTTCAAGTGCAAAAAGATCTTTGGCAAGCGCACTGCACACTCCCATAAGGTCTGGCACATCACTGCCTTTGACACAGGTATTGCAGCAAATGTCATCCTACAAGCGTAATGGCTCAACTTTAAGCCTGACATTTACATCACCAGCAACTACAATAATGCAGTTAGACCCTGGTGATTGAATGAGCAGCCAGAAAGCCACAGGTAAATTTAGGATTTGCAGAATCCCAGGCTTCAGGAGGAGTCTTTTAAGTGCATTTGCCTGCAAGGATGTGATAATTCTTCTCATATACACCAATATACAGCCATCACCAGGCTTGACAGAGCTCTTCCAAGAGGAATGGGTTTATCCAAATAGAGACACACAAGGCTTACAAGCCAAACTCAAACTAGCGGCTTTGTCCAATTTTTTGATCGCAATTTAGTAACACTTACTGGTTGCCTATTACACTTAACTAAGCATTAGTCTAGGAGACTCATGCATTTTGCCTGACAGGGCAAGAACCACTTAAAAGACATAACAGTCAGGCTTTCTAATTTAAGTTGTTTCAAGTGTCTAACTTTGAAGAGAGTTGCATTTCAAGGAAATGTACGTTTCCAGTTTAACTGAGACCTGAAGTTAGATGCACACACTACAGAAGATGAACACTTCCATGTGTTGTGTCCATACCAAGGCATGCATCAACCCCTTAAGGCATATTTAACCCAACCCTGGTAGCTACAGGAACACAGCCTAACCGCCCAGGTATTTCCCCACACTTCTGGTTAGGCTGTCGCATGAACAAAAACCTGCAACACCTTCAGCAGATAGTTGTGTAAATTTACCCCCAAGTAATTCCCTACCACAAAACTCCAGAGTTGCAATTGGTAGAATTCAGCACTAGCACTTGAGATGGCCAGAGACACCAAAGGAACAGGACACTGGTGAGACAAGTAAGGTATTCCCCTCAAACCAGCTAAATCACAGTACCTATCTGAAGGTTAGCAGAGGTTTCTTCTCCATGGTGAGAAATAAAACCCTCTCCATGGCTGTACTACACAAGACGACAAGTTCTTATTAATTTTTCTAATGCAGAGTGCACATCTTATTTCTGTGAAACTATTGGGAGTCTGGAAGAGGGAAGCAAGATCTCTGGAAGCAACCTTCCAGGTTTCTGTTCCATAGCACTCCACAGCAGCATGCACAGAAAGACTGCACTCTGTAGACAGTGGTAACCCAGCAACATCCATGGGATTTCTGCTGGAAGCAAGGACTGCTGAACCAACCCTGTACATCACATGGCAACAGTTCCAGGAGAGCAAAGCCAGCACAAAAATAATGAGCCTGCAAGCCTGTTTGTAAGACTTGGGTGCAAAGTCATGCTGTTGCGTGTCCGCATTTTTCTGGGGGACCCTGAAGGGGACAAAAAAAAGGCACAAGACAGCAGAAGCCAGCCTGGCATTCTTGTTTCCTTTAGAGGAAGGTTGCCTTGGCTCCTGGCCATTGCGCTATACCACCCTACCCCACCCTCAAAGAGCAAAGCAAGCAGCCGCAGGCTCAGTGATAATGGTCTCTTCATTTCACCCTCCTCCATTCTGCACCTTCTGACACAAAAAAAGAAGCATTTGCTGGAACTAAACCAAACTAATGGCTAGAGGAGCACAATTGTTATTCTGATGAAATTACTAGATCCATGCACATACATGACCATTTTTAGTCATGGTTTTATTCAGGATTTGGGTTCACAAAAGCCCATAATGACTATTTTAGTGCTATGCACTTTGTTTCCTAAAGTTTTGACACTGGATAATTCTATCAGCACAAGATTAACTATCAGAGATGCTTCTGTTTATCCTAGCATGTCTCTACAAATGGGAGAAGTCCCTTCTACATCCTATAGCTGTTGCCTCTATAATTCATAATAATTCTTTTTTAAGTAGAAAGTGAACCAGGTGCTAAACCTGTCCATACCTGTTCCTATCCCGCAGGCTAAATGTTTGACTTCTGGGAATAAAACTAAGCTCAGAGCATCTCAGGCATTTCAGTTTCAAGCCAAATGTTCACTTTTCCTGTCATTAGAAGTAAAGGTGGATTATTTAAAAAAAATTTTTTTTTTTTGCAGTCTTAGAATCAAGGGACTACATATACCTCGATAACCTGTACAACTAATATAGTATAGCAGATGAAAGCCTGTTCTTGCAGAGGCTATTGGAAAGCATACAGGACATCGAAGTCCATTTCAAATCTACACGGAAATAGTTAACAAGAGAAAGCCTGAGCTAGCATGAAACCCAAGACTACCCTTCTCACCCTCCTTTTATGTAGAGTAGGCTCCTGGGCACTCACACTTAGTCACAACTTAGTGACACAGATCCCTGTTCTGGCTCCTGCTTTAGGCTTCCTACTTTAAATGGGTGTCTCTTTCCTCCTCTTCATTTGGAAGCATGCCACAATCTCCACAATTTATCTCCTCACTGCTTCCAAAGCATTTCAGTGTCTATGCAATGTTACATAATTGTTCTGGCTTGGAAAAGCACCCAGCTCATTCTGGACCAAACTCTGCATGCCTCCCTGACACAGCCTAAAGCCTAGAGGGACTATAGCTCACAAAGTCAGTCAGTGTGGCTCCTAGTAGTTCCAGGCTGCACAACCGAAACAGGTTAAGTGAGTAAAAGAAAAAGCAAAGACACATTTAGCAAGACAATGACATTAAGTGATCTTTAGCAGAAATAAAAAGCCAAGTCACATCAGTCTGCACATCAGAGCAAGTAGCTCTCCTTAGAACATCATGAGACTTTTGCCCAAGCAAGAACCACCAAGTGTGACCGGTACAGCACGTGGGGAGAGTTCAAGAGAGCAGTGCAGTCAGTATATATAAATAATGGAAGGGAGTGAAAGAGCTACCATGACACTCAGATTTGAACAAGAGCAGTGCTAACACAAATGCAACAGTTTTCTTCATCTTCTTTTCTTCGTCAACCCATTCATTTCACCAGCGGTTTTAAAAATGTAATTAGTGCTTTTAAAAAAAACCAGAAATCTCAATAGCTTTTACATTTTATATTTGCCTACAAGTTTCAGAAGTTTGTTTTTCCCTATCCATTTGCATTATCACTTTTTACATGCCAGGCCAGTTACCCCACAAACACAATTAAAGTACATGGAAAAATCCATACTTATGGTACATAAAAATACCTTTCTAAAAACACCCCTGTGATAGTCAGACAGCAATATTACAGTATGTCAGGCAGAGCTCTCTACAACTACTTACAGCCTTCTTACCTTTAGCAGCAAGTCCAACAAGAAGTGAGATCTTTATGAAAATGCCTGTACAGTCAGGAAAGCCAACGAAACTACAAGTCTTGAATCCTGCCTCTGCTCTAAGACAGCTGTTTAAATATAGTAGGTTACCAGCATTAAGAGACAAGAGGAGGAGCTGAAATGAATGGAGGTGGAGCAAGGAAAATACTTATAAGCATGAGTCAGCAGGAATATTTCCCTTCCCAACTTGTGAATGAATGAATGAATACCTTAGTAATGTTGATTTGACTACCCATGCATGGCAGAAGTTCTGCATTGAACAAATATCTTCATTTTTAACCCTCAGGGCAAATTAAGATCTAGGACTTCATAAAATGCAGTGCTTCTTGTGGCAGAACTGTTTTTTACCTCTGTATTTAAAAGAAAAAAAAGACTAGTTATAATTACTGGTGGGAATAGAAGTGATAGGGTATCACTGTATGCTCGTTTTAAAGCTAGTGATCTTTTTGGCCATGAAAGGACAAGAAAATGTGATTACTTTCTTCCTACTTTTGACAGTTTATGGCTTTAGTTTCACCTTATTACAGCATAGATACAGTGTATCTGAAAAATATAGGCTTCCATTTATATTTTTCTTCAGTGAGATAAAGTCTTCTAAACCTGTTGCACAGCAGCCGTAAAATAAGTCAGACTACTTCCTGTAAAACTTAAAACATACCAGGACTTTCATCTAAGGTATCTTACTCAATTCAGTGGAATAATCGATCAAGCTTGCTAAATTTAAAGTACCCTTAACAAATGAAATACTATTTGAACTGAATGGTTTGGCACGAATTTAAGTGCTGCATATTTTTATCTGAGGCCATCTGTTTTGAAACTACAGTCTCCAGGAAATCAGGAAGACTGCTGATACCCAGTTAAGATACATACTTTCAACCATGTGATACAAAAGATAAGAACAGTTCATGAGAAGGAATTCTGTACTCAAGATCCACATCAAAGTAGGATACTTCATAATCTATTTTAATTCCACCAGAATAAGTTGTTTTAATAAATATTAAGCCATTGTTTCACTTGAAATTTAACTAACAGTGATCCCTCAAAAAATCTGACTCAGTAAATACTTGTCAAACTGAAGGATGGTTTTTAAGGTCTCTTTCAAGTTACCTGGGCCTTTATCCAAGGTAGTATTTGCACCTTAAATAACTCATACTTTTTTTGACAGGAGCAAAGGCTTTTATACACATTATCCAGATATTTATTGGCAGGTAACAAACGTATCTATATCAGTCAAGGAAAACTTAAGGTTCCAGAGAAATTAAGGCGTTTCTTCTGTTAGGTGATTTAAAACTGTCCTGTTACTAGGTTTTTCAAAATCTATTTAAATATGTGGCAGTATTGCATGTCAAACATTTAGAACAAGGATGTTGAAGTCCATACTTGCTCATAGCATAGATACAAGAAGAAAAGATACGATGGCCTTGCAAGCTTTTCAAGCAGAAAAATCAGGAATACTTCCTATGTGTGCAAGCCTGCAGCAATAAAGTTCTCCTCTATGAACAAGAAGAGGAGATCCTCTCCATTTGCCACAAGAATTTGGAAAAACTAGGATCTCTACCTCTGCAAATAAAGCCAGGATGTCTTTGCAAAACCACAAGCTCTATCATATTTTTGCACACAGTACAAATCTTTACAGGAAAGTGTTCCTGTACAACCATAACCCACTGTCATTTATTTGCTTGTACAATAAGAACATTATATACAGCAAATTGGGGGCTTCTTTTTTATAGATATCCCAACAAAACACATCACATGGAATACATATATTGAGATATATCTATCTCAATGTTACTGTTTGCTCTTGTATACCTTGTCTGGAAACAAATAATTCAGCCTACTCTGTGCACAAATTTACCAGAAGAGGAAGTAATTGTGCAATCTGCAGCTGGCCTGGCAGCCAGCCTTTGACCTACAAATTTATGCAATTCACTTGGATCTTCTTCCTGATGTATTGCAAACAGTATCATTCAGTTTAGTTAAGTGCCCAAGTAAAAAGCTTATATAGAGGTTTCCAGCATGACTTCGCACTATTTCTATTCATAGCTGTCAGACTATGCAGCCGACTAACAATGCTAACTTCTTTATTTGCACAAACTGATAAAACCATTTTATTGGTGCACAAATTTAAGGGTCTTTAGGGCTTCAGATTTTTATAGAAAAAACTCTTCTTAGCCACTAGTCTGCAGGCTCATCCATTGATGTGTATTGCACTATACTCCAGCTGAGGAATCCACATCTATCACAGAGGGTACAAATAGATTTGTCAGACTTCAGCAGAATCTGTCAATGAAATTAATTATTTGCAAGGGTTTCTCCTCTGTTCTTTAAACTTTTTCCTTTTAAAAATAAAATAGTAAAGCTTAGCTTCTAATGAACATTATCCAGAAAACAGATGCTAAGCTAGATTAGCAAGACACCACCAAACAATCTAAAAAAAGAAAAACACTTAAGCAGCAGCTTTTAAAGAAAAGCTTTTTACAAAAGTTTGGTTTTTTTTTTAAATGGGATCCATGACATTAATGACCGCCTTCAGATAACATAAAGAATCAATTCTATCTTTGTCTATACTTGCAAATACACAAGGCACAGGGGTAGAGCACTACATTTGCTTTTGTATGAATGAGCCTTGCCCATATTATAATGGTAGCTAGGCAAATCACTCCCTATCAGTGTGTAGAGATGAATTCAAAATACTGCGTCACTCAGTCTACCTGAGAAGGTTTTGGCCTGCAGAAAAAAGGGGCAGGCTTCACCTGTAGTTATTTGTTCCACCTTCAAGCATTACTCTGCAGTTCACAGTATCAGCACTCCTGGGTGCATTTGTTGCCAAGGTCAGTTTGCTTCCCTTTAGGTCAGCCACAGTATAGTTCTCAGAACTCCAACAAGCTGATGCTGTGTTTACCAAGGTACAATTTGAAGAATATGCCAGGAAGCATGACCAGAGACCTAGCGCTGTTCTGGGGGAATGTTTTGCACCTGACCCATTCCCTGTTCCAAGAAATTTCTTTGTTTCAACTTGACTTTTCCCCTCAGGTCATTAAGTTCTACTCATCCATATCCTACCCTGTCAGATGTCCCTGATTCTGCTGCCTCTTGGTTTGGGAGGAGATTCATGAGGAACGTCCCTCTGGCATCATAATTCATTGCTGCTACCTCTGCTGCTGACAACTCATGGCAGAACACATCTTACAGTACCTCTCAAACATCCACCCTCCCCTCTAGCCAAACTTAAGGTGTACCATCACTCTGTGCCAAATTATCATGACATACTACATTGCTTCACACATTTGAACTCCATGTTCTGCTGGTTTTTCATAATTAAAGCAACAATTCCAGTATGATCCTCCATAGGCCACAGTAGTGCTTTGATGCATTGGTGTTTCTTTCAATTATGATAAAACACAGATATAAAATTCTGCATGTTTTCTGTTTAAGAACACGAAGTGCTTCACTCATCCCTCCAGTGCAGATCATTTAACCTAAGGCAGAAGCTCAAATTCAAGCATTAGAAGACCTAACCAAGTATTTCAATTCTATGTGATCTCCACACAGTACCTGCAATCCAGCTTCACTCTGCTACTACCAAAAGCATCTCCACCTTTTCATACAGGAAAAATTTCACTTACAAAACTATATATTAGCTTATCCACCAAAACTAGAATCCACATATTTAATGATAATAAATGGTTTGACATCAACACTGAAAGATTTTAGTTGAAATAAAAAGAAACCAGGTAAAAAACCCCACATTTGTCACTAACACCATAACCTGGAACCACATCAACAAGATGCTCCCTGTAGATGTCCTGGCACCCTCAAAATCAGAAGACACAACCTGTGGCCACACCACCTATGACAGCAGCTCGATCTGATGTACATTACTTGCTCTGCTAAATGACAGAGGTAAAGCAGCCATGGGGAATATAATTGCTAGGCTTGACAGAAAAAGGAGCTTAGGCAACTTCTAAGCATGAGACCCAGTCCCAGTTACACTTGTGACTTCCTACATGTGTTTGTGATTTCACATGGCTTCCTCTAAAGAAAGATTTGGGCCAGAGCACATGTCCTACTTTCCTGTGTCCCTGCCAAGGCCATATCTGTGTTCAAACTTCTTTTAGCGGTGTTTAGGCAGCTGGGTCCAAGGGGAGAGAAGTAAAAGTTCACTGCACCCGTTTGCTATTCAAAGGATCATTGACCTCCCAGTCAGATAAGTGACTGAAACATTCATCCTAGTAACCTGGGAAATTGTTTGAGAAAAGTAAAAAGCAAACCCTTAAGTTTTGTTGGAACTATTTTAAAACAGTGAATTTTGCTTTTCCCCTGCTTACAACTCATTACCTTGAAATCATTCTGTCTGTTCTAAGGGGGTTGTCTTCCTAAATCAATGAGACTAAAATAAAGATTGTCAACCTTCATTGTCCAGAGGTATCAGCCACTTCCACCGCTGTGTCTTGAAAACATCTGTTAAGAAATAAACTTCTAAGAAATAAAACATACCCAGGAGGGCTATGAAGCTTTACTGCCTGCATCCATGCAGTCATATCTCTGGCTACTCTGCAGTAAAGACTTGTGTGGGCACTCTAGTGCATACTAAAAATGCCCTATTGGGAGATCTCACATGGAGAATTAGCAAGGAAAGCATTAGCAGAGATCTAGCTAGTCTGCTTAAACATACCCTGAAAAAGACATTCCTAGCAAGTACAAAGTAGCCCACTGTACTGTGGGGTAGCAGTGGGTATCTTGCAAAAATACAGACACTGAGTTCATGTGAAGTGCCCATGTAGAGAAGTAGTGCAGAGTGCTATGAGGCTATGCATGTGTTTCCACTGGTCTCCCTTAGAAAACAGGCCTGGATCACTGTTCTCTCCTCAGATGACAGTGTATGGCGATGATAGCCAAATCTAGTGTGCTTTCTACTTCCCAGCATGTATGCATCTTTTCAAAAATTAGTAGGATGCAGAGGTACAGTCCTTGGGCTCAAGGGACTACAGCCATGCTTGTTTCCCAGAAGGACTGAGTCTTTGCAGATTCATTATTCCCCAAGTGCAACACACAGAAAAATGCTCAGCTCACAGGCACTGCACTCAAACCTCCATCATGACCTCAACATTGATGTGGTTTGGGGTAAAAGTAAACACATGCACTTTCATTTAAAACAAACAGCAGCTATGACCTAGTCAAAGATTAAACTGCACATGAAGCTGGTAGGGAATTTTCCTCTTATCTTAATGTCAATATATTCATAAATATTTAGACGAGTTCAGGATAGCAGGATCATTTGAAGCCACAGCCTTTAGTCTCTACAAACTTATAGTCAGTGTTTGGTTATATTCTTTTAATCTATACTGGCTTTTGGCAACTGATAGCTTAATTTAATAACAGCTGTATCATATTATGACATGCCAGACTCCGCAACTTGGAAGCATATGCCCAAAAGCAGAAAATATCCCACAAAAGTTAACACTTGTTGTTTCTTGACTGGAATAACCAATAGAGAAGAAACCTTGAAGTCGGAGGTACAGCCTGACTGTGAGCACTGGACATCCTTTCTGTACATGTTTTCCCTCAAGGCAAAACAGTTATTTTCAACTACAAGTGGGTAATTCAAAACTGGAAAAGGAGCATGTAATGCAATACATTTAATTCATTAGCACAAAATTTCATAAAGGGGGCTGCAGAAAGCCTTTGGAGATTCTTGGATTAATTTCCTTGCCACAGCTTAAGCCATTCTGCAGATCTTTAGCCTAACTTTAGTTTTTTTTCCTTCACTTTGTCAAGAATCACTTAATCAAGATAAAGAATTTAATAGTGTTCCTGAAAGGCTTAGAAACATGTACAGCTAAGGGCATCCAGAGCTAATATAGCCAACATCATCCATTTCCTTAAATAAAAATAAGCATTTCTGCAGCAGATTACAATAATTTTTAGCTGTGAGTGTTTAGAAAAGGACTGTGCTAGAGTTATGCCACAGCTTCCCACCCTTTGGGTTCATTTTCACCTTCCTCTGAAGCAGCTGATACTATCAGAGGTAGATTCTGCTTAGATCCAGGTCAGTAATTCTGATGTTCCTGACTTGCAATGTTTTCCTTCTGCTATAACTTTAAGAGCCTCTGGGAAATCCAAAGAGGTTTTAGCATGCAACTCCCTTTCTCTGAACAGGGCTTTCATGCACACTGAAAGATCAGCTGAAGTGATATATTAAAAAGTAAGTTATTTTTAGATCTCAATTTCCCCTTACAGTAGTGCCATGTGCTGCAACACTGACTGCCAGGAGGGAAATTTAAAATCTCTTGGAACTGTTCCACATAATTCTAGGCAAACCAGTATCTTTTTCAAAGACAATCTTATCACTTAGTCACAGTATAACAGTAATGCATTAAAGTGTAACAAAATTATTTCATAGGTCAAGGTTTCTCACCTGTAATTGACAGCTCTGTTTCTAGACTAGTTTAAGGAGGCTGGAACATGAAAGGAGCTGCCGCTTGCTGTAAAACAGAATGTTCTATTTTGAAATACATGCATATATTCCACGGTCATTTCTGTGGTTCAGGAACATACAAAATACTCCCTATGAACTCTGAAAAGATTTGGCACAGTGAATCTGGAGGAAAGAAAGAGGCAGGATTTCTGCACAAGAATAAAGCTATTCAGTAACTAACTCCGCAATGCATTTTAGAAATACCTAGCGATTTGTGTAATTCCACACTTAGCTGACAGACATCTATTTTTTGCACATGTCAAAGCTTAAAGCTGAGCATAAGTCAATGAAACAAGTGTGCAATGTTTCCGTAGCAAGAATTATCTTTCAGTATATGTATTCTGCATCTAGCGGAATAAGAACCAAAATCCCTTCCAGAGCTTGTTCAAGTTGATTTTTTTGTGAGAAATTTCACTAAAGGTGTCTTCCCTGGTTCTCCTCCCTGGCTATTTTAGTAAAAGTTTACTATTCCTATTTCAGGTGTATTTTTCTTTGCTTGAATTACTTTGGCTTTGGTTCAGTTTGTTTGGGTTTTTTCCACCATTGTGTTTTATTTTATGTCTATCAAGCAGCTATTTCTAGACTAGAAATTTCTAGACTAGAGGCTCTAGATTAGTCCTGTGCCCTTGCCATTAATTATCCTATAGAGAGAAAGAACTTCTTTATAATCCACTCACATTTTTGGCAGCTGTCAGACCAGCTGCAGCATGCCCCAATTTTTCTTTTTCCACAAAGAAATTGTCCCAAGCAGGGATGAAAAGAAAGAGGTGTTTCTGGTTCCCTGGTCAATATTTGTCTTGATTATGAAAATGCTGAGTTTGAATCATCAAGCAGAACCTCTACCAAAGAGCCTGAGGACTGTAATATTAAAGCGACCTTTTACCTCGAAGCTGAAGCCACACAGCAGAGCTGTGACAATGAAGTACCTGACTGCCTCTGTTTATCAGTCCAGACTGATATGTGCTCAGCAGGGCAGGATGGCATGGCACCAAGGTCACCAGAAACATTGATATCAATTCCCCAGCAGCTCTGACCAGGGTGTTATCTAAAGCCTTCTTTTGCACTCCTGACACTCTGAAGGCTAACATTCAAGGCTATCAGCAGTAACTGCAGATCAGAGCGATTTGGCCCTGTAATATGGAGCTTATGTCCTTGTCTCTGCTGTTGCAGGTCGCTGTGCCTGAACACATCTTAGTTGTCATGCTAGGTAACTGAAGTTCACTGTATCAGCACTGCCTGTAGGGGCAGAAACACAAGACAGGCCAGACTCAAAGGGTCCATTCAGACTGGTATCCTATCCTCAGCAGTGGGCATTAGCAGACAGCCACAGAAGAGAACACGACAAGTATGTTATGCTCGCCTTGTGTCTTCCCCTACCTCTGGATATTTGCAGCAGAGGGAACTGGCTGAAATCTGATGACGTTTATTTACTTCCTAGTGCCTTCCATTTATTTTCATCTAGTTCCTAGTAATTTCATATGGGGCCGCTAGTACTTATATTGAAGGGAGATTGCACAACTGATCCCTCTCCACACCACTCAGCTCTCTATACTTCTATTACATTCCTTTCAGTCTTCTGACTGAATCCCAATACAGAAGCCATTCCATACCTCATATCAACCTCTTTTGCCTCCTCTAGACCTTCCCCACATCTCTCATATGCTGCAATGAGAAAAACAGCACATCATCCAATAATCTAAGTACAGATGAATCATAGGTTTATGCAGCAGCCCTCTGGTTTGGTCCCTGCCCTTTCCTAGCACTTGATTTGCTTCGCTACCAGCTCCACAGGACTATTTATCATGGTTCAAGCTAGTCCCTACTCTGACAGATCTTTGCCTAGACTTGTGCCAGAGTATGAGACAACACAGGAATTGTGCAAAAATGTGAAGTAGTATGACAGTACAGAAGCATTGCACAGCTTGTTCTTCAAACCAATGCAGTCAGCCACATGCCTGATAAAAAACAGAGTGGAAAGCCTTGGAGACTCCTTGTTCATAAAGAATCCTCAACAAAATAACTGAAGGGCAAGCGTGTGGGAGGACACAAGTTCTCACCTTGTACCTCAGGAGGAAGGTAGCCTTAGGTAAACACAGTAGATAAACACGAAGAGCTCATATTGCACTCCATCCCCTAGCCTGATCTTCATCTGCTCTGGTTCTCTTACCTGGGAAAAAAGTGTACATGAAGAGCTTATGCAAAACCACTCCTAGGTTTGCCTCAGGAGTGACTGTTATTCACACATATTTCACAGAATCACAGGTTGGAAGGGACCTCAGGGATCATCTAGTCCAACCTTTCTAGGAAGAGCCCAGTCTAGACAAGATGGCCCAGCACCCTGTCCAGATGACTCTTGAAGGTGTCCAACATGGCCGAGTCAACCACTTTTCTGGGGACATTATTCCAACAGTTGACTGTCCTCAGTGTGAAAAATTCCGATTGGACACCAGAGGGAAAACTCCCCAAGAGCAACTTGTGTCCATTCCCCCTTGTCCTCTCCATGTGACTCCTTGTTAAAAGGGAGTCTCCGTCTTCTTTGTAGCTACCCCTTAAGTATTGGTACATGGTGATGAGATCCCCTCTGAGCCTCCTTTTCTCAAGGCTGAACAAACCCAGTTCTCCCAGCCTATCCTCATATGGCAGGCTTCCCAGTCCTTTGATCATCTTGGTGGCCCTTCTCTGGACCCCTTCCAGCCTGTCCACATCCTTTTTGTAGAGCGGGGACCAGAACTGCACACAGTACTCCAGGTGCGGCCTGACCAGCGCTGAGTAGAGCGGGATAATGACTTCCTTCTCTCTGCTGGTGATGCCCTTTTTGATGCAACCCAGCATCCTGTTGGCTTTCTTGGCTGCAGCAGCACACTGTTCGCTCATGTTGGGCTTCCTGTCCACCAGGACCCCCAGGTCCCTTTCCACAGAGCTGCTCTCCAGCCAGGTGCATCCCAGTCTGTGCTGCACTCCCGGATTATGTTTTCCCAGGTGCATGATCTTATGCTTCTCCTTGTTGAACTTCATAAGGTTCTTGCTGGCCCACTCTTCCAGCCTATCCAGATGTCCCTCCAGAGCAGCTCTCCCTTCTGGAGCGTCTACTTCCCCACTCAAATTTGGTGTAACGTGCAAACTTCATCAGGGTACACTTGATACTGTCATCCAGATCACTTATAAAGATATTGAATAACGTTGGGCCCAATATCAATCCCTGGGGGACCCTACTTGTGACAGGTTGCCACTTGGAAAAGGAGCCATTTATCACCACCCTTTGGGTGCGGCCTGTCAGCCAATTCCCCACCCACTGCACAGACCACTTGTCTAGGCCATAACGCATTAATTTCTCCAGCAGGAGGCTGTGGGGGACGGTATCAAAGGCCTTGGAGAAGTCCAGGTAGACAATGTCCACCACCTGCCCCACGTCAGCCAGGCAAGTCACTTTATCGTAGAAGGCCACCAGGTTCGTCAAGCACAAGCTGCCCTTAGTGAAGCCATGTTGGCTTTTCCCAATTACGTACTTAATTTGACTTGTGTTGTCCCCCAGGAGTATTCGTTCCATAACTTTCCCAGGGATTGAAGTAAGGCTGATGGGCCTATAGTTACCCGGATCTTCCCTCAATCCTTTCGTGTAGATAGGGGTAACATTTGCCTTCCTCCAGTCCTTTGGGACATCCCCCGTTCTCCACAACTTTGAAGATTATGGAGAGTGGCCTTGCGACGATGTCAGCCAGCTCTCTCAACACCCTCTGGTGGATGGTGTCAGGGCCCATTGGTTTGTGGGGGTCAAGCTCCTGTAATAATCTAAAAAAGTACATGCACAGCCAGTGAATGTACCGAACCCTTTAGCTAATCTGGAGTAGACACAATGGATATTAAGCAGCACCAAGGTAACGTGCAGGACTTCTAAAGTACTTCCTACCTTTATTGCAACCAGGAAACACAGATGAGGCAGTTGAGCCTGGGGCAGCCAAATCTTCTCCATGTTTGCTACCCACACTGCAATGTTAAACCCCCTTTTGCATGCAGGCTTGCTAGAAAAGCATCCCATTCTGCTGACCTTCTGTGGGTTTTCCTTCTCCGTTTCAGGCCAACAATCCCAGCATATGACTAAGTCACTGTTGTACTATATCATTCCCCATTTCTTACCCTATCTTCCACTGTGGCCTACCATGTACATTCATTTTTCCCTCCCTGCAGTCTCTCCCTACTCTTTTATTATCTGTACAGAAGTCACTGGGTTATGCTAAAAACTTTTCTGTTAGTGACCACAAAAAAACCCAGCCAGACACACATAAATGTCTCAGCAGCAACACTAAGCCATGTGCCAGTTGTCAGCTTGCTCGTGTTTAATGTTGCCGATATGGTAGGCTGTAACAGAAACTTGAATTCCTAGATTTTGGCGCTCAGCATTTACTGCATTGCAAAGTCAGTGCTTCTGGGGGAAGACAAAAAAAAAAAAGCTCAAGTCAAGCACCCTGCCATTGGTATTTTCTATGGCACTTGGGAATTCAGCTCCTGGCCCAGACCTGTGCCAGCACACTGACTGGCACTGCAAAATGCAACTCAAAACATCCACCGAGTCTTAAAACTTCAACAGAGACTTTTTATTTGTAGTCAAGTAAGGATCAAGACTCCTGAGTTGAGAACTGAGCTTCTGGATAAATATTTTCCCCTGAAAGTACTGCTGAAAGAATGTATAAATTCAGGGGAAAGCATGTAATAGTTTCAGTTGCATCTACATATTTAGATATTTTAACACCAAGAAGGCACATTGTTACTTCACTTAATTGATTTTTTTTTTAAATTCTAAAAATTTAAGCTTAAGATTAAAAAAATGAGGAAAGTGACATGCTTCACTCCATTCTAAAAGGAATTTTCATTTTCTCACATCACTTACCAAAAGCACTACAATCAGTGTACATGAGTACACCTGGCACTTTATTCAACTCTTCGATTCAATCTGTGAACAAAAAAGATCACCCATGAGCACAACTATATTGGGAAATAGATTTCCCTTCATACAAGCTTTCCAAGGTAGCAAAAACTATCTCTGTAAACAATTAGCTTGCGTTACTTTCCTTTTCTGTTTCATGGATTTGGATTTTAACTTAAGCATAATGTGATTACAAAAGGGCAATTGCACTCACAGTTAAGGGTAGACATGTGATCAAGTACTTCTGCTGAGGAAAGGATTTGTTACAATGCTTGGTATCCTCAAGTTCTCTGCTGAATCAAAGCTTTCCACTGCAGGTCAAATATTATGACAGACTGTGCTCGTTTTGGCTGGGATAGAGCTGATCTTAAGAGATAATGAGACAAAAGTAGATTTAGCGAAATAGTTTTAGTTACATGCATCTTTAGAATTATGCAGGCTTGCCATATATCCCTCCAATTTTTATGAAGTTTTTTACTTGTGTTATTAATACAAATTATTACAATGGGTCATAATTTTACAAGATAGGGTTTTTTTTTTTTTTCAGTTTTCCATAAAACCTTTCTGCAGGATTTTGAGTACCACTTAGCTTTGGGATGCTTTCATATCTTGAAAGTGAAGTGCATTCAGTATAAAGTCTTGATGGTTTTCTCCCTATTCTGTCATTTGGAAAAGGGTAAGCAAACTTGTCCTGCTGTCACAATACCACTGTTAGTCTTTTAACACCATTAAAAGTGAGAGTGCCATTACTAAGCTGTGTCCTGAGAGTGCACTCAAAGATTGCACAGTTCATCACAAATACACAAAAGTGTAGTAGTAAAGAAAAAAGTCCAAACAAATAACTGAGTGGCACAGAAATGAACATATAGCAGAAATCCTCTTATAAGCAATAAAATAATTTCATAATATAAGGAAAACTTCTAGTCTTAACAGGACGTCTGTCTGTCACATGAGTATCACATAGGTGTGACCGGCTGTCAAATAAATGCTTTCAATCATTTAAGGACACAGAAACAGTTCAGAGAATAAGCATCTGCTTAGTAATTGCCATAACAGAGCCAAGGAGTGAAACCACTGTGCCTGTGCTTCAACCACAGGGCTACTCTAGCACAAAAGTTTTGCAGATTTCTTGCTGTGCTACAAGAGAACAACCTGTGTCACACCTTTCTGTGCCTGATCACAAATACTGAACACCTCATTAAAAAATGCTAAAACTTTCTAAACAAGTAAACTAAGTGACCTGTAATAGTTATTTATAATACAAGTAAATTTTTAGTTATAGAATATGATCTCCCAGAAATTAATTCATGTTTGCATGCTGTGAGTAGGTTTTTTTGGCCTGAGATGCCTGTGCAGTCTCAGCCATGCAGCATCCTGTAACATACCCAAGCACTGTTCAGGCATGTTCTGCTGTAAACAGGCATCTCTTCTGCTACGGCTGCTAAACTGAACTGAACATTGATAAATTAGTTGATAAACTGAACAGCATCACCAGGAGAGAGTACATTTTATATCAGTCATTCTTGCTGAAAACCCCCAACAGCCCCTGTGTAATAGGCCACTATAGGAACAAGTCTATGACTTAGATAATACTGCATCTTTATAGCTACATTATTTTTCTGTTTCACATCTCCAAGGTATTGCAGTTTTTACAGAAATTTTGCATATTTTCCACTATAAAAGCATTTATTTCCTAATATGTGTGTGAATAACTAAAACAAGCAGTCTATTACAGCAAGTTTGTTGAACTTTCTGTTAAAACTATTGTTAAGGTGCATTTATTCTTGGAGGCATGTTTGTCCTACAGATTCTGATCTTATCTTTAGCCTGTACTGAGAAATTACTTCCATGAACTTTGGAAGGTCAACTTGTTAAACATCTATCCACTCTCCCCCACTCTTCCTAATCTTCTAGAAATAATAATTAACTTAATTTTCTGAGAAGGGGATTGTGGCTTTACCACCCAATTCATGTTACATATTTCAGATGACTCATACCACAACTACGCTGCCTCCAACAGTTTTTCTCTACAAAAATTCCTTACTGAAACTTTCCAATTTTTTTTTCGTTCCTTATTTCTTCAGCCAAGAAGCAACACACTTCTCTAAAACTTGCAAAAGATACCTTCATGCCCTAGTGCAGGTATAAGCTCATCCAAAGCAATGCACCATGAAAGTGGACAACTTGCATTCCCAAATGTTGGGAAATTAAATAGTTGAGGCAGGCAGAACTCCATGCCAAATATCAACTCCAGTCCTTTAAAGATTGTGCCAATGTCTTTGGAAAGCCGTTGCCCAACACCACTTTGGGAATAATACTGGCATATTCACTGGAGCAGAGCACATATTTTGGCAGCTTGCTGAAAAGGTGTTTGGTGCATCAAAACAATGTGCCTAGCACAGGAAGTCAGGTTCACTAGTTACAGCTGGCAGATGGAGAAAAAGAGTCTTAAAGGAAATAAGCCCATCTCTAGCTGATTAGGTGTGACAACTCCTTGGAAGAAACTTGCTAGTTTCAGCAGCATCTGGCTTCCACCAGTGGAGAGAGGTATAACTCATCCTATTTCACAGGACACAGTTCACTCACTACAGAATCACTCTGAAAACTGGGAGATACAGATCATAGCGTATTGCATCTGGATGACACTAGCCCACAGCTCCAGAAATGCCTAGTCTACTGCAGAAATCACCTGTTGGGAGACCAGCAGGTAACCCACATCTCTAACTCAAAACCAAAACCTTGCTGATTTGTTTACTTAAACTCCTAACACACAGCTGTTTTGAAAGAAGTCCAAGATATACAAAAAGTATCTTAACAACACATGAAAACAAGCCTGAACTTTAAGTTTATAGAGTCTCATTGTAACAGCCTAGTATCAGGGATCATGAAGGAATTCTTTCTGGCTGAGTATCAGTGATGGATAAAAGGGAATTTGTTAGCTGCCAGAATTGAATACAACTTTAGCCAGTTAGTTCCTTACTTTCAGAAGTATATTCTTCATACAAACTGGGATCATTTTCCTCCTGGTTTTAGTCAGTTTAGTGTTGAGCAAGGCAGCCAGCCTTTAAGGGATAAAACAATTAAATCTTTTTCAGCTTGTAAATGCAGCTCATACAGGTTAATTACCCACTTCAATCTCCTCATCTGAAACACTAACAAGAATGAGGCTGTTGGGGGGAAGGGGGATGAGGGGAAGGTGCCTGTCAACATTCCTGAAACTTACTTTTGGAACACCTTGTGTGTTTTTTTTAAGAGGGTTCTGAGCCAAATCACACCACATTAAATAGAAAGGCCTGTTGAAGCAAAGGTAAGCATTCCTAAGTTTCAAGGGCATTTGGATTAGCCTTCCTATATAACTGATGTATTGTTTTTGTAATATAGGAAAAGGTACAATGTTTTTTCCACACACTAATGCAGTAATCTCAGAGTCTTAGGAAGAAACCTGGTAGAAGGAAGATCAGATTCCTCCTTTTCTAGTAGGACTTTGCATTTTCCTAGAAAACTTCCTAGAAAACATGCTTACATTTCTAAGCATGCAAAAAGACAAATTAATATTAAAAATGAGCATAACTTTTCTAGAGCTTTGAGCTGTACTAGTCTCCCTCCATCCTACATCTATCAAAGGAAAGGCCAGAAACATGTTTTCCCGTCCATGTACGTAGGTAAAACACAATAACACTAATCAGTTAGGAAAGTATGGTCTATGGCTTTGTAGGCTGCCAGTCGCTCTCCATTTCTTACAGATGTGCTCCTCACCTGTCTTAGGAACAACCTCCAAATATATTCAATCAGAATCTTCTCAGAAGACAAGAGAACTGAAAGAAAGTACATGACTAATCACACAGTAAATACACAGGCCTACATGATGCAAGAGTATTAAGTGTTCATGCAAAACACTTAGTTAATAAAGATTATAGAAACCTTGACCTGCTTGCAACTGTATTTATGGTAGCAGCTTCTTTAAGCTATATCTGCATCTTTTCTTCCCCAGCTCACAGCAGCAGCCTGTGCAAACAATTCAGAGTTGATCTGAACAGTATGTTGCAGTCCACCACATGCTGCTTCCATTTATGTGAAAACAGTAATTCAGAGATCCCTTTCTTGCTTTTGAAACATCTTCAGCTGCTCTTTCAATTCCCTAACTGGTGCTGAGAGAGCACAGATGGGCTCTGGTTTCTCCAATCTAACATCTGCACATTTTTAGCTGGGCAGGTAACTCCTGAAATGCCAGTTTGAGACTGACAGGTACATTTTTAACCTTTCATCCCCAGAGTTTTATTAATACTGAAAAAGGCAGGATGCTGCCCTCACCCGCACTTTCGAGACCATACTGATCACTTGCCTCTTAGCTGCCTCCTCCCTGACTCATCTTATGAAATGTCTGCCGGTGAGTTCACTTTACCCTTAGCCTAACTGCCTCATTCAGGGTGTTTTATTAGATAAAAAAAGTGTTTTGTCTGGAAAGGCCTGTTTATATTATAAGCTATATTTTTACCTTATCTCACACTCTGCTCAAACAAGGAATGGGCAAATAGAAATTTCTTCATCATCAGTGATTAGCAACCCACTATTTCCTACAATTCAGTTGGCAGAAAGAACTTGAAGACAAGTTGCATATGACGCTTAGCTGCAGGTAGTACTGAACTCAGTCAAGACAACACACAGGCAACTGTGGCAAGTACCCACAGTTTTACAGTCACATTCCCCTCACATCTAAGTTCAGTTTTACTATATAATCAAAGATTAAGACTCAGATCTGAGAGTCAAAAATGGAAAGGGTTCCAGTATTTTGTTGAACTGAAAGTATCCAATCCGAACAAGTCTGAGATGCTGTGAAAGATAAAGACTCATACCCAGAGAAACCAGAAGCCTGTTACGTTGCAAAGGCAACGAGCTTCCTAAGACAGTGAACTGTATTAGAGCAGAAAGCATTGGTACCTGGCCTGTCCAGGGACAGGATCTCTTAATCACCTGTGCATCCCTCAGTGATATCAACAGCAAGTAATGAGTCCTATGAGAGGGATAAAAAGGCTGTCATCCTTGTCAAGGATTAGTTTATTCACACAGATTGTTATAGCTCCCTATTCACTGTCCAACACTAAAATTGTTGGAAGATGTGACAGTACCAGTCACAGTAGCAGAAGGGGCTTTACTTTTGCCTGTCCTGTGCTTCACAGCACTTTTCAGCAACGCCTAGATATTAAAAGTGTTAAACTCTGAATACGATTTTAAAAAGCAATAGGTAGCAAGATTTAGAAGTCCTGTGTCTTGACACAATCACTGTAGTATAAAAGGAGTTATTTCCTGATCTCTTTCTACAGCAAGTAGGAAAGATACAAAAGAATAACAGAAGACATCTATGTGAAAGGAAGAGTTTATACTGTTAGTTAAAAGCATTGCCTGATAGATAAAACCAACCCAAATATTAAGGTTATCTCCAGACTTGAGTAACATTTGATAAGTCACTTGAGCTCTCTGAACTTCCTGTCCTCTGACTGAAGGTATATTGCATGGGCAGGGAACATTTCTCAAAGCATGTTTGTACAGCATTGAGAAAAATGAGATGGCAATCCTTTTTACAGCTTCAAAAGCTAATACAAACCATTTAAACAGATCATTTCTACAGACCTATAATGATGAACATCTGATTTTTTTACCACAAAATTAGAGGCCTTTTCCAAATATGTAAGTATACTTTTCATGTCCCTGGATGAGTAATCTGGAAATCCCAGTACTTGGTATATGAACACCACACCAGAAACTGAACATATTCCAGAATTACATATTCATGGTTTCTTGAGGGCTTTTAAAGTTATATACAGTTACATTTGTATTGAATCAATAAGATATATTACTCTCCAAAAAAATACTGCCTCTCTTCCTGTGGTATTTCAGTGTCACATTTCTAAACCTAGCATGGTCCTTGGGAACTCCAGCTCACACACTCAGAAGACTTCTGGTCACATATCTGCATTAAGCGGCCTGCAGCCGGATCTCCTAAAGCT
Source organism: Phalacrocorax carbo (assembly GCF_963921805.1). NCBI lineage: Eukaryota > Metazoa > Chordata > Aves > Suliformes > Phalacrocoracidae > Phalacrocorax > Phalacrocorax carbo. Next base: position 25,723,201 of record NC_087520.1, read on the forward strand.
TTTGTCTTGTACAGCTTCATAACAGGACTGACCAAGCCATATTTAGATGGATATTTCTGAGGAAAACAGTTTAACAAGCATAAAAGCTGAGCAGGATAATCTAAATGAGATTACACGATGTGACTGCATTCAGAAGGTCTGTACCTGAGGATACAGGTGTCCATTCTGATTCCAGTCCTGAGACACTGAAAAAGTCAAAGGCAGCACATTACAAATTAAGATATATAAGGCAGTATGGTTTTCTGTATGTTAGTACTGAACAGATTCGATCAGGATACTTGAAATGTCTTCTTGTAGAAGGTCATTCTGAGCTACTGAGCAACATTAGCAACCAAAAAACAACTGAAGACATTTTCAGTCAGTTACAAGAGAAATTCAGGTACAGTATCATGGTCAGATTCAGATTTTATCATTACAGCCTAAGGAATTAGCAAAATACAGTAACATTCAACAAGCTGCTGGCTCTCAGTCCAGTATTATTTGGATTATAGATACATGAATATGGTGAAGATAATTTACTTAAGCCAGCTTGATCAGAAACCACCCCACTGCAGCCAAAAGAGCTAAAAACTAATAGATTGTGTGAAATAAGTGTTCTAGTCTGGTATGAGGTACTTCCTGGATGAAAGGCACTATGTAGGAGACTTTACTTTTGAAATAATATAGCTGTCAGTTACAGCAGACACAGCAATTCTCATGCTGACACCTCACCACCACGTTCCCAAGAAAGTAACAAAGTTGATTCTGGCTCCATAACTACAAGGTGAATAACATGCTCAACTCCAGTCCATACAGTGTAAGTGAAAGCCAAGAAAAGCCTCATGAAACTCCAAGAAGACTGAACTTATATTTTAATCTTAATTATTTTCTTTTCAATAAAAGAAGGCAAGAAAACACCAACAAATTCTTCAGAATAGCACACTGTATCTCTAATCACTGGCTGCATCAAACCAACACAGCTGCTCCTGCAGAAGGTAGAGGGGGAAAGGTATGCTATACAAATTATTGCACAGCTAGTAAATACTAGTGGGCGTTGCACAGCTGCAACATTATCTAAGCTTTGACTTTCATATATTTAATAAGATGTACTTTAAGATGAGGAAGAGAAAACCCTTAAATACTAAAATCTCAAGAAGATATTAACAATTAAATTTACAATTTAAAAGCTATACAAAGATGACAATAATGTTCCAGAAAAATAATTTTCCATTTTATTTACCTCATTTGCTTCTCTCTACTGCAAGACTGAGCTTACAAAAACTTTATAACATTCCAGTCCAACATCAGAAGTGTCCAGTTTTAGGTGATACCAATATTGTTTATGCATAGTACTAATGCATACTGTTATGATTCCCAAATATATATACATATACACACACACACCCCCACTCCAACCACTTCAAAGATAACTAACAAGTTTACTACAGGTGCTAAGACAATAATAGAAAGATCAGTGTGTTTTACATGCATTAGCTCCACCTTTCACTTCTCAACTACCAGAAATGCTGTTTTGTATCTTTAGTAAGTGCATAAAGACAATTAAAGGCCAGTATTGTCCCAACTTTGTGACTTAAAAATCACAAAGCCCTACTTTCAGAGATGACACCTTGACAGATATTATGGATTTCAGTAGAAGCTGTACTTTGAGAACCACTGAAAAAATAGCTTAAAAAATGGCCTAAAAAGCAAACTTAAATAAGTGCCTGTCATTAGGCATTCTTAAAAACAGAAGCAAGAGTTTCAAGTTGCTAACACTTCACAATTCCAGGTTTTCTGTCAGAAAGATAACACCAAGAAAATCAAAGCTTGGTTCACAACAGCCGCCTAACATTGCTTTAAAATTAGCTGAAGTGTTAACATAGAAAGGAAGGGTTTGTCTCACACCATGTTATTAGCACTACATTTAGTGCAACAGACAACTAGATGTTATTGCAACACAAATGCAGTTATCCAAGGCTTGATTTCAACTCCTGTGAGTTCCCACCGTGACAGCTCCACAGAAGCCAGTTACATATGCAAGGTGCCCACCACTAGCCAGAGATCTGAAATAGAAACATATTTATGGAGAGGAACACTCAGCAGGAGATTCAGATCCAGCTGAGCTGTCACAGATTGTATCACTACTATACAATTCCAGATGAATTTCAAGAACTATTTAACCCATACTTGATCTTGTACTATAATCCTATTAAAAACAAATTAAACAAGTAGTCAAGTAATTTGCTTTTAATTAATGCTTATATTTAAAACTTGAGTCAGCACTGCAGTTAAAGCAAAGAAGCCTTGGCACAGAGAGGAAGCAATCTTAACAACCCCCTTGTGCTTGTTCAGTGAATTAAATTGCATTGCACAGGTTTGTACCTACTTTGAACAAACTTAAAATCTCAACACAAAAATCACTTCTATACTTTGTTCCATTGTAACCCCCAAAGCCATGCTGTAATTAAGAAAAAGGACTCTTGGTCCACAGTTTGATAATACAAACCATCATCAACAGGAACAGCTAAGTCATCCTATTTGTCTGCCTTTCCTGTCGATAGTTTCTCATCCTAACCCCTCTCTGCCTTCAGTTGTAACAACACACTGTTTGTTGTAACCATCAGTTAGAATCAGGAGCAAACTCCTATTTAGAAAGAAAAACCTGCTTGCATTTTCTCTAAGCCAGTAAACCCCAATCCACTTTGCCTTGTGGCTCCAACCACTCTATTAGTCATCATAGCACAAGCTATGCTTTTCATCTCACAATTAATTGCTTCCAATATGATCAAGAAGAGTGAAAGATCAAGGTAGTTCATGAAAATCAGTAGCTACCTGGAAAAATGGCCTTGAAACTTTGTCTGAAGGCTCCCATGACCAGGTCCATGGAAGACAACCAGGGCCAGCTGAGAGCCCAGATCATGAGAAAGGCTCATGGTAACAAGGCAGGTCCAAGATCAAACCAGGAGTTCAACAAGCAGGTCAACTCCAGTGAGAATACCAATGTCATATATAGGCCAGTGATTGGTAAACAGGCCCATAGTGACAAGTCAGTCCACAGATCAACAGCAGCAAGAACCAGTACCATGCATAGAGACTAGCACATCCACAGCTCAGACAGGGACCAGAAGCACAGGACTGACCTTAAATGGGCTTCCAGGCCCAAGGGGAGTGGGGAAGTGGGATGGAGAACCCAGGTGAGGCCTTTAAAGCCTGCCCTCAGGTTCTCACAATTATAAAAATAAGCCCCATCAAGACTCCTACCAGTCTGTCCAGGAAGGCAAAGAAATAAATCATGTCAGGAAGACCAACCTAATACTCTGAAACCATCTTTTGGCACCAACAATAAGCACATTCAGGAGAACACGGCTAACTTTTCCTTCTCTTGTTGTATGGACAAATAGGTGATTTCCATCTCCACGGTTATTACTCTCAATGGTTCATAAGCACTGCTGTTCTTACTAAGCTTTTGGTAGTTACTATATATGCATATGAAACAACTGACATCCAGCTTAGGCTCTCAGGCCCTAACTGAAGGGCTGACATAATCAGCAAAAGTTTTCATTTACTTCAATAGTCTGAATCATACCTCAACATACTAAATAAAGCAGAATGGAAGAAAGGGGTGATAGGTTGTGTAAGAACTTCTTGAGGAACAGTCCTTGAAAATTGCCTGGCATGAGATAAATAAAAAATATGTGGTTTTTAACAGTGTGTGATTGGGTATTGATTGTCATCCCTTGAAAGCAGTGCAGACAACATGGTTCTCAGGAGTAATAGGAGTTATTAAAGGAATAACTACAGCAGAGACTAGAGCAAGCTAGAGGTGAGTTCAGGAACAACTTATGATTTTTAACATTTTATTCAGCTCAACAAGATTGAGCTGTCTCCAGAACAGCTCTGGATCTAATGGAAAAATCTGTCTACAACAGTATGCATAAAGATCAGTTTATCTCATCTTCATCCCATATCACTCAAACATAAAGCCAATTTTCTTCTGCATGAAACAGGATCTCTATTCAGTCCTTTCTCCTCTCCTGCCAGTGCTCTGACCAATGTAATCTGTGTTATTTGGGGGTTTATAAAGCTTTAAACATAAATTCAACACTGGCAGTTCTGAAATCTGGATTCTGGGGACAGCTACCTGAATCACAGGAGCAGGTTAGAATTCATTACCTCATCATATCACTTTCCTAATAGAAAAGCAGAAAACTAGCCTGTTTGGCACGGTAGAACATTTTATCATTTTCTGGGCAAGAAGAGACTGAATTTAGCTGCATAGCTTCCTGTAATAAAACATACAGAATAAAATTCCCACAAGTTTCTCATTCATATGTCCTCTAGGCAAAGCAGTTGCAGAGACCACATGACAAGGCTACTCAGCACTAAGATGATATAAATTATTCTCGAGAGAGAGAAAATGCCTCAAGCCTCATGTGAGGATGAGCTGTTGCCTATTACCTTGTCTGACCCTCTATACCTTTTCTGCCACCATGAATTCCTAAGGCTCCTTCATCCCACTGGCGCCTCTGATAATCCCCTTTCTTCCAGTTGTGAGACACAGGGTGCAAAAATTAGGAGTGGCAGCAGCAGTGGATACTGGCCAGGTGCCATGGGAAGCAAACTGTGGATAGCAGCTTGCACAGCCTGGAGTTCCAGGCAAGTCTCACAGGCATTGACTCTCAAACCCAAATGCTTCAAAATGTGCCAGATGTATTTCTGTTCCTTCTGGGAATTTTCTGCCCATTTAAACTATCTTTCACTCTTCTGAAGCCTTAAATAGGCTATAAATCCATTGTTAAGAAATGCTTCCTGTTTCAATTTGGTATGAAGTTGTCTCCTTCCAACCTCATCATTCGCTTCCATATCTGAAGCAAGGTATATGTAATTACTTGCTGTATTATTTGCCTTTAATTTAATTAACTTGCAAAAATAAAGCAGAACCTTCCTGACTGAAAGATCTTTCAACATACATGAACTTTACCCAGCTTTACTTAGCTTCTACTTCAGCAATGGGTTTATATCCTGCGTCTGTCAGCTGCCACAGTGAAAACTTTGACTATCTGTGAAGACATGCAGTGTAATACTGGTTCATAATTCTCTGCTCTCAGCTGCACAACACACCCACAATGACAATACTCCTCCAGGTCCACCAGAACATCTTCAGAGACCTATGATCTCTGCCTACCTTCAAAAAGGAAATGAAAGACAATAAGAAAATCCATATTCCTAGACCATAGGAAGTCCATAGACTTTATTAATATACAGAAAGCTATGTTAGTCAAGATTTATACTTTATCTCATTAGGAAGAAAAAAGAAATTGCACTCTATCAGCTATATACTAATGCCAGTGTTACAGGCAGAAAGGGCTTCAAGTATTTAACTTCTTTTCACTGGATTTTCTAACCATGATTCATAGGACAGTACTGCTGCCAGGCATATGTTTTAATAGAAATGGAAAACAAGTTAGCCTGAGAATGGCCGTGTCTATTCTGGATTCAAATAAGTTTAACATGTAAGTCTGTGACTTTTCTTCACAGAGTAGCTTTAAAATTATCTCTGCCTTTTGTTTTGGGGAAATTGGTAGTCGGCTTTAACTTCCAGTCTACAAAACTGAGCACAGTACTATATGGAGATGTATTTGTACCTTCCAGTAACTGGTGAAATCATGGATTTTTTTAATATAGAATAATTTTTATATTAATTCTAAATGAGATAGGACATGCAAAGATATTTTGCAAAATAAAATCCATTAGATGAAGGGGCTGTTTTCCCACAACAGGCAAACATCTAAATTACTAACTGACATTCTTGTTTCAGCTCAGATTGCATCTTCTATCCCTCTCCATCCTCCTTATTGCAAGGATTCATTTATTTAGGAATTTTATTTACTGTCCAATAAGTATTTACTGTACTGGAAGATGAAATACACCCAGATTGGTGTATTGTGCTAAATAAAGGTCAATGTCTTCATTGTTTTCAAAGACCAGTGTCCAAATAAAAGTACTTCAGAGTTGACTTGAAGACATAGTTATAACAACATAGTGATGTGGAAGAAGGAAATGTAGAGAAAAAACATTCCTGCAGAAATTTAGATAGTGAAAGAGGTAACTTAAGTTGCCTACCCAAGACAATGTTAGGTAACTGGAAACAAGGAAAAAAAAAAAACCAAAACCCAGAACGATAACTTGGTTTTCTTGTTCCAAGGTATTCTAAAACCACACGTCCTTAGAATAGCCTGAAAAACAAACCCCCCTTGTACAAAACTTTTCTGGCACCCCAAACCAGATCTGCTCCTGCCCCCTCAGATAATGCTGCAGTTATGTTCTTTTAGCCCCTCACATTGCTAAACATATGACTTCCATCTATAAAAGCCAAATCTCATTTGCACAAGTTTTTTTTTCTATCTACTGGAAGCTGTCAGGGCACTGGGAGCACTAGCAGGTCCTAATTGCCCTCGTCAACCTAATCTGGTGCCTCCACCCAATCACCATCATCCCACTGGCCCAGGAACTGCATTTAAACTCAAGGCCCTGCTTTTAGACCATGCCTGAGGTGTGTACAGCCTAGTACCTTATGGCTCCTATTTTGTTCTCAGATCTAGCTTACTGCTTGGGACTTGTGCAATAACCACCAGACCTGTTCAGGTATGAAAGGACTGCAGCCTTTGCTGGGAAGGATACTGCCCCTACCTGCTCACCTTCCCTTGCAGAGCATCCCTTTTTTGTCTATCCCTGACAACACGCTTGGTGAGTAATGTCTAAGAAAAGCAAGTTGTTGTAAAGGGATACAGCTGAAAAATAATTAAATTCTCCCAAAGGAAAGGGGGCTGAGGAAAGGTGTAATCACAAATCTTTCCAGGTAATCTGAGCACTCAGAGAATGAAGAAAATAGTCAGGGTCTCCAGTTTGCTCATTGTTGGAACTAAAGCCACACCTGGAATCCTTTGGTGGGCTCTACTCTATGTAATGACATTTTCAGCTACCCGAGGTGCATACCTGCTCATGGCTTATGAAAGGAAGCAGCTGTGTAATAAACAAAATGAATCTAAACAATAGACTGGAGTTTCTAGATCCTTTGGGAAACATTTACTTATTTGTAACATGGATGGAACTGTGTCTTAAACAGTTTCTAAAATGTCACTTACAAACATGAAAGATGCAATCTTTCATTGCATACATTATTAACTCCCATTCTTGTGACATTCTCAAAAAATGACCTTCCAGCACTTAGTTCTATCAGAATTCAACTGCTTTCTGTGAGTCAGAACCTAAAGGATATAAAGGGATAGTGTTCTATAATCCCAGTAACTCCTACACTCTGATTGTTGGTCCAGAAACAGGGATATGTGTTCTAGATGCCATAGATTCATTACCTGGGCTTCAAAAATTGTTCTAGTTTATATTTAAAGTATGTAGCATTGTGCAGACAATGGCCAAACTGAAATCAAACCTGTCCAATGCAGCTTAAATATGCCTGTAGAAGCAGTTTGTTACTGATGCTTACGGTGCATGGCATGAATTTAGCATGTTAACTATACAAGTCACATGTCACTGCAGGCTTTTTCCATCCAATATGATATGCACAGGATACTACAAAAACTTAAGTATATACTAGTTTCAAAGTAAAATACCACAAATTCCCAATAGGAATAAAAAGGTCTGTTCTACTCTAAATAGCATCAGTGATAAGCTAGAATAGTCACAGCATGCTTACTGCAGGTTGAAAAATCATGTAATGATGTACTGAACATTACCCCAAGGACTTCTGTACCACAATTTCTTATGGTTTCCAAAAGCTGCCTCCAGATCTTGTCCAGAGTCTACACAGAAACCAGAACAGGAATCAGTGATTCATTCCTAGTTCCAGGAACCAGCCCACATACTGTTTCTAGGTAATGAATATACAGAAAATATAGTCTATAGAAAAGAAGCAAAACTAAGAATATTGTGACTCACACAATGACTGAAAGAATTAGGATTGCTCATTCCAGAGAGGAAGGGCTGAGGCGTGATAATGACTTTAAAAACATTAAAGGCTGCTGCAGAGCTCTGTACAGACCAGATAGGGCAGGACACAGTGCTGTAAAACTACATCAAAGAAGATCTAAGTGGGGCATTTGGGAGAACTTTCTCAGAAAGCAGAGTCGCCTATGTAATAGATGGCCTGGAACAAGCTGCCTGAGGAGGCCTTGGAGTCCTTTATCACAGAGGATTTTTTGAAAACAGGTTGTATAAATATCTTCAGCGGAAGAGAGATCTATTGATTTGTCTTAGAATATGTGGATGGATCAACCTTCAGTCTGCTGCTCTAAAGCCTACTTTAGGAGGGAAATGTGTGGTACCAGGATCAAATAATGAGGAACAGAGATTTTCTGATTTTGCTTTTTGACTATATTGCTACTTTAATAGCAGACCTGCTTCTCTGAACTTCACAGACTTGCAGTCAGGGCATTGTCCTTTACACTGGTGACACTGGCACCAGTAGCCTGGTAACTCTCCACAAAGAAGCCATCATCTCACCATTCTGATCATGCTTTGTGTTGAGTAGTAACAATATCTTAGTAATCAAGTGACAGCAACTTTCAAAATTGCACAGAGGTACAGAAGTCTCACAGTGGCTTCAGTGAATTTTCAGTTCTTTAATTATAGATCTTGGTTAGAGAACACAAAGCAGTCCCTTAACATCACTTTCAACATCAGTTACATTTGCAGAATATGAGGCTATCAGATTGGACATTAATAGAAAGAAGTCACAGTTTTCGGATGCTTTTGGTATTGGTATTTTTTGTCAATGGCAAGGCACATTCCAAGTACCCATACAATGTTATAGAAGTAATTATTCTCAAGCGTGGGATGCACCTTGAAAGAGAAATAAGAGTGTGTGTTTGACAGCTTTTGAGAGTAGACTATAACAAATAACATGTCATGCAGAGACGGATCTGGAAACGTAGACAAGCAGTTCTTTTGACCTTCCTGTAGAGAAACCTGGCTTAAGAAAATTGGGAAGGTGCCTCATTGGGCCCACCTCTACATCAGTCCAAGACAACTGATGGAAGACAGTGGAAGAAAGAGCACAGCCAGTATACATCTACTAGAGCTTCTTGGTTTGACTCTACATTCTGCTCTTTCCACTTCTGTTGAAAAAGATGTTGACCAGGAACCAACAGAAAATAATAAGGAGCTAGGAGAGAGAAACATAAAAAGGGACAAGCCAACATAACAGGCTGGGAAGACTTTAAAAGAAATACCCTTCCACAAATGTCTCGATTGCCAAGACTACTTTTCTCAGGGAAAAGTCTAAACCCAAAGTGAGCTCTTCAACAAGCAGGACAATGATCTCCACAGGGACTTAGATATAAGTACTTGCAGAAGGAGGGAGAAAGTTGAGCCCTGCTTTTACTGTGAAGGTGGCTGAACACTGGAATAGGTTGTGCAGAGAAGTTGTAGAGCCTCTGTTCTTTAATATATTTGAAACCTAAGTGGACATGGCCCTGGGCAACCTGCTAGGTCACCCTGCTTTAAACAGAGGGGGTGGACTAGATGGTCTCCAGAAGCCCCTTTCAACCTTAACTATTCTGTTCAGCCACACTGAATTAAAACCATGTTAAATTATCCACAAGTACAAATTTTAGCCAAGGCTCTCTTCTGGTTAGAAGACAGAAATAAAAAGGTAGATTTCTTAGTCCTCAACAAGTGATGGTGGATAATTTTGTATATGAATCATAGCAAAAAAATGTGGCAGAGAAAAGGCATTTGAGCCTCTCACATCAGAAAACAGGAGAGAGGATTTGCAAAAACTTCCAAAGATACACCAAGGGGAATGATCAGAGGAAGGGCAGGCAAGAAGGAGGCTTTCAAAACTGTGTTTCAGCATGGTCAGGGATCATGAGGATGAAGTACAACTCTTGACTGAGTGTTCATTGTAGACTTTGGTGAGAAGTGAGAACAGCTATTAACTCAGGAAATAGGTCACATTTTTTGCTTTACTTAAGAGCTAATTAAAATACTAAAGCAATGCTTTGTTGTTTGGTTTTTGTTGGGTTTTTTTTTGTTTGCTTTTGGTTTTGTTGTTGTTGTTTTTTCTTTTAAACACTAATCATCTTTTATAGCTCAAGTTATTCCTCCACACAAAAGTGTCTGGGTAAAATTTCTGAAAGCACATAAGTGCCTTGGATGCTTCTAAAAAAGCTCATCTCCATTGCTTTGCACTGTCAGTATTGCAGACAGCTGAACACTTAATCTGGTCCAGACATTCCTGGCTAATTGAAACCATGATTGCAGCACATTTCGGGTGCAACTTGCTTGAAAACACCAACAGGCTTTTGTACTTACTCCCATTCTTGATTAAGTCTAACTCTGTTACTGCTGCTCTCCAGCCTGTTTTGCTAATGGTTTGCTGTCTTTCATAGCTGAATGACAGTTATATAAAGGACTCCACAGCACTCACCTGCTAGTATCAGGTGGGAATGTATCCAAGGTGCTTGGTTTCTTGAATAATTAGGAACCGAACAGGCTATAATGGAACAATATAAAGGACTTTTAATGCCAGGGACAAGTGCCAAAATCAATCTGGAGTGCTCATGTTAAGATTTCCTGGGACAGTTTGGTTTTATTTATGAACTGTAGGAATTTTTTCCTCATGCCAACACTGATGTGTGATCATAATATTTAAAAATCTACTATCAAAAATCTGGTAAAGTTCCAGGAAAGAGTTATATAAGCTCCATGTATAAAGCAATGACGGAAATACTCAATCCTTCTTTAAAAATGTTCAGCTAGCACTGAATTCAGCAGGATCCATAATGACTAGAGGTTTACCCTCTGTATCCATTGCAGAACTGCAACTGGTATGGGCAGATCCACATGTTTGTTAAAAGTTTATGTTGTTACTTTTCTCTATTTGTGCTGGTACCTCAATTTGATAGTTTGAACTATTTCAGAGACCCTGAGGACTTACAACACCAAACAGCTGCAAACTGTTAGTTACAAAGAAAAGAGAGAGCTTGTGACTTCTCTTGAAAAGGAGGTAGGGATCCAATAATCCAGAAGTTCCCATTGAAAAATACAGCCCAAAGAAGTGAAGCAGTGGTTAATATAATCAGTCATGTGACAAATGTCTTGCCTGGAGGGCTAAGCATGGGGCGCAGAATGGCCCAGAGTAGCTTTGGTATTGCTTAGTCTCAGGAGCTCCGGTCTTGATCTCACAATGCACCTCTTGAATTCTACAACCCTCCTTAGGCAGATTAAGGACATGCTTCAGTAACCTACTACACTAGAGCCAGAACGTACAGCACTGTGTAATCAAGCCCAGAAATTTACTTTAATACTAGCCTGGCTCAGTTGAGACTGGAAATAATCTCTGTAAACACTGTTCAGAAATGGTTTGGACACTGACCCTGCTAGCTGTTTGGCACAGGTGAAACCCTTTTTTTCTACACAACCCCTTTCATTTCAGTGAGGCTTTGCCACTTTTGTCTTCCATAACCCAAATTCTGGTTTTAAATCCTTTTTGCATTGCTCTCTGCGAACAAAGGAGGGTAATAAAACTCTTCTTCCTTGCACCTGTGCTGTTTTGGGCAGGCTTCTTCAGAACTGTGGGGTCTTGCACTGCCCCTTCCTCAATGTCTCCCCTAGGTCTGTGCATCCTGACAGACCTCAATGCAGTCTAACATTTTGAAAATCATAATCACTGAGTCCCTGTTCTTTTTCTTTGCTTATTGCCTGATTACTGTTCTTACAGGATTATGCCTGGGAACAGAGAGGCCTGGTGCTGTGCTTAATTATTGTTCCTTTTAATGGACAAAGGCCATTCATTATACTTTTCTATTGAGGAAGTTCCCCACGTTTCCAAACACTCTCTAAAACCATTATTAAACTGATAAATAACCCCTGATAACACTCCAAAAATTGTTGAAGTGCAACAGGCTCACTTTTTTTTTCAGATTGCATGAAAATGCTTATTTGCAGATTTGAATTTAAAGTTACTAACGAATCTTGTTGCTTAAATAAGGAGAAACAAAGTCCTGGCAGAAAACCACATTTCTTCATCTTTCTTCCAGGTTCAATAGTCAGCACAGGGCAAAACATTGGGTGGAATTACTTCTCATCTTGACAAGCATCCTGAAAAAACTTTCAGATGCCTGATGCTGTTGAGTCAACATCACCGGATCTGACAACATATCTTGGACTCTTCTATCCCACCTCACTTCAGAATGGTGCTGAAATGTTGCAGGGATCTATAAGGTGATCAATGGTGTGAAGTGGGTAAGTATTCTTAAACAAGTAAGCATTATTAAGGCATAGTACATGAAGAGTAACTGAATTACAAGTTTATGGCATATGAGCTGTTCTTTATTAACACATTATTTAGCACTTAATATGTACATTGAGAAAGAGGTCCTTCTGCATTATTTATAATAAGCAATTTTCACATTCAGAATTGTTTGATTTGAAAGGTAAAATATTGTCTGGATAGTTTTCCTTTAATTTTGTTTTACATTGCTCAGAAGAATATCACCAGTTTGTCCTGAACTGCTTTACTTGTCCCATTTACTGCTATTGTGCATTTATAAATAGGATAGAGCAAATAATTTGTATGTGGAAAGGACCCACTCGTGACACTTGCCTGAAACTCTAGAAAATAAGACTGATGCTCTTCCAGGTTGCATTTGCTATTTTGCACAACTACTGTAGGCCTAATATTTCTCTGTGGAAAATGTAGTTTTCTATGTAGCAGATGTAGTTTGGCTACATCTGAAAATGCTAATGTATTAAACCTAGAATTATCCAAGCATCTGAGGTATGATGAATTTCCATCAAATCTGAGACAGGTCTACCTGAATTCCTGCCTACAGACCAGGACTGGGTGTCTTTTCCATCCTTTCCCCTCTGAACTGTTCACCGCTGTGTTACACTTCTAGATATGCTCCAAATCAGCATCTCTAAAACTGACCTGCTTAGTGGACTCATCCCAACATTGTAACCTGAACTGCTCCAGGATCAGGGACCAGGTATATTCATGACTCCCCTGGTTCTTTAGCAGGCCAAGCAGCCCCAGAGGGCATACCAGCTATGGGCACACCACCAGCCCCATAGGGCTTGTGCTTGAGGATCTCCGCCCATGGAACTGGGAGCTTGAGCCTTTTGGGTGCCCTGTTTCCGGTGAGACATAAACCTGGGCTGACTTTTCTGTAAAATAGGTTCTTGTCAGTTCTGTGGGTGTTAAGATTGAAAGACATGATGTGAAAATAGCTGCATGTTTGTGAGAGTTTCCTATCAGCCTGCGAAACTGTCAAGACCAAGTTTTTCAAATAGCTGCAGAATCCCAGGAATACAAGGTCTGTATATATAGATCACGTGGTGCTTTTTCTCTGTTTCTAAGAAACAAAAAGTTCAGGGAAATGTTTATTTCATTGAAATCCCAATATTTCTTGTGAATTAGAAATCCTTCTGGTCAGGCCTATCAGCCACATAGCAACGTTTATCCAAATAAAGCAGCAGTGGCCTCTGCTGCATGACTGATGCCATTTCATACGTGTTCTGCTAAATTAAACCTGTTGTTAATACCTTTCAGGTAAGCTAAAACAACAGTTTTTTCAAAAGCAAGTATTCTTGCCTCAAGGTAAGAGCATTCCTCTTTATACTGATAGGAGGGCTTCAAACCATAGAAGATTGTTTTTCAGGTTACTGGCATGAACATAACACAACTATGTTTTAATGCTTTCATTGTTTATCAAAAACAGTATTAGTATTAAATGAACCTTGAACTACCCTCATAAAAATATCCCTGTTAATCTTACTGGAAAGGAAACTGAGGCACAACCCACTGGGTGACTTGCCTGCAGTCATATCCAAAAATCAATGGCAGAGGCATCATGTTCAGGGGAAATAATTATTTCAAGCCCTGTTCTTTAATACAAGAACATCTCTCCCTTTTCTGTGCAGGACAAACAGAATATCGACCAACTGCAAATGGCAGGGGTCGTGCCTGTGCACTATACTCCACACTGCCCATGTGGCATGGAAAAGCAATACAAACTGGAAAAAAGACAGGATGCTTGTTTTCAGCTCTTGACTCTATTTGATCATATGAGAGCACAAATCCCATAAAGCAGTCATAAGCTTCTTGATTTGATCTTAATTAAGTACTGAGCAACCTTAAATTCTGCTAAGTCAGCGGAAACAACATGTAAAACACTGTCTTTCCCCCTTCCTCCCACCACTAACTCTTCTCTCTCCACTCAGCCCTCTAGGGACCAGGACCTGTCCCTGTTTTACATACCTGAGGAATTTGAGTCTGGCCCCTGCAACAGTTCAGCATTACTGCGCGCTGCACAGTCTAAGTTAAAGCTGGCACAGAGCAAAGCTGTGTGATCCCATGCCGCCTCTGCGTGGTGAAACAGGGCTAGAGCAAGCAGCAAACTTTTACTCAAACCCTCCAGCCATAAGCAGAAAGCTCCCTGGCAGCACTGTGAAGTTATTACTCATTTGCTACTGCTAGTGACAACCAGTTCAGCTGATACCAGGAGTAAAAAGTGTTTTCAAAATTTGAATCTCAGACGTGCAAATGCAAAGGACAGTGAGCAACTGTGGCAAGCTGGCTTGCTGGTGGTATTGGTAAAACACTGATGCCAGCTGTGGATTAAGACTGCATTTATGGATTTCCTCAGGAGAACATTGGAGGGTAGGATTTATAACGTATGAGGGCTCTGACTTCTCAGCTTGGACTACTGAGAATCCAGGACTGTTATACAGATCCCTATTCATACATCAGCATCAAGGAATTATGGAAACAAACACAAGGTTTTTAAAAGAATATAAAATGAAAGCTAGTACAATATACTCTACTGTTGACCAAATCATAGAATGTCCTGAGTTGGAAGGGGCCCGCAAGGATCATTGAGTCCAACTCCTGTCCTTGCACAAGACAAACCCTTAGATACCATGTATCTAAGGGCATTGTCCAAATGCTTATTGAATATCGCCAGGCTCAGTGCCGTGACTGCCTCCCTGGGGAGCCTGTTCCAGTGCTCCATCATCCATTGGGTGAAGAACCTTTTCCTAATATCCAACCTAAACCTTCCCGGCACATCTTCCTGCCATTCCCTTGGGTCCTGTCATTGGTCACCAGAGGGAAAAGATCAGCACCTGCCCCTCCTCCTCCCCTTCTGAGGAAGCTGTAGACCGTGAGGGGGCAGCTGTTCTCAAAGTATTTAACACAAATTCCAGAAGTTCTGCTGAAAAGAACATGGCAAACTGTTCTGCCCTCAAATCAGGCTTTGCTAAAAGAAAGGAAGAAAAACCACAGACCTTCCTAAGACATGCTAAAAGAGCGCAGTCTTCCTGCCCAGAGGCAAAAGATATGTAGATGTGTCTAATCATATGGGCTTGACTACAGGTGACAGCCACAGTGATGACAATTTAAAAAGATGCAGATGAACCCTGATCTACTCCAGTAGCTTGTTTTTTGATAATCTGACTGTTTTTTGTTAGTGCTATGCATACACAGATGTCCACACTGTTTCAGGTCATAAGACCTCTCTGCATCATTCATCTTAATCCCCTAGCTCCTATATTGCAGGTGAAAACTTTACCTGATTAATGTACCTCTTCTAAAAGGTATATAGTTATTGTCTCAATAAATCAAATCACAGGCACTATAATCCTGTGCCTGTTTGTTTTATTCCCATGGTCAATCACATCCACTGTTAAAAAGGTGTGCCTCTGTTTCACATTGCCTGTTTCTGTCTCCAGCCATTTGTTCATTACTGCAACCCTGCTTTTTCTGTAAAAGCTATCTGTCCCATCTTCCTTCCTCATGGAAGAACTTAAAAGCTGTAAACAAGTTATTTCTCAGTCTCCTCTTGATAAATGAAATGTACAACTTTCACTAGTGTCTTGTTTGAGGTGTTTTTGCTGACCCTCAAGTTTTTCTGGCAAATCATTCTTTGCTCTTTCCAGTTTTTCAACATTCTTTTCAGAGACATGCTGGGGCTGTGTGTCATTTTCCACCTTGCTGATGCTCTCTGCACAAACATCACCACCCTGTTTCTATCTCCCTTGCTCCCATTTCAGTTTTGGAGGTACTGCTTTCCAGGATAAGTCTTATTGTCTAGGCTAGCTCACTTTTTTTTTCTCCTCCATGATGCTTTAGCTTCAGCCCTACCTTTATGAAAAATGTGTTTTCTGGAGTGAGCCCAGCAAGCAAACATTCTTGTTCTCTTCTGTATCACTTTTAATTAGTCTACCATTTTTTGCATTGATCACAAAAGTTTATCATATTTCACATTTACTCCCTGATTGGATAAGGGTATTAGGTCCTCTGCAAACCACTGTGATAAATCTAATAAATGGCAGCTCTCTCCAACAACTACTTTTTTAGATTTTCCTGTAAACTAGCTTATTATCAACTTCACATCTGCTTAACATTTGTAAAATGCGCGTTTACTTTTGTATAACTTTTTATTTAAAATGTCAAGGAATACTAATGCTTTTAACAAAACTGCTTGTTATACCTATGCAGCTATCCTCTGAACTTGCCATCTCAGAGAATAAAGTTAGTTTTCTCCAAAATAAATAGCTGACCTTATAGTCTGATTACTTCTCAGCTGAATCTTTTCCATGCTTTTCCTATGATTTTGCTCAAAACTTATGTCAAGCAAACTCATCTACAGTTATTACCTAATTTCTTCTTTGAATCCTGGCAACCACGATTCACCTTTTGAAAATCCTGGCACCAACGCTCTTCTGATTTCACAAAATCCTGCAAGATTTACAAAACATTTAATTCCTGCAACACATTTCATGTTTGAGCCAAGTAATAATCCAGATTCATACATTTAGATTGCTTTGTAATTCTGCCATATTGGCACTACATTTGTAACATTCCTTGGAGCTAAGTGCAAAAATATCCCAGAAAGCTGGGATAAATAGATTATCTTAATGCTACCAAGCAAATACATACTCTGTACCAGTAAGTACATCTATTCACTTCTAATTCCTGAATGTTGTGCTCTAAATGAGAATGTGCCTGCAAAGCTTACTAGATCCATGGAATGATCTCCCATCATGACTGGTGTCAGGGTGGTGTTCATAGCAGCAATTATGATACCATCCCTTCTCCAGGAGTAATATGTAAATTGGTAGCTTTTCAGCTTATATCTTTCATCTATGAACTCAGTAAGTTCTATCCGCTTGGCTTTTTGAAACAACAACAACAAAAATATACTAAATATTCTTGGAGACAACAAATGGATTATTACCAGTACTGTAAGGTTTGGCAAAACTAATTATCTGGAGAGAAGAGATCTCTTCAGTGGCTTTTTTGAGAACTTTTGGTTGCAAATGACTCATATTCAAATGAAAGATATTTCTTAAAGCTGATGTTTAATAGGCTGTACAGTTACTTTAGGATGAAAGTGGGTTTTAATCCTCAGCTTATACAAGCAATCGGATTCCTCTTTTGTCTTCAATGCGAATAAGTGCTTTGTACAATGTTTTTAGTACTGGTTTCTGAATTACAAATAATTTTACCACCACCATTCGAGAATGAGTCATTGACATTGTTAAAATGAGACAGGCCTGCTCTTTTCCTCCTAACATTTTTTCAGTTTTACACCCTGGACCACATGAAGTAATATACCACCTTCATCCTCAGTTTCCATCACAGCTACTCAGGTTCAAGCTGCCCTCTCCAGCAGTCCCATCTAACACTCTGGCACACTGGGTTTATGTTAACCAGCCTGAATGTAGTCTTTTCAGTTCAGAGCATATCTGACAGAAAGCTGGAGAGAGCTTTA
Source organism: Phalacrocorax carbo (assembly GCF_963921805.1). Classification (NCBI taxonomy): domain Eukaryota; kingdom Metazoa; phylum Chordata; class Aves; order Suliformes; family Phalacrocoracidae; genus Phalacrocorax; species Phalacrocorax carbo. Next base: position 25,740,978 of record NC_087520.1, read on the forward strand.
AAAGTCTGTTGTAATATTCAGAAAAGGGAAAGAAACTTTTTCATCATAATCCTCCATAAACACATAAACTATGTTGGTTTCACAGTTTCACAGTCCCCTAAGGCTCCTACTATTTGTGCAGCCCTTTGTCCACAGCCACCACCCTCTCACGTGCCTGCTGGAATCTTCTAACCTTTCTGCCTCCTATGACCTTAAGATATTACCTCTTCAGACCTTAGAATTGAAGGCTTTTGCTCCTTTCCTCACCTACCAACTCTGCTGTAAGCTCAAAATCCAGTTCACATGCGCCTCCCTGCTTAAATCTCTCCATAGATAATATTAGAAAATGCCACCTTGTTTACGACATAACTCCCCTTCCCCTACAAATCTCACTGCTGTTACCACTATTTTTGGTACTGTTTCCCACCTCAAGCATTTCTATACCTCTCTGTCATTTCATCTTATACCTATTTGTTCAGCACTGCTAGAGTGACATAGATCAGGGGATCTATGATCAGGACTTTTTTATGCTAAGCACTATAAATGCAGATCAGCCTTTCTTCAGCCACAGCTTACAAGCCTCCCAAGCAATGAAGTAAAAGAAGGGTAAAGTAAGCAAGCTGTGGAAAAGGCAGCAAGAGAAAATAGCAGCTACACAATACAGCCAAGCAAGGGAGATAATATTCGCAACATACAAACTGTTTTGGGGCCAAGAACAAACCAACAGCTTTCCACTCTATTTTTTTAAACTGTAGTGTTCCTTATTTTCTGCCTTATGTATGCAACACTGTTAAACATCTTGAGATTAAACTTGCAAGCAGAACCTATAAAAAGAACAAGCAATCATGTTACTGTATGCTGAAAGGGACAGTTTTCCCTCTAAAGTGAATCCAAAAATAGCTCCCAGTCTCAGAATGAAAGTGGATGTTTTGCAAGTAAGGCTACCAAAATTTACCAGAAAAACCCACTGATGAAACAGCAGGGAAAACACTCAACCGCATTTTTCCCCAATACTGAAAGGATGAGAGAGGGAAGTAGTGGTAATGTGGTAGCTGGACAAAATCAAATTATGTTAACATGAAGTTAAATTAAAAATAGGTTTTCTTTAATACATTTTTATTCTTGTGGTTACAGCATTGTGAACTCAGACTCTTTAAAAATAAGCTAAGTTTTTCAATTAAAAAAACCAAAAGCATCATTGTCTTTGCAATTCAGCATATACATTAATATTTCGAAGTATGCACAGTATTTTCTTGGAAGACAAAACAGAACAGTAGCCTTTCAAATGGTATGTAATGTGTCACAACACCAGTATATTCACATGATAAGGAAAATGTAATTCTTAGCATCTTTAAGTATTTCTTCTCATTTCCTTGTACTCATCAATTACATGGAGTGCTTAGCTTCTACCACCACAAGTCAAGTGGTAGTCAGTAGACATTTGTGAGTAGCCACTGCATGACTACATAGAAAGCTTCATGAACAGGGTAATCCATCTCCATCTGCCAAGCAGCACTGAGGCCTGAAGACAGCTTTTGCAAAAAAAAGTCACATGCAATGTTTTCTGAACAGCATTCTTACATCAAACCTGATTCCAGTCATGACTTTTGTGATTTTTACATACTGACCAGACCTACTACCATGCACAGGAGTAAAGCCTTCATCTTCTAAAGTCATCTTTAGCAGACTGCATTGTGTTAACTCCTAGTTTAGGAAGAAGCTAGCTCATATGAAGACTATTAGAAACTATTTACAGAATCTTGTTCTCTTCTGATACTTCCCTCATGGCTTTCCACTTGCTGATAAAGTTCCTCTAAATAAACCATGACTATTTTATCTAGAAGGATACTACAAACATTAAGCAGTCCCTGTGCTAAAAGAAACAAAACTTATTCACCTGTCTGTCAAAACATGTTTTTTTTTTTTGAGTATCACCATAAAGAGAAGGGAGAAGACACTTAGAGCACTAAAATTAGAGACTTTTTCAAAAGAGGTAACAATATTAAATCTATAGCTTTGGCCAATAGCTAATCAGAACTGCATGAAAGTAGCATTATAGCATACAATACTATTACAATTATTCTTTTTCAAATTAGTGTTAGACATTCAGAAACAGATCCTGCTAAAGTCTACTGAACAATTAGATTGAAAATTCATTATAGCCTAATAAATCTACATTAAACCCTTTAACACAAACAAAACTTTCAAAGGGCCTACCTTTAAAGAAAGATAGGTTATGACTACCAGAGTTTATGTTCTGTCAGGGCCCTGAGATCTCCAACAGTCCCTAATTATTCTCATCAGCATCATTGGGGACCTCCACCCACATGCTGTCTGCCCACTGGCCCAGGAACTACATTTAAGCTCAGGCCTCTGGTGGTGTTTCTTTTCTGAGCTATCTTGTTGGTGTGTTTGGGTTCAGCCTGGTGCCTTGCTGATTAGGATTTGCCCTCAGACCTACTTCTTTGCTCACGGCTTGCATGATGACTGCTAGGCCTGCTCTGTTGCATGCCACTTTTTCGGGTACTGCATTCTTTGCTAGTAAGGATGTGGTCCCTGCCTGCACCTTGTCCCCTGTGGGGGACAAGGCCTGCTCACCTTCCCTTGCAGAGCCGCCTACTCTTGCAGCTCTCTGATACTAATAATTGTGAACATTGACTAAAAGGAGCAACACAGTAACTTTCTTTTGGTTAAACAGTCTAATGGATATAATGTCCATGTAGGATAAATCATTATGGGAGCCTTTCTCTTACAGTTTGTTTTTGTTTTTTTTTTCTGTGTGAACAAGAGAAGTAGAATCAAGCCCATGTGAAGCTGGGTGAGACAAAAATCAGCTGGGGTGGACAGAATTGAAAACTTATTTGAATTACGAGTAGTTGCATTGGTGTTATAACTAATACAGTATGGTTTTCTGAAGACTTGCATCTTGGTGTTAATACTGTCTTTAATTCAGGTATATTGAAGCTGCGGCATGAATCTAGTGACAAGTAGAGTCTTTAGAGTCTCATAAGAATTTACCTCTTGCTGTAGCACCACTGATTCATCTTCATGCATGCTCTCTCTCTTTCTTCTACCAAGCTCCTTATTTTCAAACAACTTTGGGAAGCCAGTATCTTCAGGAATCTTCCTGAGTAAAACATAGTTCAGACTTTTAAGCTATTACAGTATTATGGAAAGGGTACAGATTGAGATGTGCTATGATGGCTTTAGCATTGTGTTCCTTGTAGACCAAGCTTTAGGAAGCTCACCATGAACTCTTGCTTGTGAATTCTGAGAATTCAATTATATTTAGAATTGCTATTAATAAACCGTGACATATAATGGTAGGACTTAATAGTTCTGCTTATCATTGTCAGCCTTTCTGATTGCTTCATTCACTTTTATTTCCACCTATGGTATGCTTATAACACATGTATCACAACTCAGTGCTGCAGACTCTACTGCACTTTTTGAAAGCATCAGGAACTGAGCTTTTACAGTTACAGGAGGATAGTGAAGTTGCTAGTTGTGCTATGCCTGATTTGACTTAACAATGAAGTTCCAATAATTTTTTGCTCTGTTAAAGATGTAGGACAGGAAAGTTAAGCAACTGCTCTCTGCAAGTGAGCAAGAAAAGGCAGTGATGGAACTCATATGAACCTCTGACCCCAACTTCCTCATGACATTGGGGGGAGGGAAAAAGCCTATGGGAAAAAACCCTTAGATAACCTTAATTTTTGTTATCTGATGAAGCCACATGTAACAGCTCAAACAACTCAAACTGGGTTGACAGGCCAAATTTACCTATTTATTATTTATTAATGAAAACAGGCATTATATGTAATTCAAAACTTAAGATTTTACAAACTGATAAGGTTTAACTGAACCTTTCCAAGTTAACTGTCTGTATCCCACTCTATAGCCTGGAGAAAATAAGCAGAAAAATAATGCCTTTTTTTTTTTCTAGACAATACCTTGTCATGGGAAAGTCAAAAGCACAAGACTAGATAAAATTCAGGCTGCTGGTATAATACTTTAAATATATATATGGCCATAATATATAATACTTAGTACCTAATACTTTTTTTTTTTTGAGTTTGATCTTTCTGATGGCTCTGCTTTATAATGTTGTTTAAGGAAGACAGCAGCTAGTGATACAAGTGCATATATAAACCTGAGCCAACTATGGAAATCGCTGTTTTAGATTGTTAGGTCTTTACAGTTAAGACTACAAGGCAAAAATACTTAAAAAAACCAAAACCCACCCACATAAACCCAAAACAACAACAATAAACCCACGTTTAGTTTCTTAACCACTAATATGCCCATATTTTTTTACAATTTTTTATTACAATGCTGTTTGCAGCTATCACTTTTCACTTGGGAGGCAACAAGAGACAGGTTTCTGGAAACAGGCAGTCTGAGCAAAAACAAACCATTTAAGCAGTGATATTTTTCTTGCTATTAGATTTGAATGTTACACATATAAAAATACCTGTAGAGAAAATAATATCAAATGGGCCTCCCCTCCTCTTGATGCCTCGAGATAAATTTAATCTCCACCAACTTTCCTACCTAAATATGTATATAGAATCATAGAATCATTAAGGTTGGAAAAGACCCTTAAGATCATAGAGTCCAACCGCTAACCTATCACTGCCAAGTCCACCACTAAACCATAGTCTCAAGCACCACATCTACCCTTCTTTTAAATACCTCCAGGGATGGAGACTCCACCACCTCCCTGGGCAGCCTGTGCCAATGTTTAACAACCCTTTCAGTGAAGAAGTTTTTCCTAATATCCAACCTAAACTTCCCCTGGTGCAGCTTGAGGCCATTTCCTCTCATCCTATTGATTGTTACTAGGGAGAAGAGACCGACCCCCACCTTGCTACAACCTCCTTTCAGGTAGTTGTAGAGAGCGATAAGGTCTCCCCTCAGCCTCTCTTCTCCAGACTAAACAACCCCAATTCCCTCAGCCACTCCTCATAAGACTTGTTCTCTAGACCCTTCACCAACTTCGTTGCTCTTCTTTGGACATACCTCAGCACCTCGGTGTCCTTCTTGTAGTGAGGGGCCCAAAACTGAACACAGTACTCGAGGTGCGGCCTCACCAGTGCTGAGTACAGGGGCACAATCACTGCTGGCCACAGTATTCCTGATACAAGCCAGGATGCCATCAGCCTTCTTGGCCACCTGAGCACACTGCTGGCTCATGTTCAGCCGGCTGTCAACCAACACGCCCAAGTCCTTTTCCTCCAGGCAGCTCTCCAGCCACTCCTCCCCAAGCCCGTAGCTTTGCATGGGGTTGTTGTGAGCCAAGTGCAGGACCCGGCACTTGGCCTTGTTGAATCTCATACCGTTGGCTCTGGCCCAATGATCCAGCCTGTCCAGGTCCCTCTGTAGGGCCTTCCTGCCCTCCAGCAGATTGACACTTCCACCCAGCTTGGTGTCATCTGCAAACTTACTGAGGGTGCACTCAATCCCCTCATCCAGATCACCAATGAAGATATTGAACAGGACTGGCCCCAACACTGAGCCCTGGGGAACACCACTCATGACTGGCCGCCAACTGGATTTGACTCCATTCACTACCACTCTCTGGGCTCGGCCATCCAGCTAGTTTTTAACCCAGTGCAGAGTGCACTTGTCCAAGCCGTGAGCAGCTGGCTTCTCCAGGAGAATGCTGTGGGAGACAGTGTCAAAAGCCTTTCTAAAGTCCAAGTAGACAATGTCCACAGCCTTCCCCTCATCCACCAAGCGGGTCACGTTATCATAGAAGGAGACCAGGTTAATGAGGCAGGACATCCCTTCCATAACCCCATGCTGGCTGATCCCGATCCCCTGGTTGTCCCGCATGTGCTGCGTAATGGTATTCAAGATGATCTGCTCCAGGACCTTTCCCGGGACTGAGGTCAGGCTGACAGGCCTGTAGTTCTCCAGATCCTCCTTCTGACCCTTCTTGTAGAGGGGTGTCACATTCACTAGTTTCCAGTCATCTGGGACCTCCCTGGTTGACCATGACTGCTGATAAATGATGGACAGTGCCTTGGTGAGCTCCTCTGCCAGCTCCCTCAGTATCCTTGGGTGGATCCCATCCGGCCCCATGGACTTGTGAACATCGAGGTGAAGGAGCAGGTCGGTGACTGCCACCTCTTCAACAACTGGGACTTCATTCTGCATACTAGCTCCACTTCCCAGCCCAGGGGCCTGACAACCCTGAGGATGACCAGTCTGACTATTAAAGACTGAGGCAAAGAAAGCATTAAGTACCTCAGCCTTCTCCTCATCTTTTGTGGCAAGGTTACCTTCCACATCCCACAAAGGAGGGAGATTCTCCCTGGCCCTCCTTTTGTCACTGATGTATTTATAAAAACATTTTTTGTTATCTTTAATGGTGGCGGTCAGTTTATGTTCCAGTTGGGCCTTCGCCTTCCTAATCTTTTCCCTGCATAACCTGACAACATCCTTGTAGTCCTCCTGAGTCACCTGCCCCTTCTTCCAAAGGTGGTAAGCTCTGCTTTTTTTCTTGAGTTCCAGCCAAAGCTCCCTATTCAGCCAAGCCAGTCTTCTCCCCTGCCTGCTCAACTTACGCACACAGGGACGGCCTGCTCCTGTGCCTTTGAGACTTCCTTCTTTAATAACATCTAGCCTTCCTGGACTACTTTGCCCTTCAGGACTGCCTCCCAAGGGACTCCGTTAACCAGACTCCTTAATAATCCAAAGTCTGCCCTTCTGAAGTTCAGGGTAGCAGTTTTGCTGACCCTCTTCCTTACTTCTCCAAGAATCGAGAACTCTATCATGTCATGGTCACTGAGCCCAAGATAGCCTCCGATCACCACATCACCCACCAGGCCTTCTCTGTTCGTAAACAGCAGGTCCAGCGGGGCACCTCCCCTGGTTGGCTCACTTACCGGTTGCATCAGGAAGTTATCTCCCACACACTCCAGGAACCTCCGAGACCGCTTTCTCTCTGCTGTGTTGTATTTCCAGTAGATATCTGATAAGTTGAAGTCTCCCATGATAACAAGGGCTAGAGATTGTGAGACTTCAGCCAATTGCCTGTAGAGTACTTCATCTGTCTCCTCATCCAGGTTGGGTGGTCTATAACAGACTCCCACCAGGGTGTCTGCCTTATTGGCCTTCCCCCTGATCCTTACCCATAAGCACTCAACCTTATCATTACTGTTGTTGACTTCTATACAGTCAAAACACTCTCTAACATACAAGGCTACCCCTCCACCTCTTCTTCCTTGCCTGTCCCTTCTAAGGAGCTTGTAGCCATGCATTGCAGCGCTCCAGTTGTGCGAGTCATCCCACCACATTTCCATGATGGCGACCATATCATAGTTTCCCTGGCATCCAATGGCTTCCAGCTCCTCCTGTTTATTGCCCATGCTGCGTACACTGGTATAAATGCACTTCAGGTGATCTATTGATGTCTTCTCCAACACAGGTATGCCACCCCCAGGCTCATTCCTAGCAAGCCTGGTTTTATCCCCTTCCCCCTTCGTATCTAGTTTAACGCCCTCTCAACGAGGCCTGCTAACTCCTGAGCCAGAATGCTTTTCCCCCTTTGCAACAGGTGAACCCCATCTCTCTCCAGCAGGCCTGGTGCCATGCAAACTGCCCCATGATCAAAAAAACCAAAATTCCACCACTGACACCAGCTTCTGAGCCATGTGTTAATGAGATGGGACTTCCTGTTCCTTTCCGTATGTCTCCTGGCTAGTGATGGGATGGAGGAAAACACTACCTGCACTCCTGATCCTTCAAGTAATCACCCCAGTTCTCTAAAGTCCCTTTTGATTGTCTTTGCCCCTCTATCAGCTACCTGATCACTGCCGACCTGAACAACCACTAGCGGATAATAATCAGATCCTTTTACTAGCCTAGGGAGCTTCCTGGTAATGTCTCTTATCCTTGCCCCAGGGAGGCATCAGACTTTCCTGTGGGATGGGTCCAGTTGGCATATCAGGCCCTCTGTTCCCCTCAGAAGGAAGTCACCTGCAACAATTCCCCTTCTTTTTTTCTTACCAGTGGCTGTTGTAATGCATGGGGCTGACTGGTTTCCTCTAGTCAACCTCTTGGGTGGATCACTGTCAGTATCTTCATCCTCCTGGCCCTCGCGTTCCAGAGCCTCATACATATTGTGTGAGGGCACCTGGGGGTGGCGAAGTCAGATAGGAGAGGCTTCGCCTACTGCGCTGAGCAGGGATCTGCATCCATCTTCCGTCTCTTGGGTCCCCTCCCTCTGCCTGGCGGCATGAGGGCAGGGAAGCCACTCCTTCTCTTGATGCTTCTATCTAGTGAGCTTGTCTCAGGGATGGTAGGGAGTGGCTTCTCCAGCCTATCTCCCTCTTGCATTCCCTGATACTCCTCAGTCTCACAACTTCTTCTTTCAGCTCTGCCACCATGCTGAGCAGATCCTCCACCTGCTCACACCTCACACAGGTCCTGTCTTGGGAGCCCTCCATGACTGGAGCAGGGCTCTGGCACTCCCTGCAGCCAGAGACCTGGGTGGCTGCATGTTTCAGTGGGAGGTCTGGCTGCATTGCCACATGCGTCCTGGCAACAGCTCTTGTCCGAGAGGAGACCATGGCTAAGTCTTTTCCGGGAGAGCGTAGACCACGAGGAGAGCTCGCCAGCTGCCTGCTCGCCCTGCCTGCGCAAACCGCCGTGCCCGTCCTGGTCACGGCGCTCCCATGGGGCCCGTTTAAACCTCCCGCTGTTGCCCCAGCAACGCCCAAGCCCCGTCTGCCTCTCTCGCGAGAGCAGCCGGTTGGCGTGGGGGCCCCAGCAGGCTCTTCATGGGGTTCCCTGGCACAGGAAACCCCCTTTTCTACCCCAATCTAGCGCCCAGTTGCAGGACTTACCATCGCTGCTGCCGCGTGCCTTGCCAACTGAGAGCTAACCAAACTCGCCAGAAGTCCCTCATCTTATATACTAAAATGCACCAGATTGTATCAAGTGTTTTCCACACCAAAATTTAAAATATTTGACAGCTTTGTGTGGCAGCCCTAGCAAAAGAGCTAAAAAACCCCCCACAGTTTACTTTTCTTAGTGGAGATTTTACCTAAGTTTTCAACAGTTCAAAGCTAACAATAATGTTAAGCAGTTGAAAATATTTGATGTCATATCCTTTCTTAGAACTACAGTTCACAGTTACTTTGCAGAAAGGTTTTTTCAGAAAAACAGAACTGTAATAAAGCTGTGCGTATAGGACCATGTCTAGCTGGGTTTTAAACATCTTTAAGGATGGAGACTTCAACCTCTCTGAACAACTTGTTCCAGTGTTCAATCACCTTTATAGTGTTTTCCTATATTTAAACAGTTTCTTGTATTTCAACTTCTGCCTGTTGCCTTTTGTCCATTCACTGGGTGATATTAAGAGTCTCGCTCCATCCTCTTTACTTCCTCCCATCAGGTGTTTAAAACCATCAGTAAGATCCCTCTGAGACTTACCCTGAAGCTAAGCAACCTTCATTCTCTCAGCCTCTCCTCCTATGTCAGATACTCCAATTGCTTAATTATCTAATTACCTTCCTTACCCTTTGCTAGACTCACTCCAGTATGTCCATGTCTTTCTTGTACTGGGAAGCACAGAACTGGGGGTGCAACTCCAGATGTTCTCTCAGCAGTGCTGAGCAAGATCTCTCTTGCCCTACTGGCCACATTCTTCCTAGCACAGCCCGGGATGCTTGTCATCCTTTGCCACGAAGGCACATTGCTGGCTTACATTCAGCTGCTTACCTACTAAGGACCCCAAGGTTCTCTTCTGCAGAGCTGCTTTCCAGCTGGTTGGCCCCCAGAATGTACTGCTGCCTGGGATTATTATTCCGAAGTGTGGAACTTGGCATTTCCCTTTGAACTTCATGGGACTCCTGTTTGCTTGTTCCTTCATCCTGTTGAGTTGCTTCTGAGTGACAGCACAACCATTGCCTAGTCATCCAGAAAGTCACTATATACACACAAATACACACAAAATACTGTTGTATTTTGCTTTAGAGGAAAATATATTCTGGAGACATGCATACCATTGTGCAAATATATTTAATGCCAGCTGTTTCTCACAGTCGGGAACCTAGCCTACATCTGGCATCTACAGAAGCTGGAAAGACCATGGCTTTTCCCTAAGCCTGCCAGTGTCAGGGGTTATTAGCTTCTCTTGCACAATTTCTAAATATTTCCTTTTTAATATTTTCCATGCAGCTGTCTGTTTTGCTACCTGCTTTTCTGTACTACTGAAGCCAAGAGGAAGTGTGTGCAATGTTACTTCAGGACATGGATAAGCCTTAGTGGGTTTTTGTCTCTCACAGTACAATGGGGGAAATGTGCAACAGGTTGTTTCTTTTCATTGCTGCTTCCTGGAAAGAACACAATAGAACAAAATCTGCCCTGTACAGCCTGCGTTTACTCATGCCACACTGCTATTTTCAGCTTTAAAAAGCCAAAGGCAAAAAAGTACTTAAGGTGATAATATTAGAAGAACACTTTACTTTTTAGTTAAGTTCATTTGCCTGTATTAAAATGGATAGTTAGATAATTGAGAAGTTAAAGTCAGAATATCAGTCCCAAAAGAAGATTATGCTGCATTATTGCAACATTTTCTTAAACAATGTGACTTAATAATTATATTTTTAGCTCAAGTGTTTTTGCTACAGATGAAATGCTAGCTTCTGAAGAAAGATAGCAAGATAGCTAAACAGGCAACACACTATCGAAGACAGACAGCACTCGGGTTCTGTAGCCTGTTTGGATGTTGCCTACACATCTCTCTTGCTGCATGTTCCTGTTATCTCATCACTTTCACAGGAGAAATGATAGCAATCTTCTTGGGTGTCGTGGTTCAGCAATTAAAAATGTACTGCAAGAAAGTGCTAAGCAAAAGCCAAAGACTGCAATGTTTAGCTTCCTTTGAGGAGTTTACGTGCAATGTTGCCATCTCAAACATTCCAAATCTCAGGCTCTAAAACTGAAGTTTTCAATGAGACTATGTGTAATAAAAAACAATGTCTTATGTTCTTTTTAGCTGTCTTCCAAACTCTTGGGTCTGTAATGAATAAAGTTTCAGAGGGTTTTGATTTGGCATCCTCCAAATGAAAGCTGAAACTAGTACTTAGCCCCTTGATTACTGCAAGATCTGTTAAAATGATTTTATTAATAAACTTTGAACAGGATTGAAGTTCCATAAGTAGTTTTTTTTGGCATAAAAAGACTCACTTTCTGGTGTTTTTTTGTGTGCTGACTCTTCACATCACTCATGCAATTCATGGATTCTAGCCCAGCTAAAATTTCTCAAGTTGACAAAGGCTTCTTTCATCTGCAAAGGGCAATGACACTTGTGGTTGGAAAGACTGTTGGGAAACCAAGGTAAAGTCTCCTTTTTTAACATGCTCTGTGTTAGCTGGCTGCTTTCCACAGAAGAAAAGGAAGTACTCATCTCCAGCAGTGTTGCACTTAATTCCAGTTTAGTGTATTAATGACTAAATTCAAAGAATATGAACTCAACGGAAGTAAATTTTAGTAGAACACAGTTTCACCACAAACAGAGTGTTTTCCTGGATGACTGAAAATCCACTGATGTTTACTGCAGCAATTCAGAATTCTTTCTCCACGTCACTAAATGCAAATAGCCTACAAGCAGACTTGATTATACCAACATGTAAAAGGAAGTCAGTAGCAATCTGTATCTTTCAGATGCCTTTAATGTACATGTTGTTGCAACTATGAAAAAAGAAGAAAAACCAAACAAAAAAAATCCCAAAACAAACCAATCCAAACCAGCCCCATAATGAAAAAGCATTTAGTTTAGATTAGATTTTTTTTTTTAATTTCTTGTTGATTATTTGTGATCAATTGCATGTTTTCATATTTCAGAATGATCAGGTAGAGAAAACACAACACTTAGGGTCAAGCCGATTAAAAAACTTGCCCGCTTTCCAATGGAGAAATCAAGGATGCAGGCATGGTGTTGGTAAAGATGTTAGTGCTGTGCTCTTCTATAGGATGGGCTTCTTTTGGGGATTTGATGAATATGGCTGTACTTTCTCCTTGGAACAGGTAAAGCAAGGGGGGGCAAGGAGGGAGTGCTCACTATGCTCCTTTGCCTAGAAGAGTTTGAGTTTTGCTTGGTATGGGTGAAGGTTTTGAAAGCCTGCTTATATTCTCTTACATACTTATGCTATACCTTCACAGCAAGGTCATACAATCTAGGCCTCTGTTATTTCACCATTAGCTTACAGGAACCATTTATCTGCAGGTACATAATTGATGGACCTGGAGGTTTAGCATTTCTCCACCCTCTCTTAATACTGTTTAGTACATCATGTACCAAAACAGATGGCAAATGCTTGGGATGTGGACTAGGGCACTTTCTATAAACCATTTAACCAGTTGAGGTATGATATCCTAAACTCTCTGCAGTTTAGGAGTTCTTCATCTTGTTCACATTTACATGAATTATGAATTGTGTGATACCTGTTTAAGACTCCACTATTTAAAACAGTCGGGTAAAGAATTAATAAATTTCTGTGGTATAATTTAATTAGCAGAGGTGCTTGACACTGCTTATTTTACAGAAACTGCCTAAGGCCAGCAGCTGCGATACTCTTCTTTAGTCATGGTGAATGTTATGACTATTTTCCAAAACAGCATGATATGGGTGTTTCAGGAAACAAACAAAAAAAAAAACCAAAAAAAAGAAGCCTTAGTCCAACTGCAAATCCATGAAATGGACACCATAATTCTGTATCTTGAAGTATCCCATTACAGTGGGAAAGTATTGGGCCTGTTTGGAGTCCTATCTTCTAGAGCAAGATGATCGTATCATGGGCTGCACTCACACACTATATCTTAGGTTTTACAAAGATGAAATACAGAGCATTTGAGTCCCACAAATTTGAAGCCTAACAATATTTTAATATTCACTTCTTGCAAGACCTCCTGAAATACACAAGGTGCCAAAGAAATGGCACCTTAGAATCTACATCTGTGCCAAAAGTTATTCTGTACAGATGCGCAACACAAATAACCAGATTGAGAAATGATGATGGCAACTCTTCTGAAATATCACAGTGTAGTATTTACTGAACATGAATCAGAGGCTTTGGTATTTGGGTCATCTTAATGCTTCGATCTTCTGGTACTGTGTCATTCTTTTATTGCGCATACTTGCTCTATTAATGCCTTGTTTTATGCCGTGGTCCTTCAGTGCTGCTTCTTGTAAAGCTCCCATATTGTTTTAAATGTGATTGTAACTGGGTTCACTCTGCATGACTTTTATGAGGAGACCTATAAGCCACTCATGTCTTAAACCATGTTATCCTTTAGGCATCACTATTGTTCCTACTTTCAGGATGTTAAGATGTTACTGACTTAGCTTGTGAGTGAGCCACAAAAAAGTTTGGATTGAAAAAGCAGATGTTGTAGTTCTTCTTGCATTGTTACAGTTAGGTTTTAAAAGACCTTCTCTGGACACTTTGAAAAGTTTAAATATGGTTCTTTTTTACTATTTGTTCTTTAATGCTCAGAAGCTCAGAGTTTTGTTTGTCTTCTGAATGAAATAAAAACTGGTCTTTGGGTTTTTTGAGATCCATGACTCTTCTGAAAGACTTGGGCTGTCATTTAGCATGAAAAAATGTACATATGAGAAACAACATACTGTCTCTGATTTCTTCCTGCATTTATAGTCAGACACTGGCTGCTATGTGTAATTCCAATTGTGCTGTGATGGCTGGATTTGCTCACTAAATAAGGAATCATGCAGGCACTCACATAATGGTCATCTTAAGTGCTCTTCAGATTACTTGCCTGTTCATTGTTGTTTCCCTTGTATATGGCTGGGAGTGCACTCGGTGGTATTTCGGTTAGGACCTCAGTCTCTCCTGTCCTTGTGACAGCATGCAGTCTCTAGGTATCAAGCAGCTATCATTTTCGGCAAGAGTTGTCTGTACTCCTCCAGTATCTATGTATTTAGGTATCCATATGGCAATGAATGAATCCTATGCATAGGAGATTAGACAGATTCAATGTCTGTCTTACCCATTATTCCTTGCTGGAAGGTTTTATTCCAAGTATTTTCCATAATTTAAAAAACCCAAACAAACCAACTTCCAACAACTTTCTGACAGTCAAACTACGCTTTAGTTTTCTTGATTTTGTCTAACTACTGCACAGACAGCCCTTGTGTGAGTCTACAGAGGTTTTTTCCTTAACCATTATTTATAAGCTTTCATATAATATGAGAGGTTTTAAATTTCTCTGGATAAATTATATGTAGGTAAAATACTAACTGATTCTTTTTAATTAACATGTTCAGTAATTATGATGTTTAATTAGTTCAGACCTGCACTTCAAATTGGCCTGTAAGTTTCTGGTTTCTTCAAATAGGGATTAAAATTAAGCTTTATAGTTTTATAATGAGGTTTCTTTAGGCTGAAAAAAATAGTCAAAAGGATTAAACAAATGCAGGATTGTTCTACTACTCTGCTTCCCCAGCACATGATATTCTAAAAATACAGGAGTACCTAAGACTACTTCAAGTGTCAAAGAATTTCTCCAAAATTAAGTCCTTCAAACTGTCTACAAAGCTCCCCCTAAGAAGTTTCTTTAATTATTTGTAAGGATTTTGAACAGCTGTGATTCTGCTGCAGTACAGTCTGAGCCTGACAGACTCATACCTTAAACGGGAAAACATTTTAAAAGTACTTTTTACAGAAGTGTAGAATGTGGGCAAAAATGAATGCATTGTTGATAAACTGAAGCCAAGGGGAGGAGGATCTTGTGTCCACACCAACCTGACGTGCTTCCAGCCTTCTCCAGGACTGTTACAGCCCTCTTGTTTTACCTTTGCTACTTTGGCTCCCTCATACTAATTTCACTTTTGGAGGGGCATGCTGGGCAGAGGAAGCTAATGCTTGTCAGATAGCTACAGATGTCAGGATATAACGCATCGTACATGAAGCCGTACTCCACACTTCCTACTTGTAGTGTTCTTCCTCTCAGGCCACAGAGCCCTAGCCACATGATTTTTAGATAGAAGGGACTTTCCTGTGATCATAGGAGGATTAGGTAATTGCCCTATTTCTTGTTTCCTCCCTGTTGTGGGGTTAGGATTTGATCTAAAACCAACAGAAGTCTGTGGACTGAATCTCATTGACTGACGCTGGTTTTTAAAGTCAGACTCTATAAATAAAGACAGTCTTCATGGAGTGGAAAGTTTGAATAAATGTGATGAACTAAAATGACTGCTTTCTCCTAAAGTCTCCATCCTGCATCCAGCAGTCCCATTAACCTTCAGTGTGAATGTATATGCTGGGGGCCTAGCAGGAACACAATTAGGCCTTACAGCTTTCACAAAATTAAAGATATTCTGGACTTCGGCATTTTCTAGTGCAGCCTCCTGCTCAAAGCGGGTTACCAGCAGTGCTGGATCAGGACATCCATGGCTTTGCCTAGCTGAGTCTAGAAAACCTTGAAGGATGCAAACTCTGCAACCTGCATGGCCCATTCTAGTCTGCATTACCCACCTGCTGAAAAAAAAATTTCTAGTATCTGACTTGAACCTCTGAAGTAGAGACATCTCTTCATAGTGGCCTATGCCACTGTTTGTTATCTGCCACTATGGAGAATAATTTGCTCTGTCTTCATAACTGACCTTTAAGTAGCTGTAGGCTTCTAGTAGATCCCCCCCTTAGCCTCCTTCACCTAACTAAACAAGACTGGCTCCCTCAACCTCTCCTTGTATGGCATGTGCTCTAGCGCCCATCTTGGTAGCTGTCTACTGCATCCTCTCCAGTTTCTCAACATTTTCTTTGAACTGAGGGCCCTAAAGTTGACTACAGTATTTCAGATGCAGCCTCACCATTTCCGAGTACTGAGGCATAATGACTTCTTTCACTTTGCTGACTGCATTTCTAATGCAGCCCAATATGCAGTTTTCCCCACTTGTCATGAGAGCACACTGTTGGTTTGTGATCAACTTAGCTTCCACTATAACCCCTACAGCCGTTTTGGCAGGGCTACTTGACAGCCAATTGATCCTTATTTCTTCTTTGCAACCTAATGTTACCTCTACGCTTACCTACCCTTTGACCAGAAAACCAGCATTTTTCACCCTGTTGTAAGATCAACTTGACTTTAAGGGATCGCTTTAAAGGGATTTCGTGCTTGTGCTGTTGGCTTGATCTACCACAGATATAAGCATCAGCTGCGCAACCTACATACAGCTCTACACACTTCTGTATCTGGGCCACATCCAGTCCCATGTTTTTCACTATTACATAGCTTTCCCTCTTGGCATTCCTCATTGTGGAAAAAGCAGCTATGCAGACTCTTTTTCACTAATTGCTGTCCTTAATTACAGCCAGTTATCAAATCAGCCTGTGAAAACTCATCTGCAGTCACTAAAGAGTTACAGTTTGTGTATCTGACCAGGAAATTTTAGATGTTTGCAGGCAGCCAATAAAAGGAGAGATCAACAATGCAGCTGACTCATGGGCAGGAAAGCTTGAGCTGTGTCTGAATGCAGTTCAAGGCTGACTCGCACTTGATATATCCGCAGCAGTTTCACTCCCTTGTTCCATAGTTTTTATGCCCCTGTTTCCAGAGGTAAGTTGATTTTTGTTTCCGATCTCTTTTACTGAAACACCTGCATATTAGCACAACATAGAGTTTCGCTTATACTAAGAAAAACATATTTGCTATGAATTACTTTTCAAAAATCACCTTTAAAATTAGAAACTTGAAATAAATGGTTTTATAGTAGTCTCCCTCCTGCCCCTGCCTGCCCAACTAGGGGAAGATGACAAAGTTGTGTGAAACTTTTAATGGCTTACTAAAAAATATGAAACTCTTCACTGCAAAGGTCACCTAAGAAATATTGGTTTTGTGGTTTGATGGTGAGCTTTTTAAAAGGGTCTGGGAGAAAAAGCATTCGGATGAGCAGAAGTACTGAAAAAATGGTTTTCATACCAAACTTGCAATGTAGGGGGCAGAGACAGACTTTGTTATCTGTAATTCCATGATAGTCCCAGATTCCACGACTAGTCCCTCCAGCTGTTTTAGGCACCTTGGTAGCACTCTGGATACTTAAAAAAATATATATCTCATTTTAGGGTTAAACTGTCGTAGAAATTATCAGCAAATCACTCTAAGTCTAGGTGAGGAAACAGATGTACAAACTCAGACACGGGGACAATGGTGCTTGGCACATCATGGTTTGTAACAGAGAAAGATTGGAGTGGTGGTCTTTTTTTTTTTTTTTAAATCTCTAGTTAAATTAGGTTTTGCAAATCCAAAATAGGAGCTAATGGCTATGTTTTATTTTTATCTAAGTAGTCAGTTAGCAAGAGTTTAAATAACTGTTATAGCTTTACTTGATTCAATTTTAAATAGATACTTTCAGGAATGGTTTACATCTATATTCTTTGTTTGATCTTCTTTGTACTATACTTGGAGTTGAACAAATTATTTTGGCTATTTAAATGACTATTTATCATAGTATATATTAAAAATGAGATATAATTTTGCTGCTGCCAGCCTTCTGATTACCTACTTTATATTTAGGATTTGTAGATCGGTGTGGTCTGTCTTTATAACTTTAAAAGATAAATGGCTTTTTTGGAAATTTATCTTCATTCACAGCAATCTTTTCAAATTTTATTAAACTCTTAACCTATCTGTCAGCCTCATATCATGTTGGAGTTATTCTTTAAGGAAATTCTATGTGAGGTACCTCTTGCTTTCAAACTATAATAATCTAACAAAAGCAAAAAAATTCAACTGTGCTTTCTTATCAAAATCAAATACTGTTGAAGCTGAATCGGTAAATCAACTGCCGAATTTTTATTTGCATTTTTGATTGTGGTTAGATGCAAAATTAGTACCCCTCTGTGATTGTGAATTTGTCTGCATGGCACAGCTTGGATACTGAGATCAACCAAAAATAAGTTGGTCATGAAGCAGTTCAGCCATAAGTATAGGCTAATTTATCTTCAGGTGTTTGCTTCTACTTTACTCATGGAGAACAAGTGATCTGCTCGAAGTCAGAAGACTTTCAGGCCTTCTGCATCCCAGGAGCTCTTTTTGTAAAGCCCATCTTTTAGAAGGACACAATTCACACTCAACAATCCGTACTGGTTACCTCAAAGTTTTGGCCTTGTTACTTCAGTTCCTTCATGTGTTTTCTTTTCTAGCCCTGATTTACTGGACCCTGAAGGGAGTATTCCAGTTTGAGTTCTTCTGACTCACTGACCACTGATCTTGCAGTAATCACTACCAATAGTTTTATCCCATCTGTTTTCTTTGCTTGCTCATTTTCCTCTTTCACCACTGACTTTTGCTTATTCTCTAGTCTAATGTAGCTTCACAGATGTAATTAAAAATGTTACTCATGCAGTAACACAGTGATGCTTTGCAGAGGTTATCTCTAATCCATGTGCATTGCCATAAAATGTGTCTGAAACACTCAGATGGCCCTATAGTATAGACAAAGTACTGGCCAAATTAGAGGCTGCTGTAACGACACAGCTCCATTTAGCAGAGTTCTGCCAGCTGACAGCAGCAAGAAATTTGTCTTTTACCTTGCTTTTGCATTGACATGTGATGTTGTATTAAAGAAGATACGCAAGAATGATGCAGAACATACCTGCATGAGTTATTGAATTGCTTTTTCTCATGAGAAGCAGGGAAACTCTGTTTCTGTCTAGCACATAACTGTAAGATACTAGTTTGTCTATATAGTTCAGTATCGCTTAAAAAAAAATCACATTTTGTATTGTAAATAATGACCCTACATTTCAAAGTCATCAGATGGAAATAATAACAAGCAATTAACTAGCACCTTGCAGCTTCAGATGGCAAGTTACGATCCAGACACTCCTTTGCAATTAGTCCGTTTTTCCTGTCTTTATAAGGAAAGTCTGACACAGCATGGTAAAAGGAAGCCTGTTGGATTAGTGTAATTATTATTTGGGAAGCAAAGGGTGGTGCAACTTCACTGTGCTTTGGTAGTAATGATGAAAAGTAGTCCTTAAAACTTTTTTCTTTTCTGCCATTTTTTTCCCCAAGCCAGTAATTAAGAAATGGCCAAATCATTACCTGTAGTAGCCCACGAAGATTTGGATAGCTTTACCTTGACCAGGACAGGCTCGGGCTTTGCACTCAAAGCCTTTCATATTTCTTGGAACACTCACATCTCGGTGAAGCTGCTGACCAGCCAGGACACTACAGAGAGGTATGTATCTTATTTGGCCAACTAACCATGCAGATGGGCAGTACAGACCTGCAGCAATGGCACCAGAATGAATCCTGGCATGCCCAGGATAATCTGATCCCTAAAGACATCTCCATTCCTAGAAATCCCGACTAGCCAAGAGGAAACTTGGAGGCAGTTATACCGAGAAACAAGCTCTATGGTTTTTCACAAAAAGTAGAGCTTAATCCTGAAGTCATTAATTATCTCTACTCTAATAATGTCTACAAACCCTGATCAGTAATACTCAGCATGCTGTGGTATTACATCTTTCTGGAGGTCCCTGAAGAGGTCTCAGATGAATTTAATCTAAAACATTATGTACAGGTGAGGGAGCAGAGAAACGGGAGGCAGAAGGGATAACGGTCAGGGGTACAGGGCAGTGAGATGTGTATATGTCCTAATTATAAAAACAAATGAGCAGTAACTGATGGGTGTCAATCTACTGACCACAAAATTCCAATGTGTGACAAAAACACAGAAAGTTTCCAAGAATAACCGCAAGCTACTTTTGATGAAGCAAGACCAAAGCATTTTAGGGAATGCACTGACCCGACTGTTTATCAAAAAAGGAGTGTCTGATGTGTGTCTATGGACTAGTTACTCTTGTTAACTGAGAAGACTGCCATTCAGGTGGCTTTTGTTAAAACTAAAATCCAAAACTATCTTACCTGAATACATAGGGTTTAATTTGTTCCATTATAAAGGCAGAGGAGGAAAGAACAGTATTTTATGCAAATATTTTCAAATTGACTGTTTAAATTGTCAGTGATACTTCAAAAGCCCAATGCTGTGAGAATTTGGGAACAGTTAAAAATTTTAAGTTGGTGGGGTTTTTTGTGATTTTTTATTTTTTTTTTTTTTTGTGGTTGGGGGTGTTGCTTGTTTTTTAGACAATAGAAGTCCAGCAATTTTGTAATTTAAATCAATGTTATTTATTTGGTCACTCATTTAAAGAAAAACAAGCTCTGTCCCCTGACCACATTTTCCTTAAATCAAACAAACCCCAAAACAAAATAGTTAAAGTTACAGAAATCAACATTTTATTTCGCTTTGAATTTAACATGCTATTGTGGTTTGGCATCTTTTCACTCACACTTGCTCCCTAAAACTAAAGCCACTGTTCTGTTTTTCTCTTTCTAACATTCTGATCTCTTGTTTACACTACACGAAGTATAGGAAAGCTGGGAGAATAAACTGTGTTTTACTCTGGCTGCAAAATGTTTAACTGTGTGCTGCTGAAAAATATTTAGATTTGTGGAAATAAGTGTTAAAACAGGTGGGGCTGGGAATTACTTCTAGTGATTAGTTTACAGGCTTATGAATCAACACAGTAAATATGAGAAACTGAAACTGAAGTGTCAGTGTAAGGGCTGGTTAGAGTAATGAGAATGAGCTCTAGGTCTGTTGAAATCAACTGAATTTTGAATGATAAGAGATAATCAGATCTTTAAAATCAAACACTCAATTAACAAAAATTGAACCTGTATCAGCAGTTCAGTTATTTCCATGAAAAGGCAGAACTGAATTGACAGTTCAGTGTTTCTTGTGCATGAAGAAGTAACTGTTTTAGGTCCTCGGACAACAAAACTTTATTCTTCTGATGATGATCAAAGCAAAGTTTTGTTATCTCTGTAAATAAACTGTTTGAATTCAGGTCTACAATACAACCGCAGTTGAGCTTGACTCAAATTTGGCAGTCACTAGTGTTACTGCTTACATCAAAACTGAATTTGGCTTCACCTTTATATCATGCTATGATATCATATATAATTTATATAACATTATTCCATTAGATAAGCATGGAAGATCATAATTTCCTTGTAAATGTGATTTCACTAATACCAAAAGGATACAACACAAGTTCTTGGGAACAGTAAGGAGAAAATCTTGATTTTGCTTAATCTAGCATTTCATATAATTCAACTTTCTACTGCCTTTGCACTTCAATCCTTCTTTAAACTGTGCTCTTAGGTTTATATTAAAGCACCTAGAGGTCTTTCACATTATATTAGAAAAATATACTACACAAGGGATTGCTTCATTTTCTTAGAATTGTTTGAAAGATGATATAATACTGGCTTTATTGGTAGAATTATATTAGCTTGTGTTCAACCATGTAGTTATCTCTCATTTTCATACCTACACTTTCTCATCTCTAGCTGAAATTCCCTTCAGTCTAATTGGCCTCTAACCCTTACTGTTTTTTACAGGGAGTTGAAGTTGCTACTTCAGGATATAGCAAATGTCAGATGCTATGAGTCTGAACGTCTCCTGCCTTCTCTTGGGATTTACCAGTACCATGGACTTGTGGGGATAGTGACTGAATGGATGAACAATGGATCCCTCTACTCACTCATCCATGAGGTACATAAAAGAAGTCATCTTTAATAGGACTGTTATGGTTTAACCCCAGCCACCAACTAAGCACCTCACAGTCACTCACTCTCTCCCCGCCATGTGGGATGGGAGAGAGAATCAGAAATGAGAAAAGTTGTGGGTTGAGATAAAGACGGTTTGATAGGTAATAGTTGCTGAGAGCTATTTTAACTAGCCTGGAGGAGAAGGGGAAGGTGAAGAGCAGCTGGGTGGGGCTTAGTTGCCAGCTGGGGTTAAACCATTACAGTGACAAAATTAATTATAAGGTCAGCCAAAAGAGAACAATCAGCATGTAATTTTTGCACAGTAGTCACAGTCAATCTGTTCTTTAGCTTCTGTATTGTACTTCTGTTTATTGTCAGATGAAAATGTGAATAGCAGCAATTTCACTCTACCAAAACCTGTATTTTGTGTTACTTAGCACCAGCTGTACCCAGAACTTCCATTTCCCTTACTCATAAGGATCCTGGTGGATGTGGCTGAAGGGCTACATTACCTTCATAGCCTCAAGCCTGCTTTCTGCCACTGCAGTCTGAAACCCTCCAATGTGCTTTTGGATACGCAGTACAGAGCCAAGGTGGGAGCTTCTACTTCTAGCCTATTGACGTAAAATCCAGTGATTGTCCTATTGTTGCATACATTTATCCTAACAGTGAACATTTAATACCAAGACTTGAGGTATTGTTACTAAAATTCACTTTTTCTCCCATCTCTGTAGATATCAGATTATGGACTAACCAACTGGAGGAAACAGCAACTGAGGTCAGACCTGCAGACCTGCAATCAGAGAAACTGCCGGGATTTAGTGTACCTCCCACCTGAAATACTTGAAGGAGGCCTTCCTTCCCAGGAAGGTGATATTTACAGGTGAGTGGAATTTTTAAGCCAGGTCACGCCTAGTCCTTGCTACATTCTACAATGTTGCTGAAATATTTATTTTCAAAGACACTACAGTAAAAATGACAGACCTACATGATGCAGAAGGATAGTGTTCCACATGAGACCAATTATAGCAGTGAATTAAGTTTGAAATTCCCTATGTTTCATTAATAATATAGCAAGGTTAAGAACTGTTCTCAAAGGTCATCATATAAATGAATGTTTAAAAAGTGTAACACAGCTGCCAGAACTTTTTCGTATACATTCAGAAACCTATTAACTAAAATTCATGTGGTTTCTAAGCGTGAACTGTTGTTTAATTTCAGGAAGAACTATTGATGCCTAGATGAGGCCCAGGTAAAAATAAGACATTTTTCTCAATAATGTCCCATTAAGGTCCTAAGCAATCTCTGCTGGAATGACATACTGAGCCACTCAAGCATTTGTACTTTTTAACTAACGTGATTTATACAAAGGAGGAAGTTTACCTACTGCCACGTGACTCTTTTGGGTATGATACATGCTTTGTAGTTGCCTCAATAAATGAGACAACCTCAAATTGCAATTATCGTCTGTATGAACATTCATCTTCACAGCTGGCATACAGAGCCTGTGGACTAACATTATAACTAACTTTTAAGCATGACCACTATTCTGCTCTCAGAGCTTTTTATGGAGGCAACAAATTTAAAGTCCTGCTTTATGGTCACTGTGGCAGGCTCTAAGATGAGTCAAATAATGCACACACTTGAGGAGACATATAAATGATGTGACTAATCTGATGTTGTTCACAAACAGAAGATTTTTGCACCAGAAGAGTGGGGGCTTACTTTCAGGTGGCATAACTCATCTTCTAGCATGTTGTTCCTGTATAGTTCTAGATACTCAGATGTGACTCAGTACATGAGATAGTGGGTGACTAGACAGTGGTGCAACAGAGAAAACAACTTTTATGTGTCATATATGAAATATTACTTAAGCACATGTAAGTTACATGTGTGTCCACATGACATTAATACTTTCCTAGAGGGTATTTAAGTAAAAGCACTTTCAGATTTTATGTGGAAATAAGGCAGAAAAGGACGTTCTTCTAAATTTAGCACTACAGCAAGATACAAAAGTAAGCAGATAAGTTTATCCTAGAACCGCTTCTTCCCCTTTTGATTGCTTTGCTTCTGACTTATCCGTAGCCTGCTTTCTCTCTTCCAGCAGCCTTCTTGCTTCTGCCCCTGATTTTGCAGATTGAGCTTTTTATCAAACAGTATTTTATACCATCTGAGTTGTGGGTTATGTATGTAGATCTATGGTATCACTGGAATACTTCCTAGGATTTTACAGAAGGAAAATGGCGTTTGGAGCTCCATCAAAATTTGCTGAAGAAGCTAGACACACAGTGCATCAGAATCAAGTTTTTGGTAGGCTAACTGATGCACTTGTCAGTAACTGCTGAAAAGTCCACCTCTTTCAGTTGCTATTTAAATTACTTGAAAACAAAACAAAAATGATAAAGGAGACAGAAGGTTCTGAAATTCACAAGAGCAAATGGAGATAAGGTGGTAACCAGAAAAGTAATTCTAATTGATCCTATGTTTAAAAAAAATTAATTCTAACTAATTTATTATTTTACAAGAACAGTTTGGTTGAAAACTGAAACTTAAAAATGCAGGAAAAAAGGATTTAACAAAATTAGGGAAAACTTGGATAGACTTTGTCCTGAAAAATTTCTTTCTCTTAAACCAATAAACTTGCTCTTGGAAAAGAGAACATAGATATGGATTGCAAAATAATAAATGTCCTTTGCTGTTTTGTTTTTTTTTTTTCAGTTTTGGAATACTCTGTTGGGAAAGCCTAAGCAGACAGAAACCTTTTGAAGGTATTCATCTCTCATGTTCATGTCAGACTTTGTGTTGCCCTAATATTTTCTGCAAATTCCGTTATTGTGGGGAAATTATGATACGAACAGCACTGTCTTTTTAGATGTCCCTTTGCCTGATATTACTGTTACAGCACATAGTTCCACATTACGGGATGTAAAGATTAGAATCCTCAGTGTTTCCAAAGAGGCTGATCTTCTGTAGAGGAAAGGTGTAGCTGCTTACCCCACTCGTATAATCAATCTGTACTTGCTGAAGCACTCCATTGCTGGGTTGGGTTTTCCGCTTACCTTCAATGAGAAAGAATACCACTTCATATTTTACAGTTGTCATTTTAAAACCGGGAACATTTTAGGGACAAACAGCTAACTGGATGAGCAGAATGCTCAACTTTAAAGTTGCCATGAGTTTCAAATCCCGATCAAGAAATGCCAGTTCATGCTGAATTCTCTTAAGTAAGCAGGGTATCTTACTTTCTTAGATGAAAGTGCAAGCAGCCTCGATGTAATTTGCAAAGCATTGTGTAACATTGCCACAGCCTAAGAATGATCCATTTTATGGAGATGGAAATCAATGAAAGGCTTCTTTGCTATGGGCTCTGTTTGCATGGCAAAACTGATTGTATGACTCCTGTGTTTTACAGGCTGAGGACCTTTTAGAAATACTGCATAGAATAGTATCTTAATGTTCATGCAGCTTATGTCTACCATCTTGTGGCTGCCCAAAGTAGATTTTCTTTTTGTACAGTAGGAGTTGTATTCATATAATGCAGGTGTAAGGCTTTATATAAACTGTGTGCTTAGAATATACCCATAATAATTACATGTATTCCTGAGGTATCTGTGCCCGTAGTTTACAATGCATGTTTATGTATCCATCTGTGACATTACTTGGACAGAGTTCTTTATCCTGAAATGTCCTATTGCAGTAAGTAGCTGTAGTTATTATTAAAGGTTAGCATATCTATTTACAAGAGTGTTACTATATTTTTGCTTTCAAAGAAGCAGTCTGTGTTCTAAAATATACAGAATAACTTATGCTCAGTATCATTTTAAGAGAGTTCTGAGGTCTTAGATATTTTTTTACAGTGACATTTTCCTATAAATTGCAGGTCAAACAACACTGCTGGAAGTTTTGACGGGAATCCACGGCAGTCTGCGGCCTGGCATTTCAGAAAAGTTTATACCAAGCAATTTGCCTGACAGGAATAGACTGTTGCATCTTATCGCTTTGTGCTGGCATCAAGAACCTGCTTATAGACCACATACTGCAGGTAAGGCTCAGGATTTGCTTTCTTTGCAAGATTTGTAATGGAGAGAGTCTTTCTGGGAACGTTGCTCTTGCATTCTACATCAGTGACAGAACAACTGAAGTGGAAGCAGTCTTTAGATTATCAGAGTACTGTAGATGGTTTTTCTAACTGAAGCTTCCTACCAGAAATGGCTTGCTTATCTCCAAAATTGTGTTTGGTATAAAGTGAAAATGAGTAAAAATAAAGGAAGGAATATTATCAGCTATATATACTAGTTTAACAAAGATCAACCCGTCTTCAGCATTTCTTGATTCCAATGCATAACCAGTTCCCTTTGAAGTGTGCTATCAATTGTCTGCTGTAGTGGAATTGTTATGTTGATCATCTGTTGCTAGAAAGATAGCCAAGAAGTGTTAAAATTGTGATATTTGAGGACTTCTGAGCAAATTTCCAAAGTTGAAGTGCTGAGGAAACAATTTGCATATAGCTTTATTGTGATAGACTTATATAGTCATATGTAAATCTTTTGCAAGTAAGTTGACTGCATCTGTATGAACTTTTAGGAAAATGTGATTTTAATGTGACTCTAACTGTTCTTTAAGATAAGTTGAAAAAGGAAACCAAGAGGAGCTACGAGGTGGAAGTTGTATTAAACTAATTTCATTTAGTTCATCCAGCTCCTCAACATACTAGTTAAGTTAGTTGCAATACACTGATGCCTAAATAGATACACGCTGTCACATGCAATGTGGTATTTAAAATGCTTTATTACCCCTGCAGAATGTGTAGACCTTCTAAATGGAATTTTGACTAGTATAAATAAGGAGGCAATTTCCACTGCAATCTACAATCTGATGGATGCAAAGGTTAGTGCAGAATTAAGTTTTCTTCTCCTACAAGGACATTACTTGATTCTTTCAACTGCAGTCTTTGTGATCCAAAACCAGGGAAAGTTGTCTTCATTGTTTTATTGGAAATGCCAGAGAGCTGGGGAGTACCCTTTGGCATTTCAAGTTCATTCAGGAATTGTCGAAAATAGATGTTGTGAGGTTCTCTAGAAACCATATCAGTTTCTACCTGAGATTATAAAAATATGATAGCTTCTTTCCAGTCACCAGCTGTAGTCAGACTGGTAAGCCCAGGTGAGTGAGAACAAATACCAGCCTCAAGCAGATCAGATTAGGGCTAGAATCAAGGACGATTTTTGTTGTATGTACTGGTAAGAAGATATTTGTTCCAGAATCTGGACAGCGTTAGTACCTGCTGCAGCAATACTAGTACCAGCACTTTTTTGTACGCTTCACTGCTTGCAAATTGACACGCTTCAGGCACAAGACCCTACTTGTCCTAGGGTCTAAGAGGGTTCTTTGATACCACAGGAATGGATGGGGAACGGCCAACAGCTCAGTGATACAACTAACTCCATATATGTCTACATTGCCATGGGAAATCTGGCACAAATCTGACTGTTGCAAATATAGCAATACACTATATAGTTAACTTAGATAGTCAGAGTGGAAAACCAGTGACACATACTTCAGCCCTTGAACAAGCATTCTGGCTCCATTTACACCCATGCTGTGTGGTCAGTTTCATTGCTGTGCGTATGTGAGTTGTTTATGTTAATGCATGCTGGATTATTTCTACATGTTGCAATCATATTCTGGGATTACAGAATAGACTTCATTGATGTTTTAATAGGTGGCATAGTTACAGTCCAAGTCATTTTTACTACTGTTGAAGTTTATTTAGGATTGTACTGCCACATATTCCATAATCTAATGCTTCAATCTCCCTTAAGCAAGGTTTTATTTTTCTATTTGCTAAATCAGCAAAGAGCACTATTTTTCAAAAACCTGAACTGATAAGGTGTCCAAAATTAATGTGAAAATGCTACTGGAGATTCTTGAAAAGGGATTGACTCATAAGTGTTGAAGTATATAAACATAGTTGAACAAATCTGCTGCATGTGTACAAAATGGAAAGAGGTTACAAGCATTGACACATCCTTATTGCAGACAGTTTGGCATACTAAACACAGGGTGCTCCTGCTGTTTGGATGCTTAAAGAAAAACATGTTATAGCTAGCCCAAACTCTTTCAATATAGCGCTATTTTCACCTTCCCCTCTATGATTCAAAACTGGGTTTTGAAATAAATTTGAAACAGCAGGAGTAACAGGGTAGAATTGCGTCAGATTCTATGCCCAATTATGTGTGTTAAAATGCAAAATTGCTGTGTGCAATTCATTGTTGCTACGTATCAGCATATACCTGAGACTATAATATGTATTGTCAGAACAAACTGTCAGTGTCTTGCTCCTGACAACTGGAACTGAACAAGCTATATATATATATACTTACTAGAGTTACTGTGTTATTTTTTTCCAGGAGACAGCACTTAGTGCAGGCAAAGGTTCAGAAATATACACACTGCAGACAGACATATGCAATTCAGAGGTGAGTACACAGCATGAGGGTCTTACACTGTGGGGCAAAATGTCCCTAACCAGGATAACTCCATCCAGTTAACCAACCAAACCCACTGTTTTACCTTCTTCCAAGTAGCTGACTCTGACATTGCTCTTGCAAAAACAACCTCCTCCACTTAAGAGTTGCTTTGAACCTCTCCTTCCTGAATAGGTTGCAAAGAAATGGCAAAAATCTAACCTTTCTTGTAGTATGTTCAAAATGATGGCTGGAATTCTAGAATTTTCAACCTAGTTTCTTAGGTCAAGGCCAACTGCTTTGTAATCACTCCAAAATACAGTTAACTCCCATTTTCAAAGTGACTTTAGTATTTGCAGCAGTCCTGCCAATACTGAAAGACACAGAGATAGAACTGATCCTCACCTGCCTGGATCAGAGCTAGCTTTGAACAGCTCAAGTTCTGGTGACGCCATGGCTGCTGGCAGCACAGGCTGCAGAAGCAATCTAGGACTGCAGTAAACCCGAGGGCAGTTAGCCTATGGGTATGTGCTGCCACAGTGACCCAGGGTAATTAGCTAAAATTGAATAAGTTTGTCTGTAGGCTCAACAGCTGCATTTCCACCCTACCCTGCACTGTGATACCTTATATTCCATATATTCCATGAGAAAACTGCTTAGAAAAGGTTTTGGAATGAAAGTTTCCAAGAATGTAATTCTTCTCTATTTTGATCTTTTTTCAGGTCATCTGTTCACCAAAACCCAACCATGTAATCAGCAAGAAAATTTCTTTTGTAGTGCCAAGCTTGTCAACTATTCTACTTGATACCTGTGCAAATAATGCAGGAAGAAGAAATATTCTTGAGACAGGTCTGTCAAATACTATCCCACAGAACACAACGAAGAAAGGTCTCTACCTGGAAACATATTCAGCCTTAGCTATTCTAAGAAAAGGATAAATATTACCAGTTGTTACATATATATGTGGTTTTCCGTGTACAATTGTCCCTTCTCAGTACAGCTGTGCCCTCTACCGGTCTCATCTGAAGCATGAGTTCACTGCAGAAAACCAGAGGTGCCACAATACCTTTTAAGTGTATAGATCGAAAAGCCTCTTTTGCTAAATTTTCTTAGAACCCTGACCTGTAATGTACAGCTGCCTTTCCCTCGCACATCAAATATTGCCTGTTGCTTTTGACAGAAGTCCCTCCTGGGAACCACACTGCCTTGTGCCACCAGGAATAAGTGCTTTTTTTGTAATTTACTAATAAGAAAAGGAGATGTGCTTTAAAAAGACTGTGTTGCCAGGATCATCTGAATGATTCCTGGTAATCACCATTCCTTCTTAAATAACTTTGTTTGCCTTTTCGATGGGGAATTGTCCTGTCAAAGTGTTTAAATTTGTGTCATGTGATATATTTCCTTAAAAGCTTTTTCTGTACTCCTCATGCCCTTGGACACAAAAGTTAAGCCATAGGAGGTCAATTCACTTATAATGACATCTGCATTTCCAGGCATTTTAGTTCTGATCAATAGCTGCCAGACTTATGGACAGAACAGAATGTTCCATAACTTCAGAAACAAATTCCTAAAGACAGTTTGAAAAAGTCAGACGCATGTAGTAATATATATCTAAATCTTCCTAGGAATAATGATAGATTAATAATGGCCCAAAGACCAGCTAGTAATAAGTAAGTGCTCTCAAATTAGTTTTCACTTCAGTTCCAGTCCTCTGCAGTGGCTTATACATGTATAATGTTCTGTTGTTGTTCAATTCAACGGTCTCATTTTACTCAGCTTAAAATTTTTCTTACTCACCCAGGCTCTGACAGCAGGAAATCCTATTCCTTTTGCACAATTCCTTTATCTGGTTCAACTACAGGCAAAGAAAGCAGTCAGCATAAGGACCCACCGCTGGGTCTTAAGCAGAGACCACAACCTATGCATCTTGAACAATCAGTGACAGGTAAGACCCCATTTTCCAGTTTGAGGTGGCAATATTCTCCTTGGCCAGACCTTGGTGATCAAATCATTTAAAGTCTGGAGGACACAGATGGCTCTAAATTTTGTGTATGTCTAGTCTTTTCTAGGGGTGTATTCAGGCTGAGAACAGTTCTGAAAAGACCATAATAAAAATACAAAAAATATAGCACATATCAAATGTGAAAGACAGTCGTTGCTTAAGTCTGGGATTTTTTTTTTTTAAGCTATGTATTCTGTACCACTACAAAAGTAGCTGTTGACTACAGAAACAGGTGACTGAGGGCAGGGGGACCATTCATTTCCTTACTTACATGGTCTTAGTTTTTCCTACTGAACAGAGGCAGAAAAGGCCAGCTTCTGATTTGTGAAGCCTGCCTCTGCCTGTAGGTAAAAGCTCATAAAGCTTCTTGCTAACTTTTTGCAAGCTGGCCTATGACAGTTCTCGCATCTAGCTGGCCATCCTTCTCCAATTTACTTCTGAGAGATGACATAATTTCTGGGTAAATCAACAGAATAATTCATGCAGGTGAAGTTCATCACAGAACTCTACTGGCAACAATCAGAAATCAGAATGACAGGCATGGTCTCCAAAGCAACAATGGCTTTTGGTTATTAATTTTCTCTTGGTGTATGGTATTTACTGTACATTAAAAATCCTAATGTCTGTACTAAGTATTCTAATCAGTTTGTGAAAAGAGACAGAACCTGAAGTTCTTGATCATTTTGCCGGGATTATTATGTTTGTTACTAGTTTGTTTCTGACATATATTCAAGTTCCCAGTTTCACAATACATGTTTCAAGCAGACCTACTACCCTGAACTACCTATTATCTGTTTTTTCTTAGATGTTCCATACATGAGTTTTCTCATCTATGTCAAGCCAAGCTGTTCTGCATAAAGTTTTGTGCAGATGCTAGATGAACAGCACAAGACCTGAAAATCTCTTCCCCTTACACAATCTGAGCACTTAATAATCTTTAGAAACACTTATTTTCTGTAATCTGATCTTCCTCTACTGAGTTTACATTTCTGGTGTTGATTCTATCAATTGCTAACAACTTCTGAAAGAAAAGAGCACTTAGTTTATGTAATTTTGTTTCCTTTTCACTCAAGAAACTTGCTGCAAAGGAAACTCCTGTCAAATACTAGCCTGCCAAAGACAGACCATACTGAGCTGCATGACAGAAGGACGTCTCAACCACATCCTCGATGTCCTTCGCTCACAGCAAATGTTGTCCCGAATGGATTATGAAACAATTACCTCTTACCCCACAGTAACTGGCCGTGCTCGGGCATTGTTGGACACTTGCCTTTGCCTTGGAGAGAACACAGCACAGGTTGTAGTGACTGCACTTTCAGTGACCAAATGTAGTCCTCTGGGACGAGGCAGCCATTACCTGGACTGTCCTTCTAAGGTAAATAAGCTGTTGCTGTGACTTATATTTTTTGCACTTTGTTCCATGGATCAGAGCACTGGTAATTTGGAATGGCAACGATTCACATTAATTCCTCATAACCCACTGACTGAAGTCAGTCCTTTCTACAGCTCATGATTTTAGTCCTCTAGTGGAAAAAGCTAGCTGGATTAAAAGGTCAAGCCAACCACTGCCTGCAGAAATTGCCAATACCGCTATAACAAATTCTAATCTGGACCTCAGAGATGGGAGGAGTGCAATGTGTGCCGGAGCAAATATAAGGTGTCATCTGACAAACTATTTCCTTGATTTTTTTTTTTTATTTTTTTTTTAAGAAGGGAGGAAAATGGATCACGACTTTGGAGGTCACACTATTGAAGAATAGCTATTACTTTTTCTATCCTTATTTGGAAGGATAACAACAGGGCACTGGATGAGGAGAAAAAAAAATACCACCTTTCACTGAGCTCATACCTAAGCCAGCTGTTAGAGCGAAAGGCTTAAGAGAATCAGAAAGATTTCTTCAACATATGCATATGAATTATTTTATTTTCACTCACAAATGGTCACATGCTCTGAAAAAGAGGCAGTGATAGCAGCACTTTGGAGAGGCGGAGCTTAAAGTATTTACTAAATTGAAAAATGTTAATACCTTACATCCATGCAGTTCTGTAGGTATGTCTGCAGTTCAAATGTAAAATTAAACCAGGAAGGAGAGGTGCCAAGCCAATCATTTGAGATGGTGGTTCTGCTGAACTGCAAAGCAAAGCTGTAAGATTATTTTAATTATAATGAAAGTGAGGTTATATAAGATGCTGGTTTTTTGAAGGCACAGTAGGATTCCTTCAAGCTTCACAGCACTGGATTAACACGAGACCTTGTTATACAATCTCCAAGTATTTCAAATGCAAAACCGTGTTACTGTTTCCCTGTGTTGCGTTTGTTCTCTCTGCAGTTTCAAACTGCTTATTGAATTCAGTAGTTTGGCAGGTTGGCAGGTTTTAAATACGGTGATGGTGTGTTTCTAGGCACATCTAAGATACAAGAAATTTGTTATATCACATACTACAATGCTGCTGAACCATAAAGATTTTTTATGTAAATTCATTAAGCTTTAAGACTGCCTTGACATAATATATTGTTACAATTAAAGCAATGTCCTATTAAAGGAGCTAAAAATCTATTTCACTGTTGAATTTCGCTGTTGAATTTTTGTTTTCAGTCTACACTTTAAATGGGAACTTTAAACAGACTAGATCAGTCTCTGCTAAAAAAGTATGTCTTGCTTATGAGGAAAAGAACTGCTGTCATGGTGTTTTGCCCGTTTATAAGGCTTAAAATAATAAGAGTAAAACATAATCATTCACCTGTGGGAAATATTTACAGACTTTTATGAGAGAAACTGGCAATATTGTTGAAACTTAATTATCAGCTTTCAAAAATTATTCTATTCAGTTGTTCTGCTGGACATGTTATACTTCTGTGAAATATGTGCCAGCTGGCAGGCTATGCTGATTTTTGTCATTATGTTTTTGACGTAGAAAGAGTTCTGGCTCTTTTCTTGAAACAGCTGCCTACTTGAGAATATCATTTGATGCCAGACCTAAGCCCAGTCTTAACTGTTAATTGCAGAACTGGCAACAAACCAGTGAGACCACGAGTTTGTTTTTCCAGACAGATTTTTGTTCTCCTCATATTCAGCTTTCCAATTTAAGTCTTTGTAATAGGATGTGACCTTAGAGTTAGATCTACTACTATCCTGCTTACCCAAATTTTTAAAAGATAACAAAGACAGTTTGTAACCAATTATAAAACAGAGGCAAATCTGTTACTTCATGTTCAAAAGAGCCCAAAGACAATTCTTTAAATATGTTACTTAATAATTAACTCCATCCACAATCAGATTTTTGCTACCTTGTTCAAGTGAAATCAGTGCATGAGTTTGAGACGTTTTTGTACTGATACTTTGCTTAAAAGCATTGCCATAACTAGCTATGCTACTGCCAAAGCCTTGCTATAAACATACTTAAATTGATGTAGCCACATGCATAAACTTCCTCATAACTCTCCCTCCTGTAATATAAACATTTAAATTTTGGGGTTTGTTGACAGTGGCAGCTCTTGGGAATCTTTAAGTGTGGTATTTTGAAGGGATGCCACTAGCTTATTGAAATGAAACTGCTCCTGATATAAAAAGTTTTGATACAAAACTAGAATACAGTGACTTGAAGCTAGCATTATTTCATTTTGTGTTACCAAAAATATGTACTCTTACAAGGCCTACAATGTGATGGCTACATAACAAAGACATTAATGTAATGTGTTGATCACTGATGTGAAAGATCAAACTGCTTAAAGCTTATGGTATTCTGCTTGTATCCAAGCTAGTTCAATAGCTAAGATTTTTATTGTCCTTGCCTGTGTTCTGCAGTTCTTTTGATATCACAAAACAATACAGAATAAATGACACTAAGCAAGAGTAAAGATAGAAGAATCAAATGGTTCTTTAGTATCTATGGGAAGAAACAAAGCTTGAATCTGAAGACCATCTAGGGTCCCAGGAAGGAAATATAAAACATGGGTAACTCCAGAAAACAGCAAAGGTAATAATAAAAAGTGGTCATTTCAGAACTGACCATACAAAGTGATTAGTAAAACTCTCTTTTGCAGTTACTCGGAAAAGACAAAATTAGAGTTAATAAATGTTTTAAAATAAGTAATATTCAAATTCTATGATGCTATTCAGATTTATTGAAGGAACAGTAAGCTGTGTAAGTAGACAGTTATTTTTGTCTTGACTGTAATACATTTTTCTTCTTGATGATGGCTGCAACTATCTTTTGCTGACTTGTAAAAAAATGGCTGTCCCTTGACCTTTTTCCTATCTATACAACACCTTTATCTTAGCTGGGATATTTCCTGCAATGTAAGAACATCTGCACTAGAATTTATTTGAGGTTAATTTGTGGAAAATTAATCTGAGGTACTGGAATGAAATGTGTAAGAGATTAGTCCTGCCATTAGAGACCAAAACAAACAAAGCTATAAATACCACTCAATAGCTGTCACCTCTGCCTGTTAAAAACAGAGTTCCAGAGAACAAAAGAGGAAGACAAGTGTATAGTCATAAAATACTAATCTACAAAAATTTAAAAAGTGCATTAATGGACTGCTAATGTAGACAGAAGAATTTTACATCAGGTAGGTAGTCTAAAATGTACAAAAACTAAAGCATTAACCAAAATACACTAAACTTCAAGGATTTTTATTTTATTGTTTCAAGTCTGAATTCTACATAACCTTGTAAACATTTTTGTACTTGACAGGTTTACTCACTTGAGCTATTCATGTGAAGATTTGTAAGTAAGGTCAAGTGCATATATAAATACTTTGGGATTGGCACGTTAGGGAAGGACCCAACCATCATCAAGCAGGCATAAAGAATTTAGGTTTCCTTACTGCTATTTATTGATTAAAGTGCTATGCAGCTAGCTATTAACTATGCTCTCTTCCAGAGATATAGGTTGTCTCTAAGATTGCTGGAATGTTTTATGCATGAAGAAATTTCATCTTCTGCTATATTCTCTGTCATTCTTTTCCTGCCCCCTTTGCAAATTATTATACTGGAGCTCAAAAGGCATTAGCATAGTTTTGCTTTTGTTCTTTATCAAAGGAAGTAATCCCTTGCTTGCCTTGCCTGGTACTACATTCCCTTTACTGAGTGCATGTTTGACTTGACAGCTGGTATATCAGATGAGTTGAACAAAACTCCTGGGTTTTGAAGGTAAATCCACCATAAATTAAACTACCTGATATGGTCTGCAAGAACATGTTTAGTTATTTGTCTTACCCTAAAGCTAGCGTAGCTGCAAGAATATGTTAATTGTACAGTTAAATTCAGTATGTGTTAAAGAAAGGCTGCTGGTAGTTGCAGCATTGCATTTTGCTTAATCCCAGCGTGACAAAAATGGTAGATAAGAAGCTGAGATGTACTGTTTCCAGCTCTTGTGCTGATAAGACAGAAATTTGTGATCAGTATTTTGTTATTTCCTGCCTTTATTTCTCTTTGCCAAGAATGCATCCCAAGTAACAGTGACAGAGATCTATTGCCTCAAACTGCCATCTTCACTGGGCTTTAAGGTTGACCTTTCCTCTTCCACAAGGTAAGAGATGCATTAGTTGAAGAAACTGTGGAGTCCTTCAACAAGGCTGAATTAAATGGCAGTGATTAAGCATAAAAACTTCTTCACCACTTGAAATGTGATAACATTCCAAAGTATTGCAAAACCTAGGTCCAACTGTTGTTCTTGAACTTCCCACACAGCAACAGCAATATCCATACAAGCAGAAAACACAGCTGAATTTCACCCTCAGAAGTAACCTGGCTGTACTCCAGAAAGTTCTGTACAGTTAGTTCTTTCTTTAGATTTCAAGGAAAAGCGTTCATATTAGGCAACAGAATGACTACCAAAATTATATTTGTTTTCCTGTGTTGACCAAAAAGGGCTTAAAGGGCTTAAAGCTTTTATTCAGCTCATTAGAATGTTACCTGGGGAAAAAAGCTGAGGGAAGTGACTAAGGAATACATCCAGAAAATAAAAAAAAACAACAACAAACAAATCCAAACCCAAAAGTATGAGACACTTGACCTTGGAATAGCTGCAAAATATCTTCCCAACGGAATTGTCTTTATGCCACTTACATGTGCTATGATCGTGTCCTGTCACAGAAGAACAGGAAACTAGGAAAACACTGTGAGGTGAGTGCCTGCCATGTTCTTGTGTGTGCGCGCGAGGTGCCAAACTAAACATTGTTTTCCATTCCACACTGGCAATGTTTTAGCTGGAAACAGTATTCAGCTCTAAGCACAGACTGAGGAGAGCCCAGAAGAGAGAGAGGAAGGTTGATAAGCAGTGAGGAAACCTGAGGTGTAAGGACAAGTTGATAAAACTGTGTGTGTTTGGTCTAGCAAAGAGGAGTTGAAGGGAAGATATGAGAGTCTGGAGCAGAGGCAGTGAACATGCAGTGATGGAACAGAGGACCTGGTACCAACCAGTTGTCTGTTCTTACAGCTTTATGATTCTAGAGCGGCTTTCAAGCAGGTGCTCAAAAACATTTAAAGGCTGTTATGAAGGCAGTCTCCTTTCCCACACCCAGAGCATTTAGCAATATTCATAGAACTTTTTTTTTTTACCTGAACAAGAGCCATTCAGTTGACAAAATTAATACAAACAACAGTCATTTGCTCAGGGTTTTCCCTCAGCCTGTTCAGTTTATTTATGCAAAATTCAAATGTGTAAAGTGATTTAAGGGTGAAATGAATGTCTTTTTGCTGGGAGTTACAATACATGAAGATTTATAGCTGCCCTGTTAACTCAATCAGTACTTATTTCACTAAGATCTACCTGTGTAGTCATGTGCCCATTAGCAAGTCAGCTATCAGGAAGATGGAATAGAGAAAACCTGAATTAAAGAGCCCTCGGGACTATTTCTACCCTCTCCTGTGTTTCTGTGAACTCTTAAAAGAAAGGAAGAGTCTCCTACATTTTTGCTTCTCTGCAGATCATATTTGGTCATTTTCTCTCAAATGCAATGAAAATATTTTCCACCTTTATTAAAAGGCAATCTTTATCAAACAAGATTTATGTTGATCCCTTAAATGTTTGCTGAGCCACTAAAACATGTAATCTTTTTCATTTAGAAAAATTAATTAAAACTATTTAAGATTCCTTATTACCCTCAACCTTCTCTTCTGCCCTTTGTCTATTTTTACAATAGGATTTTTTTCACATTAATATATTTTCCTCCATTTTTTTTGCATGAAACCACAGGAACATAAGGAAAAACTTACGACATACACTGTTAAAACACAAACAAAATTGAAGAGAAAAAAATTAGAACGTTATTTGTGCTGAACTGGTATGACCTTACACAAAAATCTGATTGTTCTTCTGATAGACTGCATGTCTCAGACAAGTTTTACTAAACCCTGTATGAGACCAAAAGATTTACAACCAAAGAAATATTTCAACTCAGGAAAGCTTTCTGCAAATCAAGCCAATACTCCTGTCTCCTCCCTTCTGCTCTGACTCCTGTAGAGCTGGTTCAAACCCAGTGTGGCATCTCTGGCTAAAACCTGTTCTCTCTGCTGAAACCAGTTGTATGCTGGTATTCAAAGCTGCAGATTTATTTGTTTCACAGAAATCTCTCACTTAGGTATAGAATTAATGAAATATTCAAGAGAAGAGAGATTTGGATGTTGGTTTATAGCATCATGTCTTTCAAAACCAAAATTGGGTAGTCTTTGATTTAATTTTCTATATCAGATAAATAATAGGGTTTGAACTCCTCAGCTGTTGCATGTTATTTTAATGTGTTTAGTAAGAATGTTTTCTGCTATTCCATTACCAGTATATCAATATAGCAATTTAATTCATTCTTAGCTGGTCTGAGACAATTTTTTTTTTTAAATCCAATGGCAACTCTCAGTTTCTTTCCCCGAACTAGCCCCCAGCAGTGAAAACTGTCATTTCTTGTTCAGTGTTCCTTATGCTCATACTTCATATCAAGAGAAGGTACACACACTGTAGCCAGGCCTCTCCTGCTTATAACAGTGCCAATTAACAGTACTAATTACTGTGCACAGTGGTACCTGCAGAGGTAAAGGTTCAATACAGATCTGATACTTTAAAGTATGCTTGGGCATGTAGAGAGGATTTTTCTTGCCTATTTTTTACAGCTGACTATTTAATCACAGATGGTTTTTCTTGGACAAATGAAACCTTTTTAAAGAACAAACTAAAATATAATTATCATGATTTCCCAGCTGTAATTTTACACTGCAGTATATACTGGATTTAACTCCAAGAGCATGCAATGTAGCTGTCTTCTGATTGTTTCAGTACAACCACCTAATATAAAGATATCTGGGTTGTGTTTTAATGACAAAACATTATGTGCAACTGTAATGTACTCTTTTCCAGCATAGAATAATCCAAAAGAACAATTTCTCCAGTGATACAACACTTCAGTAATAAAATTTTTCCTTTGCAATACGGACAAATACAGAGCTGTTGATGTAGTGTGACACTGAGCAACCTCCATGATCAGCTGATTTAAGTGTGAGGTGAGGACAGTTACAGGACTCCAGCCATAAGT
Source organism: Phalacrocorax carbo (assembly GCF_963921805.1). Classification (NCBI taxonomy): domain Eukaryota; kingdom Metazoa; phylum Chordata; class Aves; order Suliformes; family Phalacrocoracidae; genus Phalacrocorax; species Phalacrocorax carbo. The sequence goes on from NC_087520.1 coordinate 25,779,556, forward strand.
TTGTTGCATGAGATGACACTGATGACCCATCTTAACAATTAAGCTGGCCATCTCCTATAGTTTCAAAATAAGCTGAGGCCTCTGTGTTTCCCATACTAGTGACAGAGGTAAAAATATCTCACTGACCTCTAAAAGCAGTAATATGACACCCATAATGATGAGGTTTAGTTTCCTCTCTCATACTGCCTGAGCTCTGGCATAGAAGCCCAAGTGCTTGCTCTCACTTCACTTGTTCTTCCAGATTCACATGAAAGTAAAGACAACAATGTCACCCGTGCTGCATAAGTGATCATGTCTCCTTAAATCAATGTTACTGGTATTCAAAATGTTCTTAGGTTGTGGGATTTAAGCTAATAAAAATAGTACTGGGGAAAAAAAAGCCAGCAGTAAACTTTAACAAAGTAACTACTTTCTTCTGGAACTGAAATATATCTATAAGTACACACAGCACAGCTTTGAGTGTTTTCAAAAGTTTGATTTATGGCACTTCACAGTATATGTTTGGGAGGCTGAAAAGGCTTTTCGTAGTTGTGGGGATCTTGTATAACTTGGGAAACTCTTGGTAGTTCTTAATTAGTCCACTACAATTTGCTCTGTGGGGCACTGTATGCACCAAGTAATCAAGAGCCAAGCGTGGAACAAAGGAGCAAAGTGCAAAATACGCACAAATAAACTGCTGAGAAATCACTTCTGAAAAGTTAACAAAGCTGGCCATAATTTTAATTTTAGGGCTCAATATCTTCTAATATTAGCAAAGAATGGATTAGAACTTGGAACAACTGTGCTGGCAGACAAAAGACTAAATCCATTAATAGGGCTATCCTACTTATTGCAAAGGCAAGTGGACTGGCAATAAACCTTTCTGTGTTTCAATAAAATGCAATTTCCCTAATCTTCAAGACTCTCTTATTGTTAAAATATTTTACACCTCAATTTTTAAGGTGTACTTTTAAATATTGAGATATTCTGAAAATCTTACTCACAGAACATGCCATCTTGGGCAAATACTCAGCAAAAACTTCAAGGGGGTTCTGATCTCATAGTTGGGAAACAATGTGGGTTTATTTATTCAACAATGAATGCCTATGCTATGTAAACCTAAGAATTATAACTTTTTTAATTGTCACTATTTCCATATGTTTAAAGGTGTACACATTAGTCTTCACTTTATAAGCAAAATGTATTCATTCAGTTTGACATGCATAAGCATATTTGATCTGCATACATTGTGTGGGAATCTATACAGAAAGGTCTTTAGTTTCATGTTTTGGAAAACTTTATTTTTAAAGACAGCCTACATTTGGAGTAAATACAACTACAGAATCCTGCAGAAGGCTTAAAGTTTTGGGAGTAAAGGCTGTTCTTATCATCTGTTCAACAACAATTGTTCCCACCACTGTATAGTAGTGTGCTGTTCTAAGTTCTCTAACATGGAAGGGAGCTCTTTTTTTCAAGGTACAAATTTATTTCTATGTACAGAAATTTCAGGGTAACTCAGTCATTAGGAGAAAAGTAACAGGAGTGCACTGAAAGCAAAGCTGTAACAGTACTGATGGAGTTTTACTGTAGCAGGCTGAATTAAAAAGGAACATCTGGTTGAATTTAAATTGCAAAGTTTGGACTCAGCATGATAATACAAACAAAATTATGACATTGGCTTCAGTCTCTAGTAACTAGCTGCTTGTAAGTAGGGTACCAATGTAACTACTGCTGAGTATTATCAGAATCTTCTAAGCTTCCATACTCCTGCTTTCAGTCAGAGGCAGGTAGGTACCACAAGTGAAGAAAGTGTATCAAAAAAGGACTGACAATAATATAGCAGAATCAGTAACAGGAAGGAATTTTGCTGTATTGAAGAAAGTCTCAGCAGTCGTATTAGAAGGTTGAGAGTTCCATTATATATATAAATATATAAAACCCAACAGATGTCTTCAAACTGTCTCATTCAAAAGACATCTAAACAATGTGAAACTGGGTTACAAACACTACCACTAAAGACTTCATAATCTATGGATACCCACATACTAGTTTGGGACCTGAAACAAGAAAAAAAAATTTATTCTTAGGAAGCTATTTTTTACAGCTAGAAACCCTCCTTAGCTTGTTTTTAGACACTTTTATTAGCCTTCAAAACAGACATGGACAAAGAGCATTATCTTTAAAAATCCCTGCAGCTTTTTAAGTCTTGGTGAAACAATGATTCTAACCCCTATGCTGTTTTCCAAGAAATTGAAGCTAGTGATTCACCCACTCTCATTAATAAATAGCCAGATCCTTATGAAGGTAATTTAACATAGATAAGACAATTTGTATCATCAAAGGGTAGGGTCTCCAAGCTGACTGATTTAGTTGTCTAAAAAATTAAGTAAAAACATTTCTTTAAAAATAAGTATAACTACAAAGGATTATTTTTTCCAAACAACCCCCCCAAACTGACTGGGAAAACATGACGTATTGCACATTCCACTTGTAACAGAGAAGATTACAGTAGCAAAAAAGAAAGTAAAATGAAAATAGAAAGTTTGGTGCATTAATCAAAATAATGCTGAAAAAACACTGGAGTCCTTTGAAATTTATCTGAAATTTTTGATTTTTTTGCTGTTGTTTCTTTGCTCTCCTAGCAAAGTTTTACTGATAACATTTGAAAACTTGTCCATACTTTAGAAGATATCTATTTCCATTTCTGCTTTCAGCACGGACAGCACTGAACAAAAAGAGCTTGTAATCATGTGCAACAATGATATGCATAAGCAAATAATAAACTTTGATGAGAGTGGATGAGGCAGTGAAAAAGAAAAGGTAGCTGAAAGTCAACAGAACCAGATAGGAAAAATAAAATTAAAAGATGGGCTGTTGAAGATTATTTTAGTCTGTTTTTAAAAAGTTGCAGTATAGCGAAGCCAAGTTTTCTATAAAAGAAGGCATAATGTTAATCTTCAGAGTATTTAAATAAGAGCACAGCTAGATAAGACAGAGCCATAGCAGAGTTTCTGGTGCTTAAAGGGACATTTTCCACTACCTCCTCCTCTTCCTGTTCTCTCTGCTCCCAGCTTACTCCACATTTGTATTTTTGTGATTATGACAGTAAAAACCTAACCTCCACAAAAGTATTGTTTTCTGCCAGCTTAGTGAGCAGAATTGCCTCACAGAGAGGGGCAGGCAAGTGCCAGAGTCACTCAAATGCTGCAAGCTGGTGGAGTAGGAGACAGACAGCTAGGAGCAGGGGATGATAAATTTAGAAGCCTAAATTTAGACTTTTTTTTAATTGCCTAGCATTTTGGTGCTTGTAGCCGCTCTCATTTGTAAGTAGTGCTTGCTCTGTTTAAACCACCTACAGTAGAAGTTTGTACGATGAGAAGATAAAAAGAAGGGGCAAAGGATCAGCTAATTTGTTTTTGTAAACAAAGTCACTCAGCTTTAACCAAAGAAAAGACACAGAGGCACTTACTTACACTAATTTTTTAACTGTTCCTGTTGCTCTCCTGAAAGACTACAGAGTACATGGCTGACACTGTGTTTGAGATTATGAAGGCTGAAAACTACTAAAAACAATCTCTGCTTTTAAGTACTCATAAAAATTGTCATTTGCTGGGATCTGGCTAAAGCCACAGATTTACTGTCCCAAATCATTTTACAATCCCTACAATCAACTCCTGTGTCCACAGAATGTACATTTCAAAAGAAGCACGAAAGTGATCCCAAGACTTACTCTGTACGGTAAAATTTCAAAAGAAACCAGCATAAACCCACAAACATATGGCTGGAAGCAACATTTCCATGACAGTTAATACCGTAATTTCCATGTAGCAATGAGTACTACTTACATATAAACAACATACCTTCGTTGCTGACCTTTAAGGAGCTCAGTACATGCTCATTCTTCCATGAATTGAGTGCATGAGCAACACATTCTTGGGAGACTTACACAGTAAGGATATGCTTAAACTCACCCTGCACACCAGAATTAATTTGCTAACAAGCACAATGCTGGTGATTGGGCTTCAGATTCACTTAGATTTAACAGCAACTTTTACCTTGGCTCTGTCATGTTCTAAAACCATTTAATGAATATCCTGTGGATTTGGTTTCCTTTAGTCTGATGCAAGTTCAATTTTGGTTTGTTTAGGTGTATTTAATCTGTTTTTTCTTCAAGATTTTTGAGGTGAATTACATTTTCTAAGATGTATTTAGGTGGAAATATTAGTCACACAAAAAACCCAGATAGGGCAAAACTCACAGACTTACCAAAACTCAGCTTGACTTTGTTCTCACTAGCTAAAAGAGATGTGATCTTAACTTTATAATGTAGTATCACATAAAACCCTGGTGGAAACAAAGTCCTTTTTCAGGTTTTCTCTGGTGGTGCTTAGAGAATGCACAGTCCTGTATAAATGTAACTTACCAGTGGCCATTTATGGAGGTTCAGGGATGAGGGATAGTTTGTAGAGGTAATCTGTAACAAGAAGTAAAGTAAGGAGTCCACAGTAAGTACTACTTATGTGGCTTCCATAGTAAAATTGAAGAAGGAATGTATAAAGTTATGAACAATGCCAAAATGGACAAAAGTACTTATTTGGATGATTATTATGAAGTTTGCTTCTGGTCACTTGCAGACACTTTAGAAGCATTGTCTAAGCCTTACAATGATGTCCTAACTTGGGTCTCTCACACCAACCTCCATGGTATTGTCAGTTTTCAGAATTCAAAGGGTGAACTTCTATTTTGAAATCCCCAAATGGACATTTTTTCCAATAAATCTTTTTCAAGGTTCTAAAATAAAACATCATAATCTATACGGCCTGCATATGCGTAACAATTTGTTTCCCATGTCATTTCAGGTCTCACCTATTTCTTGTTCCTAAAGGCAATTTTATAATTAGCTCACATTTTATGAGTCCATATTTTGGAGGAATTAATGATGTCTGTTGTAGATTCAGTTTATGAGAGAGCTTAAAAGGCAGTCTAGCAATAACTGAAATCAGCTGCATCTTTTACATTCACACTCAATCAATTTTTTTTAATGTGTGAGATGACAGTTGCAAGTATCCCTCTACCTGAAAGATGCTGCGTTAGTATTACAGAAAACAGAGCAGTATCAATATTTGTAACAATGACTAAGTACTATTACCATCTAATAACTGCTTTCTGGTTCATATAATCTTTATAACAGCAATCAATTAGTTCCATATTGTACAAATTTGAGTGATATTTCGAGGATATCTTTGACATTTTTTATCTTCTGTCAGTTTTGTGTAAGTGGTTTAAAAACAAAGAAGTCTTATATCAGGGAGAAGGCGGCAGACTGATTTTGTTTGCTGCTTTGCAACATTGTCAGTAGTTTCAGGAGGTAATAGATTTAGTGTGGTTACCTCTACATGAACTTGCACAAGACCTAAACCAGGCAAAAGCCAAACAAAGAGCTGAAACAAAGATAATTAAAGAGTTGAGATTATCAGGCTCCTTCAGATTATGACCTGCAAAGGACCATTTGTTTTGCTATGGTGCTGTGTAGTTTGGAAATTAAGTCTAATGTAGTTCTCTCCCATACACGCAATTAAAAAGCCAACTTTTAACAAAAAAGACTTTCTTTACTCACTGTTGTCCAAACACAATGTAAGGAATATCTGGATATAGAGGAAGGCAGCAGCCACTTTGTATGCTGATTGACTGTGACAATGAAAGCAAAAAAACCCTCCTCTGTAAAATAAGCAAGCTTTGAGAGAGGAAGCAGTATGGAAATCAGAAATGTAAGCCTTGTGGTAATAGAACTGGACCCCACCATCACATTTACAGGTGTGTTTAGGGGTAGTACAGTGCATAGTCTGCCTTTTCCCATTCTTTTACAGCCTTATGATTTTTATTTGCCTGTAAGGTCTCTACCCCAGTATATATATTGAAGAAATCCACCTCTGACTCATCTGTTTGAGGCTGTAGATAATAATCATGGACTGGGAGAGGGATAATTAGATTGTTTTGAGGGAGACAAAGACTATCATGCCTCCTGAACTCCATTGTCTTTCCAGACACTGACCTTCTCTTTGCCTAGCAGGGAACAGCAAAAAGGGCAGTAAAAGTACATTAAGAAGGGGCCATAGCTTGTAGTTCACTGGCTTAGACATGCTAAATCTATTAACCCGGTAGAGGAAGGCAAACAAGAAAGCCTTCCTTACGCTATCCCAGATACATCTGCTGAACAGCAAATTGCTTACTTGCTAATATTTCCACTTTTAATGACGATTTTGAGAGATTCATTAGATGTACTTTATTGGAACCAAATTTTCAGTGTGGCTGTGCCCCTGTTGAGGGCAGGAACACGCTAATGGTTGTATTTTAGGGCTTCCCTTTTTATTTCCTCATCCACTACGGCTGGCACTCACCACCTACTAGTCATACCCCAAAGCATCACCAGGTTTAAGGGCTTCGCCCCGCTTAGGCCCGTCATTTTCAAGCAAACTCACACGTGTGTAACTTTGCCCCCCGGCATTTCACAGGAGCTCCGCGACCCCGAGGCCCTCACCTCCCCTCGGGGACCTCGGGGTGAAGCCAGGGCCCACCTCCACCTGCGGCAGCCCCGGGGACAGGCCGCGGGCTCACAGCTCCTCCTCCAGCGAGCTCGGGGTGGGAGAAGGCGCCGTTTTCATGAGCACTGAGCCTCTTTCCCATCCTGTGCCTGAAGAAAAGCGGAAGGATGTTTCCCAACCCGGCAAGAGGGGGCTGAAGCGGTTGCCCATACCGCACGGGGCAAAGGCTCAACACCCTTCTCATCCGCAGGGCGCGGCGCCGCTGAGGTAAACCCGGCGGGGTCGGGCAGGAGGCTGGGCCCTGCGGCGCCTCCCTCAGGCACACGAGGCGGGAGACAACGGTGGTTTCCTGCCGGGGAGGGAAGGCGACGGCAGCGGCGGGTCCGGGGCCGTGGGGCGGGGCGGAGCGGCCGCCATCACATATCGTGTGGCAACCAGCGAGCATCCCCGGGACACGCAACGGCGCGGCCGGCGGGAGCGGAGGTAACGCGGGTGGCCACGCCGCCACAGCCGGCGGGGATGTCCAGCGGGACCCCTGGGGGCCGGCACCACGGCGAGGCACGGCCTCCTTCCCACCTTGGGGAGGCTGCCGTGGCGGCGAGCAGCCCGCCTCGGCGCCGGGGCTGCCGGCGGCGCAGCTTGAGTCGTGCGCGGAGGTTTCCGGCGCCTCTCCGCGCCGTCGCCTCCCCTGCAGCATCCGGCGCTGGTGCGTCCGGCTCCCCGGGCCGGCTGCAGGTGTGCAGGGTGGCAGTGCGACAAATGCCGTGCGTTTATTTTATTTTATTTTTTTTTCAAATGGTTCCTCAGGGGCAGCACCTGCGGGTGCCTCAGCCCTGATTGCCTCGGGAGGGAAGCGGCTGCCCCGCGCCTCAGCCCTGCGGGCGCCGAGGTTGTCCAGGAAGAGTCAAATATGTCTGAACTTAGCTTATTTTTATAAGGAGAACAGGGTAACCACCGCTTGGGGGTGGGGGAGGAACGGCCACTGAGGGGCGAAATGACCCCAAATCCTCCCTCCTGTGGCGCGACCCCGAGGGCCGGTCTCCTCACGCCGTTTCTGTCGGCGACAGCCCGTCATGTCGTGCACATCCCGACTTGAGGGTGGTTTCGTGGAGCCACGTGTTTTATTTAGTTTGGCAGCAGGCGAGTATGAGAGTTGGTACTCGGGTCGGGTTTAAGCGGATGTGTTTTGATGGCGGGTGAGTGTGATTATAACTGCTCTGTTAACTAGCTATCACAGGGACCTGAAGTGGGTTTAGTAGTGCCCTCGGGAGTATGTCTTTGCTTGCTGGCATTTGGTAGTGATTTTGAATGTTTGTGTTTTTTAAGTGACATGTATTACATGCAATCTGATTAGGTGTGGCTGTAAATTATGGCTACAAAGTACACATGGTTATAGTTCTGTACGTAAGTGTGGGCCTTTTGACATTACTTTTCCCCTTTTTGAGAGGTTTTCACTTTTGTGGCCCAGCATAAAAAACAAGAAATTATTATTATAATTATTATAAACTCTATTATCATCCCTTCTGTCTTTACCTGGGGCTTATTGTACAAATTTCACCAGAAGTTTCTCTCATTGCAGCTCCTTCACGCACTCCCAGCCTCAGCTCTGTCTAAATCAAGACTGTCTAACACAAAGTCCCTTGTGAGCTTGCTTCTATTTTTTCCCTTTGAAATGTAAAAATAAATTAGAAGTGTGAAGGATATAGTGGCATGTTATTTTCCACTTGTAGCTAGCACAGTTCCCTAACTTTAAAGTGACTCAGTTTAAAATCTAGGTTAATATTATTGTGGTGGTTTTGTCTAGGATTGGTACTTCAGGAAATTTTGAAAAGTTTCTGAGGTACTGTAACAGAATATCTGTTTGTGAACTGATTGTAGGTCTTTCCCTTATTTAACATTCATAGTCCTATTCAGGATTTGTCCTAACGTGGATAGTATGTGTATTTATCGAACATCTCTTGTGCATCTGTGTCACAGGTGTGTATAGTCAGAACTTACTGCCATCACTGATACACTATCAAGTGAATACTTGTCATAGTAACTTCTCTTCCGTATCCGTTTACACAATAAATACACCTTGTGCTTAAAAAAAAAGGTTGTTACAACCAATTCTATTTGATCAAAGGTTTATTTTGTTTTTTTTATAGCGCTAAAGATCGTGCATTTGTGTATGTGAGTACAAAAGACTTGTTTGAACAGATTAGATCTTCAAACTGGGAGTTGCTTTTCTTGCAAGGGTTTCCTGTCTGCTAACTATATGTACAGTAGGGAAGTGATTCTTCTCTCACCAGAAACATGAAAAACACATAGTAGACAACTCTAAGCCTTTCCCACTTAAATGTTCAGGCTGTGATGTGCCTAAATACATACATTGCAAGGAATAGGCATTTCTGGGACTTGCAACCTTTGCTCTGTTGGTGCTTAACTCTCTGAAGACTTTCATGATGTTTGTCTGTGTAGGGCAATCTTCACTCTTACCCGAAGGGCTAATCATTGTGTTCAGAAATAGGAGTTTTACAGCTGGTATATGTGAATAGTCAAAGTATATATGTAAAGCTATGTTACATCAAGAGCTTGTTTTATGCAGGCAAGACAACTGCAGAAGACACAGGTAAGAACACTAGAAATCTTTGCTAAGGAGCAGGTATTGTATAAGAGTATAGCAAAACATAGTAAACTTTTAGCAGTTTGGTATTTCACATTGGTCATTAACCCTAACCCTAACCCCAAGCTGAACAAATGACAGATCAGCTGCTGCCCTGCTCAGTGGGAGAGGGGATCTTGGCGGATGGTTCCTCTTTCCCTTGCCTTGAAGAGGGCCACCCTGTAATGCAGTGTTAGCACTTTGCTAAGTGCACATTAACCTTCATTAGCTCCTTTGGTACATGGCCAGCATACGATAGGCCTTATCAGAATATATGTTTTTGGTGAGACAATGAAATGATCCTCCAGCTTCAGGTCACTATGTCCTGGTTTTGGATCAAAGCTTTCTATATCAATGGCATTGTCATTTCAGTAAAATTCTTATGCATATCAGCAAAAAGATTCCTCACAGCTGCAACGATCAGCAAAAACAAGAGCTTGAGACTTTGTATTGCACAAGGGTGAGTGATGAGGAAATCCACGTGTTAGCTTGTGTGGAGGCATACGCCTGCGTTAGCCATAGCAGTCCTGTGGCAAGGCTGGCACCATTAGAGATCATTCTAACAGTGTTTTGAGCTGGAGTATTATAGGATTGTTATATATTTTCTAAAATACACTATACCTCTCTGGTTCTTTTCTTCCAAGCCTGTCATCTGTTTCCACAGAAATAATGGTCTTTTGACAGAATAATAGATTTTAATATATGTGGGGCTTTTACCAATATTGCTAATCTTGACATAGCTTCAGTTTCTCTAGTCTCTGCTCCCCCTCTTGCTTCGTAGGTTTTGTTTTTTTTCTAGTCAGTCAAAGCTTCCGAGTTCAGTTCCAGTTAAGATTAAGTACTTGTAAGAGAAAAAATGCCAATAATTTTGTTTCTGTCATAGAGGTGGTGTAATAAGAGACACGACTCAGGCAAATAAGCAGTTCCTGTCCTGAAAGCTTTAAGGATATAAAACAAACAAGGTTAGAGAAGAAAATGAAATGCCAAATCTTGAGTAAGCTGTTGCACGCACCTTTGTGCAAATCCTAGTTGTGAGCAGATACCAGATGTGAAGGAGAGAAAGAAAGAGTATTGGGAGAAAAAATAAGGTAGATTGAGAGGCTATTATGGCTGTTCTTTCCTGGGTAGGGTAGAATAGGGCAAGAAACAGTCAAGGTCATCAGTAACAAAATTATATAGAACTGCAGTCACGTGCTGCTAATTGAGGTGGAGGCATTTGAACAGTGACAGGTTCTGTAGTTACAGGTAATTAAATGTACCTCTGAACTTCGGACCAGGAGGTGAATCATGGCGACTCTTAGTCCAAAACTGCCAGTGTGTGAACAAATAAGATTTGATTTGAATGGCTCAATTTGAATCGAATCAAATAATCAAAATGCCTGAGTATTCAAGCCATGTTTGTGCTTATCAACAAGGCATGCTTTGAAAGGTCTTCCAGGAAGAAATGGGAATGATGATTAGGACATGTGGAGTAAGAAATCATAAAGGTGTGTAGTTATCACCAAAATTATGTTCTACATCCATGAATCAGTTAACATATACTCAGTTTTATCCTTTAGCTGGAAGGGTTGAGAGTGAACATGGCATATTTTTGAACTGGCAGTCAGATGTCATAGTAATAGCTGACATTTATCCAGAGTGATCTGCCTTCTGAAATATATTTGCAACTAGTGTCCTGTCTGAGTCAACATAGAAATGAAAAGACGCAATTTGGAATGTTATTTTTACAGGTCACAAGTGTTCTTTAAATCCACTTCTTCAGGTTAAATTAGTGATGAAGACATCTGTTTTGATTGCTTGTCCTGCTGCTACACATTTATGCTTTCTGGTGATTGCATCATATTTGCAATTGGTTGTTAGAATAATGCATATAATAATTTCTATAATTATAATGATAAAATAATAATTTACACAGTAATAACTGAACTTTCTCATGTAAAGCAAACCAAAGAATCTTACAAGCTGATAGGCCGCATGCCTTTCTGAAGACTTAGCTCTACTACACCAATAACAGAAAATAAGCCAGTATGTGCTTGCAAATGAATTTGGCACAAGATAGATGGAAAGGTAAATAACAAGAAGAACTGGTAACAACTTGTGAGCTGAATTGGCTTTTGTTTTCCTTTGCAGTTTTGGGCACACTCATCTGTAGAAACTGTACAGATCCCTCTCTCCTAATTAGTTCAATTTTGTTGAGAGATATATCATTATAACACTCATGCCTTTTAAGTTCTGAAATAAACTTTAGTTTCTGGAGGGTTGAAAATTTTTAGTCTAAGAGTGAAATTTGATGGCTTGTGGTGTATGTATGACACTAGATAAGTTGACTTGTGTATAAATGATAAAATATGTATTTAGTAATCATCTTTAAAGTGTTTCTTTGAAGTATTGAGGGGAAAATAAATCGGAAAGCATTCCACTAAAAAGACTGAGGACCTCATTTTGCATTATTTAAAAGAACACAGTTTCTATTTTCATGTGGAAAAAGCTAGAAGATTCATGAATTGGAGATGAATGATGTAATTTGTTTCAGTAAATGATTTGTACTCCATTTCGGTAGAAGTTACATTTTTATTCATTGAAAATAGTATTCATCATTTCCACATCTTTACAACTATTCTGGTTCAGGGATGTCAAGTCAGGTTTATAATAAAGGAAGAGTATGATTATTAAGAAAAATACGCTTTTTCATGAGTAAAACCATATATGTTTGTATGTTACTAGGTGCATTGATATATATATATATATATATATAGTTTGGGTGATTGCATACTGACCTTTCAAAACCCCCATACTCAAGACCTTTTGTTCTCTTAGTTGACAAGTATATTGTTGGAATAACAAAACCATTTGTGAAATTAGTGTTACCACAAAAAAGTGCAAAACTTTCCCCTCCCCCCCACTAGATCAGCTGCTTTATTCTAATTGACCCAGACTTTTTAATTTTTCTGTTCTATAGTAAATGGCTTAAGTATATATGGAGGGTTTCATGAGAGGCAGGGCAAATGAATGGTAGTGCATTCTGGTAATTACGTAGGGCCTATATTTTATGCAGCTGATAGCCTAGTAATCGAAGGTACATTTGCAATTTAAACTGGTTCCTTGAATAGATTCTTTCTTACTTGAATTTATATAAAATGGGCCTTATTCAGAATTACTGCTGGTTACCAGTATATTCTTGTGCTAATAAATGTTATTAGCACTAACTTGCTTTTGGAAGGCATGGGAGGATTTCCTGGAGGCTTGAGGAAAAGGTGGGTCTTTTTGAGATGGTCTATTTGGAAGCAGAGGAAAATGCTTATTTAATGTCTGTGTTCTTAGGTACTGTTAAATAGAGTTGCTAATGGAGGAATTTGGATTGAAACTACTGTGGTTTTTTTCACGTACAGCCTGCACTCTTGGATAACTCCAAGAAATGAGGCAGTGGGAACTGGGAACAGTTTTGTGGAGGGGGGAGAGAGTGAACTGTAGTACCAGTTAAAAGTCAAAAGTTGAATCAAGGGGATTCTGGAGTAAGTATCTCTTCATACTGCCCTTGGCAAGAGTCCACACTGCATTAATAAAATTGCAACTGTCTTACTAGATCACTCATAACTTAAATGTGTAAGTACAATAACTCAATTTTTTTAGTACTGCAATAAATGTGTGTTCATGCTTAGATCTTCCAGCTTGGTCTTCCAGCACTTTCTTTTCTGTATCACCTCACTTCTAACTGTTCTTTCTTCCTTCTCAACATTGGAATCTCTCAATTCTGTCATTTGTACCTTTTTTGTTGTTTTTTTTTAATGTTTTTTTTTTTCCCCTAAAGGTAGAAGTTCCTTTCTTGGCTTAAGTTATAGGTATTTCTCTCTTGCTCTGTGTGTGTTGGTTTTTATGTTTTAACTATGCATGGATTTACCTTTGTGTAAGAACACGTATGAAGTAACAAAAGGGAATTTCTCAATTTATATTTGTAAATCATAGGGTAAAAAGGTAGCAAGAAGATTTGGCAAGAAAGTCCTAGGATAAAAAATTTTATAATGATTTCAGCTGTCTATATTTTATTTTAGATTGTTCTTTGGAGTTGTGGAGAATTCACAGTCTTTCCACAATGGGAGAAAGGACAGATTGTACGAAGTCGCATGGTTCACTGGCTGAATACAGCCCCGTCAATAAATCAGACAGGACAGATCCAAGTGACAGCTGTGAAATGCAGGATGGAAACCAAAATACAATGCAACTAAAGAAAGAAATATCTTTGATAAATGGGATAAGCCTTATAGTAGGCAACATGATTGGTTCAGGTATCTTTGTCTCTCCCAAAGGAGTTCTCATCTACAGCAAATCTTATGGGTTGTCTCTAATAATTTGGGCAATCGGAGGGATTTTTTCAGTCTTTGGAGCTCTCTGCTATGCTGAACTTGGAACCACTATTACGAAGTCAGGAGCCAGCTACGCATATATCTTGGAGTCTTTTGGGAGCTTCATCGCTTTTATTCGTTTGTGGACCTCGCTCCTAATTGTTGAGCCAACTAGTCAGGCAATTATTGCCATCACCTTTGCGAACTACATAGTTCAACCTTTCTTCCCTTCTTGTGATCCTCCATATTTGGCTTGCCGTCTCATAGCAGCTGCTTGTGAGTGTAAGTATTTCTTGAAATTTACTATAGTAATTTTTTATCCAGGGTTAAGCTTTTGTCAAAACAAATCCTACCAAGTCCCAGAGTTGTTGCATACTGAATCTCCAACCATTTGAGTTACAGTGAGGAAAAGAACAATTCCTAGCACATGAATAATTTGCAGGTATTCAGTCAGTGAATTACCATTTTCTCATTCAGAGTCAGAACAAGGTATTTAACTCTTCCAAGTTTACTTACATGGGAAAAATGGGAGAAAAAGGTGGTTTTTTTCCCCTCAGAGACGTATATTAAATCAAACCTCAAGATGCTGCTGTAATTTATTTTACAATAGCTTCTCAATGTAGACATGCTTAAGTGATTACTTTGGTAGGGTTTCAAAAGATCATTCATTCAAGATTATTCTCTATGCTCATGATTAACAGTAAAATCAAAGAGTTGTACCTGTTGTAAAGGTTTTTTTGAAAAGCAGAAATTTTGTGTGCACATAAAACATCCAAGTGTGTTTAATCAGGTAGCTAGCTCTGTTAGTGAATATGAACAGCTGTCCACGTGCTTCAGATCAGGACTGTTCAGCTGTATCAAGAGAATGAAACTGTATGATTGTACTGTGTGTGTCTTGATTTTAGGTTTTTCCAATTAAAAGTGTTTATATACATATTTTACATTTCCAGTAAACAGTGAAAATGTATTTCAGAAAGTCTGTGTGGCAGTCCTTTGTCATGTACTGATCATCATCATTGCCATGTGCTGTGGAGTCTGCCATTCCTATTGACCTGATGCTTTTACCATAAAGCTAATACAGAATTTGGCTTTTTTACTGCCAAAAATATGCTACAGGGAGGAGATGTGCTGCTCCTAGCTGGTTCCTTTTTGAGGCAACAGGGAATCTGTTGAAATAGCTCTACTGTTCTTTATTACAGTTGTCTGTGGAGGACTAGGAGAGGGGAAAGACAGAGCAACAGTGTGTGTGCTTCAAATATTTGACTTCTATAACTAGTTGTGAATGTTATAGCTTCCCCTTCTGTTTTTGTAAGTTAATTTGGTACTGTTGGGAAAGCACTAATGTGCTAGTCCAGTTTATGGGAAGAATAATCACAAACTTCTCCCAAAAAATTTGTCAGCTTACTCAGTTCTGTTCCCTATGTCTCCTTCCTCCCTTCCAAATGTGTGTCCACATTTTCTTGTTACAACTTCAGGAAAGAAATGAAGGACGTGTAATGTCGTATTCACATCCCTTAAACAAATACTGTCCCAGGACATCCTGGTGCAGATTCAGGAGTGTGTGGGAATCTGCTCTTCCATTTAAGGTATCTCACATCTGAGGGGAGTTAGTCCTTATAAAAAAGCAGTTTATCAAAAAGCAAGAAACTAAGACAAAATGATTCAGTTAAAGTGATTACATAGTAATGTAGAAAGGCAAGGTGATGTTCTCTACACTTGCTGTGAAGAGAGGGGATTTAGAACCTTCTTCTTCAGTGGAGTCACGTGAGAGCAAGATCACTCTCACGTAAGTGGAACAACTTACTTTAATGGTCCATTTTATGGTTTAATTGCTTGTTCTGCCCTGCTCAAGGGGTCAGTGCAGAGACTCTCACCCCTGCTCTACGACTTCATTTAGCTGTTCCTGTTAAAACCTACACTTGTCTCTGGCCTGGCAGGGCTGATGTTGTGTGTCATATCCATAGCTCTTGATATGGTTAATACTTTTTAATGAAGTTGCTGGGAGTGGAATTCTGAACATTAATTAGGTACAGATTGTATGTGAGAATGGGTGGGTTTGCTGTGTTGTTTCTTTTTGTGCCTTTTTTTTTTTTTAACTGTAGTAGTAACAACACTAGATCTAGCGTGAGATCAGTCTTAGTGTTATACAGCATTATTTTGTCAATCATCTTGGCAATGGGGGTGGCATCTGGTGCTACAGAACTAAATTTGACAGTTCTCAGGAACTTTAAGTAGCTCAACAATAATTAACATGAGGAATATATAAGAAAATAATTTTAGTGAAAGAAAGAAGGAGGGGATGTGGTTTATTCAGATTCCTGGTTATCTTTCTTTTATTCTTTTTTTCTTTTAAGACAAAAGGGGCAGAGTAGCATTTCATCTGAAGTAGAGACCAAGCCCAAGCTCACTGAAATAGGAAATTAATAATAATTACTCCCAATATAAATTGCTTAAAAAAATTAATGGTCAAAATAAACCCTGTGAACAGTACTCTATAGATAATACCAACCATTAACACTGAAGAGCAGAGACCAAGCAGGGCTGTTTTTTTCCTGAGGGCTCTTTGGGAGCTGCTGCAGCCCTGACTTTTGAAATTTGATACAACTGTTTTTTCCCCCTCATCTTGCCAAGCTGAGTGGAATCTCGTTCAGCTATCCCACTTGGCCAGACTGTCTAGTGTACTAGTGCCATGCTTTTGAGATCATTACCTTTCTTTTGTTATCTTTTAAAAATTATTACATTTTTGCTTGGTAACTGTGCTAAGTACATTTTTATCTTAATAGTATCACTTTATTCTTGGATTATGGGAAAGGAAATAATTTACCACATCTTTTCATTTAATTTTGATTTGCACTACCTTACTCCTTAAACAATCAATTTTAGTTTTTATTTATATGCGTATATAAAATACATAATACAAGAAAATTGTCTGGAGATAAAAAGTACAGTAGAATAAGAAAAATATGCGCTGAATTGGTATTTTGTTCAATAAAGAATACTATTCTATATTCAGCATTTGAGTTCAGGCAGAAATTGTCTGGCTTTCCACTCGTGGGAAAAAGTAGTAAATGAAAAAGCAAAACATTGAGAGAACAACAGCTTGAAAAGTGTTTATTGGGGAAGTTGATCATATGAGTAAGTTTAGTCAGACGCTGTTACTAAAATATTTGTGAAATCTGAAAGTCACGCTTCCAAGTTACATTACAATCTTGTGAAATAAGTCTGACACTGACTTATTTTGGGGTAGAGGGAGGAATATATACAGAACACTCATTACTTACTACCAGTTCTTAAAAATCCAGATTAATGTTACATTAGCTATAAAGCATATGTTATTTGTTCAGATCTGTTCTAAACTCACTTAGTAATACAGTTTAATGCACCTGGAAAAGAGTATTGAATCGCCTGTGACCATATTCAGTATTGCAAATACTCTGTGGATGTTGAACTCTTCCTCAGACTAACAAGGAAGGGGAAAAAACTTTTCACACACTATTTTAATGTTTGCCGAAAGGAATTGCTAGATAATCTTTCATATATCAGAACAATATTGATACACTGAAATTAATTATATAATGGTTTCTTTAGCTTCAGGATAGTTGCAGAGTGCAGCCAATAAGGGGTAATGTTTGGAAAATGGACATGTAATCAGAGAAGGTGCTTAGAACATATGTTTCCTACTGTTTTGTTTAAACTGGTGTGTTTTCAGTACCAGTGTATTTTGCTTAGTTTAAGTTTTAGTATAACAGGTAAGTGCATATTTAGATTATAATTTAAAATCTTTTAGAAATGAATTAAACTGAATATTGTTCAAATAGACTTTTCATTTTTCTTCCCCTCCCCCAGGTCTTCTAACATTTATAAATTGTGCCTACGTTAAATGGGGAACACGGGTGCAGGATGTATTTACTTATGCTAAAGTCACTGCTCTTATTGTCATCATCATAACTGGACTTGTTAAAATATGCCAGGGTAAGCTCATAAATTAAAGCAAAGGTTCGTATTTATCAGTTAAACTGAGTAACTGGTCTAAAGACTCTAAAATACCTCTGTATGTGTTATCAAATCCCTCAATACAAGCATAATATAGCCATTTAGAAAACGCCAGTAATATCAATGTTAGGCATTGTCATGATACTATATCACGAGAAGCTATCCTATCTCAGTTGACTTTGAACTGGGTAAAAGAAGGTAACTGATTGCTTAGCAGTGTTGTTCAATTTACAGCCTGCAGTATGGAAAATAAAGGAAATGAAACCAACAAAATACAGAGCTAGCAAAATATGATGGGAGCGTAGAAAGCTGTAAATTTCTGTAAGGACCATACTACTTTACAATGAGATCAACTGAATATTATTTTACAAAACTAATTTTGTGCAAGTCTGAAAGTGGCTGAACTTAAAGCAAAAATAGATTTGTAAGAACATTTAAGTAGATTTGTGAAAAAAACACCTCTTCTTTTTGCTCAAATCCTGAGTTCTGTTAATAGCTGTTAAAAATTAGAAGGTTGCTGGGGTTTTGGATTTTTTTCTTTTTGTAAATTTGTGTGTGTTGGGCATTGTGCCTTCAAGTTAGAGGAATTCTGAACTACGTTTTGTTCTTATCCCTTCTTTGGGGGGAGGATTTATTGGTGTGTTTGCTTAAAAAAATTTACCCTGCTTTCAAAGCTGTCATAAAGGTCTTTCTCTGGCAATCTAGTAATTTGTGTCCTTTGCTCTAACCAGTTATTGTTGAAAGTCCATGAGCAAAGTAATTACTGTGAATGGAACAAGAATATGCATATGTGAGCACCGTGCTGGAGTGTTTACTCCTTAGCACATCTGCCCATCCCTTGTTTAGTAGTGAACAAGCTTGCTATCTACAAATTTCCTTGACGTTGTCTCCCTTCTGTGTTTCCATCTCAGTAGTTACTCTGCCTATGTCTGTGCCAGGGGAATAGCAAAGTCTGGTTAGGATAAAAAAAGAAAAGGGAAGGTATTTTAAAGGCCTCAAATATTTGCCTGGACAGTTTTGATGAAGTCAACATTTCAAGATGCAGAGTACAGGGCATGTTTTGGAGTTACATAGTTACTCACCTTTCTTGTATTTGGTGTTTTTGTATATGTGTCTGCACATGTAAAATAGTCTGAATATAGAAAACTGCCATTGATGAGCTTGTCTTGACTTGCTTAAAGAAAAAAGATGGCACAAGTTCTTACAAGTACTGGTACAAAAAACTTGTGATTCTTCCCTTGGGAGAATTTTACCTCAAACAACAATATTTCATGCTCTGTTAATTGTTCTCAGTTTTTTTTTTAATAGCTAAAACTTAAACATCCATTTAGTTTTGGGTTTTTTTTTTGGTCAGTTAACTAAAATCAACTGTAATCTTTGTTTTCTGTATGGACTAAATAATTGAAAATTTAAAATGATACAGAACGATAGAGTGGATTATTTTATAAATATATATATGTTATAAGCAGTACCCTTAGCTTGAGTACTATCATTGCTAGTTGGTTGTAGCTTAGTCTGAACTTAACATTCCTGAACTTTTTGTGCCATTGTGGACAAACTAGGTGTTTAATTATAGAACAGTATTATCCACAGAGCATAATTTTTAGTAGTTTAAATGCCATGCTTGTTCTCATGGCTGAAGAACAGAGTAGAATTGGAAAAAGGGCTTAATGAGCAGCATTGAAGGAATTAGGTTATCTGAGTGTTTTTTGTATTTGTGTGCCAAGCTGAAAAAATTACTTGCCATATTTTATTGTCCTGTACTTCATTGCATCTCTACCACACACAGGATATTCATCGCACTTTGAGAACTCTTTTGAGGGATCCTCTTCTGATATTGGAGACATTTCCCTCGCGCTCTATTCTGCCTTGTTCTCTTACTCTGGTTGGGATACGCTCAATTTTGTAACAGAAGAGATCAAGAACCCAGAAAGGTAAACGATTTGAGCTTTCTACTAGACCTGGATAGTTCCCAAGTTGCTCGTTTTGTGCCTGTCTTTCATTAATGAGTTCTGAGCTTATGCAGAAATTAGTAGAACCCCTCTGTACTTAGATGGTAAAGCTGTGAACAGCCACTAGCAAAGATTTACTAGTTTTAAACTCCATTTAAAAAAAAAACCCTAAGAATAAATAAGTCTAGATGATTGCAGGATGGTGTATTCAGTGCTTGATAAGCTTTCAGTTCAAGATGTTGCTATGCTTTATTACAATAGGTGTTAATATTGCAGTGAAACAGTTACATTGTAGTCTGTGCTGTGTTTATCTGTGCAATAATTCCGATTTCATATTTAAGAATGTTATTTTTTCCATTAATATATGCTCTAGAAGTGTGACTGACTAATCTTGTGAGTCTGTAAGCAGACGCCTTTATGTTAAAAATGGAATCCCATTTGATCATTTTTACTTCCTTACATAAGCAAGAGCTCAGATGCCCCTGCCACCCCTGAAACAATAACAAACCTCTGCTGCAACTGAAAGATAAAGAATGAAGGTGGTTTTTTTGTTTTTGTGTTTTTTTTTCTCTCAATTCTCCCAACTGATACTGACTTTTGCAGTTTGTTCTGCTACCCGAGTTCTATACTGTGCATTTATTTAACCAGGAAAGTTATATATTAAAAAGATAAAATAGCAGATACGTATTTTAACTCTAAAAATAGCTATTTTTAGTCAGACTGAATTTCAGGTTGACAGTGTTTCCTTAAATTGTCTTGTAAAGATTTGCTTCACGTATTCAGAAGAGCATGCGTTTCGTGTTTGCATCAATCATTTGGTCCTTCAGCTTTTTTTTTCTGCTGAAAGAGCGCCCCTTTTGAGCGCTGTTGCAATGCCTTTTCAGCTTTTTAAAGTTAGTGCATTGTTCTGTGTTAATTGGTTGGATGACTCTTGTATTAGATGTATTGTTTTGAAAAATAATTTTTTTTCACAGGATGTTCAGCTGATGAAAACTTCTTTAGATTAATTTGCTATTTATAGCAAATGCCTAATACAATACAATTCTGAATACAAGCTTCATTTTTGGTAACAATTGTAGCTGATAAAGTGAACTTCAAATTTCAGCTTTCTATTTTGACAGTTCTTGGGAATAATGAGATGTTCCAGACTTCTATAAAATTCCTCCAAGAATTACATATTTTTCATATTCACTTGACTGAACAAGCACGAGGAGACTATGAATCAAATGTTGCAAACCACAAGTTAAATTTGAAGTAGTCCCTTGGCTTTAGTCTTGGGTGATGCAAAGTCCTTAAAGTGCCATTTCAGCTTTTTATTATGTTACGTAACATTTCTGAATTAATTTCTAAGTGTTTTTCTAATTCTTTTCCTTCTCTGTGCTGAGGTTCGCGGGTCTCTTACTGCGAGCATGCAACCTGGAAGCAGAGTCACAACTCCCAGTTACTAATTTACTAATTTATATGGTGGGGAGGTGTGGTATGTGTTTGTTTTTCTGCTTCCACAGCATCAGACGGACCCAGCTGGAGTTTTGGGCCTCAGAAAACTTCCAAAGTGCATTTCACTTTTCTGCTTTTTTTTTGGGTTTTGTTGGTTATTTTTGTTGTTGTTACTGAAAACTGTGTTCATGGCAAATGCTCATCCATGTCACCATGCCATGTTTGATTTCAAACTGGGCAAATGTGAGAGTTACACTCTCAGTTCTGCTTTCCCTTTTGAGACACTTGAATACCCCTACAAGCTTAGGGGAAAGAATCAGGCTGAGAAAACCCAAAGCCTAAAATTCAAAGTTTGTTTCTGCTTCTGCTCTGCAGAGTTTCTCCCTGTGCAGCTGCAGACTTAGAGCTGTGAGTTTATCTCAGCTTCAAACTAAATCTTCTCTGTTTACCTCTAGAGGTTTGGAGTGTTTTCATTTTACTCTAAGCTTTTCTTGTATTACTTTCCAGACATGTGTTTGCTAGTAAGATTCACCACATCCAGAGATTCACAGCTGCGCAGCGATCTTGGATCTGCCCTCTGCATCTCTGCTTTCTGCAGTGACGCAGCCCAATTAGCTTGTTCTCTGCAGTGATGAGTGCAGATGGGAAGATCGGGGGGTTGGTTTGGTTTCGTTTAGTGGATCTCCCTGCATCTGTTCTAGAAGTAGGTGCTAGAAGAACAGCAGCATTCCCCAGGGAGAATGAGTGCAATGACTCAGAGCTCTGCCCCTTTGGGATCTAGTTGTGGAAATTAGCAGAGCCAGTAGGAAATAATTTAAAGCATGTAAATTTGAAGGCTATTATTACTGATCTGGAAACCCTGAAGTTGGTACTTGAAAAGCAGTTACATAGAATCCCTTTTTACACTTAAGTTTTAAATTATGCAAAAGAGCCCCCCCCCAGTATTCTGTATTAGAATTTCTAGTTTTAAAAGAAACTAAACTCTTCCAGAGATATCTATTTTGAAATCTTTATTCTGTCATTATACCTTTTATCTGTAAGGTAAAGGATGCAAATAAATAAGTTCATTCTGTTATTAACGGATTTTTTTTTTTTTCCCTGGGTTGTGGGGTTTGGGGTTTTTCTTTGTCTTACAGGAACTTGCCACTAGCTATTGCAGTGTCTATGCCAATTGTGACTGTTATCTATATTATGACCAATATAGCTTACTATACAGTGCTGGATGTCAAAGCCATTCTTTCTAGTGATGCTGTGGCAGTGGTAAGTTGACCATGTGGTATTTTGCTATATTATTCACTTTTCACGTTTTAGGGATGCATTTTATTTTGAGGAACAAAACAGGAAAAATCCCTAGTTTATTATAGTACTTCACTGAATACAGGAGGACGGAACAACTCATCATCAATAATTTAATCTTAAATAGAAAAGTAGGTAATGAAATAATGTATGATAATATGTTATCAGATTTATTAAAACAAGCACAGATGCATCTTGTTAATGTATTTTGCAAAGATGCTAAACAGACTTGTGCACTTTGAGCTGATTCTAAATCAGACTCATTAGTACATAATTGTCTTCTCTGTTCCTTCACGCTGCAGTATTTAGAAAGCTCGAAAGATACGCAGAACAGTTGCAATGAGCTACATTGTACTGAGCTAATAATTGATGCAATGCATATCTGTAAATAGATGTGTTGCAGCTCAGCTATGACAAAGTTTAGCTTTGTATCTCCTTTTTAATAACTTAAATCACTGTCTTGCCAGCATTGTATTCATTCCAACAACTTCTAATATTTTGAAATTAATTATTTTTGTCTATGGATCGAAGTTTGAATCCAATTAAAATATGTAAGCTTCTTAAAGTAAAAGCTGGTCAAAACATGTTTTATACTTAAAGCTAATCATTAAATGAAAGTGAAGGGGTTTTTTTTTGCCCTGTAGCTAGTGAATTAATTTGATAGTTCTGGTTACTGTATCCTTTAGACTTGAGACTTGGAAAATCTAATCTTCTTTTTGGTTATTTAGACTGGAAGAAAATAAACAGCTTTCCTCCCTTTTAGGTTCCCAATTGGCTTCTAAAATTTAAATAGTTAGAGAATGGACAGAAAGTTTTAAATACATCAAATGAAGAAAGTATTCACCCTGTTCCCACAGAGGATTATTGTGTTTAAAAACTGGCTTAGGAAATCAGCAAACTCTTGTTTCAGGTATTTAGGCAGATGGTTCAGCAAAAGCACTTACTTTCTTTCAAACTTGAGAAATACTTACATTTAATGTAAACTTTCAAAATAGTTTATTGTAAATACGGGATATAACAAGTTATTTCAAATGTAATTATGCAGATGTTTATTTCAAACTGTATTGAAAGTAAATAAATGTTAATTTTTTGCCTCTTTTTAGCTGGAATATGGAAACACAAAGTTGCCATAAAGTATGTTGTGAAAAACTTAGTAAAACACTTCAGAATGAAACAAAACAAGACAAGGACAGAAAATATTTAATTTTGAATCAGCATATGCTAAGGGTTAATAACATCTCCAGGAATATTTATTTCTGTTGTAGGCTATGGTATCCTATATAAAGTACGTCCCAGTGTCTCATAATGGAATTTTAATTCTTGTCTGGAATTAATTCAGACAAAATTAATTAATCCAGACACAGACCACTGTCCATCCTGACTTCTGTAAAGTAATACACTACTGTTTGGGTTTTTTTTTTTTCCTAACAAAGACTTGGAAAATATACTCCTTTGACAGCAATGAAATTCTGCAATCCAGCCTATCCCCTAAGAGTATTCTGTGCCTACTCTACTGCTCCTGGCCTTTGTTGTCACAGAGGTTGTTACACCCATTTGGTGAATGGGATCAGGAAAACTGATCCACCCTGGGAAATGGGGGGAATGATTCACCGTGGGCCTGTCCAACCTATGTTGCTGTACACAGCAAGTGGTAGCACTACAGTGGCAGTGACTGGCCAGATAAAGGACGGACGATGGATGCCCGAACCTTACTACACATGTGAAACCCAGGCCTAAAGTTTTATTATTTTATATACACTTCATTTAGTTGGGGTTTTTTGACATTATTCTTGACCGAAAGTGAGTACATATTTATTTTTGTGTGTGTGCATACATTTATGTATATACAAGTGCTGTGTAATTTTTACATGAAATTGTAATACTCAGAACTGGACAGATTAGGTCTTCCTCTCTAGTATAGGATGCATCTGGACGTGGTGGAGGAAAAAGGAAGGCTTAAGAATGATACAAATCCTTAGTCAGTCTAATTGCATGCAGAGATACTGCATGACCAGGATAAGAATGAGAAAATATGTTTGCAATTTCCAAAATTATTAGGGAATTTACTTCTTGTGCTAGTTTTAATGCAACTTAACTGAGTGAATGACTTCGGAAGTCTAGAGCTGTGCCTTTTCACTAGATCACAGGATTCTCTAATACTTTCACTTAAAAGTTTAAACAGCATTCTATCTATAGGTGTTTTTGCTGAGACATCTGATCAGCTGGCAAACAATGGTCTTCTGATTGCCACTACTTATATCCCTTTTAGAATCACAAGGTGAAAGTGCAGCTGAAGTCTGATACTTAACACGACTCATTAAAGATTCCTTTTCATTGCTGATATGAATTTAATTGTCCAGTTTTATGAAACCAAGTATAAGCTTGATCTAATACATTAGCAAGTAGTGTGGACCTCTGGAAGGATGCCTGTAGAGTGGAACAGTTGACACTGAGGACTTGATTTGCACAGTATACCCTGGGGATATTTTACTTTGGACTACCTTTAATGAGGTCCTGTGGACTGAATGCTTGCATGTGGTTGGATGGCAATAGGTATGCTCTTGAAGTGCATCCTCCAATTTAGCCTGTTCTAAAAGGGAAGCTTCCTTTGCCTCTGATGCGAAATAATGTGAACCAAAAAGCAGTATGTGGCAATAATTGGGAGAGTTGCCTCAAAAGTGCACCTGCAGTCTGAATTAAAACACTCATAATGCACCCACAGTTTTCTAGTGAACTGGGGAGGTGGGAGTGGAAAAGAGCTAATGACTGTAATGGTCTGTATTTGAAAACCCTCCTATAATACAGAAATGTAAAAATCTTCATGTTAGGAATCTTTCTTGGTGGTCAAAGGGAATTTTATCCTCAGTGGAATTTTTGAGAAGACTTAGGGCATTGTGGTCAGTGAATGAGTGAAGAAAGGAGATGAGAATTAAGCCATTCAAAAAACTAATCTGATGAAGATGAGTCACTTTGGTCTGCTCACATATTTGACATGTGATACATGATACAGATTGCTGTAGTTTCCTTATCTCCCTCTATGTAGTTGTAGGGTGAAAATCACAATAATTATTTTTTTAAAGAAACATGGTAGTAATATTACTGCATTTTACAGCCTTTTGTATAGTAAAGCAGCAGTTAAATTTATCTTCCCTTGTTGCTGTTTTGGGAGGGAATGGAGTAGCTTTCTTGTATTCATTTCAGTCAAGACGCTTTGAGCTGGAAAGAGGGAGTGAAGCTATTTCCAGTTTTTAAATGATGAGAGTAAAAGTTATAAGTAAAAGAAATACTAATAATAGTGTATCTTTGCACATCACCTTGCATACTGTTTTTCTTGGTGGCTGGGAGGTGAAAGAAGTCTTACCAAGGGATAGTATGGAACAAAATGATAAAATGGCCTTCTTTTACTTCAGTATTAGTGAAGTACCACTTCATTGTGGTATAGTCCCAGTGTTGGGGCTAAGAAACTAATTTTTTAAGCTCTTCTGTGTTGAAGTAATTTAAGTAATACAGCAACAGCTAGCTTAGAAGTTCTACAAATGCTCTTCAGGCAGTTGCTGATCATGTAAAATTGGTTCCTTTTTCAAAGATTCCTGTTGGAGTTTCACATATTACTTCTGGTTTACTTTCTTATGCAAACCATCACAACATGTTTTATGCATATGAAGCAGTTACTCCATAGCACAAACACACTTAAAATAAACAAGTAAAAGCAGAAATTTTGTCTCACCTTCTCCTGTCACTGAACAATTATTTTTTTGTGTCTGAGGGAGATGTTGTATTTTTTATTTGTGAAGAGGGCAGGTGGCTCCACAAGAACTTTTTGGGCTGCGTCATCATCTAACAGGAAAGAACATAGTGGCTGCCAGTGCATAGCTTGTTACCTGCTTCCTGTGTTAGTCATGTCTGGGGTTTTTTGATTGAGTTCATATAATAGGTGATATTTGCAGCTTACTTCTTTCACTTGCAAAAGCTAAAAATTATTCCTGGTTGAAGCAAACAGTTGACCCACATAGCTGGCTGTCACCTTTCTTGGAGCTGTACAGCTTTGTAGATTGAGGATAAAGATGACTTCAGCTGCATCTTGGAATACCATCTTGCAAGTCCATCATTGATCAATCCAATTTACCCTGGTGTACTCATGTTCTAGAGCAGACTTGCTTTGCTTCAACGTGCCCCCTCCCTTGATGAAACAGGAATGTGGGAGGCTCTGTGTTTTAGCCATTTTATTCTTTGGTATATAGTTTTAACAAATGATGAGCCTCTTTCTTCTAACTGAATTCAACCAGAAATTCTTAAGACACCTTTTGGGTATTATTTCTCTCACTTCATTTGGCCAGTCACTGGCTTCTTTTCTGAAGAGGAAAATCTGCTTGCCTTTGGCTGCTGGTGTCACGTCCACCTTCTTGCTTGCAGTGGCACCTCCCAGTAAGGTTCCTTTGGATGAAATGCACATTCTGTACCTTAAAATGGAAGAACTATTCATTAGGGACAGGCAGTTGCTTTTAGAAGACAGCTGTTTAGTAAGTCATTTGCTTGCTTTCTTGGAACTAGCTGTAATTCACTACCAATGCAGCACTCCTGTTGCCAGTTGTAAAGAAGTTCTCTGGCTTTGGAGGATAAGCTGAAAAGTTGAGCCAGAACTTGAGTGCTACATAATATTTTCAATATGAGAAAGAGACTTTGGAAAACACTGAACCCTTATTCTACAGCTAGCTATTAAAAATGCTAAGAACAGGATGAACACCTGAGAAGGTTTAGATGAAGAGTCTTCAGCACCCCCATGAAGACATAAATGAGACTGTTTTACTGTTGGAGCTGGCATCTGATATCTTAATGTGGGCCATGCAGAAGAGATGCGTTACATGCAGTAGACGTGCAATATATGAATGCAGTAGAGTAATGCATTGTTTAAGATTGTATTGAGTGACCTAAAGATGAAGAGAGTTTCATGCTGGACCTTGCACTGCACTGGAACGTTTTTCTCCAAGAAAAAGTGTTGCCAATAATACAAGGAGAGATTTATGTCTGAGTAGAATCAATCAACAGAATAGTAGTTGAAACAAGAATTACAGGAAACCTCAACATATAAATTGCTTTCTTTTGCACCTTTACAATTTTCTGACTCTGTTTTCAGTTGATGGAGATTTCCTTTCTTTAATATATTTGATGTTAAATCTAATTTGGTCAAACTGAACAGATGTCATACAGTATCTTGACAAATGTAATCTATGCCAGTGGAAGCAAACTTCATCCACTCAGTGCCTTTTCTGCATGTATGGCTTCCTGATTGCCATAAATCATAGTTTCTTTGTTTCCTTAAGGAGGTAGCTCCTTGAAGGCCTGAGAAGCTAAAAACTGAGAAAATGGACTGTGGTTCTGACTGCCAAATTTTCCTGTAATGTGGGAATGTATTTATACTCTGCCTCAAGAGAAAAGTCAAATTACACTTCCAGGATACTAGTCAGATTGTTCATATATATTAATCTCCTTATACTGCTCTATATGACTTTTCAGGGTAAGAATGTTATAGAACTGAACCCGGAAAAGCTCACATGTGCAATAGGATCTTGAAGTGAGCTACATGAAGAGGCTCTTAGATGCCTTGCAAGCCTTCCTAAAAGAAATACCTCATAATCTTTGGGTATAGTTTTGTATACGTTTCTGATTCACGTTGGACTACTTCCTCTTTGCATTTATCCATCCGATCATTACTGTTTAGTGCTTTGTCAGCCTAGCATGTGCTTGCAGCTCCATATGCTTTCAGTATAGCCCGACATTTTTTGTGTGCCTCTAAATGCACTTTTTGTGTGCAGCTAAGTGTGATGAAATGGTTCTCATCTTGTGACTTGTAACATAAACGTGGGTCTTTCTAATTGTCTGTGTGCCTGAATTACTGGGTGTGAGGCAGTATCCTGTGTATTTTGCTGAGGCAGCTCTTTATTCAGGGTAATTCCTGCTGCTTTTAGTTCAACCTGTTTGTATAGAACTGTTGCTTGGACCTTTAAAAGGACAATAAGGTGTTCTTGCAAACAATTCACAAATTACCAGCTGATGATCATGAGATCAAACTAACCCAAGATAAAACTAAAATGCAGTTAAAAACAGTCATTCATGTCCTGAAACAAGCTG
Organism: Phalacrocorax carbo; assembly: GCF_963921805.1. Taxonomy (NCBI): domain Eukaryota; kingdom Metazoa; phylum Chordata; class Aves; order Suliformes; family Phalacrocoracidae; genus Phalacrocorax; species Phalacrocorax carbo. The sequence goes on from NC_087520.1 coordinate 25,807,868, forward strand.
TGATTCAGTTTTTGACCATTCTTCTGGGAGTAATGTAACATTTTAGTCGTGACGAATGGAGGGCAGTTCAGCTGAGAAGTGCATGATGGCTGGAAGCTTCTTCCTTCATTGTTATTCCCTGTTGATGGTTTGGAAAAAAAAAAAAATCAGAACTATGGGGAACAGTTCCAGGTGCATGTCTTTCTACAGTGTGTGTACATATGTGTATATTTTACATGTCCAATGGATGGGAGGGCATAAAAGGACTTTATCTGTAATTGCAAGCGCTTTGTCAGCCACTGAATTCTCTTACTGTCTCCTAGCTGTTGGAAGCAGTTACAGTTCAATTCTGGAGTACAGGACTATTCAAACTATAGCGGAGATGACAATTTAATCTCTTAATCCTTCTTGCTCTTTAGACTTTCTCAGAAGAAACTTGAGAAGAAGTCCATCCCCATAGTGGTGGCTTTCTCCTGTTATGGTGGACTAAATGCTTCTGCTATAGCTGCCTCCAGGTAGGCTCCTCTGTCCTTCTCCGCATACCCTTGCAAATGCTCCATTCTTTCCCCTGTTGCCAGCTCATTTGTTTTTATAAATGCACTTCACTACTCCCAGAAGTAGTGGTAGTTAAAGTGGAATTGGTCAAGTGCTTAGTTCAGAGCCCAGGCCTAGGTTATTTGTGGAGGATCCATGATTATACAATTGTGGTTTTAGCAGAAAGCAGCCACTAACTCTTCTCCCTCCCCTCTCTCTTTCTCTTGGTACAGTGCACGTGGTGTATGTGCTTGATAATTTGATTGCTTTTTGCACTTCTCTCTGCCATTCTTTTTTATGCAAAATAACCCTCTGACACATGCAGAGTCGAATGCTTATCGTAGCCACCCACTTTTACTTACACTTCAGTAATGCTGCAAGAAACACTGGAGAGATCTTTGGTTTTGTCATTGTTCGCAAGAGAGTATAGCTCAGCTTTGGAGAAGACATTCCTTGGCACCTGTTAAAATGGGAGTGTTGTAGGATTTATAGATGTGTACTCTGAAGTATAAAAGTGTGTTTACTGTGTGAGTAGTAATACATGAACTTGGCTGATTTTTATGTTAGAAATGAGGGGGGATCCCTGTCAGAAAACACGTGCATAAAGGCAGGTGGGTCTATGCTTGGCATGTTAAGCTAGATAGTACCACTAGAAAGTTTAGCCAACCTTCTGGTACCTTTCAACTTTGTTTTGCTGAACGATCATTTTGCAGGCAGATCTACTTGGCAAACCAAGATGAACTTTCTAGATAATTCTCAACTAAAACACTCTTTTGCCTTACCTCGGGCAGGAAAAGTTAAGCTCTTGAAGTTAACGCTCCACCCTTTGCTCTCTCAAGAATCCCAGCTATAACCTTAGAAAGTACATTGGAAATGACATTGTTTGGTAAAGGCTGTCACTAGGTTATTCTCTCTTTTGAAGGGGCTGACTCGTACAGATCTAGGGAAATTAATTATCTGATTTTTGAGCTGGATCAACGGTTGTTACACTTCATACAGCTTGCATCCAGAACACATTGAATCTATACTGTCTTGATCTGTGTATAATTTGTGGCAGTGATACCATAGCGTTGCCTTAACTCTTCCTGGTTTTTACTTCTCATATGAGTGATTGCTGCTTTCCAGGATGTGTGAAACAACATTATAGGATGGAAATGGGCTTTGAGTTAGTCCCACATCTGGCATTCCACACTGGCCCATTACTAAATGTTTCAAAAAGAAACAGGAAATGCTTGCAAAGAACAAATGCGTACCTGCCTTTTGAAGGAAAGAGTTTATCTGAATGACAGATTAGCTAATTTGCATCCTGCAGCGTAAGATTACATTCATACATTTTCTCTCTGTTCTTTAACTTCAGCTGTTAATATTACTTATCTAAATGCTTACCCTTTAGGCAACCTTACTAAACATCTTAATTCCCTAACATCTTGTTGAGTGAGTTCTGTATCTTAGCTTTGTGTATTTAAAAAATCCTCTAGCAGTTTTTTGTGTCTAGCAATTTCACTCTGTTTGGCTTCAGAAATCACCAGTCAGGTTTAAATCATCCTTTAAAATATTACAACAATTGCCTATTAGAATTTTCATCTTGTCTTCATTCTTACTTGTTCTGGAGAAGTCTTAATTCATTCACTGAGTCATTGTGAATTACATTCTGCTTTGGGAGACTAGGTTTCTCAGAGCTGCTTTTAGATCCAATACAACCTGAGAGAAGCTCTGTGGGTTCTAGTAATTATTTATTCTTGAGCAGCAGAAATCTTTTACATACAATAATGTAAGTTAATTGTTGCTTGTTCAGTTTCAATTGACTGAAAAGGGGTAGTCCATGATATACAGAACGTATTTCTTATGGCATGGTCTTCTGCTAAATCAATGTTCTGATTTCAGCATAAAATAGAATTCATACATGGATTAGTTCTTCTATACTTTTCTCATGTTAATTTTTTAAATTTCTGTGGGAATGTGTGTGTGTGCATTTTTCCACCCCTGAGGGAAGTATTTAGTATGAAAGTATGTAAGTATGAAAGTATTATATTTATACTAATATGTATAAACTAAAAGAGCTCTGGAAGAGATGTGCTTTAGTAAGAATAAGGGTGACTAACACAGCTGATGGACTGTGAACCTTTTGGCAAGGTTCCCGTTGAAGTGATTATACCCCTTTGCATTGTCCCTTAGCAGCAGGAAATCCTATCTGTCTTTGCTGAGGCTCAACTAAGTTACACAAAAGGACAGAATAAATTTTGCTTTTTAATGTAGATGATGGTGTAGAGCTAAGCAGAGCTGGATTCTGAAACTTAACCTGTATAAAGTACTGAACAAAGCACTTTGTCACCCCAGACAAAGAACAGGAAACTAACCAGCCAAACTTTGCTTTATGCCAGTAATTTTTTCTGCATTTTATGGTTTAAAGATTGACATTATATGCAGGGGTTTGCCTACAAAAATCAATCATTCATTTAATGAAAAAAAAAGTATCTATATTAGGTAATATAGGCTTTTTTCACCTACAAAAACATTCAGAAAACAGATCACATTGCACTGCTTTTGGCAATCTTGCTCCTGGAGTCATTAAATAAAAAATTGACTACTGTTAAATCCAGATAACTTTATGTGCTACAAACAAAGGCCGTTTCTGAATGTTAATCCACTGTGACTGAAATTCCTGGTTCATAAATGTTACAGTGAAGACCAGTAGTTTAAAGGGGAGGGGAAGGGGGAGGTGTTTCAAAATCCTAAAATATTAAAAACTGAAGAAAATTTTTGTAATATAAAAGACAGACCTGCAGAAAGCTGAACTAGTATGTATTTCCTTTTCTGTCTGAGAATCTTGAAATTGATAAAGCAAGAAAAAGCTAAGAAAGTGATTTAGAGAAAGGTTCATAAAATGGTTTAGATTACTGCTACTTGCTGAGATGTAAAATGTTCTAATACCCACAAAATCTTTGGAGTTTGTTTCAATACCACTTATACATAAGTATGTACCTTTCTTTTTCTATGATAGTGATTTCATGCTGCCTAATGTAGACATAATCCTTTTGCTACCATGACTGTTAGATTGCTTCTCTAAGAGAAATCATGGAAGTAATTTAGCTATCAGTAGGTAGAACTGGGATAGGAAGGCTTCCACCCACATCTTCTGAACACAGCATGAGCAGATTTCTGCTTAACTCCAAACATGCTAATGTTCAGACATGTACAGTGCTCAGACTGAGATGGGATTTAGTAGCCGTCAGTCTTCATGTATTAAATTTCTTGATTTTTCAAATATTTTGTCTGATATTCTAAATATCTCTCCCTTTTTTCTCCATCCAGGAGGCTGAACAGAATTTACCAGTGCAATATATTGCAAATTATTACCCATTTTCATTATAGGTCCCAGATCACTGGCAATCAATGACTCTTACCACTGCTGTGAAACTTTGATGCTCCTGGCTTCTTGGTTTCAGAGCTCTATCATGGAAAGTCACCACAGTTGGCCTGCAGTATTGTCTAGCAACATTAACAAATGACTGCTAATAAGATACTTGCTGTCATTTGCCATGTTGTGAGAGCAGAGCCCAGAGGCTGTGCTGGTGGAGCTAAAGGAAAAGAAGATGTTGCCTAGGAAATTGAAAAAGAATAAAAAAATAGTTTCCTAGAATAGTGTCTGTAAACAGTCAGTATGATGGCAGCTATGTTTATCATCTGCAATATGACACTTCCCTTTTTGGATATGTAATAATATTTTTGTCCTCTATTCTGTAGTCACTATGTACACCTGAGTTCTGTAGTTCAGTTAGATAATAAAATATATTAGCATTGGTGAGAAAATTCTAAATACATTTTGTTTTCCTTTGTGAGCAGACAATGTGAGTTCGGGTGCTTGGCTAAAGAAGTTTGTGCTTACTTAGAATCCACAAATAAATAAAAAAGCTCTGTGCTTCCTTGTGTAAGAACAATTTTTGGATTGTTCTTACTATATTACTGTTTTTCCACACAAACTTAATACAAAAGCTTTGATGTCATTGTTTTACATATGCCTTGTTGCATATATTTTCATGTTTCCTTTTTCTTTTCCCTTTCATTAGACATTTGCTGACCAGGTATTTGGTATCTTCAGCTGGACAATTCCCATTGCTGTAGCCTTTTCTTGTTTTGGTGGACTTAATGCTTCAATTCTAGCATCATCAAGGTAGTGTATATCTCTCTGTGTTTGACAAATATTCGTAAGTATTCTTATGTGTTACTGTTATGCTCACCTATTATGAGAGTGGCAAAAATACTTTGTAACAGAACCTGTAATAACAGACCTAAATAAACCTCTGTGTGTGTACATACACCCTTAACACTGCCTTACTTCCCCAAAGCATTCCTAGCTGTATGCAGAATACAATTCTAATGAATGTTGTCCGTGTGGTGAGTCCTTAGGCCTTCTGATTATTTGGATTGAGTTATTTTCCATTTTACTTGATACAATAGTTCTAGCAAGTTCTTGTTTTCAAATGTATTTACTTAAAACTTACTGACTTTTAAAAGTCACAATCTTTAAGGTTTTTTTTCCAGGTAAAATGTTTCAGAAGTTGCTACTGCTCTTAAGCTGCAGTTAAAAAGTTTAGGATACAGTATAGAAGCTTTCCTCTGAGCACTGATTATGGATGTGACTAGTGAAAGTTTAGTCAGGCGTTTTAACATCCTTCCATTGAATGTATGCACAATGCCTCTATACTGAGAACAAATATGAACATGATCTGGTGAAGTAGTCTCTATAGAACAATTTGCAGTTGAGAATGAAATTACGTGTGTGTTTCGAGCACGTGGTTGAGTGACCTCTTTTTAGAGACCTAATCTCTTCTTGTTGGCCTTGAAAACTATTCTGCTATAAGCTAGAATGTTTTCAGCACTAGCTTTCAGAATTTTTTAAAACAATAGAAATTTATTTCAGTTGCTGTATATATTTTCTATTTTGCCTGTAGGATTGTCTTCTAAAAACGTGTGCTAACAGCATGTTTCTAAAAGCTTATATATCTTTTAATGGTTGTTGTACAGTACATCTTTACTGGAAGGGTTGAATCCATGTTCCAGTTCAAAGGATGGAAATTCAGTGGTGTAAAAACTTATTTTGACTGGTATTGGGTTTTTTTTGTGTGGTTTTTTTGTTTGTTTGGGTTTTTTTTGTTTTTCTTGTAACACATTCTCTCTCACCTGTGGCCTCAACATCCGTTTTTTGATTTGTGTTTTTCAGGCTATTTTTTGTAGGATCGCGAGAAGGTCACCTTCCTGATCTGTTGTCTATGATCCATATAGGGAGGTTCACACCTGTGCCAGCACTGCTTTTCAATGTAAGTTATTACTGCTTTCCTTTTCAGCTGTTCAGGTGTGACCATATGAATTATTTAAAGGAAGACTTTAAAAAAGTACAAGAGAGAACTTCAGATTTACTGTCATTGAGGTGATTTCTGAGAGGGTGAATTCTGAGAGGCATAAAGTCATGCCAAACACCAAGGGGGAAAGGTGTTACTTTCAGGCAAAAAGCAGCATAAACTCAAACTTCTGTTGTTCATCTCACTTCCGTTCTTTTCTGATAGTGTGTTATGACCCTTATTTACCTGGCTGTGGAAGACGTCTTCAAGCTTATTAATTACTTCAGTTTCAGTTACTGGTTTTTTGTTGGTCTGTCTATTGCTGGGCAATTATATCTACGTTGGAAGCAACCAGATCGACCCAGGCCTCTTAAGGTAATATTTACTTATTACAGAATTGTTCAAGATCCCTCTCTTTCACATAATGTGAAAGTACTGTCTAAAATGTGGATGATACATGTTATGCCTAAAGGTTACAAATTGATCAGGACACAAAACATGGCTTTCGTTTTATGTTGTACCATGAAAACTAGTTTGTGATTACTGTAATGATATACTTTTTAATTGTATGTTAGTTCAATCAGTAGCCCTTCGCTCTGTCAACTCAAGAATGTCTCAATAGGCTAGCATAGTAGTTAGCCTTTTTTCTTCAATTAGTGATCTCAAATTAGGAATGCTTAAGTTAATTCTGTCAATATGGACCACATTTAGCTCTGATGGAGTTTCAGTTGAATATCTGATCCTCTTACCACCTTCCCATGCTTGAAGTTGATACACTAGATGAAAAAGTCATTCTTGTTTCCTGGGATTTATTGGGTTTGTCTAAAACCACTTCATGCTGTTATACAGTTTCTTTCAAGGCAGCAGAGTTACCATACTTGACTACTTTTGCAAATTTTAGCAGCAGTTCTGCAATTTCAATATGGTTCCAAATAGCCTGCTATATAAGAGAAAGAGCAGATAATTTCACAAAGTGGGACTGAGAGGGAAAAGTCTGTAGTTCTCACCAAAATAATTAGAACTGTAGGCAACAAATATTTCAATTACATTCTGTTCTGTGTTTTTCTGTCTCCAGCTGAGTGTGGCTTTCCCAATAATATTCTGTATATGCACAGTATTTCTGGTGGTGGTGCCGCTCTATAGTGACACCATAAATTCATTGATTGGAATTGCCATTGCTTTATCTGGAATTCCAGTCTTCTTCTTGGGAGTCTATTTACCTGCATCAAGAAGACCTCAGTTTATCAACAAGATTTTAGGTAAGTTTCTTTGTAGATGAAGATGATGTTAGGAAAGAGGAAAACTAAATAAGGGAATCTCAGTTTATTGATGGAACGGATTGTGGTCAGTTGACCCCAGCCAGCAGCTGAGGTCCCAGAGAGCCACTCACTTACCAGCACCCCACAGCAGGGTAGGGGAGAGAATAGAAAGAGCAAAGGCAAGAAAACTTGTTGGTCAAGATAAAGACAGTTTAGTAAGTCAAGGAAAGGGGGGGGGGGGGGGAAAACCCTGCTGCTGCTGCAAACACAGTCACCACCTCCCACAGGCAGACTGATGCGCAGCCAGTCTCCAAGCAACGGCCACCATGGAAGGCACCCTCCCACATGTACGCCCTTCTTCCTCTACACCATTTTTTATTGCTGAGCATGACATCATATGGCATGAAATATCCCTTTGCTTAGTTTGGGTCAGCTGTTCTGGCCATCTCCTCTCCAAACTTCCTGCCCATCTGGTTGCTAGCAGGGCAGAGTGGGAAGAAAAAAAATAGCCTTGATACTGTGCAAACACTGTTTAGCAACAAACAAAACATTGGTGTGTTACCAACCCTGTTTAGGCCACAAATCCAAAACACAGTGCCATCTGGGCTGCTATAAAGGATGTTAACTGTATCCCAACCAGATCCAGAGAAGGGGTCTACTAATTTTATTTATGTTTTTACACCCAGATTTTATTTACTGTAGATTTAAAAGACCATCCACTTTCTACAGATTTTTGTCCCCATGTTTTATGCATTTCTCTTTAATCAAGCTCATGAAAAGTCTTTTTCTTAAGCAAGATTGATGACTGTAAAAGGGCTGGACATACTTGGTGTAATGCAAGTGAACTGTCTTGCTTTACTGAATCAGTTGTTGGAAGATGGATAGATTTTTATGCCAGTCACAGACAGAATTTTGCCTTCTATTGAATTGCTGCAGTTAATTCATACATTTCTCTCCAGCAGTATGCTGTTGCCATTGTTACTATGTGAGAAAATCATAATGAGGGATGTGGAAAGGAAGGTTTATAGCATAATCTTAGAATGCAACAGGATGTGGTGCTGCAGCACCCAGTGAATGTGTAAATATTTAGTAATCTTGTCACTTTCCTGTGCGCTACTTGAAGTTCTTGTTTTATTTTTTTTTTCTACCAATTTTTACACTCTTAACTGTAGAGAAAAATATTTTATTTCGATTCCTTGGCAGGGGCCTAAGAAGAAAAACACCCTAGGATATCAACATTTTAAACATTATCTATTTTTAAAAAATATGAGTGGAAGACACTTTTTGTATTAACTTCCATTGTTTGTTTCCCTCAAGAGAAGTGAGGCAGCATTCTTGACAATTAACTTTCATTAGTCAGGTGCATGTTGGGTAATTAACATTGAGGTGGCTATTCTTCTGATTATCTTCAATTTCGTATGCAGGTGCAGTCACACGAAACATGCAGCTGCTCTGTTACTGTGTTTTAACAGAGATGGACACAAATGAAGAAAAGAAGTTAGAAATCAAATCCAACTAGGATTTCAAAGCCATTACAAGAAACAGGAGGGAGGATAAAGCAATTATGACAAAAAAAGGGAAGAGATGGAACTGGAAAAACCAGGAAAACTGTTTCCAGCGGTCTTTCAGAAACTCTGAAAATGTATTTAGTTGCAGTTGGATTTCCATAAAAATTGTGCCCTCGCATCACCATCCTAAACTGTGGCATATTTTCAGGGCATGTTTTCATTGGATAATGATTACCTACTCATTTCAGGCATACAAGCTATGTGTCAGTACTGTTCCTTCTTCAGAATTGGTATTAAAATGGTAAGAGCTAATGGATCAAATTAGATTTTTGCAGAACCAGGTGGTGAAGTAATGCATTTTTAAGTTAGACTGAAAACCACTTTGACTCAGACCAAAAGTCATTCCAGCTTAATTCTGATGGATGTTTGCATGAAGTGATTTGCTGTGCTATCTCAGTTCTTATCACAGAAGACAAGTGGTCACAAGAAACTACCTGATTTGTCATTATTAGCAGAAAAATTAATAAAGTTGTGCTGTATTATTTAAAGACAGAACCAACCTTTCTCCCTTAAAGATAAGTAGTTTATTCTGTATACTATGTGGAAATGTGGTATCTGACTGCGGCAAGGATTTACAAAGGACCTGGCCACTAAAAATTTGATTAACACTTCATTCTTTTCCTGTTAGCTTGTTAGTACTTGGCCAACTTCTGACAGGCTTTATGAAGCTTCCAAAATGAAAATCTTCAGTTTGAAGATAGTAAGCATCTGTTTTTGAACTGTTTCAGTGAACACACAGTAGCAGTTGTTACCTCAGCAGTCAGAAAAATCCCTTTCTAAATTTCAGTGCTGTTCACTAGAAAAGGACCATGTAAAAACTCGCAGAACAAACCACTTTCTTTTTTTTCTTCTATAGCAGAAGTAAAGTTCTGTGGCAGCAGCTATATCTGGAAAGCTAAGTAGCAGGGAGAGAAAATAGGAATAACAACAGAAATAAAAAGTAGTATTGCAATACAGACTGATGCTAATTAGTAGTATTTGTAATTCCAAAGCTGTAAGCCTAACATCAGGACCCTTCTGATTACTGAATTTTGGTTAAGCCAGTTTGTTTGGCTAGCAGAGTGAGAGATACATCAAAACATACCTGGAATTTTTTTCTTAGTTCAGAATGTTTACCTCAGTTGCCCTGAGTTTATTCACATGTGCTTTTTTTTGTGCATTTAAGTTGAACTAAATCTTGTAATTGATGAAGCAATGACACTTCAAATGCTGGACCATATTTGCATCAGCCACTTGAATAATAGTGAGAATATTTGGGTTATTGTACTGACTCCAAGTTTAAGATAACGAAGGTTATCTTAAACAAAAAGCTACAGATAATGGCAAGTGGTAGTAGATCGTGAAAACTAACATAAAATAGAGTCTTGGGCTATCTTTGTGAAGCAGCATTGGGACTTAATATAGTTAAATTCTAGCTGAGGAACTTTGTGCACAGTTGGCACATAAATATATAGGGTCTTCTCAGTATTTAATGAAAATTAGCATTTAGCTACTACAATACAGCTCTTTAGTCTTTCATATGATTAGAATAAATTCAGTATCTAGGTTGAGACATCTGTGCAGCGGGCAGCATAGCTTTACCAGGCTAGGGTTGTGGCATAGGTTAAGAGCCATATCAACCTTTCTGTGAAAACACACACAAAAAATTTTGTTCCTGCTGCCTTGACCTCACTAGCCAGAACTAACTGACCTAAAGTCACTGCTGCAACCTACAGCTCATGACTGACATAGATCTAACATCCTATTAGCTATACTTCTGCAGACTCAAGTAGGAGGGTGCTTACCAAACAGGTAAGATTAAGTTGTTTTAAAGTTAAAATGCTGACATGGCTTCAGCTGTACCAACTCTTATGATTTTTAATGAGTAAAGAAAACTTAGTCAAAAATTCTTTATTTACAACTTAAATGCACATATATTGTTCTACTCTGATAGTAGAATTACTGGAGATCCAGCAATAAAATGGACAGGTCAAGGCATTTCATATGCTCAAGTACTTACAAGAAGGTAACTTGAAACTTAAAAACAAATACAGTAGAAAGCACTAGGACAGAGTGCCTTTGTCGAGGGCTGCCACTTGCCATCATGGCAGACGTGTTCATCTTCTTGTGAAACCTGACACATCAGTCATGACAAGAAGGGCTGCTGCATTTAAGGATCCTCACAAAAGTTACTCCCTATACAATATTCCAACTTGCACAGATCTAGTTAAATCTCCTATTAAATAGTGGAATACTTACAATGTAAAAAGAAAAAAATCTTCCACAGCAGTTTCCCCATATATAATGTGGAGGTACTGTCAGTACAGGTACAAATGCTTGGGCATGCGGTTTTTAAAAAAAAATAAAAATTCCTCAGAACCTCGCATCAGAGAACAGGCAGAAAAATTATTTTAAAGCATATAGTATCTTTTGCTTGGAACGAAAACTTGTATTGTCAAGTTGCATATTCACACCTCTCTGTTTAATATCTACCAGCTGCAGTTGGCTGCTTAGACAGTAAAAGCTTTTAGTGTTTACTGGAATCCCAATCTAATACCTAATACGCAAGCCTAGTCAGTAATCACTGGGGTGACCATGCTAGTCACCAGCAGTTTCAGAAGGCTAGACAGGGAGAAGTTTACCTTAAAGCTCATCCATGTAAAGACTGGTTTCCTACTGTCCCAATGAGCACAACTTTTACTGGAAAGTCGGTTTCTGGGGGTGGGGGGTGTTTGTGGGTTTTGTTTTGTTTGGGGTTTTATTGTATTATTTTTATTTCAACATTCTTATGAATAGCCATCAGCAGCTGCCTAAATTTTCAGGTCTACTGTAATGGTAGAATTTCATCTTCAATATGCATTTAATCTTCAAAAAAAGGGCTGTTAGTCAGAATCCAAATCCTGGATCTCATCATATCCAAATTCTTTTATAACCTCCTGTCGGTATTTGTTCCATGTTCTTCTCCTGTAACATTGGTCCTCATCACTGAGGCTCTCTTCAGAGTCTAAAGAAAGAGCATGAATGCTTTTAGATTATCCCATCTTTTTAGTTAAGCAATTAGGTTAATCAGACTATTTTAACCATCTTGAGTAACTAACAAATACCAAGTCCAAAC